>NC_092511.1:68126671-69348757 GCF_047511675.1 Marmota flaviventris
TCTGTGGGCAAGGACATGGACTGGTTGCTAGGGAGTTGCTTATTTTGCAATTCAATGGTCCATGAGCATGTTCCTGCATTCCAATGATTTATAAATGCTCCTCTTTTGAGACTCAGTATGTCTTATTGGTCTGTACCCCCAAATTCCTATCTCAATTTTACCACCCTGGGTTCTCAGAAAAAAATGTGCTTTTGGTGTATAATCACAGGGTCTCACTCTTACCCAGAATATTCATGAATGATGATAGTAATTAGATCTCTCTAATTAAAAGTTTTGGAAAAACTCTCAAAGTACTTATCATAGACTTGTGAAAAGTGATGATATGAGGATAATTTTCAAAGAAGAAAGCAAAACAGGTGTCGTATAGGGAAAATCCCAGTTGTCCTGATGACAGGGAACTATTTGTTTAGTGAAGAGTCTGTGGGGCTCACGCACTCACACTGGGCATTTGTCAGAGCAGAGGGATGGGTTTGGGCTCCACCCCTGGAGTTTCTGATTCAGAAGTTCTCTGGTGGTCCAAGAATTTGCATTTCTAAGAAGTTCCCAAATGGTGCTGATGTTGCTGGTCCTGGGTTAGATGCTTTTTTTTCCCCCCCTGAAATTTGCCTTATAAGCATCTCTTGAGGAGTGTTCCAGAAATGCCTTGTCAGGCGCATTGCACACCCCCAGAATCAGAATCTGCTGGTGAAAAGGAAGTTTAAACACACCAGCTAATTCTTATGGTGGGGCAAACTTTGGAAAGTACTGAGAGAGAGAGAAATCACTTCCAAGCCCTCTCCCTGGTTGGCTCCATTAAAGAGAGTAAGTAAAGCTGACGGGTGCAACTAAAGCCCAAGGGTGGGGGGAACACCCATTTACTTGGCAGTGCTTTAATTGAATTTGGAGCAAATTTAGATTAAATTTAGAATGGGAAGACTGTTCTCTACCAGGCTGTATGTTAGGATTAGCTTGGGAGCTTTAAAATCCTTAAGAACAAGTACATCAGAACCTGAGACTGGATCCCAGACATCCATATTTTTTAATGCTTCTCTGGAGTTTTCAATGTGCATCCAAGCTTATCAATGACAGAAATGGAGAAACTTGGATTCTGGTCTCTATTTTATAGCAAATTAGCTGCATAACTGAGGAAGTGTTTCCTAATGTCTTTAGAATAATTTTTTTTAAATAAATGTTTTTTTTTTTTCTTTTGGTAAGTGGAGGCATGGGACACATGACAAAGAGAAGAAAAGGAGAAGGAGGGTAGGTCTGGATTAAATCTACAGTTCTCAGTCTTAACTGTGCATTTGAATTATCCAAGGAAAAATAAACAATAAAAACGAATGAATAAGGTCCATTTCAGAATGTATAGGGCTAAGACTTGGGCACCGATATTTTTAATTCCCCAAGTGACTGCAATGTGCAGCTAGGGCAAGAACCACTGGATTAGAGGATTTCTAAAACCCCTTATATGTCATGCATTATGTATTTCTATATAAGTTGGTTATTGACTTCCTATAACCAGTGTCAAAGAATTTGCTAAGAAGAACATAGACTGGATTTTTAAGTGTCAAGTAAACATCCTATGCCAAGTGACTTTCGTCAACATGCTATGCACTTCTACTTACTGCAGTCTAGTGGCTCATTGAATTGTGTAACAGGAGCAAATCTTTCGTGGAACACTCACTATTTACTTGATATCTTACAAATATCCTCATTAGAAAGTTGAACATTATTACATCAGTTTTATAGAAAAGGACATGATCACTTAAATAATGAACTTTCCCATATGGCAGAACTATCCAGTTTCACCTCTCATGCTGGTTACATTAGGCAGATACTTTTCAAATTATGATGTACATGGTAATTGCCTGTAGAACCTGTTAACTATGAAGTCTGATTCAGTAGGTCTGGGACAGACCCATGATTGTGGGTTTCTAACAACCTCACAGGTGTTGCCTTTAGGACTAGTTTATGGACAATACTTTGAGAAGCAAAACTCTATACCACCTCTTACCCTCCTTCTCCACTTTTCAGGCATTACTATGGTCCTGAAGGGTCTAAGCACATGCACAGGATAAACTCTCTCCAGCTCCCAAAATATGCATCCCAAAGAGTGCTTTTGTTAGACCATTTCTGTGTTTTTGCCCATATTCTAGAGATACTGCCAATGATGTGTTTTGCACTGATTCTTTGTGAATTCCTGTAAAAATCTCTGACATCTTCTTTGGAACATTTTCACGCTTCATAGCTTTTTTTAAAAAAAATTGTTTAAGTTGTAGACGGACACAATACCTTTATTTATTTTTATGTGGTGTTGAGGATCAAACCCAATGCCTCACATGTGCTAAGCAAGTGCTCTACCACTTGCCACAATCCCAGCCCACAATTTATACATTTAAAAAAAAAAAAAAAACATTATTTTTTTAGGTGTAGAAGGACACAACACAATGCCTTTATTTTTATGTGGTGCTGAGGATCGAACCCGGGTCCCGCCCATGCTAGGCGAGCGCTCTACTGCTGAGCCACAATCCCAGCCCCACAATTTATAGCTTTTTAATCCCTGAAGACCAGATTAGATTTTTGGATAAGCTTTATCTGGTGAAATAATGGATAGTGGTATAGGGTTTGGGTGGATGTAAATAAATGTATAAATATAAAGAAGTGAAGAATGAAGAGATTCTTGCCTTTGATGAAAATTTCCAGAGAACAGCCTGTGAGTGCCTATAGCTCCATCAGAGGCAAAGACTACTGGGACTGTAGCATTTGGGGCAACTCATGCTCTGATCTATGCATGGACACCAGAGTAGTCTTCGTATTTATAATGGTACCATCATCCTTCAGGAATCAGCAAACTTTTATTGCTATGAGTAGTAACTATTCTAGGCTTTATAGGCCAAATGGAGTTTCATATATTTTTCTGTATGTGTTTTAACTATTCTTGATAAGTGTACTTAGCTTAAAGGCCACACAAAGACAAGTCACTGCTACATTTGGCCCACAGGTATATGTCATTACGCATATTTCATCACTAAATAACACTAGTGGAAAAGAATGTACATTGTGTGTGCATATTAGATTTTGTTGGAAATGCATAGGTAAGTCCTTTAAAAATATTTCCTCAGGCTTTAGAGAAAGTTGAAATAGTATTTGCAATTTTTGCTTAACTAAGCACTTACATTGAAAAAGTCGCTCAAATATCTTTCTAGCCCCCCCTCCCCTTTACTTGTTTTCTCTATGAATGCACACAAAATATTATTGGTGGCACCACAATGTGTATGCTTCTCAAACCTGGATCCTACAACAAAACTACAGAGACATTTGTGCTGAGAGCCATTGCCAAGTAGGAATGACGCATGGCAATTTCTTTGTCAGCCTACCCAATGTTGCTTAGAGGGAGGACTCTCCATTGTGGAAATGGGCTTGCCTTGGACCCAGGTCATTTGCAGTGACATTGCATGAATGTTTGAGAAAGGTGACCCTGCTCAAGGACCAGGGTGGATCCGGGTTTAGGGAGGATCCTGCTGGATTAGGGTGGGTCCAGGTTTAGGGTGTATCCTACTGGGAATAGGGAGTATCCTGCTGCCTCAGGCGCCTGCCCGCTCCTGGAGTTCCCGTTGAGTTCTCGGGGGATTCAGAGAGTATTTTGGGATGCAGAGCCCAGTGGAGGTGTGGATTTTCCCAGAACGTGCGTGTAGAGTGCCGGTGACAGTTCGAGAATAAAGAGTTGCTGTTTGAATCTACAAGTTTGTGTGGTGGCTCAGTTATTTTGTGCCCAGCCAGACTGCGGCACATTTGAGGCAAAAGTCCAGGGTTAAATAAACAAACAGCCTGCCTGGAGAACACCAAGCTAAATAGAAGCAAGATGCATAGAATTTCCTCACTATTTGCTCCTCACTGGGAATATTAGCTGGATCACCATCTTTAGCTTTATTTGGCATAGCAAATTGAAAGGTCAGGCTGACTGGCCATTCACCTAGATGACTGATTCAGCTAGCAGAGACAAAATGACCTCCTGAGGACAAAGCAAAATAGTTCACTTGTAGAAAGTTGCTAGGCTGAGTCACATTTAAAGGGCATTGTGGGGCTAGGCCTGCTCCTGTGGGCATTGTTTACAAAATAACCTTGGCTGGGAGTTCATGCATACTTTTCCAAGTGCAGCTGCTCCTTCCATCTAGACCTGGACATGGTCTCCTGAGGGTGTGAAGATGAAACCAGAATGCATCTGTGCTCCATGCCTGGTCATGACTCTGGACTGTGATACCTACATCTGCTGCCCAGGGAGGCACAGGTGCTATTGGAAGGTCACTTTGGAAGACAAGAAACTCCATGTGCCGGGGCCCTTTCTGAGAGGATACCCAGCTTACATGGAATAATCCTGCTGCCTAGCCTCTGGCACTGCTCTGTTCCTCTCTTTGGGCATCATAGAAACATTTTAGCTTTCAATGCTGAACAGGGTACTGGCATATTTCTGGCCCATAGAGGGAAGGGAATTCAGGCACTCAAGGAATTTTTTCCCTCCTGAAAGAGACTTGTGAAAGTGTTAGGTATCAATGAACCTAGGAGGCCTTGTCTAATTGCATGGGGGTCTTGCAGGACAGAGGCAGCAAGAAGCTGTAAAAACCAGAGTAGGTATGATGAAAGTGGGAGAGAGCACACCTGCTGGGCTAATGATGTTAGATAGCCAGGAAAAAGCTCTCACAGGTATTGTTAAGCAAGGGAGAACTTGAAGCTGGTGTCAGGAACCAGAGTATGAAGGCAAATAATGAGAACAGAATTGGAATGAATGTGAATGCATGGGACTGGGGGGAGGGGGCGTGTAAAATATCAGAGATGGCTCTGTGACACTTGGATAGTTTTGTTTGTCCTGCACAATAAACCTGAGATAGAACAGACAAGGAGGGCTCTCACATGACTGATCTGAGAATGGGTGGCTTGCCCCTTGGGGAAAGACATAAAATAGGGAGCTGTGCGAAACCAGTCATGGACAAGGATGTGTTTTAATAAAACTTTACTTATAAAAACAGATGATGGCGGGGGCGGGAAGAATTTTTAGATAAAATTGAAGCAAGAAATCTCCTTGTTCTTACATTCCTTCCCAAAGGCTTGTCTGGACAGCCTCAAGTATCTACAATGCACATTTCCCCTCAAAGCTCTTGAGGACTCAGGAACGTCTTAATTAGGTCAAGATGCTCTATTACCTAAGAGAAGAAAATGTGACCTTAGTGAATTATTACTTTGGTTAATCAATTAGCAAAGGATGCTAAGAAAACCATCAGTGATAAGGAGAGAAATGTGGGAGCTAAAAGAAAATGGAGATGGGAAAGGAGAAATCAATCCAGGACAGCAAGGCTGCCTCAGAGCCACATCTATACTTGCTGGGTGCAAGATCTCAGAGAGAGAGTCACGGAGGCCACAAGTATGAATGCAAGTTGACCAATATCCTCAAAAAGGATGAAGTTTAATTAAAGATCTTTGGTATTGAGGCTGGGGATGTGGCTCAAGCGGTAGCGCGCTCGCCTGCCATGCGTGCGGCCCGGGTTCGATCCTCAGCACCACATACAAAGATGTTGTGTCTGCCGAGAACTGAAAAATAAATATTAAAAAAATATTCATTCTCTCTCTCTCTGTCTCTCTCTCTGTCCCCCCTGTTTAAAAAAAAAGATCTTTGGTATCTATGTGTATCTGTATCTATATATCTATTTTTAAGTATTTATCTATCTATCCATGTACACATATCACAGTGCATAAAAAATAGTAGTGATCTGTGGTACAGTCAGTAAGCATGATGGATTTAAGAAGAGAGAGCTGTTCCTGTCAGTCTGTGTGAATGGAGTGTCTTCAGTGATATGTGGACCTGGAATTAAACCTTGCAGGCTGCTAGGAGTTTAATTGTAATGGGACTACCTCCCCCTACAAGATAGCCTGGGACACATAAATGTGGTCTCATCACTAACTCCCTCATTAAGTTGGAGTTTTGTACAAAAGGGGCTGAAATCATAGATATAATATTGGTTAGGATAGTTAGACTCACTAAGCTTGGCAGATATGGTCTTGGCTCCACTCTTCACTCATTGTCTTGGAATGTATAAAACCAGGCTTTAGAGAAGAGCTGCACTCATTAATTCATCTGGATCTTCTTTTTGCAAATGTTCCTTGGCTCCTGCTAAATGCCAAGCACTGGATGGTTCATTGCAGCTCTTCCCCATTGCTGGAGACAGAATATGGAGCGCCCATCCTACTAATACACAGCCTACATATAGGAAGATCAACATGTGTTATTCATTGGAAATAAGCAAAGATTGCATTTACTTACCTAGGAATCTGATAAACAAAATAAGAGTGGAGAATAATAACATTTCATTTCTTTGATGTACAGATGGAGGAAAAAAAATCCCAGGAGCCCCATTAGTAATTAAAAGCGTATTATATTCATTGCATAATTTTAGATAACACATGATAAGCCTCCCCCATCCTTTTCATATAACCACACATTATTGATGAAGCAGCATCAAGAAGGCATTAGGTGATGCTTTATTGCATTATTTTAAGCCACTGAGGTTTTTATACATGAAGGGTATAGATTTATGCTGAGTGATTCAGCTATGAAGTGGGCACATCAATTTGTTCATGAATGTGAGCTGGTGATTACCTCCATTAAAGTCACCAGGGCAGACTGATCACTTTAATTTAGGCAGAGGCATGCAAATAGCATTTGCTAGTGGTGTGTGTATCCCTAAGAACACACACAAAAGAACTGTTTTGCATCCTAGAGGAGCCCTAGGAATTCAGATTTGTGTTGACACAGGTGTATAACTACAGGCAAGGGTGCGAGGCCTGGTGGGACCATGAAGGAATTTCATTGCAGCTCCATGTGGCAGGATATTGCATACGTTTTGTTTGGTTTTAGCTGCTGAATGCTAATTTGATGCTGCATTGCAACAAGGATGGTACAGGGAGCATACAGTTATAGCCATTTCTAGATCATAGAACTTGGGGCCCTCTTAGGTATGATAAAGTTGTGTCAGGTTGAGTGGTTCTCTCCTTTCTCCAACATGAAAGTAACTGAGAGCATTTAGTAAATTCAGAAAAACTGGAATTGAGCACCTGTGATCTCACGTATCTATCCATCCATGTACACATATCAAAAACAGTGCATAAAAAATTAGTATGTAACAGATAGTGATCTGTGGTACAGTCAGTAAGCATGATGGAGTTTAGAAAAAGAAGAGAGCTATTCCTATTGGTCAGTGTAAGTGGAGCACCTTCAGTGATATGTGAACCTGTATTGGGTGGATATGTGGTGGTGTATTGGGAGCTTCTGCACTGTAAGACTCCACAGTATGTCTGGGGTAATGTTGAGCTACTTCTTAGGCAATCCTCATGTCCATTTGTGATTGATGGAGTGAATAGTGGAAAGAACATTCTGATGAAGCCATGGCAGAGACATCAAGGAGAAATGGGATAAAGGCTATTAGGGATTTGGCAATTTGCTCATTGCTGGGGAGCTTTCACAAGCACTATGTTTTTATGTAAATAAGTACCGTAACAGTCTTTCTCGTGTAGAAATTCCACTTTTGACAGGATACCTACCGTTGTATGTTACTTTGTTCTGGTAACATCAAACATTGCAGAATCCCCTAAATATGTAGTCAACAGGAGATTGACTTACCAAGTAATGAGGCAATAACATTAGGGAATAAATTACTAAAAAATAATGTTTAAAAATATGCAGAAAAATATAGGTGGTAATAGTGTTGCATGCCTATAATCCCAGCTATTGATTGAGGAGGCTGATGCAAGAGGATCAGAAATTCCAGACCAGCCTGGGCAACTTAGTGAGACCTGTCTCAAAATAAAAAATATAAAGGACTGAGGATGTAGCTCAGTGGTAACACACCCTGGATTGAGTCTCCAGTACACAACACACACTAAAATAAAATAAATACTGCATAGAAAATATTTGAGATATAATAAGAGATAAAATAAGCAGAGACAAAAATATGATATATACTGAGGTTACAATTTTATGCAGACTTGATAATTTCAGACTAAACTCTACAAATTATCATATGGCAAGAACAACTACTCATCACAATATGAGCTTTTAAAACACATTACAGTTGGCCCTTTCTATCCACAGGTTCCAAGTCTGCAAATTCAATTAACTGCAGATAGAAAATACTTGGAAAATAATTGCATCTGAACTGAACACACACAGACTTTTTACTTGCCTTTATTTCCTAAACAATACAGTATAACAACTATCTACATAGCATTTACATTGTAATAGGTATTACAAGTAATCTAGAGATGATTTAAAGTATATGGGAATACATAGTTAATATGCAAATACTATACCATTTTATATAAGCGTCTCAGAACCAATACCAAGAGATGACTGCACCTGTTCAAGTTGTCTCTTCCCACCAAAATATAAGCCCTTCTAAGGCATACATATTATTTAATTTGTATCTTCAATGTCTTCCATATATAGATACTTTAGTATTCACTGGATGACTAAATGAATCAGTGATTATATATTGTTATTAAAATATATGCTGTGCTTTTATAGTGACCTTTCAATAAAATGTTTAATATGAAAATAATAGTCAGTATCTTTACTGGGTGGTGGGTTAACTTCTCTATCCATTTCCCACTTCAACCCTGTAACAACTTTATAAGGCAGATGCTGTTACTATTTTATATTTTATTATTGAGGAAATTTAGGCTCAGAGATGCAAAGCGTCTCACTCGACTGACAAGAATAACAGAACAGGCTCTTAGCAATTATATGATTAAGACATTTAAGTTTATAGAGTGATGAAGAGGATCAGATGCTTCAGAGGGGCCGCTTGAAATAGAAGCAAGAGCAAAAGGGGTTTCTCTTTTCCCCCTATCCCCCAAATGTCCTCATTGTGTGCTCAGTTGCAAATATAACACTGAGCCATCATTCTCTGGTCAAGTAATCCTTTGCGTAGAAGTCTCCTCTCCATCTTTCAGAACCTCTGTTACTAGCAGTTATGCCAGTGTGAGGCAGCTCCTTTTAAAAAGGATTCCTTAATACCTTGACAAAAGGGGACACTTTCCTAGGACAGTCTCCATAGCAACCAGACATGCCTCTCCTCAAAGCAAGTTTCAAAGGTGGCACTTAGTATGCTCTTATGTCCAAGTTATGGAAGCCCATCCCTCTTAGAGCCAGTTCCCATGTCTAACATGGGATGTTTCTGTCTTGCCTCCCAGATATTTCAGGAAGGTGTATTAGCCATATCTTACTAAGTCATCAAACTCCATCTGTAATGCGGGAGCCATGTTCTGAAAGAACCTTGAGTTCTAGACACAGTAGGCAGGTATATGTTAATTCCTTCCTGGGTGCAGATTGTGTTAGCCCAGGTAAGAGAATAAAGCTTCAGATTGCAACCTAGCACCCTTTGCAGTTATAGAGAATAGCAGCTGGCATGGAATTTGTACCATCTTCCTTTTTCTCTGTGGTTTTATGCAGCCACGTGGCTGGTGGCTGTAAATTCAAGTAATTCCCTTTTAATAGTAAATAAGCTCATTTTATCTTCAAATTTATGATGATGATGAAATATTAACACAAGGAGCAAGTACTTTATGGACCTCCGAATTGCTATTCTCTTTTATTTCAATAGTGTGTTCTTCTTAAAATACCAATATGATACCTGAAGTTGTAAAAATTAATGAAATGATACAGCATTTGGGGGTTGAATGCACTGAATATGTTCTGTGTTTGGAATTGAACAGAATGGCGAATATTAAAAAGTGAAATTTGATTTCCAGGGCCAGAAAAGGAGAAAATGTTCTCATCTTTCTGATGTACCTCATATCACTTTGCAGCTACAAGCCTAAATACTTTATTACCAGAGGTTTTTTAATGTCTAATTAAAGTTCAATCTTCCAAGCATTTTGACTTTTCTTGTAAGTGTTCAAATAAGACTGGGTGGTATTTTTGAGATGGAATTGATTTCCGTGGCAGTGTCCACACACAACTGAGTGGCACAGACATAATGCATACTTCATCTGGAACTGTGAGCTGTGCGGGGTGTTTTCGTGAATAAAAAGCATCTTGTGTGGGCTGGGATTATAACTCAGTTTGCTTAGCATGAGGTCCTAGGTTCATTCCCCAGCACACACACAAAAAAAAAGATTAAAAAAAGAAATCTTGCATTTTATATGGTCACAGTGTATATTTTATGAAAGCTTCACATTTTTTATTTTGATTTTTGTCAACTTCACTGTCTCATCAGTCTCCCAAGAATATTGCCACTCTGATTTTGGTCAACTAAGGTGCTCATTAAAGGGGTAGGGAGTGGATGCCAATTGCAATACAAATTCAGTTCATGAAGCAAGCTGTTTTCTTACAAGAATCAGCATCAGCTGTCCTTGCTGATTTATTTTCTGACTAATTCTGCTAATATTATTATTTGCCTCACTCTTCGCTTTCTTACACACTGTGCCCCAGAAGAGGAGGAAAAAAAAAAAACATAATCATTGAGCAGCCCGAAAGTTGTTACTCAGGCAATCAGAAAAGAAATATTACGAGATGGACATCTTACCTGTCTGTGATATGGGTAATGATTCCCACCCAGGGGCACTGATCTCTTCTTTTTTTAAACTCTTAAAGTTCTTGGTGTAGGCAGCACACAATTTAGTGATGGCGTCTAAGCTCTCTCCTTTTCCCCAAGATAATTTGTTCTTAAGGCACTATGTCAGAGATGGAAGACTGGCCTAGTCCTTTTGCCTTTTACTTCCCCAAATCCATTATGCTCTCGAAAGTTATGGAAAAGAGCTTCCTTTTATAGTTAGATTGCTGAGGGCAGGGGGTGGTTAATACAATAGGCCACCTATACTCATGGCCTATTCAACTTTCAGAAACCCCAAATCAATTTAAATAGACCAAAATTTAATACCTGATGATAGACTTTATTGTTTCCTAAGCTTCCAGGAAGGCCAATAACTCTTGTTGTCTCAGTGAAGTTGCAAATAATTCAAGACTGGAGAAAGTAAAGGCCAGAGCCAGCTGGACGTGCATGTCCCATAAATGTTGGTTGACTTGAGCCAGTTCCAAAATTCTAACAGATTCAATCACATTGCTCAGTGTCTTGGATCGTAACCTATTAGTGGCCTATGGTCTTCTTTTTTATTCCTATTGATCATTTTAAATGTTTATGATTCTAGCCCACAATTTCCTCCATTCCCTCCCCCCACCACCTCCTTCACCATGTTGAATGGGTATTAGAGTAGAAAATACTGTGCTTTGGCCTGGCACCATGGTGGTGCACGCCTGTAATCCCAGCCTCACAGGAGGCTGAGACAGAAGGATCCTGAGTTCAAATCCAGCTTCAGCAATGATGAGGTGCTGAGCAACTCAGTGACACCCTGTCTCTAAATAAAAAAATAAAAAATAGGGCTGGGGATGTGGATCTGTGGTTGAGTGCCCCTGAGTTCAATCACTGGTACCCATCATCCCCGCCAAAAAAGAAGAAAGAAAAGAAAAAACTGTGCTTTGAAAAATAGGATACTTGGGCCTGGGGATGTGGCTCAAGCGGTAGCGCGTTCGCCTGGCAGGTGTGCTGCCCAGGTTCGATCCTCAGCACCACATACAAACAAGGATGTTGTGTCCGCCGATAACTAAAAAATAAATATTAAAAAGTCTCTCTCTCTCTCTCTCTCTCTCTTAAAAAAAAATTGAAAAATAGGGTACTTTACCAAAGAGTTTCTGATATCATAATATTAGAATAATATTAGAGTTGTAATTAAACAATAGATCATTGAAACTGGGCAAAGTGGTGCATGCCTGTAATCCCAACCTCTCAGGAGGCTGAGACAGGAGAATTGCAAGTTCAAAGCCAGCCTCAGCAAAACTGAAGTGCTAAGCAACTCAATGAGACCCTGTCTCTAAATAAAAATATACAAAATAGGGCTGGGGGTGTGGCTCAGTAATTGAGTGTCCCTGAGTTCAATCCCTGGTACCAAAAAAGAAAAAAAAAAAAGATAATTGACAAAACTGTGGGAATCAAAATACCTAGACCCATGTTCAGAGTTACCAAGATGCCAGTAGTTTCAGTGAGGACAGAAAAGCAAGCCAAAAGAAAATCAGGAAGGTAGGGATCTGGATCGAGTCCATGACCAATTTAAAATAAGCAAGACTGCCTTCGGAGATACTGAAATCTTTAACATCACATTGAAAATATTTTCAGAATGTTTCAGAACACAATGCAACGTAAATGAAATTCTGATTTTAAGTGGAATTAAACAGTAGGAATACATTGCACAGTGAAGGTTGCCAGACTGTAGGATTTGTGGAGCAGGAAAATTAAATAGAATAATTAATTGGAGGATTACTCAGAGTTGCCAGCTCCTTACTTTTGCCACAGCCTGCTACCTCTGTCCTCCCTACTAAGATTCTATGGGTAATGAGGTTCCCATGTTAGACCTGAGCCAGAAAACGGTTTGTTTAAACAAAGGATGAGAAAACATTTCAGAAGACACACAAAGAAAAATTTATTGTCGCCATGTGGATGTTACTGGTTGACTTTCTCATGTATAAGATTCCAGCTCTTCTCAGCCCTAGGTCCCCTGGGTCGATCTCCACCAAGTGACCCAGAGCCAGCATGGATGTGAAGCTATGTTCTGGAATGCTACCTCCAGAGCCATTATTTCCTTGACAGTGTTAGTTTGTTCTTGCTTTTCTTACAGGGATGCAAGAAAATATTAACCCATGATCTGGTTCCTGGGACATTTTATGTTTTCATGTTGTTGTGCCACAATCTTTTTAAATTGTCTTCTACTTTCAAAAGTGTGATCTCAAGTCTCTCTCACACCAAGCAACTATGGTAAAGGGCAAACAAAGCCTTCATCTAAAATCATCATTTCACGTAATGAAAAAGGTTGTTCAAGAGCAGACGTAGGAAGAATTTAGTTGAAGATTAAAAGACAGAACTTTACATTAGAAAGATATAACTTTATGAAAATTTGTCTACATTATTCTGATTTTATTTTTTTATCCTGCTACTATAGACAGGGGGATATTGCATTCTGGACTCACTAAGGACCAGAATGTAGAAACCATGGTTGAACACTATAGCATTGGTAAACATTTGCTAGAAGATAAATTGAAAATTTTTCTAGTCAGATTAAGGTTTAGCTCCACTTTATTTTTGAGCATCTATGGTGCATGCCAAATCACCACATGAAGTTCTACTCAATAAGTTATTCTTTCATTCATTCAATGAACATTTATAGACTACTTATTCATTGTCATATACTGAATCAGGCACTTGGAATGTAAAATTATGTAAATATAGAATACAAATATAACAAAGGTTAATCAAAATGCAGAATGGAGAAAATCTGAGGTAGCAAAAGAAAATGGAAGTTAAAGAGCTATGTGTTATTGTCCCTGCTGGGCTTTTAGAAAGTTTTATGCCTGTGGGCATTTAGTATCCTTTCCTGTGAATGAGTATGACAAGGCATATTTGTCTTTTCTAGTATTTGTTTTGAAAACTAAGTATAATAGTGAAAATTATCTGAAGATCAAAGGTACACCACATATTGTAAGAAATGACATGATGATGTTGTAACTCATTTAAACTGTGATTTCTCCTACTACCTATTTTCACGGTAATAGACATAATGTATCCTTCATCTTTCTTAAAACCTTCAGAAAGGGATTCTTACACTAGTGACTTATTGAAGTAACCTTTGAAAGTATTCCTGGTATCACTGTCCACACTTCATGCTACTGATGAGCAAACTGAATACAAAGTAATCACACAGCTGCTTAGTGGTAGAACCTGGATTGCTAGTTCTGAGATCCCCCACTTGTCTGCACTGGGCACTTGTGGTTTATTTCACATTAGGAATTATGCACATGTGTAGCACATTTTCATCTCTAAGGGCATCAAGGCAGCTCTCAGCCGCCTGGTTCTGGAGGATAGAGGTGAGTAGGATACCAAGGACAGATGGCTCAGAGGCTCCAGAGGATTCTGTCTCTTCTAATCACTTGTTTTATTTGTCCTACTGACCATAGCCCTCGATGACCTTCTCCTCTCCTTTGACCTTTCTAACCCTCAATCTCCTGTCCTCTTGAAAACCATCCTGATGGAACTGATCAGTGCTCTGATGGCAGTTTTGCCTGCTGTTGACCTTAACCTATCAATCTGACCTTGTAATAACAATGCTTGACCCTTGATAAGAAGGAATAACTTAAATTGAACTGCCTGGCCTGAGAACTTTGAATTTAATTCTGCTGTTTTGGCTTGTGTAGCATTTTGGAAAAATCAAAATTTTAATGCCTTGATTGTAGACTTGCACGTTCTAATATGCCTTGTATTCCACCATTGCCTACTGAGTCACACCAGCCTTTTCTATACATCTCTCTCGTCTATTCCTGAAGGCATTTGAGAGGTCGCTGATAGCCTAGCATCTTCAGGCAGGTCTGGGTTCCTGTGGGCAGACCACTTGAATTTTTCAGCTTACAATGAGTCTCAAAATCCAAACTATTGCCTGTAGCATTTCTCTTACTGGTCAGAGTTAAGTACTGATGTGGCCTGGATCATAGGATTCTGTATTTCATGGTGAATCTTAGGAGGTCCAAGAAAGTGTAGGCAGATCAGGGCAGTCCATAGGAAAAAAAAAACAAAAACAAACAATAGTTCAAACAAACTCATTTAAAATATATCATTATGTTGTGCTTGCAAATCTTGAAGGAAAAATTTGTTTTTAAGTGTCTGGGTTTTGGGGGCAGAAATGCCTAAACTAGCATATGAGGAAGTAATATTTGGATAAACACAGAAGGGTTCCTTTATCATATTGGTTATAGGATTCTCCCAAGAATGACCTTTTCCCAGAGAAGGTGAAAGGTTATACAACAGTATGCTTTCTGTTGGCCCAATGTGATTTTTCACTTGAGTCCTCTTCAATGCAGGTTGCCAATTTGGCCTGTTCCATCTCCAACAACGAGGAAGGGGTGAAATTAGTCCGAATGGCAGCCACACAGATTGATAGCCTGTGTCCTCAGGTAAGCCTCCAATATTTTATCTTGTAAGTCAGTCAATGACCTGATACTCAGGACTCCCTACACTCAAACCCTCATATCCCTTCTGTCCTTGCCTAAATTTCTTCTAACTGGATTATGTTACCCACCAATCATGGGCTCTTTAAAGTTCTGCCTTTCTTAAAAAGAACTTCTTACTATTCCATGTATTATTGTGGCAATTATTGTCTTTTCTACTCATATTGACTTATTCTGTTTGTTTTGGCTCATTATTTAAATGCTCACTATCTATTTACCTTGTCTCAACAAGTAAATTATAAACTTGCACAGGCAGAAAGGAAGAGTTATATTTCCTACTTATCTGCATTAAATAAATAGGAACTTGTCCAGTAAATTCCTCTTGAAACCTGAGGCTAATTACTGTATCTTAAAAAGAAGAAGCAAAACAAAAAAGAATGGTAGTTGATAACCTACTGTATCTTTTGTGTTTGGCATTGTCCTGAACACGGACAACCCATGTATCTGTAGAATGTGCAGAGCACAATGTTTCAATATGGTCTTTCACCTGCTTGCTCCCCTCTTGGAGGAATGTGGTCATCATGTCCCTGGATTGTTTCTAACAAATAGGTCATCAATGCTGCTCTCACACTGGCTGCCCGGCCACAGAGCAAAGTTGCTCAGGATAACATGGACGTCTTCAAAGACCAGTGGGAGAAGCAGGTGCGAGTGCTAACTGAGGCTGTGGATGACATCACCTCGGTGGATGACTTCCTGTCTGTCTCAGGTAATCGCAGGCACCTTACCAGGCAGCTGGAAGAGGGAACAGGATGAGATAAGAAATATCTCACAGATGTCATGGGTCTTGTGATTCAAGTGCTCTCCTTGGCCCTTTGAGCAATGGATCATCTCTGCAAATGTGATTATAACACCCTCTTGAAAATTTTTATTTCTAGATACTGAGTCAAGTCATCAGAGGGGGAAAAACACAACTTTCTGATAAAGATGTCAGAGCCTGAACATATTATTTAAAGAGGTTTAGATTCCCTTTTGGTTTTTAAGCAGGAGGGATTTGGGGGTACATCTGAATCATCGTGTTAAAAAAGGTTACAGAGTATCAGATTGGCCTATGTGGTCTATGTCTTAAACACGGGCAATCAGTTATTCCAATTTGGCTATCTTAAGTGGGTCATTTTTCCAATAAGGGAAGGTCTGTGACGAGTCAGGTAGAAATATCAGGAACAGAATTAAGCCACTAGAAGGCACAGGAAAGCCATCAAGGCTCTGAGCATCTGTTAGGTTGCATAAGGAAATGAGTAAAAGGAAAGGGAACTAGTCATCACTGTAATTGTAACTTTCTTCTTTGCAGTGAAGCCAGACTGCCAGGGTGCTAGCAGATTTGAATAACTATGAAGTCAATTTGACTTTTAATGGGACTCATCTTGCTGTTCAAGATCAGGTTACCAACCAGCAAAGGGGCCTTTTTTTTTTTTTTTTTTTTTTTTTTTTTGCACACACCAGTTCATTGTGGGGAGGAGGTGACTAGAAACAGGAGTTATCATGAGGCATTAAAAGAACCAGGTGACCCTTGAAAACTCACATTGGCCAGGTGTTGGTTCTGCTGACAGGTTTGTAGAGCTCACTCCTACCTAGCTCCTCAGCACAAGACACGTCACTGCTGGTAGGAGCCAGGCCTAAGGGACCTCTGACTACAGCCATGCAGAAAGATTTCTGGAAGGAGGCTTCCATGTTTGGGTACTTTTCCTATTTGCCATCTTTCCTTTTCATGAAGAAACAGACAATGAATTATATTAGACACTTGTTTGGGGGGCTTGTCTGAGAGCAGTGTAGTTGAATCTATAGATCTGATTATCCAAAAGCCAAGTTTTCACTGATGGAGAACAAGATGAGGAAAAAAAATGAGCTACCACGTGCATCGGGTCTGTAATTTGCTATATGCTTTAATTCTCACCAAAATTCTAATATAGATATTCGTATACTAAGTCTTCCTTTGAAAAAATGAAGCCAATGAAAGGGGAAGTAACTTGGCAGAGATGGTATTGAATCTTGATCACTTTTTTTCAGAAACTACACGGTTCTCTATAAGTTAAGATTAGAATGGAAATTTCTTTCCCTTGGTACTTTCTACTTTCACTTCAGATCCCTTCTCCCACCTCTGGTATTCTCATTCTGATTTCTAATCTTGTTCAGAAACCTGTCTTGTTTTTTCTTCCCAAGGTGCTTGGTTTTTGATGACTTGTCAAAGCAGCTCTTCATTTAAATATCCCCCTATCTAGGGGTTGGCTGGTTAAAAAAAAAAAAAGAACTCCACATGTTACCATTCCTTGAGTTTTTGCTTTGCTAACGGCTGAGCCCTCATACTGTAAAAAATGCCCCCCAAATACTTTTCTCGTAAAGTGCTTAGAAATTGTTTATGTAGATATGTTGAGGATTCAGGTGCTAGGGAATAGAAAGTTAGCTACCGATACTAAGTCTTCTTCTAGTGTCTACTCATTATTTATGAAGGTGACTGCAGGGTCCCCAGTTGGTGGCTGGCAGGCTCCCCACCCAACCTCAAACCTCACATAGCCAGCCTGATAGCTCCTGGAAATCTTCCTCTGAGTCCCCTTCAAAGTACAAATACATAGATAATATCCATACATTACCTTTTATTCAGAGAGGGATCATTTGGAAACTTAAAACTTTCCCAACTTCTCTTTTTCTTCAACATGTACAAAAATTTCTTGGGGGGGGGGTGAGGTAAGGAGAAGCAATGTGAGCAGGCCTTATCTCAGGCTTTTTGAATACTGCAAAGCTTTTCTTAATTTCCTTCTCCCAAGCCCTGCCTCTGTCACCTTTCTCCCTGGCGTTCCTTTGTGCATCTCATTATTACCAGCAACAAGAACAGCTTTGGCTCTGGCAGATAACACCCTTGTGGTCCAACCCTAGTTGTACAAATGCCATGGCAGGCCATGAACAGATGCTGTCAGGGAGCCAGGTTGGCAGGGCCTGCTGGGGCATGCCTTCAGAGTTGACAATCAGGCAGTGGGCACCTTTCTACAGATACAGCCTGGCAAAAAAATTAAAAAAATGACACAACCCACTCTTTCTGTTGCTAGGCTGTGGACACAGCCAAATAGTTGGGAAAGTGTTTTTCCTCTGATCTTTGAGATAGAACCAAACATTTTGCATCAGTATATTGCAAGTTTGGCCTAGGAGATGGTATTTTGGAACGACATGAATGGAATTGTATGTATCAGTTTCTTCTTGGGGACTATCTATTTCAGCCTGAAACTCTATTTTAAAAAATACGAAAAAAAAATTTTTTTAAAGACTATAGTTGTTTTCTTTCTTTTCTTCTTTCTTAAGGCTACCTGAACTTGTGTATCTGAGTGTTTAATTTGTTCAGCTGAAATGCAACAAATTTGGGAGCAATGATGCTAGCTATTAACATTACAAGAGCAGAACCAATTTTCAGTGTGGCCTGGGCTCATAAAAATGTGAAATAGCTGCATTAGAACATTTAAACCTTTCCTACTGGGCAAAAGCTACATTTTTTAATAGTGTTTTAAAATGAGCACCTTGGCATTAGCCATGTGACAGTTTAATTCTTGGGTTTGGCTCACAAAATTATAGAAATCTAAGATTTGAAAAAACCCTTAACTCAATCCCATAATATCCAAGATTTGTTTTGTTTTGTTCTGTTTTTCCATTTATTTTTTTCTTTAGGATCTTGAATTTGTTTTTCTTTAAAAAATTCACACAGTGACTTTAGTTTAGAATTTAGAAATGGGAGCTTTGTGCATTATAAAAATCAGGTAGTTTGGTCATCATTGATTAATTAAAATTTTTTTTAAAATAACATATTTTCAAAAGGTTGCAAAAATCCAAGGACATTTATTACAAAATATGTTGCAGTCAAATATTTTATGACATGTTTGTGCCCCTTGCTTGATATTAGAATGCACCATCGCATGTGCCTGGCAGTTTTTCCTAGCAATGTAATCTCTAGAATTATATTGAGTTTATTACTACCTTCACTTTTTTTTCTTTTCTTTTTGGAATAGCATTCCTCTATCTCCTTACTTTAGGAGGAATTATTCTTCTTCAAAATACCTTAGAATAAAAATGTGAAATGGATTGCTCCTCCCTCCCTCCCCATAGACGCTTAACCACTAAGCCACATTACCAGCCATTTCTATTTTATTTGACACAGGGTCTTGCTAGGTTCCTTCGGAGCCTCTATAAGTTGCTGAGGTTTGCTTGAACTTGCAGTCCTCCTGCTTTAGTCTTCCAAATTGCTGTTACAGGTGTGCACCACCATGCCTGCTGGATTGCTCCTTTTTTTCTCTTTTAAGAGAGAGAGAGAGAGAGAGAGAGAGAGAGAGAGAGAGAGAGAGAGAGAGAAAATTTTTTAATATTTATTTTTTAGTAGTTTTTTCCCCCCGGCGACACAACATCTTTGTTTGTATGTGGTGCTGAGGATCGAACCCGGCCCGCATGCATGCCAGGCGAGCGCGCTATCGCTTGAGCCACATCCCCAGCCCCAATTGCTCCTTTTTAATGGACATGTTTATCCAATATCTTTTCCTTGATTATCTGCTATCTGTACAATGCTTTGAGGAATGAAAATATGAATCAAGAATAGATTTTGCCTTCAAATAATTCATTGCCCTTCTTGATTAAAAAAAATTATATACATATATACCCAGTCCTGTTTAGAAACACACTGATCTGAGGGTGCAGAAGTTATCTCATACACTCTAAGAGTCCATATATACAGTAAGCATAGTCTTCTGACCAAAGATTTCATGTCTATATGAACAGTTCTGGCTATTTTTCAAATACAATGTTAATGCTTTGGTGACCAAAATGCAATTTATTTTAAAGTATTCTCAACCCTATTGGCTTTTACATGTATATCATCCATTAATATAACAACTCTCATAAGAGAACTATTACTTGTTTTTCAATAAAAGGGGACCTGTAATTGGGGAAGCTTGGGAAATCCTAAGTATACTATCCTAATATTTCAAAAGAATAAATTGACTTGAAAAATTAGTCAGTATATGTTTTTGGCATTTTTGTCTGTGTCTTCTATTCTATTTCATTGGTCTTCATGTTTATTTTGGTGCCAATACTATGTTTTTATTACTATAGCTCTGTAGTATAATTTGAGATCTGGTATTGGGATGCCTCCTGCTTTGCTTTGCTTGCTAAGGATTGCTTTGACTATTCTGGGTCTCTTTATTTTTCAAAATGAATCTTATAACTTTTAACTTCTTATAACTTATAGCTTTTTCTCCTTCTATGAATGTCATTGGAATTTTGATGGGAATTGCATTGTATCTGTATAGTGCTTTTGGTAGTATGGTCACTTTGACAATATTAATTTTGCCTATCCAAGAACATGGGAGGTATTTTTATCTTGTAAGTTCTTCTTTAATTTAATTTCTTTAATTATATATATAAAATATGTATAGTCTTCACATCTTTTATTAAATGACTGATTCCCAAGTTTTTTTTTTTTTTTTTGCTTTGTTTTGTTTTGAAGTTATTGTGAACAGGATAGCTTTCCTAATTTCATTTTCAGCAGATTCATCATTGGAGATTAGGAATACAATTGATTGATGGGTGATGATCTTGTGCCCTGCTATTTTCCTGAATTCATTTATGAGTTCTAAAAGTTTTCTAGGGGAGTTTTTTGGGTCTTCTAAATATAGGATCATGTTGTCAGCAAACAGGAATAATTTGGGTTCTTTTCCTGTTTATCTCCCTTTAATTTCCTTCCCTTGCCTGGTTGCTCTGGCCAGAGTTTCAAGGACTGTATTGAATAGGAGTGGTGAAAGTGGGCATCCTTGTCCTGTTCCTGTTTTTAAAGGAAGTGCTTTCAGTTTTTCTCCATTCAGAATAATGTTCACCTTGGGTTTATCATATATACCCTTTACAGTGTTGGTTCAGGAACTTACTTTCTTAATTAGACTCCTGAAATACAAGAAGTAAAATAAAAAAATCAATGAGTGTGGTGGCATCAAATTAAAAAGCTTCTTCACAGCAAAGGAAACAATTGAGTGTGAAGAGAAAAGCCAAAGTGTGTGAGAAAATCCTTACCCCCTGCCACCTCAAATAGGGCATTCATATCCAGGACATACAAAGAACTCAAAAAACATAAAACATAATAATAAAAACCTAATCAATAAATTGGCCAAGTAACTGAACAGACACTTCTCAAAAAGAAGAAATACAAATTATCAACAAATATATGAAAGATGTTCAATATCTGTAGCAATTAGAGAAATACAAATTAAAACTACATTGAAATTTCATCTCACTCCAGTAAAAATGGAAATTATCAAGAATACAAGCAACAATAAATGTTAGCAAGGATGTAGGAGAAGAGGTACACTCATGCATTGCCGGTGGGACTGGAAATTGGTGCAACCACTGTGAAAAGCAGTATGGATATTCCTCAGAAAACTTGGAATGGAACCACCATATAACCCAGCTATCCCACCCTTGGGAATATATCCAAAGGACTTAAAATCAACAAACTACAGTGATGCAACCACATCACTTCACAATAGCCAACATATATAGCCAACCTTGGTGCCTTTCAACAGATAAAGCAAATGTGTTGTATATACACAATGGAGTTATTACTTAGCCATAAATAAAAATGACTTTATGACATTTGCTGGTAGATGGATAGAACTGGAGACTATCACGTAAAGTGAAATAAGCCAGGCCCCAAAAATCGAAGGTCAAAAGTTTTCTCTGCTATGCAGAAAGTAATCCAAAATAAGAGGGGGGAGGGATAAATAAAAAAGAATATAAGATCAGTGGAGTAGACAAATTGGAATAAAGGGAAAGGAGGAGGGAGGGACTAGAGAAAGACACTGGAATAAATCTGACCTAACTTTCCTATGTGTATATATGAATACACCATACTGAATCTCACCATTATATATCCACAGACACTAATTTAAAAAAAAATAAACTACAAAGAAATAGCAGAAATATCACTAAAATAGAGGGAAGAGAACAGGGAGAGGAAGGAGTAAAGGGAAAGGAGAAGAGCTGGGGACTGAATTAGAAAATTATATTCCATGCTTTTAAATTATGTCAAAATGAACCCCTATTGTCATGCATATTTAAAAGAACCAATAAAAATTATTCAATTAGTAAAGTTAATAAGGTTAATATTTTATTCACAAGAAATCACTAACTTGTCTAACCACTTAACAAATTAGTTGATTGAGCTGATTAAAAAATGTTTTTGTTACCATGGACTTTCGGCCTATGCTGGTTTTTCTCCAAATAAAAGCTCATTTTTTTCTTGTCTTTTAATTAAAGTAGATGTATATTTCCATTTGGGGGAATAGTTGTTGTTTTTAAGCCCTACCAATTAATCTTAATATAGTGGGACATGAGTGCGCTTCTTCAAATTTTTAGAATTATTATTAAGTCCAGAGAGATTAATAACTGATATAATTAACAGAGTCCTCACTGTTTTACATTCGATTCCAAAATACTATCTTTTTAAAAAAATGCACAGAAAAGCAGTGGCTATGTCTATTCTATTCTTAGAGGAAGGTGTTATTCAGAGAAGAGGGCACCCAGGTGCGAGGTTTAGGCAGGAAGCCCTTTCCAGCTGCTCCCTTCCAGGGGCCAGGGCACAGTATAATTGTCTCAAGGAATCCAGCAGGGCAGTAGAAGAGGCTTATTTCAATTTTTTTTGTATGTAAAATCCTTTGCCACGTTTTAGTTGAGTGAACATTTTCCTCAGGTTTCCTTTTGAGGTGAGTTCATCTGTTCTAATCCAAAATCTCATGAAAGGATAGTTTTTAGAAGTTCCTTAATAAAAGTAAAAACTTCTTAAATCTATATTTTCACAACTCTGTGTGTGTGTGTGTGTGTGTGTGTGTGGTTGTTTTGTTTGTTTGTTGTTTGTTTTTTGTTTTTGTTTTTTTGGTTTGTTCGACTCAGAAAATTATCAGTCTTTTGAAAGTATCACTTTTTTTGAGTTTAAGAAAGCTGGATACTTGGATTTAAATACTTTGTTGTTTTTCTAATTTAATTTATATTTGAAATTAAAGAACTAGAGAATATAGAAATCAGAAACTTACAATGGGTGAGAAAATCAAATTGTATAAGGTTACAATGGAATATTTATGAAAAGCAAATTATACCTTCCAATTTTCTAACCAATTTCCAAATGAACAAATATTCCCTCTGAGTGCTGGATTTAATGAAAGTGGGAGGGATCCCTAGGGTTTGCTAGGTCCCTTTTCAACTCTCTTTCTTTGAGAACTTTAAACTCAGAACTAGTCCTGGAAACTTCTTAGATATATAATAATGTAATAATTCATTTAATTCTCTAACTATTCACTGTATTTAGCAATTATAATTTTTAAAGATTATCCTATTACTGAGGACCATTGGTAAACTTGTTCTGTTTAACTACTTAAAGCATGTGTGTTTGTGTCTAAATCTATTCATATGGCTATAAAAATATCATAAATGAGGTTGCTTATAAACAACAAAATGTACTTCTCACAATTCTGAAGGCTGAAGGTCCAAGATAGAGGTGCCTGTGAAACCCTGCTTCCTTACAGACTTTTCAGTAACCTTATGTGACTTGAAGGGGTGAAGGAGGTCTCTAGGGTCTCTTTTATAAAGACACTAATCCTGTTCATGAGAGTTCTGTCTTCATAACCTCATCACCTGCCAAAGTCCTTACCTATTAGTACCAGATCTCGTACAGTATGAATTCATCACTCAGACCATTATACATCTCTGATTTCTACATTCTCTAGTTCTTTAATTTCAAACATAAATTAGAAGAGAAAAAAATAAAATATTTAAATTTATATTTAGAATTTTAACATTAATTTGGGGGAGGTGTGTGTGTGTGGGGGGGGTGTTTTCAGCTTAAAGTGCTTTTCTTTTTTTTACATAGAATACCAAACTTTTTCTTTCTTCTTTTTTTTTAATTTTTGTTTTTGTTTTCGTTTCATTTCAGTGGTACTGGGGATTGAACCCAGAGGCCTTCTATCACTGAACCACACCCAGCCCTTTTATTTTTTATATTTTATTTGAGACATGGTCTCACTAATTTACTGAGAATTTGCAATGTTCCTTCCTGCCTCTGGAGTTGCTGGAACTATAAGCATGCACCACCACGCCCAGCAGAATACTAGGCCTTTTAAACATTTTTTTTTTAGAATTGTGCTGTTCAAAGGACATAATTACATACATGGTAGATAAAACATTGTTCCCTTGTTAGACTGTGAGATCAGGTGTTTTCTCTATGCCAGTAGAGAATGAAACTGCTCCTTCTCCTACATGTTATCTTCGTTGGGTAATGACAGGAGATGAGAGAGATGCTTGCCTTGACTGAAATCTGATGCAATCAGCCACAAGATTGGATTGGATTTTAATTGTGAGGGAACTCTGTGATCTTCACCTCATGAATTTTCCCATTACATATACCTGCTATATGACATGACTTTAAAATACTGGGTGATATTTATTCTGTCCCATCCCTTAAATCTTTCTGTCATAAAGAGAGAGAGAGAGAGAGAGAGAGAGAGAGAGAGAGAGAGAGAGAGAGAAACAAACATGTAATCAAAGCTTCACTCGGTTCAAGTTTAGAAAGGATTCTACTAGGTCAGATTACTTGATGTTGGCTACCACAACAACTCCTACAAGACCCTCTGGGCAAAAAGTCTCAATCTTTGAAACAAAGAAAGGGCTAGCTATTCTTTATATCAGTGGCAATGAAAGTCTCATCCCCAAAGTAGCAGCATTAACATCACTGGGAACTTCACAGAAACTCTGTCTTGGGCCCCACATCAGAGCTACTGAATCAGATATCCCAAAAGTAGCACAGAGCAGTCTGTGTGATGCTGCAAGCCTTCTGGCTGATGCTCAGGTTTTACAACTACTATTGTAATTATAAAGTATGCCCTTTAAGTACCATTTTAGTGTTATTAGGCATGCACTGATATATGCAAGGTGAGGACTCATGATAGTTGTTGAGTTAATTTTAGATTGGCTATTAAGTTCTGAGTGATATAAAGCCATATAAATGTGTATGTATGCTCCCCACAGAAAATCACATCTTGGAGGATGTGAACAAATGTGTGATAGCCCTCCAAGAGGGGGATGTGGATACCCTGGACCGGACTGCGGGCGCCATCCGGGGACGGGCAGCTCGGGTGATACACATCATCAATGCTGAGATGGAGAACTATGAAGCTGGGGTTTATACTGAGAAGGTGCTAGAAGCTACAAAATTACTTTCTGAGACAGGTAAGCATGGATATTAGATCTGTCCAAAATGTTAATGCCATGATTAATTTCCATATCTGAATAAATCTGTTGTATTATTCTTAGAGGCCTTTTTGTTTTTAAATTTTGCACATGTCATTGTAATCCTTTCTAAACTTGAACAGAGTGGAAGCTTTGTTTACATGTTTGTTTGATTGTATGTTTTTTTTTATTACAGAAAAAAATATAATTATTTTATTGCATTATTTTCATTGTGCAATATAAGAGATAGAGTACTCAAATGTTCTTATTTCTTGAATTTGAATTTGAATAACTTAAGCCAATAGCAGTTTTATTACTTTTTATGTGTGTATCATTTTATAGTGTTCATATGTCATCTCATTTGATTCTTATAAGGACTTTATGAAGTAGGCGGAGAAACTTTGATTGTTTCCAATTATCGATGAGCAAATGGAGGTTCGAATTCGCTAAGAGACTAGAATGAGATGACAAAGCTTGAAAATAGTTCCGATGTGATTGGAAGTTGTCATCTGAAACTTGAAAACCATTTTTCCATCTCTTGCTTCAGAGGACAAAGTCTTAAGGGGAAACGCTGGACAGTGGGTGGGAAGTAGCATAGATTGTACATGACTAGGACATGCTCCCAAAAAAGGAGGTGATGGCTGCTGAAGAAGGCTGGACTGTCAGCAGACTCCTTGACATGTCCTCCTCAAGGGCGTGTGCGTACTGGGGACTCACTGCTGCAGTAAGGAACAGTTACTCAGGGGAGCCTGTCAGAGTGCTCAGGTGCATTGGGATAGAAAAACAACTCATTTCCACTGAGTTGGCAAAGCAATCAACTATTTGAAGAATGTCAAAGACTGGTCATCTTTCCTTTTATTAATTTAGATTTTGCTCTTGACTACAGTCTCTTGGCTTCAGAAGTCCCTTCTGCCTTGCATCTTTGCTTATGTGTGTGGGATGAGGGATGAGAACAGAGAGAATATTCCAAGAACAGGAAACTAGAGGATAGAAAAGGAGAACTTAAATTTATGTTGTATGGGGTTGTGAGCGAGTCATGAATTGGGTTGTAAGTATGTACAGAAGGGCCTCTGCCCTCGTGCCCTGAGGGGAGCCCTCTTGGATTTGTACATGGACTTTGGACATCACTATGCTTTTTAAACGTAGATGTCTCTGAAAGGTCACATAGAGCAGTGTTCCAAGTTCTGCATGAGAAGACATATTAGTGGAGATATGTTTCTTTTTATATGGATTTATCATTTAAAGACTTGTTTAGATATTTATTAACCTGGAAATAGCAAGGTAAAATCAACTCATTTTCTCTGAAATATAAGACGATAGATTGTAATATCATCATAATGAGCACATGTAGAAATTGTTGCCGTTGAGAATCTAGCAGACTTAGAATTTAAAATAATAATGAGAATAATAAGATATCCATGCATTTTAATTAGCTGAGATTCAGTAAAGTTCTTTTTTTCAAATAGTCTTGCAATTACATTCAGTAGAGCAAACATAAGCAAATCATATAGTATTTCTTTCCTCAGATGGTGTTATAGTTTGTGTATGAGATGTATCCTGAAAAGCTCTTGTGTTGATGAAAGAATGTTCTGAGGTGAGATGATTAGATTATGAGAGTTGTGACCTAATCAGTGGATTTATCCATTGGGTGGATCAATAATGTGAATGGGTTGCTAGCTAATAGGCAGGAGGGTCATGGCTGGTAAAAGTAGGTCACTGTGGACATGTCCTTGGGTTATATTGTCCCTGCCTCCTCTCTCTCTCTCTCTCTCTCTCTCTCTCTCTCTCTCTCTCTTTCTGCTTCCTGACTGCCTTGAGCTGAACAGTTTTCCTCTTCCATGCCCTTGCAACATGATGTTCTGCCTCAACTTGGGCCAAAGCAATGGAGTCAGCTGACCATGGACTGAACTTCTTAAACCATAAGCCAAAATAAACTTTTCCTTCTCTAAGGAGTTCTTGTCAGGTATTTTGATCACAGAGACAAAAAGCTGACTAATAACACATTTGGGAAAAATAGAAGCAGGTATTTTACTCTTCAGTTTAGAGACTTTTTTTTTTTAACCCTTGAAAGGAGATTCTGTCAAGTTTTTGTGATTCTTACCTGCTAGCTTGTCAACTCTCTTCTCTTACAAAGTCTCAGCCTGGTGTGGTCTATCTAAAAATATAGTATTACTTGTTTGAGGCTGACCCTAAATAAAGAGTATCAGAGAAAAATAGAAGAATGGAAACACAAGTCTTGCTTACACATGACTGAGAGGAAGAAATTGTGGTAAATGAAAAATATAGAGCAAATTGCCAATTTATATGTGATTTGGTGCCCACAAAGAATTCAGGCACCATTCAGAAGACACATTTTTGTGTTTCCTCTTATTGTATCTTGGGTTACTTTAGTAAAAAGAGTGGTGTTTATGAGGTCAAAACCTTCTGAAAGGAAAGGTAATTGCTTAGTTGATTGAACTTTTAACATGATTCTCACCCAAACTCTAGGAGTGTAAATAATTTTCTAGTTGATTTTATTAAAAAAAAATCCTCAGAGAAATAACCAATTCTTTCTGGATTGTGTTGTCACTAACCAAGACTTACCTCTTGTTCATTGTCAAACCATTTAGCATTCTCATCCCAATTCTTCCTCAAAATAGTTGGGCATTCTGGAAACTTTTCTAAGGAATTCTCCTTAGAGTGATATCTACATTCCATTCCTAGGAGAATAGAGTGAATGAGTGAGAAATTTAGAATCTACTTTTCAGAATCTTTTGAAGATAACTTGTGAAGTAACCAGATAGAAGAGATTGGAAATAGTATTTATACAAAACTGTTAGAAATGATAAAAATAGGTGTCAAAGAAAAGTAGATGATATTGGGCTAAGAACTTACAAAGACATGTAAATTCTTTGGCCTCTTTCTCTAATCATTCTTCATTTCATAAACAAGAATATATTGCTTCTTTATAACTAAGTAGAGAGATTGCCACAGAAATGGAAACAAACCACTAGCTTAACTAATTGCTAGTTAGAATTGCTGGTAAATAAGCTTGCACAGATCAAGGACATGAACTTTGAGGAAGACCACAGGATCAATCAATTACAGTAATACAAGGCTTCATTGGTTAGTTCTAATGTGTGTCTATGCTAAGGAGATATATAGCCTCAAAATAAAAACTCCTGAGCATATGCTAAACCCTGTACTAATGCCAAATTTCTGCCTTTGGGTTAATATTTTATTTGAATTGATCACTTTTCTGTATAAACTTAGCAAATGTCATGAGAGTTACATTTGATTTGGGGGAGAGAACAAAGGGGTGGTAGGCAAGAAGGAGAAGACAAGGAGAAAGATGAGAAAAAAGAAAACAAATAAATTGTTATATGTTTTTTTTTTTCTTTTTAAAATCTGAGTTGTTTGATTAAGACCCTGAGCTGGGAGTTTTTAACCTCTGTGATACTGACCCTTTGGTCTGAGCAATTCTTTCTTGGGGGTTAGAGGCCTGTGCTTCCTGTGCATTGTAGAATGCTTAGATTCTGCCTCTACCCACTAGATGCTTGTAGCATCTGTTGCCTTTCCCACACTAAATTCTGATAATAAAAATTATCTCTAGACATTGCCAGATTCCTGTGTTGGGGGTGACAATACCCACTGTGAATCACTGGCCTAAGGTAAAGAAATATCCCCAAATAGAGAAAAGTTTGAGTAGGGCAAAATGGAGCCTGTGTACTAAAGACACAGAGTAGCGAAGGGCATGGTGTGGGAGTGTGTTGCAGAGAAGTATTTATAAAAGGGCAGTGTGCTTAGCTAAACCAGATATTTCTGCAGAAGGTGATCACCAACACTCCCTAGCCCCTGTTTATGCATGTGAGTGACTGCAGGGTGGGGCCACTAAAGGACGACTCCTACTCTGTGACATGATGGCCTTCCAAGAGTGGCTATGAGGAGTGACAAAACCATCTGTGGTTTATTTTCCACGAATTATTTTCCTTCCTCAGTAAAGACAGTATTTGACATAAGAAGGCTTTTTGTGTTGATATGAATGCTAAGTAAAATGTAAGAAAATAATTTAATGGATTACTAGTATGCTAAAATTATAGGACAGCATCAAGCAGGGAGGAAGAGCAGGAAGAAAAGATTAACATTAAACAGATACATGAGGTGGGAGGGAAAGGGAGAGAAAAGGGAAATTGCATGGTAATGGAGGGAGACCCGCATGGTTATACAAAATTACATATAAGAGGTTGTGAGGGGAATGGGAAAATAAACAAGGAGAGAAATGAATTACAGTAGATGGGGTAGAGAGAGAAGATGGGAGGGGAGATAGTAGAGGATAGGAAAGGTAGCAGAATACAACAGTTACTAATAGGGCATTATGTAAAAATATGGATGTGTAACCGATGTGATTCTGCAATCTGTATTTGGGGTAAAATTGGGAGTTCATAACCCACTTGAACCAAATGTATGAAATATGATATGTCAAGAGCTTTGTAATGTTTTGAACAACCAATAAAAAAATTTACCTATTTATTTCTTAGGAAACCAACATAGCAATAAAATGGATCTACTGCAGACCCAATAAATACTTACATAGCGTTTTTGATGGGATCTTCAATAAAACCTGAATTATAACAAATTGCCAACGGCTTGGTAGTTAGTACACGCTTGACCAGACTCATCTTCAGAGATCTCATTTGCAAAGTCAGGTTGCTGCAGAAGGCTGAGGGGGGTAAAAATATATTAGTGACATCATATTAAGATATCCATAGAGTTGTTCATTCTTTGCTGAATGGATTATATTCAAATGTCATTTTTGTAAATTTGATAGCTGCAGCAGATTTGTGGCAATGTGACCATTATTGGGTTGAGAGTGCTCTGAGACTCTGCCAGACATTTCTTCTTTAGAGGACCAAAAAGGGAGACATTTAAGATGAAAATATTTTTAAATAAGTGTTCTGTTATTGATCATTCTGGAGGAAGAGGTTAAAATTCCATTATTTTGAAGAACACCTTGGCCAAACCAGTGGTACGATTTTTACTTCCAAGGTCTAGAACCTGAAGTTTAATAAAAGAGAAAGGAGATTGTTGACCTCCTTTCTGTATTGTTTACATAGGAAATGTAAGAGGATCAGCAAATAGAAAGCACTCAGCTGGAAATAATTTTGAAGGGTCCTTTTATCTCAGTTCAATGCAATAGAGTGAACCTAGCCTGCCAACTAACTTTCATCTTAAATTAGTTGATCCCTCTGGGATACAGTTTGGTGTATTGCTTGATGTTTGATCACTCAAGGATGGCCAATATTATTAATCTTAGAATATGTATGTACATCTCTGTTCCTGGCCTCCTGGTGACCACTCTCCATAGGAACTCATAGTGCCTGTGAATCCTGTGTATAAACCCACTGCCCATCTGGATAGGTTTTTTCCTTGTTCTATCAGATAGGTTTTTTCATTGTTCTATCAGAACACATCTACACAGCTCCCACTATCCTCCCTATAATGTTCTTCATTTCCTCCTCCTCTTCCTTCTCAACATCTGTTTATTGAACTTATTCTTTAATGCTAACTCAGATCTCAGTTGGAAACCGAGAACTCTGTCTTTTGACGTATTTCCTCTTCAGTGTAAAAGGCTGCACTCATAACCAGGTTCAGTTCCTAGAGGCAGGTGCTTCTGTGTGAACTCACAGCCTAGAAGGCTTTTATCATACAATTAGCATTTAATATATATGCATTGATTAAATGAACATAAACCATTGGGATATTATTCAATTTTATTTTTATTTTTATTTTTTTAGTAGAGAATATGTTCATTGGTAACCTCAGGCTCACATCCCAAGATTCCTAAATAAATGGAGAGAATTTTTCCCTTCCACTTTCTACATTTCAAAGGGGAGCAATCTGATTGGCTGTTTGGGGTGTGCTTCCTGCATTTGGACTCACAGTAGGATAGCATTTTACAATTGTATGGATTTGGACCATCTGCCTTATCCTTGTGGCTGGATTGGGGGAAGGGACACACGGAGGGAAATAATATCAATGTTAGAACAAGATGGTAGGGACAACTTATTGGGAAGACAAAAAAGTTAGGTATTATAGATAGGAAGGACTGTTCCAGTCTAAGTCACTTTTCCATGACTGACCTTGAAATTAGATTATGGAAGTAATGAACTTCTACAGAAGCTGTAATGACTGAGCTTGCTCAGCCTAGACATTTTAATATATTTTAAATGTGTTTTAATATAATCCTTACTATTGGTGTAAAGTATTTTATTTCTTTCTGAAAGGTCAAAATGATAGTGATATGGAGGAAATGATGTGCCTGTTGGTGGCTTTGATGGTCCTAGTGGTGGGAAGTCAGAAATATAGAAAGAATGAGAAGGAAATTTCAATCACTTAATATCCCTTAAAAAGGCAATGTGTAGTTTATCTCAATGCCTTTTCTATATGCCTAAATCCTATACAATCTACGTTATCCCAGACAGCTGATTGATAAGGATTTTAAATATCTTCATTTATTTGCTTTGTCCTAAAAACACACGTGAAGTTTTCTGGCTCAGAGCATAAACTTGTTGACAGCACCAGTTCCTCACATTCCATTTTCCTTGTCAGGACAGTGTGGGTTCTGTGTATGCAGAAGAGTCTGCACTATAGGAAAAGAAACATAAAATTATGGACCTGGAAGTTACATAGCAATTGGTCTTCAACTTCCCCTTTCCTTCTCAGGGCAAGAGAGAAGTATTTGCCTCTTATTATAAACATATTCCTTCCAGAAAAGGCCCTACTTAGATTGGCACAACTCTTGGGACAGAAGTATATTGTTCCTGGTTTTATCCCCCCTTGAAATGTAAGCAAACATCTTGGAGGAAATAAAACTGTGAACCTCCCTCCAAGATATTTTTTTAGGGATGCTTTTGAGTTGTCCTTTGGATCAGGTCACCAGTCATTTTTGCTTAGACAACCCTAACCATACAGAAACCTGAAAATTGATTTTTCTACATGGTTTTGTTTGTAAATGATGTGTTCTGAGACAATTCAGACATGTGCAACTCATGCAGCACAGGGCCTGAAGAATCACCTCAGAAAATAAAACTTATGAAGAGAAAGGAAGATGCACAATTTTAACCTATTAATAAAATACACAACACGGAGTACAGATGGGCTAGGGTGGACATAGGAAGGCTCACAATTACATATTTATGTGTTATAAATTTGGGGACACAGAACAAAGAGCGTCCATTGTCAAAGAAAATACAAAAGGAAGGACATAAATCTGCATACCTACAATGTATCATAGCATGGCTTCAGAATCCTGGGAGCTTCACATAGGTGGTGTTTCTTTGTCCCTTCAAGGGAACCAGTACTAGCATCCATGTTGCTGGTAGTGGAGAAGAAGTAGATCCTGTATGTCATGTCCAGCAGGGTGAGGGCTGGTGCCTACTGGCAGTAGAGGCCAGGATGCACTGTGTACAAACTGAGGTAGTATGTAGCCCCATCACCAGGCTTCTCACAGAGGGGAATATGCCATATCAATGATGGGTGCTTCAGTTCGAGAGGTGAAGAATATACTGACAGGCACTTGTTTGAAAGCACATGTAGTATGTCACTGGAGTACTCCAGAAATTGTTTTGATAATGGAAGATGAAAACTTCTAAATGTAGCTGAATAACCAGAAATAACTGATGGACATAAGAACCAGAGAGGTTCTATTTATCATGGTCAAAGTGACCCTGAGATTCCCATCCTTCCCAGGTTTGTCTTCTAACATTAGCCAATTTCTTCCTTATCAGTGAAGTCCTCTAACTGTCCCATAAAACCTGCATCTTAACAAATTCCAATCCCATTCCTTACACCCATTACCTTTATTATCTGTGACATTCATTTGGTTCCAATATATGGCCTCATATTTCAAACTCTGCATTTATCCATTTGTTTATTTATTGCCTGTTTTTTGTTTGTTTGTTTTGGCTTAAACAATTACAATTTATTTTCTTATCATTCTTGTGGCTAAAGGTTCAAGATAAAGGTATTTATAGGATAGGTTTCTTGAGCTCTCTTTTTTTAAAATTTTTATAAACTTTCATTTGTTACATGTGACAACAGAATGCATTACCATTCGTATTACACATATAGAGCACAATTTTTCATATCTCTGTTTGTACACAAAGTAGAGTCACATCCTTCTTGTCTTCTTACATGTACTTAGGGTAGTGATGACCATCGCATTCCACCATCTTTCCTACCCCCTCCCTTCTCTTTTCCCCTCTGCCCTATCTAGAGTTCATTTAATCCTCCTATCTCCAACACCCTGCATAGTATGGATCAACATCCTTAATCAGAGAGATCATTCAGCATTTGGTCTTTTGCTGAGCCTTCTCTTTTGAACTTGAAGATGACCCCCTTCTTGTTGCCTCTTCACATGCTCATCTCTGTCTGATTTTGTGTTCTTGGTGTCTCTCTGTGTTCAAATTTCCTCTTCTTAGAAGGATATCGATCAGATTGGATTAAGATGATCCATAATGGCCTCATTTTAACTTAACTATCTCTTTAAATACTTTACAACCAAATACATTCATATTGTGAAGCACAAAGTGTATTGCCTGTTTTAATGCATGTGTTTGTTTTTCCTGTAGTCAATCAGTTTCAGGGCTGGGGACTTCTGGGAAAATGAGGCAGCATGAAGAACCCTACGCCACCCCTTCAAACCCCAATTCTTGCAATCAAGTCAGAAAGATTCCAGACACGTTGCTCTGAGTAACAGGCATGAGTTTATTAGAAGGGATAGGAAAAGGGGAAAAGGAGTAGGTTGAGAATTTGTTAAGGATGCACTTAAGGGAGAGAGTGTGTCCCCTCAGAGAGAAGAGGGGACAGCATGCCTCTCCTGTACTTAAGTTTTGTAGGGATCCCAGAGAAGTTTCCAGACAGTCCCACCCAGGTCCACCTCTTCACTTTTGACTGACAGCAGGATAACAACAGACTTTCAAGTCCCCACTGCCATAACAACTCTGGGTCACCTTGGCCCATGCTGAACAGTTCTAATTGGATTATTAACCATAAATCCTTCAGATTTTATGGTTAGAAGGAGTTATCCTTATCTCCCTGAGTTTTGAGATCTGGTTTGTGAAAAGGGTCAAGTCTCCCCCTTCAGAGTAACTTGGGTTCCTCCTATCAACATTATTTCATGTCTGTATTTCTCCTGTAGATAACAGGTAGTTTGCTGAGGAATGTGACATATCCTGTCTTCTTAAGCCAGGCAGGGCTGCAGGTAAATTGCTTCGTGGAAAATAAAATGGGGTGGGGGGTGTTCAGCACAGTGGCCCCATTTTGTAGAATTATTCCCTTAGCCTCGTGTTCCCACTATTCACATTTGTCTGTCCCCTAACAAGTCTATTGTGTGTATATCTTAAGACCTATGTCATGTGTATTGATTTTTTAATTAAATTTTAACCCCTTTAGATCTAAATCTGCCTCTTCATTTCTTCCAGCCTTGATTGGAGTTGAAGGCCAAATATGTTTATTAATATAAGTGAAACATAATGACAAATTGCTTTCTTTTAAGGGCATTTTTTTACCCTTTTAAAAATTATATTAAAAAAAATAAAATAAAAAATTTAAAAAAAAATAAATAAAAATTATATACTTAATAATCAAAATCAGAATCTTTAACATCACTTGTAAGGAATTCTTAGCAAGTGTTTTACTACATCTTAACGCCATCTAAGTCTTTAAACCCCATTGATGCCAAATTAAACTGTATTTATCAAGCAAGGTTCTGATAAACACTGTAAGCTAAATAAGGCATCACACTCAATTCTTTATTCATTCCTCAAGTTTCAGAATTAAATGTGCCATCTTTCCTCTTAGGTTATAAACTGTTTGTGATTATTTTTGAGATGCTTATTTTAAACTATAAGAAAACCTTCCAAGCAAGCAGTTTCTTTCCTTGGGGAAAGGAGTTTGTGTCTAGACAAGAGCAGATGGATGCTCCCTGATTCTCTTAGGGTGGTTATCGTGAATGGAATTTAGAGTTGCTGTTTTTTTTTTTTCTTCTTCTCCTTTTTCTAAGCCATCCTTTTCATCTTTTATCAAACAATTCAGCTCATGGGTTATGTATGGCCTTCTGGAACTTGAATTTGATTTTGATGTTGGAAATGTACATTATAATTTTCCAAACATGAATTTATGAAAATAGTAGCCTTTTGGAACTCCCACAGAGAGATGACTGACGAGGAAAGAATACCCAAGGATGCACACAGGATGGAAGAGCTAGGACTGTCCAGCATGGTCATAGTGGTTTTCTGAAGAGGCAAAAGTAGTTGACGGATTGTCGTAAGGGAATAAGGAGCAGACTGAGTTGGGCTATTTTGCCTTTGCTTCTGGATTCCAGTATTCAATATCTTCCAACCTGAAGAAGCCCTATCAAGAGGGAACAAAGCCAGTGTATCATTGGTCTAGACAGGGGAAGATTTAAATATAGACGGAGTGCTTAAGTTTCATTTCTACATTGTCTCTGCCACATGTTTAAAAAGTATTTGAGGATACTTTACTCAAGATTTAAAAATCAATCAGCTAGCATAAATTAAATAATTAAAGTGGTGTAAGTGTGAGATAGAAGGAAAATAGCCTCACAAGAATATATTAGCTTAAGCTAGGAGGTTTATTAGAAAGAGTGTTTTATTTGACAAACTGGATTTGAAATCTTTCTTTTCTTTTTTTTTTTTTTTTTTTTGTGTGTGTACCCAATATCTCACACATGATAGGCAAGTGTTCTACAACTGAACTGTATCCCTAGCCCAAGTTTTAGCTTAATTAAAATTCTCTTCCCTATGGACCTGATAAATTTGTAATGAAACAATATCTATCATGGCCTTTTTGACAATCAAGACATAAAGAAAATTTCTAGAAGTGAGTTCATATAATTTTGCATTGAAGATAGATTTCATAGTAAATTCCTTATAAACAATGCAGCACTGTCACAAGGGTGATGTGGCCCTGCTGAGGAGAAAGAAGGGCATAAAACTGAGGGAGCTCAATTTGCAAGACAAATTGTAACAACTTACTAGTTTTCAGATTTACCATTCATCGTGTACTGTTTTCAGTTTATTTCATTATGTCACATAAGACCTGTTTTTTAGTAGTGAATCAATATGGTTGTACTCTCAATTCCTTTTCAAAGAATAATGGGTGAATTGGCCTACTGTAAACAAAGGAAAAGGATTAAATGATGGGCAGAAAAAGAGAGAAAATGTGAAATGTGACACTCATCATTTTATCCCTGAAAAACTTGATGACAAAAGAATTCTTTCCTCCATCCCATCATCTTTCTCTTCCAGTGGTAAGATTCTCTGTGCCTAAAGGATAACAAAGACTTAAGATGTAAAGGAAGAAGAAGTTGTGGACTCTGCCTAAAAGTGACTCATATGCAAAATAGTTGATATACTGAAATGCCAACCAACTTTAATGTACTACTGTAATTGTGTGTGTGTGTGTGTGCACGCGCGACTGCATGTATGCATGTAATTAGGATGTTATAAAATTGTGGAAAACTATATGCTTTGGGATATGTAAGAATTGAAGATGGCAATTAATTCTAAACTGAAGACTGAAAGTTGAGGAGGTGTCCATCTGACCAGAGAAGTGTATTTCAATATGAGAGAATAAATTACTTATGGGCATGTTGGTATGGCATGTTTTGTCTATGTCATATTTGAGACACAGGCATAATTCAATCTAATTGGAACACTTGAGTATATGTAGGAATAGGAGGTAAAACAAGCAGGAGAGAGATGAACTATAGATGCCAGATGCTTGTATGTGTCTGTATCTCATGAAAGATTTTAGAGTACGTTGGAATGTTTAGAGTCGGAGCAAGGGCTTTTTAGACAGTTTCTCAGAGACAATGGGATTGGCTGGCAGTTCACCTCCACCACCTCTAGTTAACCTTGGATTTTTCCCTGTCAGCAGTCCTACTTGCACTTTAGCACAACTTCTCATTCATTTGACTAACTCACCCTGTGCTCTGAAACTTCACCTCTGAAGTCTCTCTAGAGGATTCATTTCAAAACCTCCTTACCTATGGTTTAGGATCTCCATCAACACTGAAATGATGTGACCTTGATTTTTATATGCACATTTAATTCTGATTTCATTACTCCTGGAATGCCATCATTTTGTGACCTAGTGTGCAGTCTGCATACAAAAGTATAGCTAGAATTTAAAGGTTTATTTTTAACTTTGATCACCTTTTCAGGATAAAAGCTATTAAGAGCAATTCAGTATTTTTGATAAACAATAACAAAGTTTTGCCCACATTTTTGGATGCAAGTCAGAAAGTAGAAATAAAATTCTATTTATATAAACCTATATCAGAAACTCTTAATATATAATTCTATCTCAGAATTATTTGGGGGGCATGTAATTTTTCAGACACTACCAATGTGGTATGAGAATTCATAGTTAAATTAATACATAGGTTTTTACCAAGATGAATCATTGTTCTATAAACTCTTGTTTTTCTGACTTATCACTCTCAAAAGCAAAACAGAATAAAATTAAACTAGGAGTAAGAGGAACAAAATAGAAAAGCTATACAGGTTAAGAGCAGTAGAAATGTCCTAAATAATAGTAAGGTCCTAAATAAATAAACTTTGAATGTACTTAGGACTAGTCCATAGAGAAAGATGTTCTTCCCCTTTTGTCTTTTTTTCCATGAAAAATTGATGATATTTCTGTTCTAGTACCTTCATAAAATGGCTTATTTCTACCTGCTCTGACAGTGCCAGGTCACTGACACCATAGTTGTTACCTGCGCCCTAGCATGTCACTGAGAGGTGCTGGGCTCCATGCCGATGACATAGAATGTGCCCTGCTCCAGATCTGGCATTTCAGAGCTTCTCGTGAAAAGGGTCCCCCTAGGTATTATATTCCCTGTCCCTTGGGCACAGAATCAAGCCTGGAGGTAGCTAGAGCAAGATAATTTGTCACCTACTGTTTTTCTGCCTCCCATTTCTTCTTCAGAGTGACCTTGTACAAGGAAAACAGGAGTAGCAAACCCCGCTCTTGCCCCTTCAGACTCCAGAAAGATCGCCATGTGGATAGAAATATATTCATGGGGGTCAGGGTCTGGGCAGTGGGGGCTACCTGACTCCATTTTCTAGATGACATTTATGAAGGTAGAATACTAAACACTTTACCACAGTTCCAATTTCTAAGGGACTTCCTTACTTAATGCTCTTCTATAATATTTTGACCACAGAAGGGACTTTGTTTTTCAGAGCCTTTCTTCTAAAAGGAAGCATACAACTTTGAGAATAACTTATTTCATTTAAAATATTTGAATTATAAAAAAGATTCAAAGATACAAGAACAGAGACTAAAATGATGACCTTCATTTCCCTCTCAAAGGTAAACACTATATGTAAGGTGACATAGTCTTTCAAGACATGTGAGGACATGTACAAATGCTTATATGTTTAAAGTATGCACAAGACTCTTTTGTGTATTTTTAAATTTTCCACAAATAATCATCTCTGTTCAGTTTGCTGACCTTAGGACTTACTTTAATATACTGGCTGAACCCCAATTTGCATGCCTTGGTTCATTTTTGTCCCAGACATTATTGCTCATGCATCTGGAGTGAACATGTCACAACAGTTCCCCCTCAGTTGGAGGATTCAGAATAAGGCTGGGTTGTAGCTTATTGACAGGACTCTGAAAAGCAATTATTACCATTCTGAAATTTTATATAATTTTCTTCTTTATAACACTAGAATATATAACCTAACAAGGAACGAGTGTAACCAAGAGACACAAAGACATTCTTGTGGCTGCAGCCTAGGGTTGCTCAGTGTGATTAATCAGCATCTCTGTAGAAGTTAATATTTGGAAATGCCCTAGATAATGTCCTCATTCACCATCTGGGAGTGGAAAGCTTCATTTTACTAGATTTTGTTAAAAGTGTTCACCAAAATGTGCAGTTGAATTAGGTCCCATTTATAATTTGTTTGCCTGAACCAATATGTATGAAAAACTCATTTTCTATGTTACTATATTTGTAATTATTAGTGAAGAAAAATATCTTATTGTATACATATTAGTATACAGTATATCAGTATATGGACTCTTTCTGTGAATTGAGGGTTGCCTTTGTCAACTTTTTCTTTATTGATTTGTAAGTATATCTATCCTGTGTACATATAAGAGTACTAATCCTTATTAGTTATACAATTGAGGCAAACAGTTTTATGCTTCTAAGTGTTACCTGACAGTGTATCAATTTATAATTATTAAAGCAGCTTAACCATCAAATAGAATGGAATTCATATAACTCAGAATTTTCAGTTTAAGAAAGAAAAAGAATCTGCAAATTTATTTAAGAAAAATATTCGCTCCTAAATGCCAAATACATTTTTAAAAAATCTAGTTTATGGTCAAAGAGGTGAAATTCATTTATCTGTATTTTTCATTCATGTAGAAAAAGTTTATTCACAACATAAAGGAATAATTAAAATAGTTGAGTTTAATGCATTGGTTTCAGAAATATAGTTTTCAAATATTTTAATTTAATTTTAATTGGCATAATAATTGTACATATTTATGAGGTGCAGTGTGATGTTTTGATATGTGTATAAATTGTATAGTGATCAAATTAGCCTAATTGGCATATCAATCACCTCAATTTTATATGATTAATATTTGCATCAGTACAGTTCCATATTCTCCAAATTTTTTTCCATCTAAATATAGTTCAAAAGCCCAAGTAAAACAAAATTCATATAGTATAGAGAACTCGTCATAATAATTCACACAGAGAAGGAAATTTACTCCATACATGCTTTTGGTTTTGATAATGTTTATTAAAAGAGTGGTTACTGTTTTCCTCTAACCCTCCCTCTCTGTTTTTATTTTTCTTTTACATTTGACTTTTTTTGGTAGAAACACACTTTTCTTAGGATGTTTTATCTTGAACACTCTTTCCCTAAAGAGTAGAGTAATTTAGCAGAATTTCTCACACCAGTATTAAAATGGATGCATAAAGTTTCCGCAGAGCATGAAAATGAGTGTCAAGAGGGAATGAGGCCTGAAGATTCAGAAACAGGAATAGATGGATGATGTTTCTGTTTTATTGTCCTTGTAAATAAAATGAATCGTACTTTTGGCTTTTGTTTCCTAATTGGTTGTTACAAGGTAACAGCTGAGAAAATAGAATTACAATTTTCAAGAAACAGTGAATCAGCAGCAATTTTTAAGTCGTCAGTGGAAGTATTACAGACTTTCCACTAAGTTTATTTTCTGCAAATCTCCAGTGGGAGTTGAAGGTGTCCCTGTGAGAAGAAAGAGGTGTCATCATTCTAAAAACTTATATGCAAATTTTATTTCACATCAAAATGATCCTGGCAAAATGGGAAAATTTTCCTTTAAGTCCATTGGTTTTCTCTCAATGGGTCTTCCTGCTGGTCTCTGCTGTCTTTTTCCTCTTTCTTCTTATGAGTCCTTCATAGCCTCCGTTCAATCCCATCTCCCACCACCATGTCTCAATTTCTGCATTTCCAACAAAAAAAATGAAATGTATTGGGTCATTTCATTTGCATGCTGTTGTGAAGCCATGTGGGTTAAGACCAGCTGTTTACCGGTTATGACTATAATTTCTCATATTAGTTAAATGTTTATTGATACTTCTTATGGGCTAGATTCCATCCAGCTTTTGTATGCACTATCCCCACTGAATCCAGGCACAAGATCTTACTACATTTTATAGAAAAGCAGGTTGAGAAGGGCTAAGGAAACTTGGCCAAGATTTCACAGTTGGTAACCAGCAGAAGTGGAATTCTGCTCAGGTTAGCATAACATGTACTTTATATTCCTATGCTACACCACACTACCTTGGATGGGTTATAAAAGTTTTCATTTTTGTAAACATCGCCATGCATGGTGTACATTTTATTTGCCACACAGAGGTAAGTGCCACAAAGATGACTAAATTGGACCAACCCCATCTGGCTGGCAAGGTCTACCACCTTGCCCAAGGGCTGCAATGAGAGAAGATTGCCTCATCTACTGCTTTTCTCTCTGTTTATCCCAGTGATGCCACGCTTTGCTGAACAAGTCGAGGTTGCCATTGAAGCCCTGAGTGCCAACGTCCCTCAACCATTTGAGGAGAATGAATTCATCGATGCCTCTCGCCTGGTGTATGATGGTGTTCGGGACATCAGAAAGGCTGTGCTGATGATCAGGGTATGTGAGGCCTCTGTAACACAGAGCTGATCTGAGTTTCTAGTAGGGATCCCAAGTGTCGTCTTCACTTTTTAATTACTCACTGCAACCTGGTAAATTGCTTGGCTCCTTACTTAGACCAGGTGGACCCTTTACTTAAAAAGGAATAAGTGATTCCAGCAAGCCCAGATAGGCACTGAATATCCTGCAGCCTTATGGCCTTCCTGCTTCTTGCATGCATTTCCTAAATTTAATTCCAACTGAGGAGTAACCCAGGTACTTTTCAATTGCCCCTTACTAACACTCTCTTCCTACAAGGCTCATGGACTATAAAGAAGTAAAGATTACTCAGCGTATTAGTGTTAGTATAGTAGCATTATTCTCATAGATAACTACATTCTCCTTATAAAAAAAAATAATGCAAGCATTATAAATTGCTTCACATCAATTCTCCACCAGCACACAACTAACTGCCCACCGAAAACTTGTATTGTCAGGTGTGTCTTCCAAATCATAACTGAAGTAAATATATATAGACATAGAACTAGAAAAAATATATAAAATATATATTATATAGCATATATATATAATATATATATAAAATAATTGACATTTAAGCTCTTAACAAAGTTTGCTTTGTTTACCTAAAATATGCCTTAATCTAAGACAGTTTACCTCATTCCATTTAACTTCTGCATAATATTGCATTGAAAGATTTTTCCTCCTTACCTTATTTTTTTCCCTTCCTTATTTTTTCTCCTTACCTTACCTTAGATTTAGAATAATCAAACAAAAAATTTTATTAGCCATAGGACCCTTTCTTCAAAGTACATATGCAGAAGCTTCAATGACAGATACTTTTATAACTATTATCATTTACATGGGAAGGGGACTTCTGCTGTCCTAACTCCAAGAGCATGATATCTGACCGAAATACACAGGACCCACATTTTTTTTTTAATTTTAAGTTTTTAGTTGTTGATAGACCTTTATTTATTTCTTATTTATATGTGGTGCTGAGAATTGAACCCAGTGTCTCACACATGCTAGGCAAGTACGCTACCACTGAGCCACATCCACAGCCCCTGGGACCCACATTTTTTAATTGAAAATTTCCTAGTATACACATTTAGAAAAGAGTAACAAGTGTCACTAATTATAACTTTAATCACATATTTTATTTAGCCCAGTATTTCAACGTGTTGCCTTGGTCACATTTAAAGCGCTCTCTAGCTCCACGTAGGTAGTGTCTGACACTGCATGAGGCAGTCCTTGACTCTGTCCTCACCCTCAACCTCCTGTTGTCTCTGTCACTGATCACTGAAACCACCAGGTATCTGTCTAGCACACTTAGGAATCATTCAGCATCTAAGTCAACACCCCCTTTTCAAAACCAAACAAAAAACCCTACTTGTACTGCAGCAGCCACCTAGGTCATTGCATGTAGTCCCTCAGGTATTTCGAGAACAATCTATGAAATATTGTCCCCTCTGGGCAACATAATCCAAGTTCTTTGAGGATTTCATAGGTGGTGCTGATTCTTCTCCAATCCCTGATGTCCTTGAACTCATTAGGCACAGTTCCCTTGGACTACAGCATTTCTGAAGCAATCCCAGCAGCCTGGAGTAGAGCAGGCTAGAAAGATCTAGAGTTAGACCTTTATTGACCTCCATGCTCCTGCTGAAGCATCACCAGCTCTGCCACTTCAGAGTCCAAATACCATCTTCTCCTCTCACCTTTAGATCAGTATACCTGCTTTCATATTAAATAGAAGTCTCTTTCATAAGAATTTCAGATCCATCCCCAAAGCTCCCAGTAGATAAACTGTATCAGGCAGTATTAATTATACTAAAACACATGGAATTCAAATTTGGAATTTGGGGACCTGTGCTTTTCACTTGCCCTTCTTATGCCTGTGAAGCTCTTATCATCTTTCAAGGCCTGGTTTGAATGTCCTCTCTCCACATTTTACCCTTCACAATAATTACCCTATCTTTTAACGACCTATACCTATTTCTGCCTGTGATAGTATTTATTATACCATTTCCTTTTATGTCTATTACTTTCTCTAGACTGTGAAATTTGGGAAAGGAACAGCTGTCTTTTTTTTCCCCTCTCTCTCTCTTTCTTTTCATTATGTTGCTTTGTTTGGCATAGGGCCTAATACTGTGTGTGTGTGTGTGTGTTTTCAAGTGGGGAGAGATGTCTTGGAAGATAGGAAGGTGTCAGAGAAAAAAAAAGATGTAAGAATTGGAGCCTTTTAAGCCCCTAACAAATTAGATCATTTTCCTCATTACCTACTAACTTGTGAAATAAGGTAATAGACCATGAGAGTTATGCTTTGAAAGCATTCGGCACTAAACCCCACTACAATCCTCAAGACATATTCCCTCTTTTGCCATTTTTCTGCTTTGTTAGCCTTCAGATTTTTGTGACAACCATTTATCTGAGAAGCTGAGAAATTTATAGACATCATTCATTTATTCATTCATGAGCTGTAAAAAAACACAATTTTAGATAAAATGCCATATCGTTGTCACATGAAGTGTCATTCCTCCATCTCAACATTTCAAGTGAGTTGATCAGAAGGATTTCACACCACTTAAAATTTAGGAAGAGAGAAATATACAGTATGTACAAATTGTTATTTTAAAAAATTGCTATCCATTCAACACTTGAATGGTTTCATTTTGTACTTAAATAATTTCTTGGTTTCTTCTTTGAATATAATTATTAAGTGTACAGTACTTAAAAAAAATCTCAATGTATAAAGTTAGAAGAGAAACACAGTGAGATGAGTAGGAACTCTATCTTGCTCAGCAAACCTGACTGTGCCCCTTCCCCAAGTCTTGATTATACTTTTAAAAAGAAAGAAATCTTTTTGAAAAAACAAAGGCAGATGCAGAAAGGACCTTGAAGGGTCAAACTCCCCATCACCTTGCCTCTCAGCAATCAATACATATTTAATGGTGATGTCGGTATCTGAGTGCTCCAAGCCAGCTCCAGGCAACTCTCGACAGTAGGCAGTGCTTGCCCTTCCCGTGTTCAGCCTCACCTTTCAGGACCCTACATCTCTCCTGGAGCAGGTCTACTCTTCCACCTCTTGATTCTATTTTTTTGTTTGTGCCTTGATGAGATTTACCTTCTGTGATCTGTCAGATGCATGGGAATTTTCTGATGATCCTCATAAGGTAGTGGAAAAATGAGTAGGCAATTCTGGCAGACCAATATACTGTCAGTTCTCATCATCTGCAGGAGTTAAGTTCTGTAAATTCACCAAACACTGAATTAACGAATACTAAACTATTGCTCCTAGGGGAAATACAGAGTTAGGTTCCCGTGAGCCTCTGGTCACATTTTCACCACCTGACCAACACATGGCCTTGTTTCATGTGTACTTTGGTTTAAAGACAACTTCTTTATATATTGTTGATGCATAAATATTAAATCAGGGTCACTATCACTGACTCTCTCTCTCTCTCTCTCTTTTTTTTTTTTTTTTGGTACTGGTCATTGAACCCAGGGGTACTTTACTCCTGAGCTAGATCCCCAGTTCTTTTTTATTTTTTATTTTGAGATAGAGTCATGCTAAATAGCTGAGAATGGCTTTAAACTTGCAGTATTTCTGCCTGAACCTCCCAAGTTGCTAAGATTACAGGCATGTGCCACAAGGCCCTGCACTAACTCATATTTGAATGACACAGGGGGTTTCTCTGTGACGCACATCACAGTTCCCTTACACATGGGGACACTAGACAATAACTCAGCATTACTTTTAGGGACCATTTGTCACATAGAAGTCAAAAGCACAAAAAGTGTGGCCCTAAATAGATCATGAAAGCAATACTTAGTCACAGCAAGGGAGCTTAGCTAAGAAGGCAGAGCACTATGTTGTTTGGCTTTAGCTGGGAACATACACATTAGGTGAGTTATTTTTTTATTTTTATTTTTTCACTTTCTCTTGCATGTCTGGGAATAACTACGAAAGCACCATGAACATTAATTTTGTGTATTACAAATTAATTGTAGTGAGGAGGCAAATCCACCAATAGCGAATCTTCAAGTAATGAGGACCACATATATATTTAAAAGACAGAGTTAAACATTTAATTTTGGAAACTAAGGTGAGTAGGTGGGGTAGAAGGTGGGAATGTCCTAGTATCAGAAAACCTGTATTCTACAAAATAGGATTTGCTCCTCATGACAATGACCCAGGAAAGTCTACAATGGTGTCTCTTCACTACACTTTTATCATTGGAACCCATTAATTTAGTTATATATGATATTTTCAAAGGCAGGCCAAAGAAATGATAGGGCCTGGGACAGTGGTCTGAGAAAAAGACTGTAGTTCAATTTTACATCTCCCAAACTGTGTGCCAATCAATGTCTCCTGGAGTGCTGCAAGACATTTTAGAGTTGAATATAATATACAGATGCCTCTTAGAATCTGTGCAAAATGTTGGCTGGAAGTAGTTTATGGTCAGGCATTAGATGGCACATTGCTTTTTATGATGTGGTATGTTTGTGAAACTGAGTATATGGTGACCACTGTGTTTAAAATCAATCCCAAGAGTCAGTTGCTGTCCATTTGATTTCTCTGGTTTGAAAAGTATGCAGCGTTAGTTGTTAGGTTACAAAGATGGGTAAATTGCTTGTACTAAACTGCTTAATTAAAAGAACTATTCAGGATTTTTATTTTTTATTTATTTTTAGAGTTAACGCACTATAAAAACATTACTGAGACCATGAGGATGCCATGAAACAGTAAAGTTTGAAATTTATGGCTTAACTAATTTTGGGTCATCAGCATACTAATTGCCTTCTCTGTAGTTTAGTTTCCTTAGCTGCCAATGGACACAAATATACTGAGCTAATAAAGAACTATCACAGATATAACACTTAGTAGGTTCCCAAGAATCAAGTCTTTTCCTCATCCTTCAGGGAGGAAGCTTATATAATGATCCAACTAAACAGAATTTGTTCAGTAAGTCCACAATATTATCAAAATTGGAGCCAGGGTGTTTGTCATAAGTTGAAAATAAAAGGTTGAAAAGATTTTAGAAACTTTCACGTATGTGAAAAAATTTTACTTAGTGTAAAATGGTTATAACCTAGCTAATCAACATGCTCTCATAAGTTCCTAGTTTTGTTTTCTTAATTAATTAGAACTAATTTAATATGATTTTTTTTAAAGTGGTAATTCAGTCTTGATCATTCATTTATGAAGTTTTTGTCGAATGCTTACAGGATGTCCCACGCTGTTAGAGCTGCCCTATATACAGAGGCAAACAAAGTAGACAAAAATCCCAATCTTCATGGAATTTAGAAATTTAGATTCCTTTGGTAGGAGACAGCGAATTTAAAAAAAAAAAAAAACATATTTAATGCCAAATATTGTGCCACAGTGAAAACCAGGATGGTATAAAGGAGACAGAACATGGGTAGGCATGGATTTTATGGAGGATGGTAAATGATTGACATTTTGAGAAGAGACCTGGAGGAGAAGGGAAGGAGACACAAGGTAGTTGGAGGGTGCATATTTCAGAAAGAGGGAATAGAACAGCAAGTGCAAAGTCTGGAGTTGGAAGCTCTGGCGGCCTGAGGACTACACTGAATGAGACGGGTGCCATCGGAGTCTCTGAGTGGTAAATAACATGATGTAATTCAGTTCTTAAAAGGAGCACTCTGGCTACTCTGGTTAGGGTCAAAGTAGGGAGAGCGGTTAGGAGGTTTCCAGAGTAATCTAAGTTCCAGATGCTGTTGGCCAATTGACTGAGGAAAGTTTCACATATTTGCTTTAGATCTCTAATTTTAGTTTTTCGTTCGCCTCCCATTTTAGTGGTGTAGAGCTCTGTTGGAAAATCTTTTGTATCACCTCAAATCACCTGCCAACTATATTTTCTATATTTCTTTCAATGAAACTCTCATATACATGTGAGCTTTTCTTCAATGATCCTTATTACATTTTACTCACATGTTCAGGTGAAAGGATTCTGAATCTTTCAGCATGCTCTTGTTTTGCTTCTGAAAAGAGGTGTTATAGAGATGGAGCACCAGAGGCAGTGAACTGATGATGTGATTAAATCCCATCATCTCCTTGGGCCTCGGTAATGGGCACAAGTTAATCTTATTGATTTAGACAGGAGATAATTTGGAGGCTGAATGCTTTGTGCTACTTTACAGATGAGACCCACTTTCACAGCTGAACAGTTAGATGGTAGTAGAACCAGGGAACCAGGAGTAGACCCCCAAGTCATATTTGTTTTCTGTGAAAGGCTCCCCTGGGAGCACCCGAGTGTAGAACTGACCTTGGCCCTTAGTCTCTAGCCTCTATTCCTGTGTGCTATACCTTTTGTTGACTTTTTTACTTTATCAGTCTGTCTAATACTATAAGTGTGATCTCTTTGAGGCCCCCTTTCTAATTTACTGTCTCCTTTAATTTATGGAAGTCCTTGACCAACTGAAAAATTACACTTATACTTTTAAAATCCAACAATTTGAAAAACAAAGGCATGACTAGGACACACATTAGTACTTAGTTCACAAGCGACATGAGCACAGAACCATTTGTATGAATGACCTGGATGGATTTGCTGCATGTTTAAGACACATGAAAATATTTTAAACTCTTCTGTTTACCTGATGGTATTTGTGATGGTTAAGAGCATAGGCTCTGGAACCCTCAGCTTGTTCCTCATTTCTGCCTCTTGATGTGTGACACCTTGGAAATTTTGCTTAAAGACCCCGAGCCTGTTCATTCATCTGGCAAATGGGGATTAAGCTGGATGTAGTCCCAGCTACTTGGGAGTCTGAGGCAGGAGGATTATAAATTCAAGGCCAGACAGGGCAATTTACTAAGGCCCTGTCTCAAAATAAAATTTTAAAAAAGGTATGAGGATATACCTCATTGATAGAACATTTGCCTAGCATGTGTAAGGCTCTGGGCTCCATTCCTAGCACCAAACACACAAATCATACACACACACACACACACACACACACACATACACACACACACACCATTACCACCACCACCAATAACAAAAAGGGTTTAAATTTATTCATTAAATCATTGTAAGGATTAAAACCTGTAGCTGAAAATCTGTCCCATAGTGGGTGGTAAACAATTGCTACTATTATTATTGCTGTGGTTATTATGTGTTGTTTTATTAAGCATACTAATGATCACCATCATTTGTAAATTTAGTTTAGTTTTATAGTTTGGAAAGCATTTTCATATACATCTGAGTTTAGGAGTCCCGTGGGGTAGGCAAAGCAATAACAATTGTAATCTCCATTTTATGTAAGACTCAGAAGCAGCAAAACTAAGTGACCTGGCAAAGACTTACAGCTTATGAGTGGCAAAGTTAGGCCCAAATCACTCAGGTCCCCTGGGTCCACATCCAGGTTATTATTTTTTTCATTTAAGAATTTTTCTTTATTTTGGTTCTTGGGCTGTGGTCACTTGAATCAGAGCTTATCATTATTAGCCTTATACTGCCAGGTTGTGTTTGTCATTGACTTGTCTCGTAAAATGCACAGCTCACTGAAATGTTTGGACTCAGTACTGTCACATTTTCAGCACTGTCACATTCTGCAGGGTTTTTTTTTTTTTTTTATTGAGGTTTTCTTTTTTACTTTTCTCCTCCTTTTAAGAACTAATGATGAAAAGTGCTTGTAATCTTGTCATGTCATCTGTCAGTAGAATTTACCAACTTGCTGTAATTGTTTCACAGTACAATTCCAGAAGAGTGAGGAATGATCCCAGGATACTCTCCGTCCACAATAAAAATATAACCAGTTATTTGAACGAGGTTCTGCTTACCCCACCCCTGATTGTATTAATGGAATATTAATAGAATAGAACAGAACCTCTTTCTCCTCCCATTCTCTTAATATTCCTATAAAAGAAAATGGAACACGTGTAGATGACTGACTGAATGTTAATAAGGTTGATAGAGAAAAGGAAAAATAAAAGTGATAATGCCAAAACATGGAAAAATTTCTAGGCATAATGTGATATTGGCACAAAGGACCCCATTTTACGCCTGTCTGACCAATCTCAAGGCTTCATCAATAACCACATCTGATTAATTACACTGAGGTAGCCAAAGAAATCAACAGAACAAAAAAAAATGTGGCCCTTTGGATGAGGAATGGGCAGCTGCATCATCAGTACAGCTTGTGGTCTGTTCTGTTCTTTTCAAGGACAGAGCCCTGGAAGGTGGCCCTGCTCCAGTCAAGTGGAAGTTCATGGGTGACAGCGGATTTAAGAACCTCACACTGGTGTCCTCTCTTTTTGTGCTCCATCTTTATCATGTCCTGAGCTTTTCCTCATAGAGTCAACAGAGCATTAGGGTGGATGCCTCAAATCCACTCATTTAGAAGTCTTTGTACACATTATAACCTCTTATGCCTCAGTTTACCTGCCTATAAAATGGAGAAAACCATGTCTACTTCATAGGAGTGTTCAGGAAACTTCATGAGTTAGTGTGAATAAAGCACTTAGAGAAAATAGTGACAGTCATATGGTACCATTTAATGCAATGTATCTAGTATTACTGCCATTAAAGATGGGGAGGATTTTTTGTTTTTGTTTTTGTTTGTTTTTTTGGCTTGGCTTGTGGATTCTTCCATATCTTTCTCCTCAACACAGACTATGGGATTGGAAAGGATCTCTTGTCCTTTCATACCATTTTATAGCTCCAGTTCTTGCCTAAGTTGTAGTGTGTAAAAACAACAATTACAAAAATTAATAAAGAAGAGTGTGTTTGAAGTTAGACACACTTGGCTATTTAGAGCTAAATGCTGGTTCTGTTAACTACTTTAGGGACATGGGACCCATTGCTGAAACTACTTCAAACATTGTTCTTCTCATCTCTAAATACAGAATGATCCCTATTACACTGTGCTGATCTGATTGAAATTGACATTATATGTGAGGTTTTTAATCCTTAGTGAATGTGTAGAAAGTGCTAGCTTCACTTTAAAAATATTTGTTGAATGAATTTATTTTGAATTCCTAAGTAATAATGATAGCAAGGATTTTTTTTTTTTAAAAAATGTCTACTGTATGCCAGATACTCTATAGAGAATACATCATTTATCTTCACAACAGTCATAGAGGTGGCTACTATTAACATGCATTTACAGAGGAGGGAGCTGAGAGATGTGAGAGTTTGCTCAGGCAACATTGTCCTGAGTGGCTTGTGATTTTGTGCCCAGCCAGACTCCGGCACTGACTGAAGACTATACTTGAACCTCTGCTTCTGATGGCTTAGTGAGCAATCCAGATGTTTCACCAGGTCAAGCCATTGGCCTGGAGATGGTTGATCCTTTTGCCCATTGAGAGCTGAAGAGATGGGATGGACCAAATAGGGCATTGTAGAAGAAGTATAGTCGTAACTTTTTCTATTGGTTCTCATTTTCTATCTTATCATAGATTTGGATGGGTAGAATTAATACAAAAATAAAACTCTTCTCAAAATTAGAAATCACGTCATGTGAAGAGTCAAACTTAGACTTGCTACACCTGCAGGAGGAAATAATAAAGAAAATAAACTTTTTAAAGCAAGTAAATTAGGGCAGCATGATTTTTTTCTGACTCTGTTCCAGCTGATAGCCACCCACAGGGCTGTACTATATGTAAGAAGCTGTAAGCTGCTTCCTGGAGGCTAGTTTAGCTTTTGCAATGAAAAAGTCTGTGGATGTGGATGAAGTTTATAGATTTTAAATTCAAATTTTTGTAACATTTTTTTCTTCTTAATATTTAGACCCCAGAAGAACTAGAAGATGATTCTGACTTCGAGCAGGAAGATTACGACGTGCGTAGCCGGACAAGCGTTCAGACAGAGGATGACCAGCTCATTGCAGGGCAGAGTGCACGGGTGAGTGGCCATTCAGGACTTTGAACACAGCACAGGACTGTGTTCGCCAAAATGGCTTGAGGATATTTCTAAATTTCAGGAATTGTGACCCCAGAGATTCCCAGCTCAGAAATCTGTGTTCTTGTCTAGGGTGGTCTGTTAGCAATTCACATTCAGTACAGTGAAAACAACCCCCATGGCTCTTGATTCATTCTCACCCTCCTCTTTCTCTTGTAGCAAAGCAAATTCTAATGTGTATAGTGGATTTAACTGGGGATGAGGGCCATAATTAGATAGTTAAAAGACAGGGGACACTGTAATGCTCATATTTTGTCTTGCACAGTCACCATTTTCCTGAGTGATATTGCCAGGTTTATTAAAAACGCAAGTAGTAGTGGCAGCAGGTCAATCAGGTACCACTCTGTTATTGGCCAGGGCATTGCTTAATATTGTGGCTGAAGTTCTATGTTATTCAAGACCACATTGGTTTAAGGCCATCAAGTAGAGAAAGAAATTTAATTTTTAATACCTACCTATTGCCAGGGTAGATCCTTTGCCACGTGATAGAAAAAGAAATTCCACAGACTTAGTAGAAACATGCCAATGTAAGGCATAGAGCAGGAAGCAACACACATTTGAGTGCTCCAGGTTATGGTCTACCATCATGAAGGTCCAAAGAGGATCCTAGAGTTGGATCAGTCAGATTACCTGTATCTTTTGCAGAGTAGAAATAAGTAATCTAGGCAGGTAATGAGTGATAAAATCCCTAGGCATTGTGTAAAAGAGTGATAGTTCCCTCTCTTTAAGGTCTCAGTTTCCATTGAGTAAAAATAAACAAATTATAGTATAACTGAGAATTAGATACTCTAATTATCTGTGTTAAGTTTTACTTATTGAAGAGGAAGCATGAGATTGAGAAAGAGATGGTAAGAGATTTGGAGACCCTAGAAAGCTCATTGTACTTTGGGAATTGTCTAATAAGCAAAATAGGAAACAACCAATCAGAGATTAAAATGAAGAGGACTCAAAGGAGATGCTGAATCAAGAAAGACTTTGTACCTAACACTACATTTCATATATGTGCTTTATGATCTGATAGTCTCACCCAGCCATCAAATGGCCCAGAAAATATGGACACATATTGATAGGACAAATGTGAATATAAAAGTCAGAACATCAAAGACACAGTGATTTTAATAGATTTGAACTTGGATTATAAAACATACAATTAGGACCATGCTCAGAGTTACACATTGCTTGAATTCATGGAGTTTGAGACCCATCCTCTATAAAATGTGATTAAAAGACTTATGTGATAGGATTTCTTTGAGTATGAAATAAATAGGCACAATATTTGCCATGTAGTAAGTGCTCAGTAAAAGACACTCTGATACTTATTAATCTTCGTAAAAGAAATACCTCTGATCACATGGGATGGCAGCAATAGAAGGTTCATAAATGGGCCCAGAGCCTCCTACTTTGAAAATTCCTTGCAGACTATTCAGTCTTCTCTAGAATGTTAAAAATTGGGAAGGTCATTAAGTAGGAATCTTTTGAGGCTATGTTGGCACAACATCAAGCTAATTAATCAATCAAAGAAACTCTTCTTCAAAATTAAGTAAAAACAGCATTTTTATCTCAATGACAAAAGGGGAGTTTGAATAATTCATCCAAACATTAATCAATTCAAAGTTAATTTCATTGACTGATTGCAAGTTGGTATGGACACTTGCCTGGTTCCACAAATAAGTTTTCTCAAAGATCAAGATATAGTGCACATTTCTTATGTATGTTTTTAAATCACCATCTGTTCAAAATGGAAAGATTAATTCACTTTTTACAAGGAAGAAAAGAGTTTCAGTATACCTCTCTTTCATGCATACTATTTACATTAGACATAGTCAATGATCATGGATGGGAACAAAATTTAGATGCCCCCTGTCTTTATCATTTTTCACACCATCCTCTTTTTTTGAAAGTTTTTGCAGCATGAATTATGAACATGGCCCAAGATAGTAAGAACAAAGTACTTGTATAATGTAGTACTTGCAAATTTGTCTTTGAGATCTGTCACGTGGTCCATGTGATTAACTTGCAGCAGACAGCATTACTTATTGAGTCAGCCTACTTTAGCCTGTAATTATATGATGACAAATCGGAGAAGTAGAATTATGGCTCTTAAGTTGGAAATAAGAGGGTGCATTGAATTGCTGAGATGATAGATGGTCGAACTTTTGACCAGCAAAGTGTGATAAGCTGTTCAAAATTGTGAAGGAGGCAAACTTTGTCTTTGAAAAGAGGCATTAGCCTTCTCAGCAGCCATTCCTCCATGTTAATGGTCTTATTTTGTGTTCTCATTCAGAGAAATTCTTCCTTTTTGTAAATGATAAATTAATCTAAAAGGAGGATAAAGTGGGAAATACATTTTTTTATACCCTCCTTCAACATTGCTGTCAAATTCTGGAATTAGAGTATTTCTTATTTCCCTTGTATGTCCTTGTCTATTGTTCATCTACATTTAAAAAAAAATCATTTCTCTTATTGGTGCATAATTCTACATGATAGTGGGAATCCTTATGCCTTATTTGTACATGCACATAACTTATTTTGATCAATTCATTCCCCTGTGCCTCGCCTTTCCCTTCCCTCCTCCCTTCCCTGATCTACTTGTTCTACTATATGTGCCCCCCTTCCATTATTATTATTATCATTATTTTAATTAATGCATGATAATTATATGTAAAAGCTGTATTCACTGTGCTATAGTCGTACATGGTTGTAGCAAAATTTGATTGATTTTGTTCCCTAGTCCTCCTCCATGCCCTTGGTTCTTCACCCTCCTCTCAATCCCCTTTCTCTACTTTATTGGTCTCCCTTCTATTTTCATGAGATCCCCCTTTTTATTTCTTTTCCCCCCATTTCTCTCCATTTTCCACATTTGAGAGAAAACATTTGCCCCTTGACTTTCTGAGTCTGGCTTATTTCACTTAGCTAATGTTTTCAAGTTCCATCTATTTACCAGCAAATGACATAATTTCATTCTTCTTTATGGTTGAGTAAAACTCCATTGTGTATATATACCACATTTTCTTCATTTATTTTTCAGTTGACTGGCACCTAGACAAGTTCCATAACTTGGCTAATTTGAATTGTGCTGCTACAAACATTGTTATGCATATATCACTGTAGTGTGCTGATTTTAGGTTTTTTTTTCTATAAATACCAAGGAATGGGATAGCTGGGTTACATGGTGTCTGAAATATCTACATTTTAAGGGGGTGCAAGAGAAGAAATGGGAATAGGTAATGATGACAGCAATCTGATAATTCATGAAGGTTATCTTGCCCTCTGATCCTAGATGTGCCATCTTTTTCGGGGGGAGAGTGGGTACCAGGGACTGAACTCAGGGGTACTTGTCCACTGAGTCACATACCCAGCCCTATTTTGTATTTTATTTAGACACAGGTTCTCACTGAGTTGCTTAGCGCCTCCCGTTGCTTAGGCTGGCTTTTGAACTCACAATCCTCCCAAGCTGCTGGGATTATAGGTGTGTGCCACTGAGCCCGGCTTATATGTGACATAAACCTTTTCTTCACAGGCGGATGTAGTTAAAACTGGTCCGTGACACTTTGGGACACTTAACCTTGGCAACAGAATGTATTATCTGGAGTCATATAGATCTGATTTAAAAATATGTGCTTGGTAAATTTGTGCAATTTTGAGGTCACTCTCTTAACCTCTCTATGCCTCAGCTCTTTGCATATAGAGGGATGATGCACAGCTTTCTGCCTCCAAATACCATTAGGAGAACCACATTATATAAGGAACCACACAGGATGTGTCATATAACTGTGCTGAGATTATTAAGCTGGTGATGATGATGATGCTTCTAGCTTGAGATAGTCATTCATTATAAGGCTGGCAAGTAATTTTGCCTAAAAAAGTTGGATAATTCAGGCAATCATGGGGGTTTTTATTTGAATTAGTGGGAAAGTTACCTCAATTTTCTGATTCACTTCATTTTCTAGCCTGACACTAATTCCAGTCAAATGACCCACTTTTTAACTACTTATATTTGTTTTTATGCTTTAAAACTAAGTGAGTAAAAGTGGGCTCATTGTGGTTTTAGCCCCTTTAATCATTTTTTAATAAAAAAATTCTTGTACTTGAAGGCTTAATATTAGACTCTTTACTCTGTGTTTAAGTAGGGAAGCCTAGCCAGTTTGGGACCCATACACTTCAAAAGTTATTTTTCTCCCAGAGATTGGAAAAATAACTGTATCAAATGCCCCTGGAGATTTAGGTTCAACTGGAGATTTAGATCTATTTGAATGTTTGCTGGCTTGTATCAGTGATTTCTTCTTTCATTTTAACAGATAGAGTTTATTACATTAATCAAAACAGATGGTTGACTGTTCAGAGGAAAGCCTGGGAACCTGGGGTGAAGGGTAGCATTGCATGTGGATTTGAATCTCTGATGCCCCCAATTTGAGCCCCAGCTCAGCCAGATCAACAATCTGGAGAACAAGGTTGGAATGGATGGAAGCAGCAGAAACTCTCAGACTGCCCGGGTGATCACATCACACAAACAGAAAAGCTGATTTGTCTCCTTTCCCCTTGGCTATGAAAATAATTTCTCTCATGTTCCCTTAGTTTGAGGAAATGAACAATTGCATGTTATATATTTTGTATTGAATTTGATTTTAATGTGGCCAGCCTGTATATTTTTTTTCACATTAGAACGGCTTTAATGTGTTAACATTTCAAACTGCTGAGTTACATTGATAAGACCTAATTAAAACTCATGTGTTGAATTTTAATTTGATTAACTTGCAAATTTTGCAGTTTGTGATCTACTGTTTATAGATAACCTTTTTTTAAATTCCAGTTTCAGAAAAGGTCAATTATGAATTTTTAAAAGCCAAGAGCATTTTAAGAATATTTAGGAAAATACTCCAGATCATTGATAGCTACATAAGCAGAAACAAATGTAATGACACTTGCACCCAAGTCACACATCATTAAGTGCATTATGCGGGTCGAGTACCCCTACAGTCAAAATAACATCTTCCTGTCCGAATCTGCTTTGAAAGGGCCAGTTTTCCTTCAGACTTGTGTCCTTAGAAAATGCTTGTCATTTCTGGCAATTCCTCTTGAATTATGTTGATGCAGTGAGTTGGAAAATGTTTAAGCAGTCAATCAAAAGGTATTTATTGGGTTTCTGGGCCGAGCAGGATATGAAGGTCTGTACCTTAAGAAAGGAGAGAGAAGCCAGGAGCAGGGCTTTACTAGAAATTAATGAGAGAGCAAGGCAAGGCAGATAATATCCAAGCACTAAATTGTGCATTGGAAACTCAAGTGCTGTAGTTGACAGAAAAATGTACACCCTTCCATGCACAAATTAACCTTTTGGGATAATGAAAGGTACATTGTTTTCCATCTGGGGACTGAATGTTGAGTGTTGAGTCTGCCACTAGTCTGTTGTGTTTTTTGTGTTTGTTTGTTTTTTTTAAGGACCTGTGCCATCTAAATAAAATGATCAGCTCTTTTATATATGGAGGACAAATGAGTCTAGGAGAGTTTTAGGACATCAAATAGGGATGCTTCAAAGGAAAAAAAAAGTGTACATTTAACTTCTTCATATCTGAGCCTATTGAAATACAATGGAATGACTGCCTTGTTATTAATGTTGTACCAAAAATGTGAGCTTATGACAAACTCTTTTGTATATTATACATCTTTTTAAAGCATACAAAAAAGACCTTAAATATTTTTCTTTTTTTTATTTTTTAATTTTTTTTATTGGTTGTTCAAAACATTACAAAGCTCATGACATATCATCTTTCATACATTTGATTCAAGTGAGTTATGAACTCCCATTTTTACCCCAAATACAAATTGCAGAATCACATCAGTTACACATTCACATTTTTACATAATGCCATATTTGTGACTGTTGTATTCTGCTGCCTTTCCTATCCCCTACTATCCCCCCTCCCCTCCCCTCCCATCTTCCCTCTCTACCTCATCTGTTGTTGTTCAGTTCTCTCCCTTGTTTTTCCCCCCCTTTCCCCTCACAACCTCTTATATTTGATTTCATATAACATTGAGGGTTTCCTTCCATTTCCATGCAATTTCCCTTCTCTCTCCCTTTCCCTCCCACCACTCGTCTCTGTTTAATGTTAATCTTTTCCTCATGCTCTTCCTCCCTGCTCTGTTCTTAGTTGCTCTCCTTAAATCAAAGAAGACATTTGGCATTTGTTTTTTAAAGATTGGCTAGCTTCACTTAGCATAATCTGCTCTAATGCCATCCATTTCCCTGCAAATTCCATGATTTTGTCATTTTTTAGTGCTGCGTAATACTCCATTGTGTATAAATGCCACATTTTTTTTATCCATTCATCTATTGAAGGGCATCTAGGTTGGTTCCACAGTCTAGCTATTGTGAATTGTGCTGCTATGATCATTGATGTGGCAGTATCCCTATAGCACGCTCTTTTAAGGTCCTCAGGGAATAGTCCGAGAAGGGCAATAGCTGGATCAAACGGTGGTTCCATTCCCAGCTTTCCCAGGAATCTCCATACTGCTTTCCATATTGGCCGCACCAATTTGCAGTCCCACAAGCAATGTACAAGTGTGCCCTTTTCCCCACATCCTCGCCAGCACTTATTGTTGTTTGACTTCATAATGGCTGCCAATCTTACTGGAGTGAGATGGTATCTTAGGGTGGTTTTGATTTGCATTTCTCTGACTGCTAGAGATGGTGAGCATTTTTTCATATACTTGTTGATTGATTGTATGTCCTCCTCTGAGAAGTGTCTGTTCAGGTCCTTGGCCCATTTGTTGATTGGGTTATTTGTTATCTTATTGTTTAATTTTTTGAGTTCTTTGTATATTCTGGAAATTAGGGCTCTATCTGAAGTATGAGGAGTAAGATTTGTTCCCAGGATGTAGGCTCCCTATTTACTTCTCTTATTGTTTCTCTTGCTGAGAGTTTAAGTAAGTCCCATTTGTTTATTCTTGTTATTAACTCTTGGGCTACGGGCGTCCTATTAAGGAATTTAGAACCCGACCCCACAATATGTAGATCGGAGCCAACATTTTCTTCTATCAGGCGCAGAGTCTCTGATTTTATATCAAGCTCTTTGATCCATTTTGAGTTAACTTTTGTGCATGGTGAGAGAAAGGGGTTCAGCTTCATTTTGTTGCATATGGATTTCCAGTTTTCCCAGCACCATTTGTTGAAGATGCTATCCTTCCTCCATTGCATGCTTTTAGCCCCTTTATCAAATATAAGAAAGTTGTAATATTGTGGATTGGTTTCTGTGTCCTCTATTCTGTACCATTGGTCCACCTGCCTGTTTTGGTACCAGTACCATGCTGTTTTTGTTACTATCGCTCTGTAGTATAGTTTGAGATCTGGTATCGCTATACCGCCTGATTCACACTTCCTGCTTAGAATTGCTTTTGCTATTCTGGGTCTTTTATTTTTCCATATGAATTTCATGATTGCTTTATCTATTTCTACAAGAAATGCCGTTGGGATTTTGATTGGCATCGCATTAAACCTGTAGAGAACTTTGGGTAATATCGCAATTTTGATGATGTTAGTTCTGCCTATCCATGAAGAGGGTACATTTTTCCATCTTCTAAGATCTTCTTCTATCTCTCTCTTTGGGGTTCTGTAGTTTTCATTGTATAAATCTTTCACCTCTTTTGTTAGGTTGATTCCCAAGTATTTTTTTTTTTTTGAGGATATTGTGAATGGAGTGGTTGTCCTCATTTCCATTTCAAAGGATTTGTCGCTGATATACAGGAATGCCTTTGATTTATGCGTGTTGATTTTGTATCCTGCCACTTTGCTGAATTCATTTATTAACTCTAGCAGTTTCTTTGTAGACCCTTCTGGGTCTGTTAGATATATTGTCATATCATCCGCAAATAGTGATAATTTAAGTTCTTCTTTTCCTATTTTTACGCCTTTAATTTCTTTCGTCTGTCTAATTGCTCTGGCCAGTGTTTCAAGAACTATGTTGAACAGAAGTGGTGAGAGAGGGCATCCCTGTCTTGTTCCAGATTTTAGAGGGAATGCCTTCAGTTTTTCTCCATTTAGAATGAGGCTAGCCTGAGGCTTAGCATATATAGCTTTTACAATGTTGAGGTAAGTTCCTGTTATCCCTAGTTTTTCTAGTGTTTTGAACATAAAGGGATGCTGTACTTTGTCGAATGCTTTTTCTGCATCTATTGAGATCATCATATGGTTCTTATCTTTAAGTCTATTGATGTGGTGAATCACATTTATTGATTTCCGTTTATTGAACCAGCCTTGCATCCCAGGGATGAATCCTACTTGATCATGGTGCACAATTTTTTTGATATGCTTTTGTATTCGATTCGCCAGGATTTTATTAAGAATTTTTGCATCTAAGTTTATTAGAGATATTGGTCTGTAGTTTTCTTTCTTTGAAGTGTCTTTGTCTGGTTTCACGATCAGGGTGATATTGGCCTCATAGAATGAATTTGGAAGAGCTCCTTCTTTTTCTTGAAAAAGCTTGAAAAGTATTGGTATTAAGTCTTCTTTGAAGGTTTTGCAAAACTCCGCTGTATACCCATCCGGTCCAGGGCTTTTCTTGGTTGGTAGTCTTTTGATGGCTTCTTCTATTTCTTCCTTTGTTATTGGTCTGTTTAAATTGTGTGTGTCTTCCTGACTCAATCTGGGAAGATCATATGACTTAAGAAATTTTTCGATATCTTCACTATTTTCTATTTTATTGGAATACAGGGTTTCAAAATACTTTCTAATTATCTTCTGTATTTCTGTAGTGTCTGTTGTGATATTGCCTTTTTCATCCCGTATGTTAGTAATTTGAGTTCTCTCTCTTCTTCTCTTCATTAGCATGGCTAAGGGTCTGTCGATCTTATTTATTTTTTCAAAGAACCAACTTTTAGTTTTATCAATTTTTTCAATGTTTTTTTTGTTTCAATTTCGTTGATTTCCGCTCTGATTTTGATTATTTCTTGTCTTCTACTACATTTGCTGTTGTTTTGCTCTTCCTTTTCTAGGGCTTTGAGATGAAGTGTGAGTTCATTTATTTGTTGGTTTTTTCTTTTTTTGAGGAATGAACTCCAGGAAATGAATTTCCCTCTTAAAACTGCTTTCATTGTGTCCCATAGATTCCGGTATGTTGTGTCTGTATTGTCATTTATCTCTAAGAATTTTTTTTATTTCCTCCTTTATGTCTTCTGTAACCCATTGATCATTCAGTAGCATATTGTTCATTTTCCAGGTGATGCAGGATTTTTCCTTCCTTCTTTTATCATTGATTTCCAGTTTCATTCCATTATGATCAGATATGGTGCATGGTATTATCTCCACACCTTTATATTTACTAAGAGTTGCCCTATGGCATAATATATGGTCTATCTTTGAGTAGGATCCATGTGCTGCTGAGAAGAACGTGTATCCACTTGATGATGGTTGATATATTCTATATATGTCGGTTAAGTCTAGGTTATTGATTGTGCTATTGAGTTCTATAGTTTCTTTATTCAGCTTTTGTCTAGAGGATCTGTCTAATGGCAAGAGCGGTGTGTTGAAGTCACCCATAATTATTGTGTTGTAGTCTATTTGACTCTTGAACTTGAGGAGAGTTTGTTTTATGAACGTTGCAGCACCATTGTTTGGTGCATACAAATTGATAATTGCTATGTCTTGTTGGTGGATGGTTCCTTTTAACAGTATATAGTGTCCTTCTTTATCCCTTTTGATTAACTTAGGTTTGAAGTTGATTTTATTCGATATGAGTATGGCCACTCCTGCTTGCTTCTGAGGGCCATGTGAGTGGTATGATTTTTCCCAACCTTTCACCTTCAGCCTCTGTATGTCTTTTCCTATCATATGAGTCTCCTGAAGGCAGCATATTGTTGGATTTGTTTTATTAATCCAGGTTACTAGCCTATGTCTCTTGATTGGTGAATTTAAGCCATTAACATTTAAGGTTACAATTGAAATATGGTTTGTACTTCCAGTCATGTTTATTTATTTATTTATTTTAGTTGGGCTAGTTTTTCCTCTTTGGTTATTTTTCTCCCCCTTTACTGAGATACCTCCCACTGTTAATTTTGGGCACTATTTTTCAATTCCTCTTCTTGTAGTATTTTGCTCAAAATGCTTTGCAGTGCTGGTTTTCTGGCTGTGAATTCTTTTAGCTTTTGTTTATCGTGAAAGATTTTAATTTCATTGTCAAATCTGAAGCTTAATTTTGCTGGATACAGTATTCTTGGTTGGAATCCATTATTTTTCAGCGTTTGAAATACGTTGTTCCAGGATCTTCTCGCTTTCAAAGTCTGTGATGAAAAATCAGTCGTTAACCTAATTGGTTTACCCCTGAATGTAATCTGCCTCCTTTCCCTCGTAGCTTTTAATATTCTCTCCTTGTTCTGTATGTTGACTATCTTCATAATTATATGTCTTGGAGTTGGTCTATTACGGTTTTGAATGTTTGGGGTCCTGTAGGCTTCCAGGATTTGGCAATCCATTCCATCTTTCATCTCTGGGAAGTTTTCTAGGATTATTTCATTTAATAGGTTGTCCATTCCTTTGGTTTGAACCTCTATACCTTCTTCTATCCCAATGACTCTCAAGTTTGGTTTTTTTAAGATATCCCATAACTCTTGGGATATCATATTAAATCGTGAGATTTAAGCATCCTTTCTGTGTTGACTATATTCTTTTCAAGTTGATAAACCTTGTCTTCATTATCTGATGTTCTGATTTCTACTTGATCTAGTCTATTTGTAATATTCTCGTTAGAGTTTTTAATTTGGTTTATGGTTTCCTGCATTTCTAGGATTACTGTTTTTTTTTTTTTTTAAATCTCTATCTCCTGGTAAAGCTCGTTCTTTGCAGTTTGAATTTGTTTGTTTAATTCATTTTCAAAATATACTTTCATTCTTGGACTTGCTGTCTCATGTCTTCTCTAATATTCCGTTCCATCTGAGTTAGGTATGCCTTGAGTTCTTTCCCTGTCCATGTTTCTGATGCTTCTAGGTCCTCCTGTAGATTTAAGTTGTCCTGCATTGTTTGTAATCCTTTTTTCCCTTGTTTTTTCATGTTGTTCACGTTACTTTCCAGCTGTGTTTGACTGCTGTGTAATTGCTTTCTCCTATAAATTTGTTTTGGTTTTGTATATCTCTGTTGTCTCTCCTTTGTGGTGGGAGATTATGCCTAGAAATGTTGGGCTTTATTGTACTTTAAAGCTGATTCATTCAATTCATAAAAGGCTTCTGGGTTCTGTATGCATATAGTGATTTGTTGTTTGTTCTTAGGACTATATGTTTAGGTTAGGTGCTATGATGGTATGAGGGTTAGTATGTGTTGGCTACTTTAGAAGATTGCTCTACTGAAGGGGGATACTAACAGGCGATTGGATCAGGGTGTTGGTAGTAGCTAGGTATTTAGGAGCCCATTAGACAGCCTCGAAACATTCATCTATTTGCATTTAGACAATTACACGTAATGGAAGACGTAATGCTTGGGATGAAAGTTGGGGGGTAGGGGAATGAAGGTGCTCTTAAAAAGAAAGAAGGAGAGAGAGATAGATTAGAGGAGAATGGAAAGAACAATAAAACTTGAAACGGGAAAGAAAGAAAGAAGGAAAAGGGGAGAAAGGAACAGAGAGAGAAGAAGAAAAAAAAAATTGAAGTCTTAGAGATCCATTTTCTTCTCTTCCAGTAGGCGGAGCTGTGCCCTCCGAGCGGAGCCTCTGCCCTCTGAGCGGAGCCTCTGCCCTCTGCGTGCCGATATCAATCCCTGTAAGGCGGCTCCTGGAAGACTCTCAGTCTTGTCAGTCCAGAGCCGTTTCACTTCTCCGGCCCTTCCCCCCCTTCCTCCTGTCAGCCAGCCAGCCAGGTCCTGTTCACCAGAAGCGGTTCCCCAGAGATCTAGTTACACTTACAGCCCCACCACGCGTCCCATTTAAGCCCCAGTGCTGTGGTAAACTGGCGGCTAAGACCTTGGGAGTCACTGCTGGTGATATGGGGGGTTGGGGGTCGGGAATCCCCTCTGCTTCCCTACAGACACGCCCCCAGAAAGATCCCTGAGGTTTCCTGGCTGCTTGTATCTGGATGGGGTGGGAGTCACACACCTGCCAAAGTGGATTCCGCTTGGAAGGAATTCCAATGGCCGAACTCCGATGACGTCACCTCTCTGCTATGGCGGGCCCCAGGCTCCTTGCCGGAGTGTCCGAAGGGAGGGGTGGGACTGGTCCGTCCCCAGTTGGCCTCAGCTCCCAGCTCGCTATTTCATGAAGGCTTGGCTAAAGACCTCTTCCTGCCAAGCTGCGTCTCGGAGGCTAGCCACCCAGTCATGGTGGCTGCGGGCGGGCGGGCGGCCGAGCTGCGGCGCACAGACAGCGGCTGGCGGATCTGGACCTCTGTGTCTTATGGCGGGGATTCACTCATCTGGGGCAAACTGTCACTTCCCAAAATCCTAGTAACTCCCGGCCCGTCTCTCTTCGGTGGAATTTTTCTAGGAGATTCTCCGCAAGTAGAATCTAAGCGTATCTATGCGTCTTTCTGACCCCATCACTGAGGGGGTATTGAAAGCGCTGCCTCTCCACCCGCCGCCATGTTGGATCTCTCCTTAAATATTTTTCAAAATTCAGTATTTTAAATATTTTAGCTAGACTGTTTATACATTCTTTCTTTTTAATGTATGAGTTATAATTTGCCCACATGCACACACTGATACTTAATAGTCACCAACAGGATGCATGGAAGTTAGTAGACCTGACTGCTTGTTAATAAGAAGATGCAGCATCTGGGTAACCGCTTGTCCAAAGACACATGCCAATCATATGAAGACATCTTTTCAATGGATATATGAAACCCAGCACCAGGATACACAGCTTGGTGTGCAGTGTTTTTTATTTCAGTGAGTCTTGCTGACTGCACCAGGGATCCTTGTGGAGCATGTAAGCTACATGTTCTCGTATGGTGAGCTGGTTGTGCACAAGGTGTTAACTGGGTTTGAGTTAAATTTCTACAGCTTATAAATTGTGTGTAATATTAGGAATTAAATCAATTTCTCTAGGCCACGATATCATCCTTAATAAAATGGGGATAATAATGATATTACAATGATTAAAAGTAGATTGTTCTTATGTGTACACAGACTATCACAGCTCCAGTATGCATGTAAGTACACAAGCAATGAGGCCAATCTTCAGTTTATAACTAACCACATGGACTCTGGGATCTTCCCTTTTCTTGTTGACAACTGAGTAATAAGCTAAGGAGAGGTGGAAAGGAAAACTAGAGGCAACAAAAATTATCCTGTAATGTAAACAATAATACCACACGTGTTGGCATTCATTTTTTTTGGTGGACAAAACATTTGCTGCCCATTATAAGATTTTGAGGTAATTATTTATTGCTACTATCTTGTGTCTGAAAAAATTAAGGATACGATTCACGCAACAATTAGGTCTTAACCCAACTTAGTGACATCTCCAGTTTTCATGAGTTCATGTCCACTAATATTTCTGTAATACCTCAGCTGTCTTTGTTCCACATAATTCACTTGTGTTGGGTGGAGCTTTACCATTTAGATAACAGTTCCCTTGAGTAATTTTACTTGTTCACTGAAAAAACTATTGATCCCCCAAATCAAAACTCTTTTTTGTCTCTCTCCTGGAAATTACCGATGTTCCAGAAGTAGAGAAAGTACTGAACAAGTAGCCACAGGCTTCTATCTGCAAACCAGGTTGCATGTGGTCTGGGAGGGTTTCATGAGGTGATGTCCAACGTTTCATTCTGGTCCTGCTACAGAAGTGGTGTTAAACCAATACCGTCATTTCTTGTTATTTCTGGTAATTATGTTCTATAAAGTAGCTAGGAATGCTTAATGAGCGAATACATAAGGGGATATATAAGGATAGATTCCTGAGATGGCAATTCAAAATCTTTTCTCCATCCAATTAATGCATGGCCATGTTTAATGGGTGTTAGTTTACATTCTTAATTCATAAACATTGAACTCAAGACCGATGGCACTGACACGTGCCTAAAGGGAATTTATCTATCACATGAATTTTTCTCTGTAAGGCACCTCACAGCATTTTGGCACTACACTTGGGAGCCATTTTACACAGCAAAATCGCCAGCAAAGTATACAAAGATTCAAAAAGTATGGCACTAAATAGACCACAAAAAGGATACTTGTTTACAGTATGAGACCTGAAAATGGGAAGGCAGAGAATTGCCTTGTTCAACCTCATCTGGGAATATGCACATGGGTGACTCAAATTTTTTGCTGCTTTTCCCATTTTTTGCAAGTGATTGTGAAAGTGCGGCACATATTGATCTTGAGTATACAAATATATTTTAGAGAGTAGGCAAATTTGCAAATGAAGAATCTGTGAATAATGAGAAGGAAGCCTACAGTTCTTTCTCTTCTATATTCCCTTACCCAGCAAGTATTGAAAATTGACCTTTGTTTCCTAATTCTGTACAATGTTGAACATCATTAATCTCAAGATACAAAATCTGAAATGCTCTGAAATTCAAAAGCTGGTGAATGACAATAAGTCAAAAAAATTCAGATTTTGGAACATTTTGGGTTTGTTGGATTAGGATGCTCAGCCAGTACAGTCTATGCAAATACTCAAAAAAAAAAAAAAAACCCACATCAAATCTGAAACACTACTACACTACTTGTCTCAAAACATTTCAGATAAGGGATATTTAATCTGACTTTCTCCCATTGTGACCCCTCTGTGTACACACTCAAAAGCTCTATAGTGAGCCATGGTCATCCTGGATTTCTAGAGAGGAAGTGGGAAATGCTGAGATTAGGCATGCCGCCCTGAAATGCCCTAAGTAGGTCTGTTTGGCATCTTTCTGTAGGTGCCTTCATTTACACTTATGAAAAGTCTCCCCCACCCCACCCAACTTGGATGCTCAGATATTGTTTAAAATTCTTCTCCTTCCCAGCAACAGAAGGCCTTTTTTCTTTTTTTTTTCCCCCATCTCTGAACAGATTTCAGTGTTGAAAGAGGTGCATTCTTTCATCTGGTAAAAGTTTCCTGAGACCAAATATAAAAATTGTCAAGAATAGATTCTTTTGAACAAACATATGTCATCAAAGAGACAGAGAAGTTCTGTTACTGTCAGTGTGCGTGTACTTTGGATGTCTCTGTGTATTTTTTTTTTTTTGTATATGGGAGTAGGGCATGGGGAATTGGGGGGCCCTCACCAACCTGTGCTCCTGGCCTCCCTGGGATGGAGGAGACATACTTTCTAGAATGGCAGAGCATCTCATAGACCATGTCAGGGACTGGCTCTGCCATCCACAGGAGGCAGAGTCAACTACAGCCTGCACTTCCCTTGTCTCACCATTAGTCACACTTTGTTCTGTAACCCACACAGGCCATCATGGCGCAACTACCACAAGAGGAGAAGGCAAAAATAGCTGAGCAGGTGGAGATATTCCACCAAGAGAAAAGCAAGCTGGACGCTGAAGTGGCCAAGTGGGACGACAGCGGCAATGACATCATTGTTCTGGCCAAGCAGATGTGTATGATCATGATGGAAATGACAGACTTCACAAGGTGAGGCCCAGACACAGCAGGTGAAGGTTTTTTTTTTTTTTTTCATTAAACCCAGACCTATTGGCCTCTGGCAAATATGTACTTGAGAGGACATGTAAAAACCTGCTGAAAAATTAAAATACTGTATCAAAGCAAGGTGCTGTGCTTTCCTAAGGGTTTCATATAAATTTACGTGGATAAGTAAAAAGGGTCTGGATGTAATTCCTGGCATAATAGGTCCTTTTGGTCAAAGAGAACAGATTCATTTTTGAATTTGTTATTACTTTAATTATCCTAAGTCATAAAATAAAATCCCAGAGGATGGGTGATTCATCTTTGGTTGGTGCTATTTTGGAATGTGTTTCAATATCACTTTGAAGATTTGTTAATATTCCTTTGGATGATAATATTCTTTTGGAAAAATTCTGTGTGTGTATGTGTGTATTTATGTGCGTGTGCACATGTATGTATTGTAATTTTAGCTCATGATCTAGCATAAATTTCTACTCAAATTTACCCTTACATACAAAAATTGGGTACAACAATCTAAAATCCTAGAAGTTTGTCAGGGAACTTAAAATCTGTATGATTGTTATTCCCTTTGGCTCTGATCACTACTTTTGATAAATCAAGGGACCACTCAGGAATTTGTCAGGAGCCTTTTCTTCACCAGGGGTCATTGCTTGTTCCACCACTGCACTTTGATCTCTTCTTTAAAAGCAGTGACAACTCTTCCTGCTCTTCCTACCGCACAGAGAGAGCAAAAAGGGGAGAACATTCCTAAATTTTTAGTTAGGCTATCAGGGGATTGGGGGCAAGTATCTTACTGTCATTATTTCTTTGCAAAATAGTGAAATAATACTTGTCTTATTAATTTCACAGGAAAAAAAAATTTTAATTCAAAGAGGTAATTCAAGTATAAATTATGCTGCCAAACTAATGTAAGCTATCATTTTTCTGTTTTTTTTTTTAAATACAGAGACACATACACAAGATGTTTTTTTTTTCTCTTTTTTTTCATAAGATGTTTTAGTGATTCAACATGGTTTTTGTTATTAAACTATGTAAGATATATGATAGTATCAAGACATCACCTTTTGGGTGACCAAGTTTTTAATGGTTGTTGAATGCTTCTAATAAGAAAAGGCCAGAATTGATCATAGGTTATAATAAAACATGGAATATCTCTGCGTCATCCCCTTTACCCTTTGCCTCTGGCCAATATGTACTTGAGGACATGCTTGGCTCTTTCTCCAAATATTTTAAAATTGTTTTTGACTTCAATGAAATAACTTTAGTGTTATGAGGGTGACCTTCAAGACTTTAAATGTCATCACATTCATTAGAAATTCAAATTCATACATTTGGTTAGTCTGTGTCGACTTCACCTATTTATTTCAAATGTCTGAGCTGTTATTTAAGTCTGAATTTCCTACAAATCAGACTGTCATGGCAGCCTCAGTCATTGCTTCTCAAGGCCTGTGATGACTTAATTTGTTCACTTTCTACATTTTATTAGTATTTTATCTGATGGATATTATGCAATCCATTAATCACATCAACGGAACAAATAATCTCATTAGTTTAAAGTGAATAATGAATCTAGTCATGTTGCTGGTTATTTAGATCAGGAGAACATTTTATGATTCTTGAAATTAGATATAACTGTGGTCAAGGGAGAGACATGTATTTGAGGAATCTTATTAAGTGATGTTAAATAAGACAGACTTTTTATTAGTGAAAGTATAGTTTTGAAAGTGAAAAGAAGGCTGCTGCGCTTTCCTAGGGATTTCATATAATCATTTTTGTGTCGATTTGAGTAATGAAATGTCCAGGATGCTACTGCTTATCATTTTTCTAGCTACATGATAAGTAATTTTGCGAGGGAAAGGGAGGAGTCTGGTAATTAATGACTGGAAAACCAGACGATGGTGTGAATTGGAAATGCCACAGGGGGAGAGCAGAAGCTTCTCTGCTGCCTCCATCTGCAGAACCTTTACAAAGAGGCAGATGATTGGTGCCTTTTTTGGTGGCTTCTCACCTAAGTTCACTCCACTTGATTTTGTGCATTATTGTAATTGCCCTTGCATCTTCCCCTTCAAGAAGGAATAATGTCAGTTTCATAGATCTAGATATCCCTGTGGACTATTTTTTTTTATGATTTAGAGGAAAGGGTATAGCTGATTAGAAATTTTAGTTTTCCTATTCTTCTCAATTCATATGTTTAGAGGGCATGTGGGAACAACAACAACAAAAAAAACACCCTTGCATTCATTATCTTGTTGTTTTATTTGTATCACTGACTAATTCATTAATTTGATTCAGTAATCTCAATGATACCCACTCCATTATTATTAAAATTGGAGAGGTTCTGCCTCATTATTCATGTAATAACTTCTTCATGGAGGATAAACCTGATTATGCCCATGTCTTTTTCCTGCTCAGTTCTTGACTGTCATCTCATGGACACTGGCAGAAGCACTGTCCTGCACAAGGGTGAATTCATGTTTTCATGTTATTTTTTTGAGAAGGAAATAGCATGGGCCAGTCTTGTGCCCCAGTCATGAGAGTTGTGTGGACAGCACAATGCTGTCATAAGAAGTGAGAACAGAGAACAGTATGGAAACTAAGGGCAAAAAATTTTGAGGATGAGGATGTAATCAACTGTAAAATACTGAGCACTAAACTAAAAAAAAAAAATCATGCAATCACTCCATACTTCCCAAAATGAAGTTTTTGTTCAAGTGTTTAGTCCATCAGTCTAGGTAGCACTCAACTCTCAGTTCTAGTTCTCTACTCATATCAATTCAGGCCACATCTGAGCCTTAAAGAACAACTTTTCAGCCATCTTTGTATGGAAACTTTCAATGCTTCCCCTTTATGCAGAACAAAAAACTTGGTGCTTGCCCTTCAATGCCTACTGTATCTGTCTCTCTGTTGTATGAATTTAAAATTTTGACCTCAGTGCCATAATCTAAATGGTATCCTGATAGAGAGCAATTCATGGCTCTGCAATCCCACCTGACTTCTCAGGATTCTCCGGAATAATTCAAATGCTTGACTGTGCATCTCCATACTGCTTCAGCTGATTGGAACTATTTCCCAAGCATATTTTATGAAGCCTATCCTACAGAAAAGAGACTTCTATGGTTCAATATATTTGCAAATACCTTCCTTATATGCTGCATTTCATTACTAGAGAGTTACATTTGATATAAATAATTAGACTTATTGAAAAGGCTATAGAAAGGAAACCTTTGTAACTTGGATTAACCCAGAATTTGAATCCTGAGGACATGAACTCAATGTACTGACACATTGATTTTTCGGATTAAGACATATTAATTTTTTAAAAAATATATGTGAATTAGTTGGCAAATGGGAGATAGAAGTACTATAGTAATGGTTTTCCTTGACTTTTTTGGAGTGAATATTTCATGGGAAAGACTCCAAATATTGACCAACCTTTGTATAGGAATCAGCTCTGATCCAATGAGAGAAGTTAGAAGAATCTGTAGAGATAATTCGACTACTTGATTCTCTAAGAAAACCAAAAGTGTGTTCCAGATGCGACAATAAGATGACTCCTCTCGTTAAGAACTCCTATCCCTAAAGCACCTTTTAAAACTCCCCCAAATAATCTAGTCTAGGGTTGGGAAACACAAGTGGTGGACCGTTGTTTTCAGACTGGGAGCTGTAGCCAATGGGCCAGTCTCCTCATCAATACTTCCAAATAGGAAGAATAGGAAGACTCACCCATCCAAGGCTTCCAACCCTCCTGGGCCTGATTCTCTCATTTGTTTCAGTGGGCACTTTATCATTATCTAGATGAATAATCTCTCCTCCTCTTCCTCCTCCTCTTCCTCCTCTTCATTTTCCTTCTCCTTCTCATTTAGACTTGTGTAGTTCACTAGCTATATGGGACTAAGTTTATTGTGAACTATATCATAAAGTTTACCATTAGGACCAATTTATTAACGTACAGTTCTATGGCATTAAGCACATTTACATTGTTGTGCACCTATCACCACCATCTGCCTGCAGAACATTTCCATCTTCCTTAAACAGATACTCTGTACTCCCTTGTATACTAGGTCCCCATTACCCTCTCCTCACAGCCCATGGAAACCACCATTCTGCTTTGTCTCTGTGATTTTGACACATAAGTGCAATCATCCATTTCATGTTTATTTCATTTGGAAAAATGTTTTCGAGGCTCACTTATGTTGTAGCATGTGCCAGAATGTCCTCCTTTTATAAGGACAAATAGTATTCCATTCTATGGATTTACCACTATTTGTTTATATATTCATCTGTTAATGGGTTCCATCCATCTTTTGGCTATTATGAATAATACTGCTCTGAACAAAGGTGTGCAAATATCTGGTCAAGTCCCTGCTTTCATCTCTTTTGGGATATACCCAGAGGAGGTATTGTGAGATCATATAGTGATTCTATTTCTAATTTTTAGAGTCACCAACACCATTTTCTATGGTGCCTGTCCCATTTTATATCCCCACAGTTTCTCCATATTCTTGCTAATGCTTATTATTTCCTTCCCTCTTCCTTCTTTTCCTCCCTCCCTCTCTCCCTTCTTCTTTCTTTCATAATAATCATCCATGGTTATGGAGTAGTATCTCATTGTGGTTTTGGTTTTCATTACCCTAATGGTTAGCAGTATTGAACATTTTTTCTCTTGTACTTTTTTGACCATTATATATTTTCCTTGGAGAAATGTTGGTTCAAGCCTTTACACATTTTCTAGTGCAGTTTTGTTATTGTTTCTGAGTTTAGGAATCCTTTATATTTTATGGATACTTACTTTTTTTTTACCAGATAATACAATTTTCAAATATTTCTTCCCATTTTGTAGATTGTCTTTTCACTTTCTATTGGTAGTGTCCTTTGATGCACAAAAGTTTTTAACTTTGAAGTCCAGCTTATCTATTTTTTCATTTGCTGCCCGTGTTTTGTTGTTATGATCAAGAAACCATTGCCTAATCCAATGTAATGAAGTTTTCTCCTATAGCTTTTATAATTTAGCTCTTATGTCTTTGATCCATCTTGAGTTAATTTTTGTATATACTGTAGTTTAAGAGGCCTATTTCATTTTTTGCATGTAGATATTCAGTATTCCCAGCACCAATTAAGTTTTATTCTTTCATGGGCAAAAATAAAGTAAAATAAGATTTTAATAGGGATTTCAGTGAATCTTCAGATATCTCTGGATAGTACTGACATCTTAATGATATTAAGTCTTTCAATTCATGTGTATGGGATAATTTTCCATATATTTGTGCTGACTTTAATTTCTTTCAGCAACATTTTATAGTTTTCAACATAGAAGTCTTTTGCCTCCTTGGTTAAATTTATGTTCTATTTTTTTTTCAGGCTATTATAAGTGGAGTTCTTATCTCATGCTAGGTATCACTTTAACACTGAGCCCAGCTCAGCTCGGCCCAGCCCAGCCCAAGTTATTTTCTTCATTTCCTTTTAGGGTTTTTTATTATTAGTGTGTAGAAACACAACTGACTTTTACATTTTGATTTTGTGCCCTACAACTTTTGTGAATTCATTTACTAGTTCTAATAGATTTATTTTTATAAAAATAGAGCATTATAGTTATACATAGTAATTAGATTTATCCCAACAAAATCATACATACATGGAATTCAGTTTTAGGGCATCCCCACCCTCACCCCTATTCTCCTTCCTGTACTGGTCTTCCTTTCACATGTATTGATTTATTTTTGACTAGTTCTTTCTCCTTATACATAAAGGTGAAATTCCATATGGTATATTTATATTTTCACATAGCATGCTTTTTTTTCTTAATTCATTCTGCATTTCTTCTGCTTTATAATCCCTTCTCTCTCTCTTCCTCTCAGTCTCCATCTTCTACTCTACTCACTTTCCCTATATTTTTATTACATCTGTTCCTTCCCTTCTTTTTATTTTACTCTATTTTCCACAGATAAGAGAAAATATTTGACCTTTGAGTTTCTGAGTCTGGCTTATTTCATTAGCATGATAATTCTCCATGTCCATCCATATATTAGCAAATGCCGAAGTTTCATTCTTCTTCATGGCTGAGTAAAATCCATTTGTGTATACCCCACAATTTTTTTATACATTAATCTAGTCACCAGCATCTGGGTTGATTCCAAAATTTTGCTGTAGTTAACTGTACTTCTAGAAATGTTTATGTGGCCACATAGCTGTAGTATGCTGATTTTAAGTCCTTTGGGACTTATATACAGAGAAGTGGGATAACTGGGTCAAATGGTGGTTCCATTCAAAGTTTTCTGAGGAATCTCCATACTGCTTTCCAGAGTGGATGTACTAGTTTGCAGTCAAACCAACAAGTGTACCTTTCCCCTACATCCTCACCAGCATTTGTTATTTGCATTCTTAATATTTTTTTTTTTTGAGAGAGAGAGAGAGAGAGAGAGAGAATTTTTTAACATTTATGTTTTAGTTTTCGGTAGACACAACATGTCCATTTTACTTTTATGTGGTGCTGAGGATCGAACCCAGCGCCCCGCGCATGCCAGGCGAGCATGCTACCACTTGAGCCACATCCCCAACCCATGCATTCTTAATAATTACTATTCTGACTAGAGTGAGATGAATCTTAATGTAGTTTTGAGTGTCATTTCCCTGATTGCTGGAGATGTTGAACATTTTTTTCCAAATATTTGCTGGTCATTTGTATGTTTCTATTTCCAGTGTTTCATGTTTTATGAGCCATTATTCTTTTCTCATAATTCCAATTGTTTCTTCTTATTTCTTTCTAAATTCTTAAGCCAGACAATAGGTTTTGTTTTTATTTCTTTTGCATATATATATATATATATATATATATATATATATAGCCTTTCACATAAGAGAAACACATTTAGCAAAAAGTACACAACTGTCACTCAGAACCCATAAGTTCCATCCTGTTTCTTTGTGTAGAGTATCTTTTGAGCATGTCACTTCATCTTCCCTCTTGGATTCTAGTCTTCAACTAGAAAATGAGGCAATATCTGATCTTAAAACTTTTATAAGGCTCTCTAAATTTGATTAAACAGTACTCAGGCTGGATCTCTATCAAGCTTGTGATTCTAAGAAATTGAATTGAGTCTCCAAAGTCAACTTGGAAGTTCTCAAACATTTTTTTTTTCTAACAATATTCTGGTGAGTCCATGAACTATAGTCTCCAATAGAATAAAAAGGACATGCTTCTTTTCACAATTAGGCTAAAAGAAGGGGGCCTGACCCTCATGCAAATATAAAATCTTGATAGGCATTCTTTACCAACTTAGCACATTCCATGAGGATCAATCAGTTGTTGAAGATATCTTGTAAGTTTCACAAGGAAGCATTTTCTTAGATTCTTTGAAAGTCTTGAAATAAACACACATTTCCTTAGCAATGAAAAATCAAGCAGAGTGCAGCTCTTAATGACTAAGTTAAGATAAAGGCAAAAAGTAACAAGTAGTATGTCTGAGTGAAACTGCAGAAGGGATATTCTAAGCTCTGCAAGTTACAGAGAAATACATAGTAATGAGAATGTTATTAAGCACTGACACATTCTGCATCTAAGCTTTCATTTGTTAAAGAGAGGAACAAAATAAAAAGAAGGAAGCTTATTTAGAGATAATTAAAAAATTATGTTAGGGAATAGGAAACAGATTGTCACAGAATCTTTAATTCATCCATATCATCCATATTACATAAAATTCACATGGAAAATCTCAGTTCATATTTTAAAATCTTAATGGCAACTGAAAACTCAGTGTACTTTGTGGAAGAGTTAATGTGACTATGGTAAAATGAAATATCTTAAATTTATAATCTTCCAATGTGTGTGTTTAAACATTAATATGAACCTCATATATTTTGCTTGTAGCTACTAATGTAGAAAAACGCCATAAGGAAAATTGGGAGAGAAATGGAACAAAATGCTCTTCATTTACATTTATTTACTGAAAGTTATCTGAAGTCTTCCATATTATGCAATGTTGTTATGTAAGGATAGTGATAACTACTCACTTGGAAGAACCCAGTCCACTCTAAGTCACTTCTGTGTAGTTGTCCTCTACTTATCACCATATTTCTGACAATGGAATGTAATTATGTCACCTTAAAAATGCATTGATTTTTTTTAGAAGCACATAAGGAGATCAGGGTAAGTAACAATGCTAAAAAATAAGGCTAAACCTATGTAATCTAGTTTTTATTTTCCTTTAAAGAGAACAAAAAAGTGACATCACATGCTACATTTTGTTTAAAGGTTCATGATGCAGCAAAATTCCCTTTTCCCTCAAAACAAATATTTAAAATTAAAGTTCACCTAATTAGGTAATCTAATATTAAGCGGCTTACCTAAAAGAAAACCTTATGTTGGGGCAATGATTTAGAAGCATAAAGATATTTATAATCATAGTGTTTTGTGTGTTCCTTCACAAATTATTACCAGAAAGATAAAATATATGAGATTGTGAAATTCTTAAATTGCCAAAATTCTAGCCAAAGAGTCCCCTATTACCTGCAAGGGATAGTTGCTTTTCAAAGTGCCTTACTAGATTTAAAAATAAAATAATATTAGATAAAGATGGTGGGTGGTAGATGTAGTATGGAACACAAGGCATGGTTTTTTTGTTTGTTTGTTTTTGTTTTTGTAGTGGAGGATTGAACCGAGGGCCGCTTAACCACTGGGCCATATCCCTAGCCGTTTTTAAAATATTTTATTTAGAGACAGAGTCTCGCTAAATCGCTTAGGTCCTCCTAATTTGCTGAGGCTGGCTTTGAACTGGTGATCTTTCTGCCTCAGCCTCCAGAACCACTGGGATTACAGGCATGAGTGTGTGCTTTTTATTTTGGCTAGACTCTGCTTAAATTTTAGAATTTCTCAGTCGTGACCCGTGTCAGCTTGGATGAGGCCATTGATCATTCTGGGCCCATTTTGTCCTTCTATCAAATGGAAACGATGATCACTACTTACTAGTGTTATAAGGCACAGTGGAGCAGTGTGTGCCACAGCCTCAGGTGCATGCTGCCTTTACACAGCACTGGAGATAATCATCTTCACTAATTGACTATGGTTTGAAAAATATAGAAATTAATGAATCATTTAAATGTGCACATGCATATCAAAATATGGGAAAAGGCATGGAAATGAAGTGAGCTATTAACATGGAAATTGAATCAAGAAAACATTCAAAATTCCACTGACAGGCCAGCACCAAATCAAATACAAAGCCAGAGCTCTGGACAAAGGATATGGTGGGTTTGTCTGTTTCCTGTCATTAAGTACATCTCTAATTATGTTGTGTATATTGCTTCAGAGGCAAAGGCCCTTTGAAAAATACATCTGATGTCATTAACGCCGCCAAGAAGATTGCTGAAGCAGGTTCCCGAATGGACAAATTAGCTCGCGCTGTGGCTGATCAGGTAATCTGAGAGGGAAGAGCGGGCACATGTTCAGAGGAATCATTCATTAGCACCTGGGTTCTGTAATCAGTTTTATACACACTATTAAATGCTCTGAATGGCAATCAATCACGAATATTTTGCAAACTAGACTCGGCTGAGACCAAGTTGATGACAAAGGTGATTCAGCTCAGGTAAAACTGACTCCTTAGTTTATGAATGAAATCTTAACTTTGTTTTCTTTTTTTTTTTTTTTTCTTGGACTAGAGATTGAACCTAGGAGTCTCTACTGCTGAGCCACATCTCTAGCTCTTTTATTATATTTTGAGATGGGACTCACTATATTGCCCAGGCTGGCCTCCAATTTAGGATCCTTCTGCCTCCGCCTCTGGGGTAACTGGGATTACAGGCATGCACCACCACCCCAGGCTCATGACCAAAATTTAATATCAACTACTGGTTAGGAGATGTAGTGCATGAAGAGTCACAGATTACCCCAGCTGTTCCCTTTCAGAATGATAACTTTATTCTTCATAATGGGCATAAAAACAGACAAAACAAAATTTTATTTTTTTCACTTTTGGCCTCTTGGCTTAAATCTCATCTTTTTCAGAGATTGCCTACTTAATCCTTTGGTTTTGCTTTCATAATACTTAAGACATTTTAAAAGATTTTTTATTACTCTTTGGGTTGCACATCTTTGTTGACAAACTTCATGCATGAGTTGATGAGAAAAAAGAGCAACCTTCCTTGTGGGCAGGGAGCTAGATTAGCAGAAACTTTGAGGCATGGTGGATCATGATTTGATGGTTTGTGGAAGAAGCAGAAGGCAATGAACGACCCCACGTGGTTTGAATGTTAACTGGGAGATGGACAGCAAGGGGCACATGGAGATGAAAGGGTAGGAACAGAAATTGGAGAATTTGGCAGAACATCATGGTTTTACATGTAGTGGTAAGGGAGCAAAACTTTACAATTTATTATTTAATATTTTTCTTATTGGAACACTCTTCAGGATTCAGTTAATTTATGCCCTAGTGTAAATGGGTTAATCCACATAATCAAGAATCCCTACATTTCAGCTATATTTTATCTCAGATTTAAAGGCATCAGTGAAAAAAAAATAAAATTCTCTAAGTATCTCATATCCTTTCAGACCAAACTATTTTAAATATTAAAATAGTCCTCAATCTCACCTGAAATATTTATTTTCCTACTTTTCATATTATTTGGCTTAAATTGGAACTATAAATATTTTGTTGTAAATATTTTGTTGTGATAATGTTCCATTTCTTGTAAGGGTACTTGAGGCAGTATACTTCTTTGAGTAACTAGTGATTATTCCTTTAACCAACTGTTCAGAAGAATTGACAGTTTGAACCATTTCAACTGGAATGTGTCTTAGACTATAAAATAAACTTCTGAAGTAAAAATATTCCATGTACTCTTATTGAAAGATGTATAAGGGTGATTTCTTCTCCATAGATGCCTCTAAGTCTCCTGGGTTTTGAGTTTTTTTTTTCTTACTATAGTTTTTCTCCCTCAAATATTAATACTAGAGTCATTCCTCTACTTCTTCAATGTTTCAGTCTACTTAAACGCAACAGCAAAATTTACTCATAAAGGCTAAAAGAATCTCTGCATGGTTAAACTATTACTATTTCATTTAAGATAAGAGCCAACAAATTTTGATTTTAATTGTATTTATATATAGGATGGCTAATCTAAGGGAATGTTTTTTTATTTACTTTTGAATTTCTGGAAAACCAACGAGTTAATTAAGTATTGCCACAATTTCAGAATAGACTACAATTTGTAGGCATTGAGAACCATACCATTCGCTATTGCTGATTTCAAGGTAATATCAAATTTTAGGCTTCACAGTGGAAGTTGAACTTTTTTCTGTAAAGTCCCATATATATTCCATAAAGTTCATGTAAAAGAAAAGTCAGACAATGAACAGAAATTGAAAATGTGCAAATCAAAAATTCACCAACCAGGAAAGAAGACAACTTATTTTTTCTTTTCTTTTCTTTTTTTGGTACTGGGGATTGATATCAGGGACACTCAACCACTGAGCCACATCCCCAGCTTTATTTTGTATTTTTATTTAGAGACAAGGTCTCATAGAGTTGCTTAGCACTTCACTTTTGCTAAGGCTGGCTTTGAACTCTCAATCCTCCTGCCTCAGCCTACTGAGCTGCTGGGAAAGGTAGCCACAGTTGTGTTTGTAAATGTTGAGGGAAGTTGGGAATTGTGGGGTAACCAGAGACTTATGATTATAGAAGTCTTGTTAGGAAGGACTTCCTGGGAGTTTAAGTTGCTTTTTTTTTTAACTGAATCTCGATGGTTGAAAGCTGCTCAATATATTTAGGCTCCTACTGTCAAAAGTTTAAGTTGCAAAAATTGCTTCTGTTTTTACATATTTTAGACTTTTATTTTTAACAATGCAACATGAAGCATAGCTCCAAACAGTTTGAATATGTGGCATGCACAACACCAACACACACATACACACACACACACACACACACACACTCCCAGGACTTTAGATTTATTTTGAGATTAAGTTACAAAGTATTTAAATTATATTAAAAATTATTTTTAAAATAAATAGATGAAGCTTAAACCTAACATAATTTTGAATAGTCTTACTTGTGGTTAGTATGAGGCACCTTGAAATTTTCATTAATATTTTTTCTAATTAGGACATTTCTTTCTCAAATTCTGTACCTATTTCCATGACACAGGAGCCATTTTTCTTGGTCTATCATGCCATTTTTAATATGTGTTTTAAGTACTTCCATTTAAATAGAAGAGAATGAGCATTACCAAAGAATGAATTGGTTACCTTTATTTTTCCTGAAAATATTTTTATGAAGATTGAGATATGCATGCAATATAAAGTTTTTACGGACTGTTGCATTTTTAATTACTGCTCCATTGAGATAGAACTCTCAATTTAATTTGCTGCAAGGTATTTGTATCGAAAGCCTTGTCAGCCCTCCGGGGAGATATCATTTTAAAGTTAATTCCTTCTACTCTATGGGTCTCTGGAGTAGGATAAATATTACAGTATTAAATACTTGTAGGAAGCTAAAAACAGTCTCTGTGGGATTCTTTCTTGATAAATGCAGTTAGTGGAAAATACGCCACAATGGTAAGTGTTATATATAAAAGAAACCCATTTATTGTTTATTCAATAAATGGTTTTGTCAAACTACTTGTTTTCAGTGTGGATGTGAGAACTCCCTCCCTTGAGCTTGAAGGAAACTTAGCTTAGAGTCTTTCTCCCATACTCTTGTTCTAAATAAGACACTGCAATTTTAGCTGCAGGTATTTATTTCACATAGCATTTTATCAAGGAACTTGTGATTACATGTCCTTTTACGAGTGCCAAATCAAACCAGAGCAATTAAATGGCCTGGAAGTGATTCAAGCTTAAACATTTGATAGCAATAGAAATATATTTCTATTATTCAGTAGCCTTTGGCATTAAAGCCTCAGTGTTGTTTTAGGGAGTTATGTAACTATCTAAAGTGTTCAGCAAAACTCAATGTGTACTTGATGGACATCTACCCACTTCAGTCACAAGGAAAATTCATACTCCCAGCACGACGTGACCTTGGTGAAGCCATTGAAAGAGTTCTGTTGTTTCTCTTATGAGTTTATTTCAACTGGCTTCACACTTATTATATCAACTTTATTTCTCTTACAATGGTCATGAACCATTTCAGAATCTCTCCTGTATACAGAGTTTATTATGTTGCTAAAATTTTGATAAATACAGAAATACAAAAACCATAAGCTTCTTTTAGTGAATGAGGCATTTCTTACAAGAAATCAATACTTTTTTAAATTAACCATTGTGAAATTCTCCCATGCTGTGTAGAGACATTGCCACATAGCTCAATTTACTTCCGGCATCCAATTTACTTCCTCCGCATTCAAATAACTTTCCAAGTAGCAAGAGTTGAAGAAAACTGGGGAAAAAACACAACTCTGTAGAGTGCTTAGTTTTCTTAAGAGTTTTAGATAATAATAATGGTAAATTATATATTAATAAATATATATATGCACTTATAAATATTTACAGAAATTCAAATAGAACTTTCTAGAAAATCCTAAATGGTCTCTATAAAATCTTACCAAGTAGAGCTAGCCAGTCTAAACTACTGACCAAGGCCTTTCTCAGTCCTTATGAAAATGTTAAGTGAATGTAATTTAGGTACATGACACTGAAACTTTTTCATCCTGCAGCTTTTATACAGCAAATGTTCGGAACTGAAGGGTACTTACTAATTGAGATCGCTTTTTTGTTGTTGTTATTGTTTTATAGTGTCCTGATTCAGCATGTAAGCAGGATTTATTAGCCTACCTTCAACGAATTGCCTTGTATTGCCATCAGCTCAATATCTGCAGCAAAGTGAAGGCTGAAGTTCAGAATCTAGGAGGAGAGCTCATTGTATCAGGGGTAAGCCGGGACCTGGGCTTCACAATGTAAAGTCCCCACTGTTGTGTTTCTAAGGCAAGCCTTCTTGGCAACAGTACTGCTAAAAACACCAAACTACAGTGATTCACAGGGAGTTTCTTTTTAAAAAAAAATAATAAATGTTATCACCATTATTCCAGACCTTACAATAACTCACAAAGAGCAATTTGATTTTCCAATTACCCTGTGTTTATACTAGCCTTGTAAAATCTCCATTCTTCACAAGAAAACTAATTTCATAGTCTGGAAACTCATTGCCAAGCTGTGACTATTATAATTATTTGGGGCTTTTGTATATTTACTCATTGTGAGTCTACTTCCCTTTGTTAGTCCTAGTAATTTCCATTCTGTGTTCAGGAGCCAGCCCCTCTATTTGTGGACTGTGTTCACGTTAGAGATGATGAAAATAATAGGAATCCATTGATCAGGTTCCAATGCATACTAGGTTATCGTAACCCTTGAAAGTTAAAGGATGTTTAAATTTAATATAGTTGATGTGCTGTTGCCAAAATCCAACATAATTGTCGAACACTAACAATTATATATTCTTTGCTAAGTCTCTACAGTGTTTCCCTTCTCATGAAAATATAATTACACTAAACCATTTCCATCAAATACACGGAAATAAGAAGCCATCAAATGCATAGGAACAAGAAGTTCAATGAATACTTAGAAGAATCATGATTTCTTGGCAAGATTTCCAAATGTATGTGTTGAGGTTCTTCACCTTGGCTTCTTCTCCCTCATCCCCTTTCTCTTAACACAGGATGCCATTTATTATAAATTATTTGCAAGTTCAGAAGTGTGGCTCTGTCACCTGAGTTCTTTTCCCAGTGAACCATGATGTTGCCATTTTAAGTGTAGAATTGCCAGGAAAGAAAACATTATAGACACGATGAATGTGAACATCAGACAAGTCACAAAACTCAATTCTTCCTGAAACTATTTTTAGAAATTCAGCAATTGGATCACTTGATTAAAATCTATGGAAAAAAAATCATAAAGTCATTCTTGGATCCAAATTTTTCAATTCCTATGTTGTTTGGCTTGTGGAAAAGAGCTGGGAAAAGAGCTGATCTGGCTTGCATGGCGAGTCCATCTGGAAAGCCTGATCCATGAAGTCCTACCTTACAGCTCAATACATTGGCTATTTTGTGCCTCTTCCCAAAGCACAGTCACCTCTTTGCATTTCCAAAATGATCCTGCTTCAACATTCTTCCACAACCAAGAGCAATCTGTCTTGCAATGTGTCCTTCCTGCCAAGCTGGTTAGTTATCAATATTCTCTCGCCAAGAAGTGATCAAAACATTGCATCTCCCTTGCTTCCTTTCTTATCTTCAGCCTTGATGGTAGAGTTTCCCATACCACTCTGCTTTCATGTCCATCTGTATACAGCACCTGTGGAACCAAGTGCTTTTTGTTCAGCTTGCCTTGTGTGCTTTCATTTGTTACTTTCCAAATCTTATTATTTACATGGATGCACAAAGCATCTTTGTGGATCTTAGACTCCACGAACTCATCTGGGCAATATTTTCCTGGCAGAGCTGCTCTCCATCATCCTCTCAGTACCCATTGTTCGTCACTGCCTTCAGAGCTTTCATTTCCATTGTCTTTTTCTCATTTAGATGTAGTCCAAACCATCACTGGCTTTTGTCACTTGCACTGTTGGCATTTGCAGAGGTGTTTGACATTGAGAACACCATCAAGAAGCCTGTGTCTTTCTTTGATTCTCATTGGCAAAGTTCATAAATCCTTGCATGGGAGAAGGCTTCTTTTGGAGGAATGTCATACTTTATAATGATTCTGAGACAAATGCATTGTCAGAGTTTGCTATTATATTGCTCAGTTATAGGCCTGCTCTCGGCCTCCTCATGATTTTTTGTTTTGTTTTGTTTTGTTTTTGTTTTTTTCTGAGCTTGATTGCTGTGTGGTGCCACACCCGCATCTGTAGATTGCTGTCTTTGCCACTTCTGCTTCCATCTTATTCTTCATCCTCCTTCACTAATGGCCAATGGAGAAAAAAAAAAAAAAATCAACATGCTTACTGTGCAAAATAGCCACAAATGACTGCCTTCAAAGTTCTAAAAAAGTCAAGAATGTGAGACCCCATACACACAGATTTTCAATGATTTTGCCAAGAAAATTGCACCCACGTTTGGACCCCATTTGTTTTGTTGTCTGTTGTGACAATCAGTCACTATATTTTTCAGGAGAAGCCAGTGTAGTTTCATGTGTAATCAAGAAAAGAAGATACTTGAATCTTCTTTCCTTTTTGGTGTGTTTATGTCTGTGGGATTCAACAACGTGGCTTCTTCTCTGAAATATATGAAAACCCCAGGAAAATTTTATTTGTTACAAGTCAAAGTCTCCACCAAAAGAGTAGAGATTTGAACAGATTATTTACATTTGCCAAGAAAAATGATTTGAATTTCAAAACAGAGAGCCACATGTTTTTATGGTCTTATGCTGGCACATTGGACATATGTTAAGCAATTATGTGCCATGTCAGCATATTTATGTTCTATGTGATTCTACATGTGCAGCCTGGGAAAGACCTATGGTGCTGTGTCTGCTTTGGTTTGAGAGGCGGGGAAGGAAAACTACTCAACATGGGAGAGAACGGGTGCAAAAGCTCTATGAGTCATGATGGGAAATTAGAGTAATTAGATAAATAAAGTACTCTGAGATGTATGTCTGTGTATGCTTATTCACAAATCAGCTCTCTGTAAAGCACCATTAACTTTCTGGCTGGCAACCAATTTTTTAAGCTATTGGTTTAGACATTTCTCAACAGCCTAAAGGTACCATCCTTTCCGAATTTAAAGGTAGAAGATGTATTTGTGAGCAAATTAATTCAACTTGGTTATAAAAGAAATGATTGGTTGTAAAAGAAAAAAAACTTTTTAGATTATTGGAATGATGGATATGTTAGAACAAATGTAGAAGAAACTGTTTCAGAAGATGAAATAGCCAGTTAGTCTATAAACTAGCTTTGTTTGCTTAGGTTAATGTTCATTTATTTCAAAGTATTAAGCCAGTTGACATGTATTTTAGAAAGATGAATAAAAAAGGAAGAAAGGATGAAAGGAAGAAGGAAAGAAAGAGTAGGAGTTAGGGTAGGAGTGAAGAGGAGTGAAGAAAAAAGAAGAGAGAAAAGAAAGGGAACCTTAACCATGGTATATCAAAAATTAGTTTTTTGTATGTAAATGTTCACTAAATGTGACAGCTTTATATCATCATGGGAGAAAATTTGAGCCAGATATTTTAAGTATATAAATACTATTATGAATATAAACAAATGTCAATGTCATGATATGGAAATTACCTATATATTTAATTATCATATTTTGAAATCTAATTTTTATTCATTGATTTCAGAGAATTTAATGGGTACTTTTAAAGTTAATAAAGAAATGTATACCTGGATCTCAAGAAATAAAAATCATCTCATGACTTTCGATGATTTTTATCTGCCAAAAATGTATATATGTTGTGTGTTATTCTGAATGAGATTGGAAACACTAATGTATTGTTTTCATGAACCTCAAGTATTCTGATAAAAGTGAAAAGATTCCCCTAAGCATTTTTAAAAGGCTCTAATACATTAGGAGTGCCATTATAGCAATTAAGCCAGAACAAAAGAGCAGGAAAGAAATTTGATATTTTAGTGAGAGATGGAGGGACTAGGATTTAACTTATAGCTGACTATACACAGAAAGCATATTAATTATAACTGATTTTATTACATATACATTTTTTTTCCACATGAACCAAATGTACGAACAGAGTTCAGAGATGAGGTATGTTAGACGCCTAAGTCTTCAGGCTTTGTGAGGGGACCCCTGACCCATTCTTAATTCCAAGGGATGGTGAGACTTACCCTAATACACATTTTAGTTCTTTGCCATTTAAACCTCTTATCAAATCTGAATACTTCTAAATTGGATATTGGGGAACAGTTTGATAAGCTGATCAAGTATAATTTGTGACACTGGTAAGATCTGTTGGTAAAGAGAAAAATTGAGGAATAAGGGATCAATTGCAAGTCAGACTGCACATATTATTTTTTAAAAATTTGGCTCAATTAAAATCATGAGTGGAATGAATAAGAAAGAGAGTGGAATGAATTTGACCTAACTTTCCTATGTATATATATGAATACATGTGAATCTCCACATCATGTGCAACCACAAGACTGGGATGCCAATTAGAAGACGATGTATTCCATGTTTAAATAAATATGTCAAAATATACTCTACTGTCCTATATAACTAAAAATAACAAATAAAAAATAATTTAAAAATTGCCATGATGTTCATGGTGATGAGTAAGAAATATTTCTAAAATATTGGAAATTAATGATTTCCAAGTCAGTCTTTTCTGACAGTGGCATGTAATCAAAGATGCTCATCTATGTTCATCTATACACAAAACAAACACACTCAATGTGACATTTCCTGTCTTAACTCTTTCAATGTGCAATAGTAAAATGAGTTTTATGTCTGATCTAATGCAGTTTAGGAGAAATAAAATTAGGAGATATATTTGCACAGTGCAACGTGTGTGTGTGTGTGGATAGATAGATAGGTAGATAAATAGATACACAAATACTTTCCCATCATATATATGATATATTGATGAGAAATGCATTAGAACAGTTCTGTATTCCCAGTATACCAAAAAACAAGTGCCAGTATTTTGAAAAAGAATGAAATAGTCATGGGAACAAGCATTACATCTAATTGTGCAGACCTGTAGTTGAAGGAACCCTTTTTGTGGAGTATTTTTATATCTTCTGATTCTGTCTATAGTCAATTCTTGATTCTCTCCACTGATCAAAGTGTAGCAGTAATAGAAAAAAATATAAATTGCTAGCTATTTCAATTTGGGTTTGGAATGTATTTCTGTGCTTCATTTGAAAGGATATGTGTTCAAGAAATTCACAGCAGTTCAGAAGAATTTTATCCAGACATTCCAGAGAGTGGATCATTCATTAAGTATTCAGACTGAAAGGACCTTTCCTGATCTAGGAAGAATTGGAATGTCCAGATCTAGAAAGAGTACAATAAAACCAATTTCAGATTGCAAATCTGGATGGAGGCATAGTGTAGAAACTCAGTGACAGGTAGAAAATGAAATGGGTATTTATTTTGCACACATTTTGTTAATAAGGTGGGTTGTCGCATGATTTAATCTTTCTCCCAAAAGCCTTCCCTTTCAATCTATTATGTTAGTAAAACTATAACTACTTACATCTGATTCCTGCACTGAATCTTGCTGTTACATTCAGATCTGTGGATGTGGTCACTGATTTTTGCACAGACCTTCCCAGGGAATTCATTCTCCCAGGATTATAAAAGTAACATTTAGCCAATTCAAAACTATTAATTTTGGGAAAAGTAAAAAATTAATAGGGATTTTAATAAGAAAAGCAAACATCTCCTTGAAAGGCAGTCATCATAGGAAGGGTATCAGTTTCCCCACAACTGTGTCTGCTGTCTGAATCTAGGCGGTGCAGGTCTAAGAAGGATGGGACACCGATCCATTTATTAAGAAGTGAATCTATTGTTATGCATGCTGTGATGCTGACCCTGAACTTACCAATATGATCAAGTCTGTTCATAAAAAAATTAAGTTATTCACTAATGAAGTGAAACTAGTGTGTGGTCCTCCTGACAGTCATGATTTTATGCAGAGGAAAAGACTGTGTTCCAGTGTTCTTGTTTTAAAAGAAGAAAACAGACTTGGCTGGGGCAAAGCTAGGACATGAACCAAACAAATCACTCCCTTTACTTAAAATGGACACATGGATTGACCTAACTTTAAACTATTCAGTACATTGATTTGGGTTGTGTCACCTGAACTTGGGGACTGAGGAGTTATTTCTATTTTAGTTTGAAGACATTATTGCTTGTAAGAGTAGACAGGCTTAGTGGTTTTTAACTGAGTGGCTCTACCCCAGAAATATCAGTATCATAACTTGTCATTCAATCAATGAGCTTTTGTTCCTTTGGGTCTTAGAAGTTTTTCAAGTTTTGAGAGTCTGTTATTAAAAGAAGGAAGGAAAATAATTGATATCTTAATCTGTTATCAATTAATGCCTCAGATTTCAGTTAATATTCTGAGGATTATATGGCAGCCAATTAACAGTAATATTTTACAGAAACTTGGAAATTATACACCTGGGATGTACCCATATGAGAGAAGATAATTGCAATTATCTTGGGATATCCATGAAACCTAGACAGATCTATGGAATAAGTACTGGTTTATGAAGTATCCACATAAGATATATTCTAATCTTACTTATCCATATGTGGTAATTATCTGATTTTATTTTTAATTGTTCTCAATTTAAAGACTTCTTTAAAAAAATTAAAAATATTATTTAAAATAATACTCAGAGAAGTGTTTTAGGAAACTTCCACCCCCATTTTACCCCCACACAATTTTTAGTCAGTTTTGGATATGTAAGAGCAAATGCAGACATACCTGCTCCGTAAACTTGAACCAAATAATCATAAGGCCAATATGTTGAATCAATACCTTTATTTGGAAATAGTATCTTTATATTTAGTCCCTGATTTCTGATATTCCTGTGTATACTAGGATTTGTCATTTTAGTCAAGAATAGATTATTTGTGATATTTTTCTTATTCCTACTTGGACCTGCCTCAAGAATTTCTGGGTTAAAGGATATTGAAGAAAAAAGTGAAAATGTGAACAAGTTGATATAAATATTAAATAGGTTAAAAAGGAGAAGATGGATATTAACCAATATGCTTATTATAAGATTATCTAAGGATTTTATTATTATTTTTGTACGTCTTTTCATTGCCTACGATGGTCAAGAAGATAAAGAAGGGCTGGGGATATAGCTCAGTTGGTAGAGTGCTTTTCTCACATGCACAAGGCCCTGGGTTCAATCTCTAGCACCTAAAAAAAAAAAAAAGAATAAAGGAAATAAAAAAGTCCCATAGCAAAACTGGGTGTTTCTTCAGTGTTTGATGTGATAAAATTTTGACATCAATATTTTTCTATGAAAGATCAGTGTTTCCACAAGTTGTCAAGATATACAGTGGAAAGTTCTACTGCAGAGACTTCTCATTTTACAGCAAAGCCTTCTCAGATTGTGAAGATTATTAATACTGCTATTAGTGAAATGAATGAAGCCCATAGATGAGACAATATTTCATACTGAATATGTATCAAGATAATTCCAGTTTCTGATGACTAACAATCAGGACTTCAAAGAGTTGCATTTATTTCTTGTTCACATAAGTTTTTTTTTTTTTTTTTCTAATTCGCTGAACTCAATAGTTCTATGGCATCCCTACTATGTAAAAGGCATAATGACAAATATTCGTTGAATCAGGGCATTCAAAATTTTCCATATCTCTAATACCAAATAATTTCCATGAAAAGGATAAACATTTTGTTCCTTGTGCTTTTATTAGACTGTGTATTCAGTGTTTTTTTTTTTTTTTCTCTTTTCATTTAGTTTCTCAGCTTACTGAAATACTCAGCATTCTTTGCAGGAATAGAAAATATCTGTTGATGGCTATCTCTGTGTATTCACTGTTTTCTTGGTTTACTACATTCTAGAAATAAAAGTGTGTTTAACTTACTGTTGTCTACATTCTGTCTCTACAGATTATTTTGTCGAGTGCTTTCTCTAGCTTAATTTAAATGATTTATAAAATGTGGCTTTGATCACAGCCCTTAGAAGAGAAATATGTGCCACATTATGGTCCATGTATCTTATAAATAGGAAAGGCTTCTGGATGGGCAATGTGGAGTTTCCTTAGTTCAGATTTCTTTTATTACTTTAGAACACATCATCTTACAACAGCCATTTTCCTTCTAGGCAATACATATATTTCAAATACTTCATTCTAATCTTATTTTCTTGAAGGCAAGCTTTCTTAATTTGGACTTTTAATCTTTCCTTTCATCAAAAATACTGTATCTTGTTTTATTACTTTTCTCTGAATACCCTCATCTGTGCTGATGCATTGCTGATAATGAACTTGACTGGAACTCTGGCTAGATGTTTTGTCAAATCTTTACAACCTGTCCCTTGACCTCTTTCATCCATCTTCTTTGGCAAATCTATTTTGAGACTGAGAGAGATCCTGGAGAGATTCCAGTCCACATCATCTTCTAAGAACCTCTTATTCCTTTGACCAAATTTCTATATGTGTGAGACACCATGGTCAAATAAAATCAAAACATGATCTCTTTATCTGGAAACTCCGGTTTCAAATCTGCTGCTATAAACATTTATTAGAGGCTGTCTTACTGAGGTATTTCTCTTCAAGAGGAATAATGTGGGTCCAGTTGGATGACAGTTGCCTTATCAGTCCTTCCATGATGAATTACTTCATAAAGGCATCTGCAAATTAGTCTTTTGGAACATACAAATTATTCCACTTCTTTCTTCTTCATCCTCTGTACTAAAGAAGTTAAATTGACTTTATTACCCCAAACAAAATTTTTAAACCAGACTTACATCTACTAAAATTATAATTGTGACTAATTATGGGGATTCTTGGCTACTGAAATATTATAAACACTTCATCTTTCATCTTGAAGAATAACTCATTGATTATGTGATATCATGGGAATTCTGCATTAAATCCTCAGTTTTGGTAAGACTTAGGTTTTTGAACAATGTCAAGAAGTTAGATCCAAAGAGAATTGAAAATTATCTTATCCTGGCATTGCATCCCGTGTCAGATCAAGTTATCTCATCCTAAGTAATATTCATTACCAATCATACTAAATTCGCTTAAAAGGTCAGCACAGTTTACAACTCTGCATCCTTTTGATGCAGCCTAGTTTTGCATTGGGTTCCTGAAGTCATGCTACATTTCCAGACAATAATTAATAAGAAATATTAGTAGGTTGTGACCTAAGTTTAGATTGTTCTATTTCAATATTTAAACAGTGTTTGACTCCATTTTTATTTTAATATCTTAATGTTGGGAGAAGTATAACATCTTTTGGGGTGTAGTAAAAATCTTAAAAATATTTATTGGAAGAATGGACCATTGCACCATTCATCTTGGTCTTTAAAATTTTTTATAAGATGTGAGATGAGTGAAGTAAGTATAATAATCATTTTTGATACTGATAAATAATGGTTAATGATTAGCATATTCCTTACAATAGGAAATGTCCTATTTTCTAAAATTAAATAGGACTATTGTAAATTATAAAAGATCAAGGATAAGCCAACTAGTCAATGATCCAATATGTAAAAATTGAAAGAAAACAGAACTTCACAGGGCCATTAATTACAAAATCTGATAAATATATGCTTTTATATGTAGAATTTTATTTGTAGAATTTTAATTTAGACTTAGAATTGTAGAAATGGACAGAGAATAATAGAGTGATGAAAATATGTGTATAGAGTAGCTTTTCTTTCTCTAATAAGTACAGAAAAAAATCAACTACAAAAATATACCCTTTTTATATAGTTAATATTTTTTTTATTTTGCATTATCTTTAGTTCTTTAAAGACATTCTTTAAATGTCTTTTTAACATTTATTTGAAGCATAAGATGGGAGTGTTGTTGCTGAATCCAAAATCAGTTTGAATTTAGTAACTTCTGTCTTTCAAACTGCTCCTAATCTGTCAATTTTGCTTAATTTTAAATTATGATTATTATAACACACTTATGTATTTAATAAGAATGACAGGATTAGAAATATGACTATATTGGCTCAAAAAATAAAAAATTCCCAAATTTGGAGTTATCTGCATATGGAAACAGGCTTTGGGATTTACCCACTTGTGATGCCACAAATTGTAAGCTATTATTTTGCATATTTGCTTTTGCTAAAATACTGTGGGAAGAGATGATTTCACTTTTCCTATATTCCACTAGGCAGTTGAAGGTCTGGCTCCTATGTGAATTGTTTCAGGACCTGCCTGTTCTTCAGCATCACCCATTACTTAGGTTTTGCCATAATGCCCTCTTGACAACTTTTAGTATTTTCTATTTTTAAACTTCTAAATCGACATTTAATATATATATATATATATATATATATATATATATATATATATATATATATATAATACTATAGTACTCTATACATCATTCTGATATCTTGTCTGATTCCCCATTAGACTTGGACTCAGACATTAAACAAAGCTACAACCATAGGAGTATAACAGAAATGCTTATGCGAAACACATTTGGTCAGTTAGCATCATGGGTCACATGGGCTGTGCCTCTGAGAGTGAAGGAGCAGGGAATCTGATGACTGTAGAAATCTTGCCATTTGATTTTTTTTAATGGTTTTGAAGGTGGGCTTAGACTACCTTTTTTAGATATAGAGTCTATTTGGTACTCACAGAAAAACTTTCAAGATTGTCAGTAACACTTTATATTGAGGAAGCTCTAAGAAAGGATTCTAAAGGTAGAAACAGGCATTGGTTATTGGCTTATCTTTTAAATTATACACTTCGTGCAACCCCTTCTGAGGGGCATAAAGGAAATTAGAAAGAGTTGCAGTTCTAACAACAATCAATGCATCCCATTGAAAGTGGTAAGTATCCCTTTAGTACCATGTTACTGGCTGGACATGCCAAGGCTGGGAGCTTGACGAAGGTCACATAGCAGGGCCATGGAACCTTCAAGAAAGGCATCTGGGATTCCCACTTACTGTTCCAGGCTTTAAGAGCTGCAGCCCTTGCTTTCTCTCTTGGTGATGATGCTGGATGCTTTAAATAGGGGATTCATTCCCCCCCCCCCCCAGGAGCCCCATTATAATTTTCCCTGACAAGGCAGGGTGCGTCTTCATCCTCCTCCTAGATGGTTCCTTTTGATTCGTTCAAGAACCAAAGAGGAATCCAAATGACAGTGCTGTCTGATGTCATGAAGGCCTGCACATTTCTCTTTCAGCACCTAATTCTTTCATATGCCTCTTTCTCCCAAGTAGTTACCATTCCCTCTTCCACCTCCCTAATCCCTTCCCAAGTAAGGTACGGGTTTTGTTTTGTTTTGTTTTTCTTTTGCTCTCTCTCTCACTCTCTCTTTTCTGTATCTCTCGGAAATCAGACAGGAGTTCAGAGCACTTTCACTACCTTTTATGAGGTAGATTGTGATGTCATAGATGGGGGCAGGGCTAGTCAACTTTCTACCCACCTCCCAACCTGTGCTGAGGGAGCTCCGATCGGGAGTGGAAGCAGTGATTCCTCCATGGTGAGTAACTTTGCTTTCTAATCTAATGTCTCTGTACTCATTATTTCTGAAGGAAGTGGGGGGGGCAGGTTTCAGGGAAGTGACCACGTGTCCACTTAAGCCCTCTTTACTTACCATTAATCAACTTCGGCAAAGGGCTGATTTATCTATTCTTTACATGGTTTAGGAATTCCACAACACAGACTCACTCTTCAATCATGATCTAAACTTGAGAAGCGAAAATTATATTTCCAATTCCTTTATTTCTCAGTCTTTCTTCCAATTGGGAGGGAGAGCCATTGCATATATGGAATGAATCCATTCTGCAGTCCCTTTGTGAGCTTCTCTACAGAGAGCCAGTCAGGAGGAGGTACTCTTCTTCATTTGGGAAGATTTCAGGGTCATAGAATATCCTTTATTGATGTTTGTTGAGAAACATTAAGCTCTTCTCAAATTCTGGGGGTTAAAAATCTGAGGAAACTGATACATGAGGATTATCAACAAACAGTTTTAAAAAAATGAAAGCTTTCTCATGCCATGACTAAAATGTTCATTACAATAAAATCATTTGTCCTACAAGTTAAAAGCACAGTCATTTCAGGGTGTCACAACCAAATTTGCTACCATTTTGTTGTTTTTGTTGCATGCCATAATACTGATGCTGTTTTGTAGTCTCTTGCTAGTTAAGAGGTGTGAAAAGCTGCTGTTCTTTGTTCTCATTTGGGTTTCTATTACTGATTAGTCCTTTTATATGCCTTCGTGTTTAGAAAGAAAAGATCAACTGGAGTGAGCATTTTTCTCTGCCTCTTTGCTTGTTCTCTCACGGGTACCCATTAAAACTTTGCAAGATGTAAGGTTTGTGTGAAAGGGCAAAGGGATCCTTGGAAGTGGTTAAATCTTTAATGGATATCCAAGCAACAGGGCGAATGTTTTTAAAAAGGATTTGACCATCAGAACGTTAAGCCCTGTTACTTATCATGGGGTGAGATGAACACATCTTGGTGTGGATTATGGGTATTTTGAAATACATAAAAAGAGGATCATTCACGTTTCTCAAAGCATGCATCCCTAGTCAAGTAGCCATGTGTAAACACTGGCACTGGAGAACTGGGGGGGGGCAGTTGGAAGGGAGGGTTTCTCCTCAAGTTTCTCTATTATGTGTATAGCTCATGTTCCCTTCACCCTCAAAGTTATGCACTTTTATACTAAAAACATGGGAACAGATACTGCCCTTTCTGAATTCGGGAGTAGGGAGGGCTTCCAGAGATTATTTTCCCTCCTGAGCTTTCTAATATGAGGAAGTAACTATAATTATAGAGATTTCTGGCCTGATAAGGAAAGGTAGGGCCCTAACTGGCCAATAGGAAGATTTGGGTTGTAATTGCCAGCAGTCAACCTAATGTTACAACATGGGTGAAGGTGATGTGTGTTGGGTTATCCCTCTCAAGTCTCTGATCTACTTTTTTATTAAAAGTACTATACTCCTGAAACCCAGGTAGAAGCAACCCTTCAGTGCTAGAATAATCTGATGTCTAATCATAGCTCAAGTTTTTAATGTCTTTTATCAACCCCTCATACAGCTGCCAGGTAAGAAATGCTCCTATTTTATAAACTCTTGGAACACAATCATCTTTAAACTTCGTGAGTGAAGAGCGGTTGTGTTGTGCGCTTGTGCAAATTTGGAGCGTCTATCATGGAATGCCTTGTGCATGCACTTGTTTATCTTCATGTGCATGTGTCATTATTAGTGGTGTTCACTGTTTTTTTATTCATTTTGTATGTATTAAAATTATGATTTAAAAATACATACATACATACATATATTGTGCTGTAAAGGAGTCAGTGAAGTGTAACAGAAGCTGCTTAAACTAGGGTCTAAGCACTGGTATTTTGGTCCTCTCTCCATCATCGATGATTAAGCAACTCAGAGTAAATTGCTTAGATCTTTCAGGTGTCAGTTTTTCTCATCTGTAAAATGATGATAGATGATCTGAAAGATGTAGCCCAAAATATCTCCATTCTAAAATTCTGAGGGTTTATGATATATTTTTGAGGAAATTATTTGTGGGAAAAGATAGTTATTGGACATATAATTATTCAATCCAGAGAAAAACATTTCAGTCCCTACTAGGTTTTAAAACTTACCCTCTATCTGATGTAGTGTTATTTGGTTAATGATATATATGAGTAGCTCAATGTTCTTTTAAATGCACAATGTCATTTGACCAACTTGCTCAATATAAGCCATCACTACAGATAAATATCCGCAGAGATATAGAATCCACAGTAGGTAGCTATGTGTTGACTTAGAACACGAATTTCCTTTTTAACTCTATACTTTTACGTTTTTCTACTTATTTGGGATTAAAAATTAGTCCTTATTTACAAGGCAACGGATCTGGCTCTTTGGGAACTTCAGAATTCAAAATGACTTAGACGATATTGCAGTAGTGCCTATGTGGTATTGGAAAGGAGTGGTGAATAGAGAACTGGGGTACTGAACTATGTGTTATGGTATACATGTACAGCCTGGCTCCTGATCCTTAGGAATGTACAGCCTCTTTGGGGAGTGCAGACAAGTGTCAACTTAAAAGTAAAGACGGGAAGAGTTCAAATAACTAAGAAATGTGCCATGGTATATAGGTGGCTGGACTACACTGGGATGATTGTGAGAAGCTGAGGTGAGGCATTTTACTGACTTTAAAGGGTGGCTGAGATTTGTGTTATACCGAAGGAAGTTATCATGGAAGCATTTCAGGTTTGCAAGACCACAGGAGTTGAGGATAAATTTTGGTTAAGACATGCCATATATCAAAATCACTGTATAGTTCATCTCCTTACTTCTTCAGATTATAATTATTAAAGCATATTAATTGTACACAGTATTGGGTTTCTATGAGACATTTGAGTTCCACATCCTTGTTGAACACTTTTCCCTGAGCATATGCATATTTTACAATAAAAGAAATATTTGTTTAGAAGAGCTGAAGAGGCTGCTAGTAAATGAACTGCAGTTTATTAAGTTTATAAACTAACTCTGAGAGGGTCTAATTTTCTGATGAAAGTGAAAAGAGATCCTCTTTTGGAAATATTTCCTAAACCTGAAGAAAGGTTTAGAAAGTGATATAGTGTTGGAAATGTGCATAAGCTAATGAGAACCCATGTAATGAAGATGGTGTCACTTTTCTGTGTATTGAACAAGAATCATGTCAGATTCCGCCCCTGAACAGATGCTGTAGATGAGGTTAAGCACTGAGTGAAACGTCACATGATTAAGCAAGTCTCTTTTTTGAAACACTTGGGAAAAGGAGATTATTGATTTGGATATGATTTACCCACATTGATGAACAAGAGTGCTTGCATTCTAAAGCCTCTTTGTTGCTTTCACAGATGATTTGCAGTGTATACTTGGCATCACATAGAGGGAACTATGCTTTTGTATATCGTGCCATCCAAATTCTTTCCAAGTTATTACTTTGACCTTTCTAACAGACTGGAGTTTCACAAATAAAAGTTTTGTTTCTCCTAACTCCTTTCTCAGATTCTAACGATCTTAGGACTTCATAAATAAATAAGGGCTTGGTTTAGATCACTCCGTAAAATGTCTCTTAATTTCTTAATGTGACATAAAAATTAGCTTTGTAGAATTTATTATCTCAGGAAATCACTTTCAAAGGCTAAACTTGTCTATCTGGGAACAACGAAATGATATGATCAAAGGCAGTTTTACAAAGCCAGGAATGCTCTTTTCGAACTAATTTTTAAAAAAAAACAAAAAAGTTCAAAAAAATAAGAGTTAAATAAAATTCTGTGAAACAAATTCATTATAGATTATTACAAGAAAGTAGGACTATTTGTCTTGACAGAACAATGATAAGGATGGCAATTGTTCCCCTTCCCTACCCTCAAGTGTTCCTGGAGATCATTTTTAAAATAAAGGATCAGGTAGACCTGCAGTCAATAAACATTGAGTATATAACATGTGATAGCCACTGTCCCATGGGACAGTGAAATCATGGAATCCAGACAGATGTACAAGTAACTACAATACATTATAATAACCTCTCTGAAAGAATATATATAAGGCGATTTGAGCATTCTTATAGAAAAGGGGAAGCTTAATAAAGGATATATGTATGTGTGTATTGAATATATTCTAGACTGACATTATCTGAAAATGCCAGAGATGGGTGAAAAGATAAAGAAAAGCAAAAGATGAAATTCGAATGGTAGGTTGGGCAGACATTTGTATGACCCATGCTGATTTTAAATCAGTGGTTTTCAAAATGATCAGAATTATCTGCATGTCAAAATCAGCAAAGGGGTAGGAGGAGCCTATGAAAAGGCAGAGGCTACTCTGTAGACCACTTGAATCAGCATACTTGGTAGTAGGTTCTTGGAATCTGTAATGAACTACCCACTTGCTAACACACACCAGGTGGTTCGTTTTCACACCAAAGTTTCAGAATCTCTACGAGGCAACAAAACTGACTCATGTGTCTATGTTCTTTGAAGAAGTTTCAGAAAAAAAAATTAGTAATAAAAGATCTGGGACAAATAGGAACTGGAGGTAATATAAGAATATCTTGAGAAAATTGGTTTAAACATTTTGGTTAGACATGAGAACAAAACTTCCTAATAATGATGGTTATTATGTATAAAGAATGACTAAATAATGCTATTAAATCTCAAAGGAGGGGTGTGAGACTATAAACATTCAAGAGGCTGTGTTTCATCTTTCTTTTGTTTTGTTCCCATACAAAGAGTCGATGAAGATCCAAAATAATTTGTAAAACATCTCCCAAGTGGTGTGGAGATGAGAGAGAGGAAATAGTTCAGAGAAACTGTTTCTGAATGGTATTCTTTGGAAGAGCTATTTGACTACTTTATTTCAATTAAGTAAATGTCATTTAAAAAAAATACTAGCATTCTTGTCATGACTGAAAAGCATCATGCTCATGCCAACGCAGTATGTGACCTATATGGTCTATGTTGAAAATTATTAAAAACGTAATTATATGTTTGAATCAATAATCAATTAGAAATTGTAAATTTGTTCTGTTTTTTTCCTTAATGGACAACATCTATTACTTTACAACCATCAGTCCATGTACAAAGTTAAGAAGTGCTCAAAGATGTAGAGAGAGGGGACACTTGAGAGATATTTCACATTTTACTGAGACATTATAATGAGCCCTGGTCTGTAAGAAGGCAGATCTCTCTTCACAACATCAAGAACAAGTTCTGGAATTAACCTCCTCATTGCTTTGCATATAGATGATTGATTACAGGTTGCCAGAATTTTATATTTGAGAATGCTTTTGGAAATCAGGAAAGGATGGGGAATCCTGTTTTTGTTGTTGTTGTTGTTGTTTGTTTGTTTGTTTGTTTTGTGATATAGTGCATTTCTTTATTTTTTTCTCCTTTTTTTATTAGTTACACATGACTGTACAATGATCTTGATAATTCACACATTTGAATCAAATGGGGTATAATTTCTCATTTTTCTGATTGTACAGGTTGCAGAATCACATTGGTCATACAGTCACCTATATACGTACAGTAGAATCCTGTTTTTATCTGGGTTTTTTTTGTTGTTGCTTTTTTTTTTTTTTTTTAGTCAATGACAGTGTTTTGTCTTGGCAGAGTTGGAGATACTGTCACCTTCTAGAAGCAACTGCTAAGATGCCAAATTAGTTTTGGCATACTAAGTTAATGATGTTAAAAAAAAAAAAAAAAGTGATTCTAGCAGATATTTCTTACCAATGATGTGTAGCTCTGTCAAGGTAAATACAACTTCAAGTGCTTCTAAGAAGATGCACCAAGGGAAATTATTTACTTCAAGGCCCATTTTACCTGAATAAAAGCTGAATAGACAATAGTAACAATCATATGGTTTTGTTGTTAGAGATCTGAAAATGTAACATAAAGAAGACAATAATTTCTTAAATAATGTTAAAATGGTAAGCTGGATATTGCTATTCAGTGAGAATTTGAAAACTATTTCATATCATCTGGCTGTTATTGGTCAACACTAACCTTCTCTCTGGGCTTTTCTTTTTTATATAAACTTGTAATTGTAATATCAGTAATATCTGATATTACGTAGAAGGACAATCTCATGTAGCAAATACCAACAATTATTCTTTCTAGTTAAGATACCTCGAAGATTTCATAGGTGCCAAGCACTGTGCTAAAGCTTCTTAAATACACTATGGAGTTCAGTTTTGATAATGGTCTCATGGAGAAGACAGTGTCAGCCCCATCAGAAATATTAGGGAAAAAGATTAGAGAATTTTCGTGTTTCCAGGAGGTCAAAGTCAGCAACTGTGTTCTCCACAGCGTGGTGTGCTTCTGTTATTCCTTGTCTGACACATCAGTGTGATTATTTGATTATTTGATTATTTTTCTCCATTAAGTTGTAAGCTAGTTAAGAATGTGTTTGTCAACTGGCTCCTTGAACAATGAGCACATAGCACGAGCTAATGTATTAGGCTCACTTTGTTTTGCACTGGAAATTCCTAAAAACTGATCCTGAAGTCTATCATTCCTTCATTCTTTCCTTTATTTATTTATTTTTTAATCTTTTTTTAGTTGAAGTTGGACACAATACTTTTATTTTATTTATTTATTTTTATGTGGTGTCGAGGATAGAACCTAGGGCCCTGCACATTCTTGGCGAGTGCTCTACCACCGATCCACAACCCCAGCTCCTTTATTTATTTTTACATGAAATGCTAGACTTCAAAGCACATTGCTTTTTAGCATTTGGAGCCACCAATTAAGTAATCAAATTTTTTTTCTAGCTAACTGAATTTCTTTATAATTTATTTTGTTAATTTTTTTAAATTTTATTATACATGAGATTTTAAGATTATGGCATGGAAATATATAGAATTTCATCCCAAAAGAGCTAAATTAATCATACTGGTTTGAAAGGAGTTGGAAAGTAACATGGTTGCTTTCATTTGCCCTCCTACCTGAACATTATGACACGTGAAATTGTTAAATAATTACATTTAAATATGAAATATTGTCATTCATTTCTCCCCCTTGTATTATTTTTCCCTTTCCCCTCACTTCCTCTTGTATGTACTTTTTTATAACCCTGAGGGTTTCCTTCTATTTCCATGCAATTTCCCTTCTCTCTCCCTTTCCCTCCCACCTCTCATCCCTGTTTAATGTTAATCTTCTTCTCCTGCTCTTCGTCCCTACTCTGTTCTTAGTTACTCTCCTTATATCAAAGAAGACATTTGGCATTTGTTTTTTAGGGATTGGCTAGCTTCACTGGAGGGGGGATAGTAGAGGATAGGAAAGGCAACAGAACACAACAGACACTAGTATGGCAATATGTAAATCAATGGATGTGTAACTGATGTGATTCTGCAATCTGTATATGGGGTAAAAATGGGAGTTCATAACCCACTTGAATCAAAGTGTGAAATATGATATGTCAAGAACTATGTAATGTTTTGAACAACCAACAATAAAAAATAAATATGAAATATTGATTTATAGCTAAGCATCCTAAAGTATTAATGTCCCCTAATAGTCTTTACAATTTGTAATAGATTTTCACATGTTTTAATAGATTTAGATCCAACCACATATGATAAATCTGTAAATTCAGAGTTGTTTCTCTCACAACTCATATATATTTATATGTAGTTCAGGGAGACTACACGGAGTCTTCCAGGACCCCAGACTCTGAATTTATGGTCTGTTACATTTAGTACGTGACTTCACTTCTGAAGTTTGTCTTTTGGCTCAAGACACCTTCTAGTGTTTCATCTTTCCATTTTCTATGCAGGAAGAAGTGAGAAGATAAAATTATACACTTACTTGCTATGCTAGCAACCCTTAAGGAGGTTTCCCGGAATACCTGCCCTTCACCCCCTGCAATTTCTGCTTTCATCACCATGGCTACCTTTAGATGTAAGAGAGAGTAAGAAATAAAGTGTTTTAGTTAGGCCAATTGCTGTCCTGATTAAAAAAGGGGAGGCCATGACAGGGGCTCATGGAATATTGGGTGGTCAACCAAGGCAGGATTCCAAAAACAAAGATGAAATTATCCCCATAAAATTAGATTAGAAACTGACAAGAATTCAGGAAGGAGAAAACAAAACCTATTCTTATACTAGCCAGGACACCTTGGCAGACCTATTCTTTGCAGGTTTTTGAAACTCAAATTTAGGTGTTATGCGAATAGTCTAATGTGCTTTCTTGCCTTCTACATTTTTGAGAGAATTAAGACAGGTAATTTGCTGCCTACCTTCTAGACAATAGGATGCCAGATTTTATGTGAGGAGGAAGGCTTTGTTTCCCAGAAGCCTTCTTTTGTAGAGTCACAGTCAGATGGAAGCTGACAATGAATTATCTGAGTATCCCAATGATCCCCATCTTATGAGAGATCTTGAAACAAACAAACAGATAAAACAACAACAACAACAAAAACGGTGAGTTAGGCTAGGGTGGTAGCCCTTGCCAGAGAATGCAAGAACTGAATTCTGGCTTTTGAGCAAGTTGATCCACCTCTTAGAAGCTTCATTTTTCTCAGGTATAAAATAAAAATGAGATGTGTATCTACCAGGTTATTCGTATCAAAATGTGTTGATTAATACCACACACTTAGCACAGGGATCTTAATGTGGTAGTGGTAAATACATGCGCACCAATATTGGTCATTTTGTCTTGTCCAAGAGAATGTATATATAGTTTGGTGATGTAGTTGCCCTCCTCCTCTCTTTCATCATGTCCACCCTCAATTAAACTGCTGGATACACAGCACCGAATAACCACCAAGGGTCTCTACCCTTACAGAGATTCAATTCTTCTGTCATTAGAAGTTCTAGAGGGATCACTTAGAGAGGTAATGTTTAAAAATAGGGAAGGGAATGGCCTCAAAAAGAAAGTATTGATTTTCACAATTCTGTCTGTAAAAGAATCACAAGAGTAGCCATTAGAAGTGGAAATTCCAAGACTCTGCTTCCACACTTTAGAAAATAAGGGTTGAGAAAGACTAGGGGGCTCATTTTGGTTAGCCATTGTAGGATGCTTCGCAACATCTCTGAACTTTGCTCACTGATGTCAATAGCACCCCCTTCCTCCCCAGCTGTGATATTCAAATGTCTTCAGATACTGTCAAATGTGCCCTAGTTTGGGGAACAAAATTGCCTTTGAATGAGAACCATAGGGCTGGTTGCAATCCTGACCTTTCATCTATCATTTGAAATGCAGATGACAGGCACCATAGTTCCAGATTCACCTCCAAACTGACTCTTAGCAAGGGCATGGAGGTGCACTTTCCTACAAGCAAGACTCCAGAGAACTGTCACAGTTGTCCATTGATGATCACTTTCTTACCCTTTTTGAAGGTCTGCATCCAACTCCCTTCCTGTTTACTAGACATGTTTGCATTTCTACTCCCAAAGGCAATGAAGGGTTTCAATGAGAATGTTTAGAAAAAAGTTTGAAAAAGGTAAAATTTGACTTCAGTTTCTTACTTTTGGCAAACAAAGGTAGTAAGATAAAAATTTTCAATTTTGTAGCACTTAAAAAAAAAACTTTCCATGTATCATTACCCACTACTTTATCATTGCATAGTACTTTCTGCATATGTTTTAATCACTATGTGGTAAGGAAGCCAGTAAGTATATCTTAAAATGTAAGCAAAAAGGGAAGTGATAGGTAGTTTATGTTCTTCCTAAAAATTTTTTTTTAAATAATAAAATGAAGTACATTAGGCTACTATTCTCCTTGAGAGTCAAATTACTCATTTTTTTTTTAAAGATAGTACTTATGAAGAGTAATTCTGCAATGTGGAAATGAGTGGCAGGTGAGCCCTGAAATAGGAAGCTGTAGGTAGGAACTGAATATTTTTCATGGCTTAGCATTTTTTTTTTTTTCTTAAAGCAACTTGGAGAGCTGTGACAGGTGGCATCCCCAGATACAGCAGACATCACTCTCTTAAAGATGCACCTAGAATGCATTTGAAGAATTTACCTTGCATTTTTCACTGGGTAGGGTAAAGAAATAATGAGGTGGCCTTTATATCTTGTAATAAGTATGAAGGTGATTTAACTTTGTCAGCGGCCTGATTCATAGGGACTTCAAGATAGGGATTGTGCCTTGAGGAAAACTTTCATCTTAATACTAAACATAATTTTTAGTAGGGGCAAGATACTGTATCACACCATCTCCAACCCTTTCATGTTCCTCTGTGTTCCCCGGTTAAAAGTTATCATCTTCTTGAAATTAAGGAAGTACTTTTCCTCCTACCCCAGAAGAAGTTTTCAAATTTCAGTGGTTTGAGGTTTTCTTTCAAAAGAACCACTAATATTTTTTTCCAGAATATTTTTTTGGCAATACTGTTATGCATTTTCAGCCTTTTGAGGATTCTCTTTCCTTTAATCTGTAATTTTGAAAGTCTCTTGTATAGCTTGGCCTCTTTTGCAAGGGAACAGATAATATGTTGTCCATCCATAGAGGTTCTTTGTTGGACCAAAGACATAATATTTCCAGTTTTAGATCGAAGGGAACCCTCAGGTGCTTTTGCTGCATCTTCCCTAAAGTACATTCACTCCAGGAGAGACAGAATAGAAGGTTCCAAACTAGGCCATGCCCTGGCAGGCACCTGTATGGGGAAGTATCCTGGCTTCTAAGGAGAAGAGAACCACTTTAAATGTCCTTTATTTCTTCTTTTATTTAAAATCAGTTGGAGCTGTGGTGTACCATTAAACACACTATTCCCAAGGACAGAGGTCATGAGCTCAAATTGCTGGTAATTGTTTATTAGCTAGCAAGTTTCTTCTCCCTAAGCCTCAGTGCCTGTTTATAGAATGGTGTAGATAAAGCTGGTGTATTGCTTTTGTTTTTAAAATGAGTGTTAAATGATAGTAACATATAAGAAAGATCTAACTGGGGTATTTCAATATGTATTGAATCTACAAAATCTAAAATTTTCTCTTTAGAGAAATACTCAACAATTTTTATTTTTCAGTAGGCTCATCTTACACTCAATTTAAGGGACAGCCTAAGCCAAGAATCTATCACTGCGCTAACCAAACACTAAACCCAATATGTCCACCTAACCCCAATATGAATTTCTGTGTTGCTAGCCTTTTTGGGGAGAGTATACTAGAAAAGGGCAAGGAGGAATGTGTTTGCAAAGAGCCAGACGTTTAACTATGTATGAGACAAGACCAATACATAGACAAAGCTTTTGAGGACAAAATTGTTTTGCGTAGCCAATGATTTGATTCTAGCAAAAAAGGCAGCCAGAATTGAGATGGAATCATGAAATACAGATTCATCGGTGAACTGTCATATTTGTAGGAATGGTCTCCCTTCATTTCTTTGTTGGATTTATCTCTTTGGGGGACACACTCCATAGCCAGTGTTAAGTCCCCAACAGTGCGGTTCCTATGACCTATTTCCTTTGAAAATCATATTTTCAGACTATTCTCTATAAATGGAAAAATTGAGATTTTAAGTAGGACCACTCCATTGATATTTCATCATCACTGTCAAGGAGAAGAAAACTCACCACCTTTTGGTAGTACTTTGTTCTCTCTCGCCTTGCTGGGGTTGATGATACCTTCATGCTACTCCAGTCATCTATAGAATACTTGCTTCAATGCGCAGGGTTCCTTGAGTCTGAAGCATTCGGGTGTTGTAGTAAATTAAGATGAAAATCCCCAAGAGACTCAGAGGTTATATGCTAATCTTCTATATTCTCATATGTCTTTAAAATTTAAAAACTATTCAAAGTTTATCTTCTCACATGGATTTCAGAATAACTTGTAAAATACATTGTTATTATTAACCCCATTTTATAACTTGAAGAAACTGAAATTCAGAGAGATTATTAGAGCATCCCCAACTTTTACAGGCAGTAACTGGCACAGCCAAGACTCAAATCCAGTTTCTCTCATGTGTAGTCTTGTGTTTTGTGCAAGGTAAGAATGGTACTGGTTTCTTTGTGCTCCCTAGACTATAAATCAAACAAGAAACACAGGTCATAGTATGTGTCAGATGCTGTAGTGATGATAACAGCTGATGTATTTGGGTTCTTACACATTATACCTGTTGGTGTAACATTATATCATGGTGTCCACTGTGTGATAAATTAAATGACTATGTTGTAGAAATGTAGAATAATTTTTCTTAATTTCTTTGATAAATAGGAAATGGTATATATGATATCTAGTTCTAATAGTCAGGAGAACTGGAGGATGTATTTAATAAAATTTTCTTTGAATATTCATAGATTTTTTTTGTTGTTGTTTTTAGTTGCTGGCAAGAAAATCAGAAATGAGATAATGATGTCTTTGCCACTTGCTTAGTTCAGATCTAATGTAAATCAAGATTGCAAGATTGGAAGTTTGTGTGACTTTTGTCTCCTTTGTGGCTTAATAAAATCCACCCTCATTACTGCCTGGTCACGTAACTAACATTTATAAGCCGTTAAAGCATATACTTACCACTAGATCAATGCCACCAGGTACCCAGAATGAAGATAATCAGGCAGGAAAACTTTGTGGTAGATTATAGATTAGTCTGGTTGAGATGGCATGGTATCTCAACCTACTTCTATTAGATATGAATATTATGAACCCAGGTTCACAGAAAAGTTAACTTCTCTATTTCAGCTTCCTCATGTACAAAGAAGGAATGATGACATTTACATTATACTATTTTGAGGGTTAATAATTTGTTTGAGCACTATCATTATACCGAACAAACAGCTCAGTGCCTTGCAGATGCTGGTACTATTAATAAGGGAGATGGATTTTTTTTTAAACCTAAGTCTTTTGTAATAGAAAGCAATAATTAAGTATAAAGACTTTAAGTGTGGCTCATTTCTGAGCAAAGGCTGATCTTCAAACTGCCACTCAGGGTACAGTAGGAGGAAGAACTTGTATCACAGTTGGCTACTGTTTCCTTTCTCCAGAATATCCCACCTTCTACTCTCCTGATAATCTTATGCCATTGGGTGTAGTGGAAGAAAGAACAGGTAGAAGGAATGAGTTATCGGACTAGCCAATGTACTTTAGCTTTGTGTCTTTGGTCAAGCATTTTCATTTCTTATTTCCCCATTAATAATGTTTATTATTAACAATATATAATGAATGGCTATGGCAGGCTCAAATGCCAGGTGCTGTTTTAGGTGTTTGGAACATAGCATGTAAGTGGGAAACAATAAACAAGAGAAGAAAATGCATATTGGATGGTGATAATTGTAGGAAAAATATAGAAGTAGGGGGAGAGGACAACAAATTGAAGCATGGAAGGGATAGAATTGTAATTTGAAATGTATGGCTAAGGACAGTTTTCCCTAAGATGCTGATATTTGAATCAAGATTGGAAGTGAGAGAGCAGGCCTTATAGATATCTGGAGAAAGAGTGTTCTATGCAGAGAAAACACTAAATGCTAAGGCCTTGCATCCTAACATGACTGGTTTGAGCAACAGACAAAAGATCAACATTTAGAGGTTGAGTGAACAAGAAAAAAATCAGAAATATTAAGGACCACTGGCTATCCAACCAGATTTTGCCCTGAATTTTACTCAGACTGAATCAAGGACACCCCCCTAGAGGATGATGGTAACAGAATAACATCATTTTTGTTTATTTAACAGAACATTCAGGTTGTTATCTAATAATGAAGATGGAAGGAAGCAAGGAGAGTAGTTTGGGGCAATTACAATAACAATCTAGCAAGTGTCTGATGAGTTGGTCAAGGTGGTTAAGAGTGGAGAAGGTGAGACAAGGTCAAATACTGAATGTTTTGAAGATGTTACTGATGGAATTTGATGACAGATTAGATATTAAGTCAGAGAGAACAAGGTGTAGCCTAAAACTCTGGGTAGCCTATCTAAATAGTAGGAGGAATGGTAGGAATTCTCCCTCCCCCTGAGAGAAGACAGTGGAAGAAATAGATCTGGGGGAGGAGTAGAATGGAGTGCAGAGCTCTTGCTGTCTCTGAAAGATTGAGAGGAGTCAATAAGAAAATATATGCAGAAATCGAATTGCTCTCCAAATGCTAAGAAGTCATCTTTATGAAGATAACTCTTTCAAGCACCTGAAATAGAATCTATATGGAAATTAACTAAAAGAGTTAATGGTTACATCTCATTGAGTTGTAGGAAACCACCTGAATCTGTGACTGTACACAGTGATCACTTGAAAATGATTTGAATGTGTGTTAACATTGGCAGTGGGTTTATAGCATACAATGGAAAAAGCAGTGACCAGGAAGAAAAAAAAAATGATTCAGAGGGTATTATTCTGTGTCTACTCAAAAAATGTTTCAAAGTAGACCGGAAAAATGTGTTTAATTATAAAAGCCATGGATCAACTGCTCAAATTTAAAACTAATTTAATTAAAATTACTGGATTTTAAACATGCATTATATTGAAGACCTCTTATGAGCACTTGAATAATGATACCATTTCTTCTTGTCTTAATTCTCATTTCTATAATGAAAGAAGAGTTGAAATTTTTGGGTTAATGTAGTGAATTATTTTATATAGCTATGTATGTGTCTAAAATTTCACTTTAGTTTTCTGCATTATATTTAAGAGATAATTAGTCTTAAATTGTGTAAGTAAATTATGATATTGGAGGAAAAAGCGATATTAATGTACTACAGCAGCCCCAGTTTAAACACAGTGTTACATTCCAAGACCCCCAGTGGATCCTGAAACAACAGACCACATGGAACCCTGTGTGTTATACTGAGAACCCTTGGCTACTAAAGTGTCTGATGTGTAGATAGACTGGAAAATGGTTTGACTCTTGTCCTGGGCAAGACAGAGAAGATTTCAGCATGCTGTTCAGAACAGTGTGCAGTTTAAAACTTAAGTATTGTTTATTTTTGGAATTTTCTGTGTAATATTTTCAGACTGAGATTGAATATGGGTAATTGAATCTATGAAAAACAAAACCATGTTTATAGCAGCTCAATTCACAATAGCTAAACTATGGAACCAACCCAGATGTCCTTCAGTAGATGAATGGGTAAAAAAATGTAGTCTGTATATTCAATATATATTCAGTTTTTAAAGAAGAATGAAATTATGGCATTTGCTGGTAAATGGATGGAGTTGGAGAATCTCATGCTAAGCAAAATAAACCAATCCCAAGAACCCAAAGGCTAAATAGTTTCTCTGATATGTAGATGATAATTCACAATAGAGGGACCCCAGGGAAGAATAGAGTTACCTTAGATTAGGTAGAAGGGAGTGATGGGAGGGGAGAGGAGAGGATATGGGCATAGGAAAGATAATAGAATGAACAGATATTATTACCTTATGTGCATATACCACTGCATGGCTGATGTGATTCTACAACATATACAATCAGAAAAACAAGAAATTATACCCCATTTATATATATCAAAGTGCATAAATCCATTCTATGGTAATGTATAACTAATTAAAACAAATATTTTTTTTTTAAAAAAAGAAGCAAAATCATGAATAAGGAGAGCTACTTATTTTTAATCAAAGTCTTCTGTGCAGTCCTCCATGTATACTTGGAAGGGCCATGGAGCATATGGTAAATGGTTTCGTCTTAATTGCTGACTCTCCTCCATTGCTAATGTTTGATTGGGCTGTTTTTTGTTGAGTGAATTCTGAGACCTTGTCCAATACTAGCAGAAAAGAAGACTGTGATTGATCAGGCAGGTCTGATAAGGGTTCCAATGAAGTGGCAGTGAGTGTGACACCCATTAATCACCCTTGCTTCACTGGCTCTGGAAGGGGCTTAGATCATTGATGAGTACTGGTTGTCTTATGGATGCCCATTGCTTTTTGTGATGCCTATCCTGCTTGCTGTTTCCCAACTTTTACAAACCTGAGCCCAGGCAATGTCCTTCCTTTGGTTTTTACTTTTAATCATCTTGGATTTTAAAAATTTTTGGAAGGCATATTCTTAAAACATGCCCCTTGCTACATTGTTATTTGGATAATAAATGTGTGCACATTAGGAAAAGGGTCAGCAAGAGTAGTCGTCTTATGTTCTGACGGGGGGCTTATGTTTGATGAGCTATTCAAGTAATGCTAAAGAACTGAGATTCTATTGGTGGTTTCAGAGGATGAGATGAGATCAGTCTTAGCTGGAGATGGAAGGTACTAGATGGCAGTGCTTCCAGTTTGAATGAAAGATGAAAAATTTATGAATTTTTCATCTATTTGGTAGCAAGTAGATTTAAGGGTTAGAAAAGCAAGACTAGGGATCCCCATTTTGGGAACCAACAAAACAAAATTTAAAAGACACAAGTGGTGATTTGAGGAAAGATAGATCACGGTACTACTAAAAGCCAAGATTCATTATTAAGGGCTTACTTATACCATGGGGAAGGCACTCAGCTTTAAGGACATTATCTCATTTAGCATTTGATCCTAGGAAGGGCTATTTTCATTTTAATGATAAATTGGAGGCCGAACAAGGTTGAGGAGCTTATTCAAGATCAAGTTGTTAGTGATCAGTCCAATCGGAACTTGAACTCAGGCTTGGAGTGATAGTCTAGGCTTTCATTGCTAGGAGAGAAGAAAGGACAGAAAGCGAGCGGCAGCAGAAGGCAGGAAGCATAGCATGATTATAAGAATTGTATTTCCTGAGGAGACGTGAGCACATGCAGAAAGAAGAGACTGAGGTCCTGAGAGGCTGCACTCACTCACTGGGGATGGAGCTCTTCCACCCTTCCTTACTCTCTTCACCCAAGACCTGGTAGCAGCAGAAGCTTTGACTACTGTTTTCCATATACCTGATGAAGAGTGGGGCCTGGCAAGGACAGCAATTTACTTTCCCAACCTATAAATAGTACCATATTATGACACAGTTCCTAGTGGTTGTATATGAAAAGATGAAGAATACTTCCAAATCAAATCAAGCTCACTTTTGCAAGGCAGAGTCCTCTGCTAACCAGTCACAAACTCTGATTGTCCTGGATTCCTGTAGTCTATACTCCTCTGAGTCATATGCTTTGCATGCCAGAGCCTGGGAACCATTTTGCAAATTGTTAAATAGCCTTCAGCACTTATCAGCAGACACTATGTTCATACAAAGTTAGGCACTTCTGATAGTGAGGGGTCCATGGATCTTTGATCCATTTTGTCAAGACTTAGTTTCTCTTCATTTTTAGACAAGAGTTCCTCTTACGTTGGCTCCTGGTCATGATGCTGCTAACTGGGGAGAGAGAATGGTGGGAATAAAGGGATCAATATAGTGATGCTCTACTATAGGGACATCAAAAAAGGAGCCTTAGCTCCTTGAAGAGTTGTTATGAGATGTAAATGTTGTAACGACACATAATGGGCCATGATCAGAGATGACATGATCAGTTAATGCACGGTGTGCTGATGTGACATAGAAGCCCAGCAAGATCTATTTACAGTGGGTATCTGCAAATCAATTGGCATTTCTTCCTCTGATGAATTTATTTCCTCATGGTTCTTTTGTTATATGTAAGAAAACAATTTAGAGAAGATCTCTAGGCCAGTAGATCCTGAAGTGTGGGAAAATAAAGGAACCTAAAAGGAAGGAAGAAATCCAGAAAAAAAAAAAAAAAGGAGGTGAAGGATGTCCTAGATGACCAGGCATATTCCTGTTCAACACTTTCCAAGAGCCAACCTACCTCAATACTCCTACATCTCTTTGAGATCCCAAATTTAGCAAAAAATGTCTAGTTTGGGGTTCAGCAAAAACTGTTTAGCTTTTAATAGTAGGGAAACATGGCTCTCAGCCATATTTAGGAAATTTGTTGACTGTAATTAAGCCTTCATGGGAGTCCCCAAGGTTTACTTACTTATAATTGAAAAAATGCAAATGAAGATAGTTAATCAGTGGACTGGCCAACTATGAAGTGCTGCTGTCTACCTAAATGAATTGAAAAGGAAGACACAAGTATGTCCAGTTGAGAAAGTTACCTGAGAACCAATTGGTAAATTTCTCAGCAAGACCCTGGGGATTTTTTTTTTAGCCTGAGATTGCAGTGCCTTTCTGCTAAGGTCTTTGCCAATTTAATCTTGAGCCATTACGTACAGATTTCCTAACAATTGGCCTTCCACCAGCTGCCTCTCTGGCACCACTCAAAGAAGCCCTGCAGAAAAATAACAGACCTCTCCTTTATATCATGATCTACTCCTTAAAACTGTAAAATACTTAATTTTCAAGACCCAAGTAATCAAATAGGAATGCCCTTAGGATTCAGTAACTTTTCAGATACATTAGATATCAGATCAGTTAGATATCGGTATGTTAGATATCACAGTATATGCTGTGATATTAATTGTTTTAATGCATTTTTCTAATAATAAGTATATCAAAGCTGTGATGGTCATTTTTACCTCAGATATTATACTTGTTAATGTATGCAGTTAATTTTTAATGCCCAATTTTTAGATCATCCATTAAAATGCTTTGCACTTAATGATTAGATCCTCTCACTAATGATTTCATGAATTGCCAACACATTATATGGTCAAATCAAAAATGCACAATCTATCCCACAAAATTAGTTGTGAGAGCAAAAGAGTTAATGCAGTGTTGTTTAGCTAGAAATATTTGTCCATATCCTGATAAATAGTATAATAAAAACAAAAAGTATTAAACAATGTAAACATAAAGTACAATGGATGATGTATCTGTGCTATAAACTATATCAAGTTTGAATCTGACAATTCTGTCAAAATGTAACCACTTGGAGGAGAGAGGTAAGTATGTTTCCTTTCCTGTGCCACTTAGCGGATTCTAAGAGAGCCAAGTGCCATGATTGATTAATAGTGTCTGCCATGGACACTATAAGGGTGAGTGGTAAATTGCTGCCCTGTGTTCGCCACTGTCCCTGTTTTAAGAGGAAGGAAGCAAGCTTTTCTAGCTTACTTCATTGTTGATATTTGAGGAGGAAGAATGACTGGAGCAGGGCTCTGAAATGAGGGCTTGCTATAAAAGAAATGTCTTTTTTTTTTTTTTTTTTTTTTTTTTTTTTTTTGCGAGTGTATAAACATCCTGAGACGACTTAAGTGGAGAAAGATACGATTAGGCTAGACCTTTTCACCATGTCTTTGTTTGCTTGAGTTATTTATTGCCCAGGACATGGTAGAGTTTTTAAAAAGTGTTATTGATATAGACTCTGGAAAAAAGTAGGCAGATATTTCAAGGTATTTCAAATGTATCACAGTTTCTAAGGAGATCAAATACCTCTTCAAAGTCTCATGGATTTTTTTAAACATGAAATGTTCCTCTTGGCGGATAATAGGCTCCAGTGCTCTAGGTTTCTAGCCTTCCATTCATTAACAGCAAAGCTGACTTGTAGCAAAATCTCCCCCCGCCCCCCCCCTCCCCCCCCCCATAAGCAATTTGTGACTGCTTTTGGGGAAATGATAGTTTAAATATAAATAAATGGCCAGCTCCATTGGAAAGATTCCAGTTTTCTCATGGTGTTTGCTTTCAGTTTATTGTCAATTCTTTCATCACAACTTCCTTCCCTGAAATGTGTAGGATAGCCCCATTAAAATACTTCTTGTTCTTAATATATTAAAACCATTGTCATTCCCATTAAAGATGTTGCAAAGTGGCTAATAGGGAGTTTACCCATATTGGGGGAACTGTTTTAGCATTCTCATATACAGTGCTACAAGCAGTGACTTGAGATAATGAAAACAAAAATCCCTGACCCAGGAATTTCTATGCATTTTGAAGTGATCAAGGCATATTTCCTTAGTATTTATATTTCACAAACACCTTTCATTATTCTGTTTAATTTAGCCTGTAGCCCCATGATATTTACATTATTTTAAATCTAGTAATAGATTGATTTTACTTTGGATTTCCATGAACTGCCATTTATGTTTCATTAATTTTTGGAAGCAAACAATCAGTTTCTTTCTTCTTTTTTTTTTTTTTTGAGAAGATATACAATCTGAAAATGGACCCGTCTCTACATGTGTACATAAATAGATAAATACAGAATGCACAGTGTAGTTCTAACTCTCTTCTGAAATGGTGAGCCTGGCCTTTACCAACTAACATCTTAAGATATTTACTGTGTTAGATTCAGTTAATTCAGTGTGTGCTCTACCCTTTCACATTAGTTTTGCATTTTTTGACCTTGCTAGTTTGTTTTGGCTATTGTGCTTTTTTAAAAAAAAAAATGAATCAAACTGTTAAGTCTAAACTGCTAAATCTATGAGTTGCTGATTTGCCCAGGAAGTGTTCCCCATTATCATAAAGGATAAAGAATTCTTAATTGCTTAGCTACTCCATAGATAGTCAAGGCTACTTTCTTTTCAAATAAGTTATTTCTTGATGTTGTCATGTCTTAGATTATTAAAAGGATATTGATTTTTATCTTGAAAGTCTTATATAATAATAGTTTCAGTAAATTTATTTTTTAGATTTTTACCTAGGGAGGGAAAGTGGACTTAATATTTCTTTAAAATTTTATTAGCTCTCTCTTCCCCCTGCCCCCCCCCCCAAAAAGCAAAGGTCAATGTTCTCTCTGATAAGTAGATATCTCTCTTTATAAAAACAGAGTCTGGATAGCATGCCCACTATGAAGCTCATTTCCCCTGTCCTATCCCTACCTGAATCAGAATAGATTTACTGTTTCTTTTGTTCCTTGGACACCTCACATCATATTACAAAACTTATTGCAGAGTGTTATACTTTTTTAGTTTACATGACTTCTTTCATCTTTGCACTGTGAGCTCTTATAGTTCTGCACCTGTATGGATTTATGTGTGTATACCCAGCACTTACGAGCAGTGGATGGCACAAAATAGAGATTAAGTAGGTGTCTGAAGAAATACTTGGAGATGGAGAAATGTCGAGGTAGAAAGACAAAGGGGTAGGCTGAATGAAAAGGGGCTAATGAGAATTCAGCATTTCAAGAGATGTGTTTGCACTTCTGAAAGATTATGATTAAGCTATTCACTCATATTCTGTTTCTGTTGCAATGTAAGTCCACCTTTAAGGAAATAGCATGTAACCTATGACATGAGTTTTCAGGAATATCCAGATGATTATGCAAGTGTCAAGACAATCATTTCAAACACATTTGGTGGTCTTCAGCTTTGAAGTGATAAAGGAATTAGGCAACATAAGTATTGATTAAATGACAAGAAAAGCCAGAGTTCAGAAAGTTCTTCCTTCTAGTCTTTCCATTCATTAAAAAAAAAGAAAGAAAGAATGATGTGGAAAAGAGAAATCTGACTTTGTATTAGAAGTTGAATTGGGTTAAGAAGAGTGAGAATAGAGGTAAGAAAAAAATACAGAAAATGCCTTAAAGAAACAGCTCTCTCACCCTTATTTGCTTTTCATGGACTGTAATAGAACAAGATGTGAGGAAACATCTGTTGCCTTTTTAAAAATAGTACTTTGATATTTTAAAAGAATAGTGACAGAATTAAGAGAATTCTAATTTCTATGGCAGGGGACAGCAGACACCTATGGGATGGAAAAGGCACAGTTAGGCTAGCACAGCACAAAAGATGTTTGGATAGAGGATTCTCCTTCAAAGCATGCTTTTTGGAAGCTGTGTGATGTAATTGTTAGAGCATGGGTTCTGGATAGGCTTTCTGAATTTAAATGTTGGCTTTATCACTTATTGCAGTGTGACCTTGAGCAAACCATGAGTCCTGTAAGTCCCAACTGGGATCATACTATTACCAATCCCAAGGGTGTTTCATTTATTTATTTATTTATGGTCCTGGGGATTGAACCCTTGCATATGAGGCATATGAGTGCTTGCATATGAGGCAAGCACTCTACCAAATGAGCTATATCCCCAGCCCCCCCCCCCCCCCCCCCCCCCCCCGCCCAAGGGTGTTTTTGAGGTTGAATGAAAGAAAGAAAACTTGAGGAGTTGGTCCAGAGACAAGTACATGAACTCATTTGCTAATTGTAGGCTCTTGTTTTTAAAATGAGCTGAAAATGAACAGTTTCTTTTAGACTAGATATAGGAACTTAATGCAGTCATCAAAGAAATTGAAATATCCTCCTAAACAGGAAAAGATTGACAGGTCTTTTCAGCAAAAACAGACATCTATGTAATGTAGGCTGGCTTGAGGAAGAACTGAGCTGTGGTTGCCTTTGGAGGCCATTTTAAAGCTAGCAAGGCAAGCCCAGATATAGGCTTAGAGCATTAATTAGAGTAGCAAAGCCCAGCCTAACAGAACAGATGGTTAGAGCTGGGTAATAAATATGCTTCTCAGAAACTGGGCAAGTATAAGAGAAATTAGTAGAGGTAAAAATTTGGGCTCCATTGTCCTGAGGATGCCAAGAGGGACTAGGAAGGATTAAACACTGGGTTGGGACAAACTCAAGACCAGAGGTCTAGGCAAAGAGTATTTAGGATCTGAATCATGGGATTGAAAAATTCAGACCAGGTGAGATAGAGATACTCATGAAACTAAGTCATGGGATTAACAGGATGTTGATAGGTTTAAGGACCGTTTTCCAGGTGGGCAAGGGTAAATAGAAGCAGGTTTGTTTTGAATTATAGATAGTAACTGAAAAATAACAGCCCAGAAATTAAATAATATTTTGAAGGAGTAATGCTATATAGTAGGTTCAGATGCTGAGCTTTGGGGAGAGGTGTGTTTTTGTCCTAATTCCAACTATATATTACTAAAGGAGCAAGTTAACATTACAGAAGCTTCAATTTCTTCACCTATAAAATGAGGGTAATAATACCTACTTTAAGGATTTGGAAAATTTAATTGCAAAATTTAATTCAAAGAATTAAGGCACCTAGTAGGTGCTCAATTTTTGTTATTATTAAAACTTCATTTGCATATCTTGTTTGAAAATGCCACTATTATAGTCTAAATTACCAAATAGAATGCAATTATGATAAACAGGGGTTCCTAAACCGTGTATGAAAATTTTTTGCCATATAACTTTGCTCTTTCTCATGTCTCGTTTGGGGAAGTGAAGTTTAGTAAGAACTAAACCAATTGAAAACCAGGTCTTATTACCATTTTGGACAAACATAAAGAAAACCATTTTAAAAATAAAATAACTCATTATGCTTTAAAGTTACCTAAATTACAAAAGTGAGTATAGTAGCAAAGGGTAAAGTTTATGTTTTTGGAATTCACCATTTTAAAATGTCACGTTTTGTATTAATAATCTTAGACTGATCATATTGTCTGTGTAATTTTGTTCTAGTTGGCCGGGTTCCCTCACCTCCTCATTTTACCTTTCCCCAAACTCAAGATCTGCATTAGCAGGCAGCTTGAATGAAGTCACTGGCTTTATAGTGGAGAGCTATCTCACTCTCAACCCATGTATTAGGTTTATTCACAGGATTCCTGCATCAGGCTGGGAGAGCACATGGGTTCTGGAGAAGAGACAGGCTCTCATTTTTTTGCTGCAGAATTAGACACCATCTATCTGAAAATGGAATCTGTGGTAAAAATCTCCAGATTACTTGTATCCTTCTCTTTGGATCTGCTCAATTCTCCCAAGACTCACTCTCCAGAATCATTTAATAATATAATAGACATATCTTGTCCTATTCTATTTCTACTAATTCAATTACCACAAAATAAATCAACCAAACTATCTCTGACATATCATTTTACCCTCTTTACCCATAGCACAGAATAGATTGGACTAACTTTATGAATGAATGTTACTCCTTTTTGAAACCTGACAGACTTTCCGGAAACTATCATTTGGACCAGAGAGGTATCGAGGGGTAGAGTGGGGTTCTCTTGTTGCTTTTACCACATTCATGACTGACGTGCTCCTGATTGACCCAACATTTTGCTGTCTCATCTTTGCCCTTCATTATTTATACTTCTACCTGACGGTTGAATGAGAAAGATGAAACAGTGAAATTCAGTCAGATAACTAGCTCTGATGTTACAAGCTAGTAAATAAATGGTGGAAGTCCTAAAATCATTGGATAAAATAAGCCTTCAGATTGTCTTTGGGTTTCATTAATCCAGTGGTTTTCAAACTTTGGCATGTATCAGAATCCCCTGGATGGCTAGTTAAAACAAAGATGTAAGTCTTTGATTCAGCAAGCTTTGGATTGGGCCTGAAAAATTCTACCAGTTCCCAGGCGATACTGATGCTGCTGGCTTAGTGCTCTCCCTTGAGAACCACTGCACTAAATCCATGTTTGGCCTCTCCTGTTAACATGAATAATCTAAGATTTGCTTTTTAAGCTAACTCTCGAAAATTGGGCTGTATAAATGAAACATCATGGGTTAAAAAGTTATTTGGGTATATGTGCACCTTGTACAATGGTCTGTAAGCATTTGGTTAAAGGAGTCAATTATATGTCAGTGAATTGTGGTTCTGGAAGTATCTTTGCTTCTCTATATTATGTAGGGTCAATATAGTACTGATCTTTAATTTTTTTTTAATCATAAAGCATTCCTTCTTTGGTATTACAAGGGGTTCATATGGACAAAGCATCTTCCATTATTTTCCCAGTGATCAGACTCTATGAATATTTTTGGTGCTGGAAGAATTGAGCTCATTTGATTACCATAATATTTTTAACCCAGTTCAACTTTTTTTTTTCTTAAAAAAGCTTAAATAAAGAAAATGGAACAAAGAAAAGCCAGAGTGGCGTTGGATTCAACTTCTTTTGACCCCAGTCACTGCATGGAACACATTTTTTTTCTCACAAGAAATGATAGGAAGTTAAAGTGAATGTCAGTCACATCAGTGGGGGAGCCACAGGGTTTAGTGCCTCTCAGCTTAAACACTACTAATCACCCAGCCCTCAGAAGGTTCTGTGCCTCATTTTCCCATTCTTTAATGCACTTATAGCCCATGACTTACAGGTTATATAGCAAGCATTTTTTTTTAAACTCTAAAGGATACCTTTCCTTATTTGATATTACAAGAAGTTTGATGAATGATCAAATGAGGTTGGAGTAAGACTTGCAGTCCACCTTTTCTTTCACTAGATCCTGGAAGAAAGGGAGTTTGAAAAATGTCTGGTTCAGGCAGTGAGACTGAAAGAAGCATCAGACAGACACTGAATGGCCTGATACACACTATGTAGCACTCTAACTAGTAAAGTGTAGGAAAGAAGGAATCTAAACATCCCTGGTCTGGTGTTGGGTCTCTAAACTTATTTGCAAATTGGGACTTGTCATCGCTTGCTTGCTTCTTTCTTTCTTTCTTTATTATGGGAACTGAACCCAGGGGTGGTTTACCACTGAGCTCCATCCCCAGACTTCTTGATTTTTGAGACAGGGTCTTGCTAAGTTGCTTAAGGCCTTGTTAAGTTGCTGAGGCTGGCTTTGAATTTGCATTCCCCCCTGTCTTACCCTCCCAAATCTCTGGGATTAAAGGTGTGTGCCATCAAGCCTGGCTCTCATAGAATTTTGAAAATCTCTCCAACTCAGTATAGTGACAGTGTGGACTAGTAGTATAGTCTTCAAGTACTTTGCTACTTAAGCTATGTAAACTTCTGCAAGTTACTGCACAATCTCATTGAAAAAAAAAAGCAATGATGATAATACCTTCTTCTTCATAGAGTTTTTGTGAAAGTTAAATAGGGAAATACTTGAAAAATTCTGGGAACAGTGTTTGGCACGTATTAACGTGGGGAATATGGGGATCTTGCTGAATGCTGGCTAAACCTATAAGATTCTGACATAATTATTGATATTATTATAGGAGATATTTTCATGACCTAGAAATAGTTAAATGGATACCACAAGCTCAATTTTAAAAAAGCCAAACCACTCTGGGATTCTTCCTGTGCTTTAGCTCCTTTCATCCTCACCAAACCCAAGCTCAGGATGTAGAAATAGTCATAGCTAGGTAGGAAGATACAGAAGTAGGGTCATATCATTGAAATGTAACCCTTTATGACTTTTTATTCCTCAGTGCCTAGCAAATGCTTTTCAAATATTGGGTAACTGTCACTATTACTAATGAGCCTAATAATAATATATTGCTCTTTGGAACAACTTATGTTACTTTAGAATTTGTATATGCTAAAAAGAAGGGTTTGTCTTTAGCGGTATTGAGATTTTAGAAAGTTAGGTATCATAGGGAAACTTTTTTATGTTTGTTTACTTTGAGATCAGATATAGGAGAAGACAGGTGGCTGATTTATAGGCTGTTCACTTTCTCTTGTAAGAATTTGCTTATTTTCGGCAATACCGTTTGCTTGAACAAGAAAAACATTGTTTTGTGAAACTGCACCACCTTCTTGTGAACTGGGGGCCTCGATTAACCGAGGTCTGTCTTATTCTTTTCCTACTCTAGCTGGACAGTGCTACGTCGCTTATCCAGGCAGCTAAAAACCTGATGAATGCTGTTGTCCTCACGGTCAAAGCATCCTATGTGGCCTCAACCAAATACCAGAAGGTCTATGGGACCGCAGCTGTCAACTCACCAGTTGTATCTTGGAAGATGAAGGCTCCAGAGAAGAAGCCCCTTGTGAAGAGAGAAAAGCCTGAAGAATTCCAGACCCGGGTTAGGAGAGGTTCTCAAAAGAAACATATTTCACCTGTGCAGGCTTTAAGTGAATTCAAAGCAATGGATTCCTTCTAGGACGATTGGCTTTAACAAGAAAGATTTTCCTTTCTTTTTAGTTTTCTTTTTCCTTTCTTTTTCATTTTAATTCCATTTTTGTATGCATACCTGCCAACTCGTATGCCTCTGGCATGGGGAAATTAAGAGAGCAGTGTCTGTTTGCATGTAAGATGAGATGTGATCAATACTACTGATCCATCTGCAGCCCGGGGAGGAGGGGACAGGGGAATTCCTGTCCTGAGGTGGCACAGAGCTGTCCTTTGTAACATTCTCTTAAAAGTTGGGCAAAGAGTTCGCATTGCAATGTTTACGGGAGTGGGAGGGATGGGGAAAAAATAAACTTAACTCTACAAAAGCAAACTCTAATGCATGCAAGAATCATTAGGTTGGCAGGTATATTCATAAGTGAAAAACCTGGAAGTGTAATGGTAGAACATAAAACTTGTATTGCTTCTGTTTCAGTGCAAACATGTACTAGCCAATACGCTTAAGTGTGTGGCCCACAAAATTGAACAATTGAACTTTGACGTCATACCCATGATCTTATGTGGATTTTTTAACTGAGGAGAAACTAGTCCAGCCTAAAATGCTTCTTTTAATCTGTATTCTGTTCTTTCTCTTCTGATAGTGCCATTACTAGTGCTCATGTTATCATTTTTTCCCCTTTACTAAAAATGATAAACATTTATTTGAGATAATTAAAATCCTTCTGGGGGCACTGGAAGCACAATATGGTGACTGATCTTTCTTTCTTTTTTAAAATACGAACTATGATTTTGCTAGAAATAGAAGGCCCAGTGGTGGAATGTTAGAGGAATAAAAACTGACAGTGTGTGAAGGTTTAGAGGCAAATGCATAGGTGTAGCTTGGAGTGCTGGTATCTAATATACCATTGTATTCACTAACTCAAAATAAACACATTTAATCTTGATATCCGAAGAATGTCTTCTTTTTTTTTTTTTTTTGTTAAATGTGTACTTAATAAAAGATTTAGAGAATCCTTAAAAATGGATTTTAAATGCTTTTTGTTTTGGTTTGCTTTTACATACTAGAGGTAAAATAGGTGAAATATAAATCATTCGGTCATTTTTAAAGTCTAAAAAAATTCTTTTGTTTTACTTTGTGGTTTGTTTTCCCATTTGTTTTTCATTCAATTTCAAATGGAATTTAAAATAAGAAATTCTTATATTAAGACTTTTCTGGGCCATGCTTGGCCCTGGGCTAAAATTGAAAAACTTAATATGTTCTCAGAGAGAATGATAATCCAGTTTTTAAAAAAGAGAAGCCCATTAATTTCAAAATTTTATTCACTTAGAATTTTTTTTCTCTCAATTGGGAAAACAGAGCCTCTATCCTATAACTAAGAGGGCATGTGTTATTTTTCAGCTATAGACTGAAAAGTGTGGGGGAAAGCACCCAATTATTCTCTTGAGTAACTGGAACTCCTCATTAGAATGATTCCTACAAGTTATCCAATATTATCTGTCTCCAGAAGGTTCCTGGTAAAATACACATGCATTTTCTTATCAATGTGATAATACATGGGGAAATCAAGGACGCCTAACCTTAAGTTAGCCTGTGTGCAAGATCTCACAGAGAAGGAGCAGGCTAGTTCTGGAAAGGAGGGAGGAGCTTGGGGCTGGGACTGTAGCTCAGTGGTAGAGTACGTGCTTTGCATGTGTGAGGTACTGGGTTCCATCCTCAGCATCACATAAAAATAAAGATATTTTTTGGAAAAAAAGAAAGGGAAGAGCTTAGTCCAAAATCTCCTTTGGAAATGGTCTGTTTAAACTACTGCCTATCACTACTGCAACCTACATTAAGATGGGGAGGTGGTTTTTATGGAGGAGCCACCTGACTTTGAGTATAGAATCATTTTTTTTGGGGGGGGAGCAAAATGTATTTTATTAACATAATTCTTTTGAATCACAACATAGTGTAGGAAAATAACTAGAAGTTGAAGAAGAAAGATGTCCCCCAAGGCCCTATTGATGACAGTATATAGGTTTATGGGCACTGGGCCATTGTCCTGGGCTTTAATCCAGGTATTCTGTCTTCTCTGTCTTCAAGTTCCTACTCCAGCATGTGCTTTTTAACAGTATATACTATGAGTTTTAAAGTACATATGAGTAAATTTTCATAAAATGTTTATCTTAATCATTGCCTGGCACAGAGTAAACACTGGAAGTTCATTGTTCTGTTATATCTCAATTAACACAAATGTTATCACAGTTGGATAAATTTCTTTCAGTTTTTAAGGTCTTAAGCTTTATTTTTCTTTTTTTAAAAAATTTTTCATTGAATTTTTTAAAAATAAATGACAGCAGAATGCATTACAATTCTTTTTTTTCTTTTTCTATTGATTTTATTTTTTAAATACATGATAGTGGAATGTATTATAAATCTTATTATTCATATAGAGTACAATTTTTCATATCTTTGTATATAAAGTATGTTCAAGCCAATTCATGTCTTTATACATGTACTTTGGGGTTATTTTTTTGCATTTGAATTCTTATTACACATATATACCACAGTTTTTCATATCTCTGGTTGTATATAAAGAAGGTTGACACCAATTCGTGTCTTCATACATGTACTTTGGATAATGATGTCCATCACATTTCACCATCCTTGCTAACCCCTGTCCTCTCCCTTCCCCTCTGGTTTAATTCCCACCCCTCTGTCCTATCTAGAATTCTTCTATTCCTCCCATGCTCCACCTCCCCACCCCACAATGAATCATCCTCCTTATATCAAAAAACATTGGGCATTTGGTTTTGGGGGGATTGGCTAACTTCACTTAGCATTATCTTTTCCAATGCCATCCATTTACCTGCAAATGCCATGATTTTATTCTCTTTTATTTCTGAGTAACATTCCATTGTGTATATCTCTCACCATGCATAAAACTCAACTCAAAGTGGATCAAGGACCTAGGAATTAAACCAGAGACTCTATGTCTAATAGAAGAAAAGTAGGCCCCAACTTCCATAATAAGACTCCTATAGTGCAAGAATCAATAAATGAGATGGAATCAAACTAAAAAGTTTCTTCTCAGCAAAAGAAACAATCTATGAGGTGAATAGAGAGCCTACATCCTGGGAGCAAATTTTTACCCCTCACACATCAGATAGAGCACTAATCTCTAGGGTATATAAAGTTAACTCAAAAAGCTAAGCACCAAAAACAAACCAACCAACAAACAAACTAATAACCCAATTAACAAATGGGCCAAGGAGCTGAACAGACACTTCTCAGAAGAGGATACACAATCAACAAATATATGAAAAAATGTTCATCATCTCTAGCAATTAGAGAAATGCAAATCAAAACTACACTAAGATATCATCTCACTCCAGTCAGAATGGCAGCTATTATGAAGACAAACAACAATAAGTGTTGGCGAGGATGTGGGGGAAAAGGTACACTCATAAATTGCTGTTGGGACTGAAAATTGATGCAGCCAATATGGAAAGCAGTATGGCGATTCCTTGGAAAACTGGAAATGGAACCACCATTTGACCCAGCTATCCTATCCCTCTCTTTGGTCTATACTCAAAGGACTTAAAAACAGCATGCTACAGGGACACAGCCACATCGATGTTCATAGAACCACAATTCACAATAGTTAAACTGTGGAACCAACCTAGATGCCCTTCAGTAGATGAATGAATTAAAAAACTGAGGATAGAATCATTAGATAACTGATAACTAGTCTGCTCCCTTGCATAAGCTTTCAGAATGCTAACAGAGGCATTCATTCACTAGTAAATATTTAAGGAAGGTCTTCTTTGAGCCTGGTGCTGGGCTGAGCACACTACCTAGTAAACTTATCATGGAGGGATGGGGGAAGGCTTCCTTACTAGTTAGCACATAGTAAGGCATAGTAGCAACTAACATACCACTTTCACCCATTGGCCAGAACAACAAAATGTATTCTTAGTAGTATATTGTCAATTCTGAGAAATCTGAACTTCTTGGAAACAGCAGTAAAAATACTCTTTTGAGAAGCTTTTCCCTAAAAAAGATACTCATTCTGTTTTTTTGCTTCCTGAGAGTTTCTTTGGAAACCGGGGAAATCTCTTTTTCACCTTTGTCTACAGGATTGAAGCCAGTAAAGAAAGCAAATAATATCAACATAGTGATGATGATTGTGTGGAAAAAGTAAACAACTATTTATAGGTCCCCAAACAAATGTAATTAGCACAATTAACTCTTCTGGGTTCAAATATTATTCTGTTTTTTAATGGGCCAAAGGAAGTAACTGTTCTTCAGACTAACCAAAAAAAACCTTAAAATTTAAAAGCTTCTTGGCAAATCCTGAGAAAAAGCCAGCAGGTATCAGAAGAACATATAGAGAATGCCCTTGAACTTTGGCTCATAAAATTTTATGTAGATATTTAAATGCATTTTTATGAACAATGTTTATGTGTGTTTCTGGAAATGAATCCCAATTTTGCTTAGTCCTTGGTTTCAGTTCTTACTATTGCCCAAAGCCTAGGTCCTTGTACCTGATGCCAATACAATAATGAGGACACCATTTTGAGATAAAGGAAAAAGAAGGTATATTGCTTTGCCAGCAAAGGAGAAACACAGGGGACTCCTATCCCAAAGGCTGAGATTCTGCCTATCACTAGGAACAGGGGCTTTTATAGAGGTGGCTCAAAGGCTACATTCCATGTTTTCTGTGTCTTGAGTGGCAATTCACTTGTTAATTTGGGAGATAGTCATTTCTGAGTTCTTCTGGTACCACCCCCAAAGTCTGGGTTACTTTGTTCCTATGGTGGGTATGTACTCAGGGACAGATTAATCTGCCTAAAATTAGAAAGGTATACTCCTATTTCCCCAGAGATTAGGGAGGGGGAGAGATTAGAGAAGATCAAGGAGAGAGAAAGAGAAAGAAACATGTCCATTTTAAAAATAAATTGCAGTGGCAGAGCAGCAAGGGCTCTATTCAAGGAATAAAGTAGATGACTATTCCATTACCAAGCCAAATCACTATTCTTCCCACCATTGCTCTTCTAATCAAGGAGCACAAAAATGTACAAAGATTTAGAAGGCAAGTTTTCAACACTACAGCAATAAAACAGTTGGTGAATTTCCTGTTCTTGAGAAACATAGTCCAGCTGGGAAGATATTATATAGATAGAAAAAAAAAAAGAAAGAAATAGAAATAATAGAAGCAAATAAACCAAGAAATTATACTCAAAGTGCCAAATGAATAAGACAGGGAAATAACACTGGGTGGAACTATAGAAATCAGAACTTACTGGAAACTACAGTATTTGGAGACACATTAAAGGAAGAGGTAATATTTAGAAATGAGTAAATAATAAAAATGTTCTCAAAGAATAGAAGGTATAAATGAATGGATTTTGTAGGAGGGATGACTGAGATGGGAATTGAAGGGGAAAAAAAAGAATGGCATACTCTCAGGTTAGAAAACAAGTGCAATCACAAGAGAATGTGGGAGTCCTGAAGAGGATCAGTGGGAATAGGGGATATGAAATCATAGAATGGGGCTAAACTAGGAGGTCATGAAGAAGTGTGACCATTATCTAACAGGTAATATGGAGCTTTCAAGTGAGATGGCAACACAAATACGTTCTGATACTGGTCAGAGGGGCATCTCTGATAGAAATTTATAAGGTCAAACAGTAGATAATGGGGCAAGAGAATAATTACTGGATATTATTTTCTTTGGTGAGATAAGAGAGAAATCTGAAGAATATCTAAACTATTACACATTAAGAAAGGTAGTATAGTATGTATGAGGAGACACAGAATAAGTAACTGATCCCAAGCAAAATGGAGTATTTCCTAAAGAGGCAGTGATTTTGGATGCAAGATAATGAATATTTCTGACGGGAGAAAACTAAAAAAAAAAAAAAAAATCTCAGTTTCTTTTACTTCACTCTTCTAGAAAAAATCTTTATATTCTTTTAAGGGCCTGGAGTGTTCAGGGAAAGGTAGGTTATTATCTACAGAAGATCTGTAGTTTCTCTCCCTTAAGTGTAGAAGAACATAATGTCACCATTAATTTTAGAAGTCAACTCTGTAACCAGATGGTCATGATTTAACCCATGGGAAAATAGACTGTGCAAGTATCATCATGACCGTGATCAATTTTTGAGCATCACTTATATGTAGAGCTTGAGCCAGAAAAGTCTATTGAATGATGTGTAGAACAGTGTTTCTAAGCAAAAGAATTCATTCAAAAATATTGATTTGATTTGATAAATTATAGTCCCTAAATTAACTGCTAATAGGTCCACATTCTTTTGATTTCTGTTTCTGGGTCTTCATCCAAATTAGAGAGGTCAGTGCTTACTCTTCATTTGAATATTGTATAACCTGTTAGAAGTAATTACAGGGAGTGAATTAACTACAGAAAGCTGGTAATAAATACCGGCATGGAGGAGTGACTTCAGAAAAACAGTGGACTTTCTAGAAACACAAGGTAAACAAAAACATATTGATCATAGTACCTTTGTGGAAACTTTAGAAGGTTTAAGGGTTTGCAGCAACCTAGAGAATGCCCAACCGAGGGACAAAAACACAATATGACAGGAAAATGTGGGGCATATTTGTTTGACTTGCTCCAGCCATTCCCTTGCACAGTATGGTCAAGAGGGAGGCCACCCAAATCCCGCTGCTTCTCCTACAAGGGAAGGAAAATCATGGAACTTTTTCCAATGTTTTGTCCTGTCTGGTGGCTGCTAGGAGGAACAGTCTCTGTCTGACCTAAACTGAAGAACAAATGGGAATGGTGTCATAGTTTGAATTCAGCTAGGAGGCCACTCAAAACAATGTCAGGCATCATAGAGATAACAAACCACAGAAAACTCTAACCCCATGGGCACCTGGAGGCAAGAGATTATATGCAGAGAAATACAATAGAATATTTAAGACTCTGAGGCAGGGTGAGATTCTTAGAGAATACAAGACTTTTAAAAGCAGCTGTACACATAGGGACTTGGGAGGAAAAGAAAACACAGGCCCAGGGAAGAGATGTGTTTAGAGATGGGATGAAAATTAAGCCTTCACTCAAGGCTTATCAGTGAAGGTCACTCCTGCATAATCCAATCTGCAAAAATAATTAGTGGCTATTTCTTCAAATACCAAAATATCTGTTATGTAAATAGACTACCTAAGAGCATTAAATTCAAAGTAAAAATACATAACATGAAAATAATAACCAGAAGAGAACAGGGTTGACTATCCTAATGTCTGACCAAAAGCAGACTTTTAAGTCAAGACTGTTATAAAAGAAAAAGGATGCTATATATAATTATGAACAAAGTCAAGAAGATATTATAAACAGAAACATCATCAAACATTAGAGACACTAAAAAAATCACAATTGACAGAATTAATGAAAATAAAATCACAATTGACAGAATTAAAGGGAAAATCTGTAGCTTTATAATAAAAATAGGAGAGTTTAATGAAGACCATTATGGAAGTTCTCAAGAAAGTGATTGAATATCAATAAAGAAACAGAGGACTTGGATACTACTATACATCCATTGGACCTAGCAGACATACTTAACCATCCCAACAGCAGCAGAACACATATTTTTCTCAAATCACATGGAATATTGTGCATGTTAGACCATATGTTATGTTATAAACAAAATAGAAAATAGAGGAAAAATCAACATAAATAATTGGTTTTTTGGAAATATTAAAAAAAAACTTACAAGCTTTTAGCTAGATTAACCAAGGGGGAACAAAAGAGGGTAGAGATGACTGAAATAACCAAAATCATAAATAAAAAATTCCTCTTGATTTCATAAAAACAAAAAAGTTTATAAAAGAATAGCATAGCAACTATATGACAACAAATTGAATAACCTAGATGTAATGAGTACATTTCAAAAAAGGAAAAGAAAAACAAGAGCAACATTGAATCATGAACAAATCCTAAAAGGCCTATAACTAGTAGCAAAATTGTTTGAATTAGTAATCAAAAAACTTTCCAATTAAGAAAAGCCAACAACCAGAAGACTTTACTGGTGAGTTCTGAAAATTGTTTCACAAAGAATTATCACAATCTCACCAAACTCTTAGGGGGAAAAATGAAAGTAAGAAAAGAAAATTCCAACACATTATAGGGCTATCATTACCCTGATATCAAAGCCAGACAGAGGACAAAAAAGTTACACCATCAATGTCTCGGATGTTAATTAAAAGGATGACATTGTTTGAATATGGTTTGTCCCCTCTGAAACTCAGGTTGAAATTTAATATCAATGACAAGATATTAAGACGTGGAACCAGATGAACATTTTAGAAGTGATCAGACCTTAGTATTTATCCTGAATAATTAAAGTCATTATATTATAGCAATACATGCATACCCATGTTTATAGCAGCACAATTCACAATAGCCAAACTGTGGAATCAGGCTAGGTGTTCATCAATGGATGAATGCATAAAGAAAATGTACTGTAGATACACAATGGAGATTCAGACATAAAGAAAAATGAAATTATGTAATTTGTTCCTACAAATGGATGAAACTGGAGACTATCATGTGAAGTGAAATAAATTAAACTCAGAAGGTCAGGGTCATGTTTTCTCTCATATGGAAGCTAGAGAGGAAAATGGAAAAGAAACATGGGGATAGATCTCATGAAAATCAAAGGGAGATCAGTAGAGAAAAGGGACCAAGGGATGGGAGGTAGTGATGGAGGGAGAAAGTGCTGGAAAATGATACTGAACTACTTCTATTTTTATATTGTGTATTGTGTGCATGTAAAAATATGTACCAACAAATCACATCATTATGTACAACTATAAGGCATCAATTAAAAATGTGGGGGAAATAAAAAAATAAAATAAAAAAGAAGTTATTAGAGATCTGCCTTCAAAAATTTGTTAATCCATTTATGCAACTAATGGATTAATTGATTAATGATCTAATTGCTTATTTTGATAGTGGCTCTGCTATAGAAACCAGTTTGGCTCAGTCTCTTATGCATACACTCTCTTGCCATAGGGTGTCTTGTGCCATCTTGAGACTGCCACAAAGAAATCATTATCTTGGATCTGAAGCATGAGGCAAGATAACCTTCTTTTATAACTTGCAAGTCTGTGATACTTTGTTATTAAAAACAGGAAAAATGCATATGACAAGAATTATGACACCATGACCACATTAGATTTATTATTGGAATGAAAAAAAAATGGTTCAAAATAAAAAAATCAATTAGTGTAATATACTACCTTAACAATTAAAATTAGCCCTTTTATGATCAGAGACACACAACAAACCAAAAACATGAAACTTCTAAAAGTAAAAAATGCCATATATGAAAATACCACAGCTTGTGTTATATCCAATCGTTAAAGACAAGCTTCTCCTCCAATGTCAGAAACAAGACAGGGGAATCACTCTTATCACTTCTCTAGAATTAGTCATCCTAAACCAGGCCCTTAGTAAATAAAAAAGATATTAAACACATCCTAATTGAAAAGGAAGAAGTGGGGCTGGGGTTGTGGTTCAATGGTGGAGCACTTGCCTCACATGTGTGAGTAACTGGATTTGATCCTCAGCACCACATAAAAATAAACAAACAAAATAAAGGTATTGTGTCCATCTACAACTAAGAAAAAATTTTAAAAAAGAAAAAGAAGAAGTAAAATTAACTCGACTTGCAGATGACATGATCTAGTATGTACAAAATTCTGTACACTGTGAATAAACTTTAAAAAATAAAAAACCCACAAATTGCATGATGTAAAAGCAACATGCAAAAACTAGTTGTAGTTCTACACACCAGAAATGAACAAACTAAATCAGAAATTAGGAAAATAATTCCATGTGTAATAGCCTGAAAAAGAGTAAATAAGACTTGTACAATGAAATTTACAAAAATATTGCAAAAATAAATTAAATAGAAGTAAATGAAAAGATATCCCTATACATGGATTAATGAATTAATATTGTTCAGATCTCAACACTACCCCAAATGATCCACAGATTCAAACAATCCATTTCTAAACCCCAGCAATACTTTTTAATTCAATGGAATCTCATGATACCTCAAATAGCCAAAAAATCTTGAAAAGAACAAAGCTTGAGGCACTTTACTTCCTGAATTTAAAATTTACTACTGTAGACATAAAGACAGCCAGATAGACCAATGGAATTGAATAGAAAGCCCCAAAATGAACATTTCTACGTGTACAGTGTTGTGGTTTGGATGTGAGTGTCCCCCAAAAACTCACATGTGAGACAATTCAAGAAGATCCAGAGGAGAAATGATTGAGTTATCGCCTTAACCTAATCAGTAAATTAATCTCTAATAGGATTAACTGAGTGGTAACTGGAGGCAGGTGGGTGTGGCTGGAGGAAGTGGTTCATTGGGAGTGTGGTTATGGGGTATATATTTTGTATCTCAAGAGTGGAGACTCTCTACTTCTCGATCACCTTGATGTGAGCAGCTTCCCTCTGCCACACACTCCACCATGTTGAGTCTCATCTTGAGCCCCAAGAAATGGAGCCTGCCTTCTATGGACTAAGACCTCTGAATCTGTGAGCCCTCATAATAAACCTTTTCTTTTGTATAGTGTTTTGGGTCAGATCCATTTAGTCACCGCAGTGAAAAATCTGATTAAACATATAGTCAAGTTATTTTTGACAAGGGTGCCAAGAGTATTCAATGGGGGAAAGGAGAGACTTTTCAACAAATTGACCTGAACACCTGGATATCCAGGTACAAAATAATGAATGTGGACCCTTACTGAACACCATATACAAAAATTAATTCAAAAATGGATCAAAGAACTGAATGTAAGGTCTAAAACTATAAAGCCTTTAAAAGAAAACATAGGCAAAAGCTTTATCATATTGATTTTGTGATGATTTCTTGGATACAACACCAAGATTGCAAGCAGCAAAAGAAAAACAGAGTGGACTACATCAATATTCTTAAGACTGTCTCACAATTGCTAACAAGTATATGAAAAGGTGCTCAATATTATTAGCCATCAGGGAAATACAAATTAAAAGTACACTGAGATATCCTCTCACCCCAATTAGAATGTCTGTTGCAATAAAGACAGAAAATAAATGCTGGTGAAAATATAGAGAAACTCATTGGTGGTGTAAATTAGTACAGCCATTATATGGAGAACAGTATAGAGGCAAGGGAGTTGAACAAGTAATTTTTCAAAAAGGTTATACAAATAGTTAATAAGTATTTGATGTACATTTCATTAAGGAGGTACATTAAGGAAATGTACATCAAAACAACAATAACATGTTACTTTCTACACATGAGAATATCTACTATAAAAACAAAGGAGAGCCAAAAAAAAAGAAAATGATAAATGTTGTCATGCATGTGGAGAAACTGGAACCCTTGTACATTGTTGTTGAGAATATATAGTGGTACAGGTGCTATGGAAAACAGTATAGCAATTCCTTAAAAAATTAGATAAAAAATTGCCACATGTAATTCAGCTATTATATATTTTTTCTAATATACACAAAATAATTGAAAGTAGGGTCTCAAGATGATATTTTTACACCCATGTTCATAGTAGCATTCCTTGCAATAGGCCTAAGTGTGGAACAATCCAAGTGTGCATTGATGGATGAGTGGAGAAACAAAATGTTGTATACCCATACAATGGAATATTACCCACCTTAAAAAGGAATGAAATCTGATACATGCTATGGTGTGGATAAACCTTGAGAAAATCATGGTAAGTCATAAAAGGACAAATATGATTCTTTTTATATGTGGTTCCTAGAGATGAGGAAGGAGGGCATGGGAGTTATTGTTTATTGTTTAATGGACACCAACTTTCAGTTTTGCAACATGGGAAAATTTCTGGAAATGGATAGTAGTGATGGTTGCACAACAATGTGAGTAAAATTAATACCACTAAGCTATATATTTAAAAATCGTTAAGATGGTAAGTTTTATTTGTATTTACTACAATTAAAAAAATAAACATAGTAGTGCTATTGATGGTCTTAGGAGTTCCAGATGTTTGAAGTCTTATACCCTCTCTTGCAAAAGCCGTTTTCCATCTCTGCTTTGGATTCACACCTAAAAACTTAGGTTAGTAATGTGTGTAACATTAGAAAGCTTAAATCTGTCATTTTAAAATTGTTCACAATTTTTCACTGAGGTAATTGGCAAAATTAATTATGTTAGTACTTAGGGAAGGATGCATTTCAAAAAAGTATTGACCTCAGTAGAAGCTCATAAATTTAGGAAGGGTTTAGGAAATGAAGGTCATTCTACAGTAATTAAATATATCTCTTTAGAAATGAAAATAGTAAAAGAGAACATTCAAATCTAAATTGAGTTCAGGAGCTCACAATCATTTGACTGAGTTTGGAGATGAAGAAGTTTCTGGTAAACATCCTAACCCCCCCCCCTCCCATCACATACACAATGTTCTCTGTCATGAAGAATGGTGTGAAGGGTAAAATTTGGGGTCTGGAGGCAGTAGGAAGGTAACCTCATCTAGCTTCCTCTGTTCTTGATTAAAAATTTATATGTGTTCCTTAGAGTCAGTTACAATTCTTGGAGGAAAAATTAAATAACTCTTAATTATACAAGCCACATATCAACTATTTAAAACAAACACTTAGACCACTGCAGATAAAGTTCCCCTCTCATTTACTCCTGATGTGGCCCGTGTCTCCTGCTTTCTTTCTCAAACCTATTTATGTGAGTATATAATGAATAATGCAATTTTATTTACATGTACACACATTTATGAGCCCATAGCAGACATAGTAATACAATGCATTTTTATTTATTTTTATCTTTGCAGTACTGGCAATTGAATCCGAGGTCTCACACATGCTAGGCAAACAGTGTACCATTGAGCTCCATTCATAGCCCTTTCAGATTTTTTTTAAATTTTGTTATAGCTTCTTGATAAATTGCAGAGGCCTGCTTCAAACTTGTGATTCTGCTGCCTCAGTCTCCAAAGTAGCTGAAATTACAGGCATGCATGAATGTGCCCCACCTGTTATGCATTTTTGTTATCATCTTTTCTAAAGACCTCTTGTAGGAATCCTAGCAAGAAATAGGGCAGACCATGCCTCCTTTTTTATAGTAGTGATAATGCCAGAGTGCCAGGAAATTGGATTACAGGCAAAGACAATAAGCCTGAAAAAACTAATAATCTGAGGTACTTGTGAAAGGGACATTAAATGTGTGCTCATGTAATAGATGGTGGGGAAATATCAGGTCCATCCCTGAGTTAATACTTTGTGTGTTTGATATTTGAGAATGCAGAGTGTCATAAATCAATCCAGTATTAGTGTTGCATTGAGAATGTTCATTTGCGGGATATAAAGGAAGGTCTGCTTTATCCCACAAATGAACAGAAAGGGCAAAATCCCTAACAACTTGAAAAGAAAAGGCATCTTAATCCTACCATTCCTTCATGTTCCTGTACTGAGTAGAGATAAAACCAATGTTTGTAGCATTGTGTGATGTGAAGAAGGGACAGCATATACATATAAAGAACAAGCCATGGCAGGAACATGTATGGGAGTGAGGGAGAGACTGTCACCATTTTAACATTTATTACCAAAACAGAAAAATGAGATATAACAGGATATTGTTATTGTTATCCTCTGAGCCTGAGTCACTTACTCACATCAGACAAGAATATATTGCTTCGCAATTAATCAACAGTAGTTAGAAACTTTTGTTCTTCCTGAGCTACTCATTTGAAATCTTGTGTTCCAACAAGTGTTTTTAAAGCAGCTTCTGCAATTATATTCTATAGAGACCTCAAAGGGGAACGTAGGGATTTTAATACCTTGTAAGAGCTAAAATGTGAAAAAAAGTAGTTTGCATGATCTCAAGAAGGGATTTGGCAAACTTTTTTTTTGTAAAAGGCCAGGTAGTAAATATTTTCAGCTTTGGTGGCTGTACCAACAGATGGACAAATTGCAGCTATTCAACTTGGCCACTACTTTGCAAGAACAGCCACAGACAATGAGTAAATAAGTACAGCTGTGTTCCAACAAAACTTTATTCACAAAAGCAATTGGCAGGCTGGATTTGGTGCACAAGCCATACTAATCTGTGTTTCTTTGATCTCCCACAAATTTTCCTAATATCTAACATCCATAAATATTCATTTTACTCTTTCAATTTGACAGCTTTTCCTCTTCTTATGTCCCTTCAAAAATGTGAAGTAAACCATAAAAGGAAAACAATATGTGCTGACAGTTCTAAACTCATCACGAGGAATTCATTAAACAACTATTTATTGAATGCCACAAGTATACCACACACTATACTAAGTAGAGGGACAATTTATGGCTGGTTCTAAGAAGCTTGTAGAGATGTGACAATAGGCAGTAAAGAGAAAAATATAGAGAACTTATGAGAAAGATGTACTCAGGATTCAATTGTGATGGTACACTTCTAGCCAAACCCTATGGGAACCTGGTTTGGGGGAGTTGGTTGGGAGGTGAGAGGGTTGGGGTGCATGTGAACCATGGAGATCCATATTTCAGATTTTCCAAAAGGCTCAAGGAGAGCTATATATCTTAAGATTGTTCCCTTCTCTTTTGAGGTAACCAGTCTGGTATACCATGGAAGAGGGTTTGCTCTTCATAGAATAGTCCAGATCCCTCCTGAGGCTCTAATCCCTTACTCACCTAGTAATTTGCGGTTGAAATTTGAGGGTGATGCTGAGTGCCAGCTTACATGGAATCTTGTTTTCCTGCACCACTGCCTGGCTTTCATGATTCCACCCTCCCATAGTTAGTAAAGCGGTACCCAGAAGAAGAGTGAGCCAGGTAGGAATTGACAATTATTAAACATGTCAGACACCTGATATTGTCATAGGAACTTCTCCACAAATCTGAGTTTCTAATAACTCCATTTTGCAGAAGATAAAGTCTAGTCTTAGAGGATAAACAAGTCAGCTAATAACTGTATGCCACAATTCAAATTTAGGTCTGTGGAGTTTTAGAGTCCTAGCTTCTTCCCGTGTGTCTTTAATCTCCCTCAAATTCATATCACCCAGAGACATATATTTTGTTCAGAATCAAATCATTAACAAAAGAAAAACAAAGTAATAAAAGTAGCTAAGTAACAATGAAAAGATGATATATATACATATATATATATGTATGAAGAAACATTATTTAAAATATGAAGACTATGATTTCAGTGGATTATAGAACAACATAATGAGAAATGGTGGGTTTAATGTGATTAGTAAAAAAATAGGTGTTTGTGAGGGTGAGACAGTGGGGGAGAGAGAGAGAAAAAAAAAATATATATATATATTTATTCTGTCATTAATGGTTTTACCATGTCTTAAATATAAGGTTTAACAGATTGGAATTTATTTCATAGATTATTTGGCAACCCTGAGTGGGATTTGAAGATTTTATACAAACAGGAAACATATTCTTTTTTAGACAGATGTGGCTTTTGATCCTGACCACTTTATCAATTAACTATGGGGCCTATACTTTTCGAGTCTTAGTTTCCATCTTTGCAAAACTAATGTCATTATATAATCAATTAATAGCTCAAAATGACTATCCCAGATCAAACAAGCAAGTGAGGAGTATATGATAGGAATCACCAACCCGTTATCTTTCAGGTTTTTAATGATGATAGTATACTGTCTGTGATTTTCCTAGGGCTGTGTTGTCAATACTATACCATTCCAGAAGTTTCTAGGGTTCCCAGCTATTTTGTTTATGCCCACATTCGTGGATCAGTGAGCCTATGTGGGAATTCAGTTAGTTTCAAGACATGCTTTAATAAGTAAGAGGGAAAAAAATCACAGGGTGGGTCTGCAGAACACTGTTCCCACTGAAAGATAGTTTTAGGCTGATCTTCAATTTTCACCAGATCTTTATCAGCCTCTGTCTTTTCAGAGGAACCTAGTACAATTTTAGATCTCCAGAACTAATATCAATCAACCAAGAATGTAGCATCCAGCAATTTCTGAAATATTTGGTGATTTTGCTTTGGTCAGTACACAGATATCATACCTATGATATAAGTACCTCTGGAGAGTATGTGGAGGGATATTTATAGTGTTTTATTGTATCAGGGTCCCTTCCTCAAGTGTACCATGTTCATATTTCTGAGGGGGATGCAGGGAGAGTCTGAAATAATTTAGCTCTGAGTTACACCCCGTGGCTGAAATTCAAGTCTTGTTTTTACTCACCAATTCTTAAGTTTTCCACTTGATACATCAAGTAGGAGGTCATTGATTTTTAAGTGATATCATGATAAGTTAACCCAGGGAACAGATCTTTTAAGGCAGTGATTATTCAGGCCATATTCTTTCTTATAGTAATTGCACTTTCCTTATATCTAACTATTAAGAAGGGGCACTGGCTGCTTGTAATTCTGAGATTTCATTTTCTGCACCAAAATCAGGAAGCCCATATCAGTAGCACCATCTCCTACTGTCATGCAGGTGTTAGAGCAGGTAGATAGATAGGTAGACATGAACAGTGTCTCGTATGAGTGATGAAAAAAATCACCTCTTCTCCAGTAACCCAGGACCCTGCTCACACATCACATACTTCATGACCAGATACAGAAACCTGAGTTTTGAGGTGAAACTTGATTCACTGCTTCTGCTACCATGTGGGGTCTGCATAAGCTGCAAGCCTCTGCAGCTGAGAAGCATTGCAGCTTTGGTGAACCCTCCAGTGTTGCAGCAGACCGTCCATTTCTTCTCTGTTTAGGGTTCTTCTCCTTTTATGGTTCTTGTCTGGTGAATGAAATCCAAGATCAGGATCAGTGAATGTAAGAAGTAGGATTTATTGAGTAGATATGAGCAGAACTCTCACAGTAAAGGAGGGGACCCACCTCTCTCAGAGTGTGCTCAGTTAGGGGTTTACACAGCCCTTGGGTCACTGCTATTGGTCTAAATTTATAATAATGAATGCCATTAGTTCAAACTTATGCTAATTAGGGTCTGGTAGTGTACTAATGCTATTGGTCAATCCTCGAGTACTGACTTCCATTCAGGTCTGCCTCACTTCTATTTTCTCATCTCAGGTCAGGAAGTAGAAGGTTGAAGTCATCCTATGGGGTTAGGGTGCTATGGAGCAGGCTTCTGCACCAACCAGGCAGCCCACCATGCCCAGGCCTGGTCTCTTGAGGATAATGGTAGGCATGCACTGGCTCGCCTTGGCTCACTTCAGCGCTGGCTCCCCCTGCTTCAGGCCCACAGTGCCTCTATGGTGGACTCCACTGGCTGCGATGCTTTTGGGCTATGCTCCAACCTACCTGATTGCCACTCTGCCATTCCAGGGCTCCACTGCTGCTTCTTGGCAGGGACCAGTAGGCCAAGCCAGAGGAAACAAGTCAATACTACCTTCTTAAAATTAAAAAGAATGGGGTATAACCAGCTTAAGGGACGTTCCTACTGTGGAACAAGCTCAGAACAATGAAGCATTGTTCTTTGGGTTACCCAGGTACATTGTGATATCACTCATATTATGATTTTTACACTCCCAGCCGTGAGTTTCACTTAGATAGGGCTGGCAAATCTTCCAACATGGGATACCAATGCAAGCACACTAAACCATAATTACCACCCAAGTACATAGTACATGAGCAGGGAGGTCTCCCCACCAAATTAAAACCCTACAGGAAAGCCACTGGCTGCCATCTCTCCTGGGACTGACCTGATTCCCATTCTCTGGAGTACATACTTTAATTTTGGTAGATAAACACTTTGTATTGACTTAATCTGTCTCTCCTGACTGATATTGTTCTTTCTTTGGGGAAAACAAGAACTGAGGAAACCATTGGCTTGGTTTCAGACAAACAGACAAAAGTCACTAGCGAAGTTTTCAAGATATTGGTGTGCTTTCCTCATTAATGCACTTTTAGATTTCTTAGGAAATGAAAATCCTTCTGGTCTGCCAGGAGACATATCAGATAAGGGGAGAGAGGTTGGAAAACTTGCTGCAAGAAAAATTAATTCCAATATTTCTGTTTCTGTAAACTTGGGGATTTCTTCCTTTCACTAGAGAAGTGTAGGCAAATAAATATCATTGACTGTAGGATTCTACCAAATAATAATAATAATAAACTGTTAGAACTACCTCCAACTATTCAAGCTAATGGAGCGAACCCATAATCTTCAATAAGTGCATACATCCTTATCAACATTACAACTCCAATACAACATTATTTTTATCCTCCTTGGCCCATTGTTCTTAGAATTAATTTCTGCACATATACCACACATTTTTCTTCATATGACTTGGCAAATCCCTGAAATTATCTATATGTGTGAATCATCTTCTCCTGCATCAGACTGTGCCCTTTTTCTCACTGGAATGTGACTGGTATTCATTTTAAAGACTGTAAGGACCAGTTTTTAAAGATTCAGTCATCCCCTTCATAGAGTGTTTCTTCAGATGAGGTAATTAAAGGCTTTTAAACAGGGAAGGGAATCTCAGACAAATTAGGAATGAATTCCTCTGGAGAAAGAAGTTTAAGGAGACTTGGGGATTCAAGTAACCTGTTCATCTAAGCACAACTAAACATCGCTACCCTAAGCACTGGTCCTGTTCCTTGTCATCCGTGCTATATATGTAAGATGCTTGACAAAGATCAATTCAATTTACACTGTAATATCAACTTTGGTACTTAATTTTTAACTACATCACTCATTCATTCATTCATTCATTCATTCATAGTGCTGGGGATTGAATCCAGGGCCTTGTGCATGCGAGCAAGCATTCTCCAACTGAGCTATATCCCCAGCCTCAATCCTTCGTTTATGAAATAAAAAGTATTATTTTGAAAACATCTTAGAATCTATTTAGTTCTGTCTCTTGAACTGAGAGTTTAAGGCCCTCATTCTGTCATTTCTTTCTGTATTCTCTCCAGTACAGTAAGAAATGGCCAGGCAATTGCATAGTTCTTATTGTAATTGTCATTACTATAGTGGTTAAGTTTATTAGCATTTGGTTTCCCAAGGACTCACCTTTACTTTTTGAATTATTATTATTGTTTTTATTATTGTCTTTATGTGTTTGTGGTGTTGATGTTTGAAATCAGGATCTTGTACATGTTAGGCAAGTGTTCTATCACTTGAACTACATACTTGGCCTTCATGCCTTACCCCCAAACTACCACTGATGGTAATTGTACTTAGAAAGCCACTACGTTCCCTGTACAATGGTTTGTATGTGGAATGTCCCCCAAAGGCTTGTGTGTTAAAGGATTAGTCTCCATCTTGGCTCTGTTGGAAGATGGTGGAAACCTTTAAGAGGTGGAGTATAAGTGAAGGTTTCAGGCCATTATGCTCCTGAAAGGCGTTATGTGATGTCAGTTTCTTTCTCTCTCTCCTTTGTACCTTGTCATGAAGTAAACAGCCTCCTCCAACACATGCTCCTAACCATGAAATAGCACTACCTTGTTACAGGCCCCAAAACAACTGGGCCAAATGACCATGGACTAGAACCTTTAAAACTCTAAGTCAAAATAAACCTTTCTCTTTTTAAGTTGATCATCTTGGGTGATTTGTTACAGTGGTAGAAAGTTATGGTTAGCCCACCATGAATTATCAAAATCCCGTTTACCAATGTCAACAAGGTCACATTTGCTCAAAAGTTGAATCAAATCTCCAATCCCATTTTCCAAAATTTAAGACTCAGTTGATTAGTACCATCCCGGTTTCAATTTGAAACCAACCAGGAAAACATATCCATGTGGGATAGTACAAAGAGAGTATCTGGTATGTTAACAATTTGTTGTAATGTCTGGAGGATCAAAGTGAGAAGTGGGTGTTGGAAGAGGAGAAATTAAAACTTTCTATGACTGTCACTCTTAGATCAAGTGGTAAATTCCCTGGGTGATAAGCTTGTCTTTTCTTCATTTATGGAGATGTTATTATTCCTGAACTTGGAAAAATTACTGAAGAGTTTTCCGATGAGCTCAGGGTTTCTGAAATTTACAGTTTTCTTGACTTTCCTGATATGAAAGAGTAGGTAGAACTGCTTAGGAGCCAGAAGCAGAGACTTCTGCCTTCCTCCTGATTCCTAATCTCCTTCCAGTTCTTCCCACTGGTCAAACTAAACAAGAAGCTAAGAAATGAAGTAGCCTGAGAAATGTAGTTTTCACTACTTTAGTCCCAAAAATTCAGAGCCGAATGCAGAAGGGGTGAGGAGATGAGAATGAGCAATGATCATTGAATATTGATGGCTCTCAAATGAATAATTTAACATATAAAATTTTATTTTTCAGGTTCATATAGAAGCCTATGATTGTAGTTTATATTTCACAAACCGATTAAAGATATTAGCTCTCAGCCAGTGCTTCAAATTCCAACTAGCTTATATGTCAAACATGGTGACTTCCAACTACATATTTTTGTTTTGAGAAGCTCTTAGGTTTTATATCTGTAAAATGGAGGATGCTCTCCTTATTAAATGCTGTCAACAGCGGTGGCACTTAAGTACCCCCTACAATGACAATATCATTGAAGGTAATGCTCTCTACAGTGTGATGAAGATGAGAACTATCACTGATGACTTTTTTCTATAGTGAGCTAATTCATGTTTTTTTTTCTCAGATTTTGAAAGTGACCCAAGATTCAGATTTTGAAAATCCCACCTAATTCTCCAAATGTTAATAATTGCTGCTGAAGATAATGAGGTTTTTTAGAAGGAAAGTGACATAATGCTGTGTTGGTCCTGGCATTCTGGAGGGAGGATGACCAATGGGTGAAGAGAATAGTACCAGCAGATCAGCATCATTGATGACAATGTTTGGTGAGGTGTTAAGATTTAGGTAGGAGATGTCCCCTAAAAGCTCATGTATGAGACAATTAAAGGAAGTTTAGAGGGGAAATGATTTGCTTTTGAGAGCCTTAAGCTAATCATTGCATTAATCCACTGATAGGGGTTAACTGGGTGGTAACTATGGCTTGTGGAGTGTGACTGGAGGAGGTGAGTCTCTGAGGATGTGCCTTTGGGGTATATTTTGTCCCTGGTGAGTGAGAGCTCTCTCTGCTTCCTGATGACATGTCCTGAGCTGCTTTCCTCCACTACATACTTCCGTGATGTCCTGCCTCACCTTGGACCCCCAGAGCAATGGAGTTGGCCATCTATGAACTGAGACTTCTAAAACTATGAGCCCCCAAATAAACGTATCCTCTTCTAAAATTATTCTTGTCAGTTCCTTTGGTTATAGCAACGAAAAAGCTAACTAAAACACTAGAAATGGAATGAGTTACAGTATTTAGTTAAGACATTTGTAATCTAAGATATTCCCTGATCCAAAGAAACTTACTATTTAACTAGGATGTGATTGAAATTATTCCTCTGATGACAAGATTGCTGAAATACAAGTAAAACAATTTGATTCCTTGGTGCAAAGACTGAGGGAGAACAGATATTAAGGACATCCTTTAACAGAAATAGAAAAATCAGGAGGAAATACCCAACTGAAAGAGAGATGAAGGCATTCATTTTTCTTTCTTTTCCTTTTTTCCTTCTTTGGAAAGGAAGAGTTAAAATATATTCATAATATTAGGGAATTCCCTTTCCTTTTTTATTTTTCTATTGAGAAATAGGAAAATCCCACCTAATTTTTCAAATTTTATAAAATATTAAAGTGTACCCTCCTCTACTTTCACTCTTTCCCTTATACAGATTTTTAATTTCCTAGACAGTCCATCTGCCAGTGAAATTTGGTCTCATACTAAAGAATGTATTCAACTTATAATCAGTACCACTGTTGTCAAAATTAAGACTGGAATTGGTGCTTAAGAGCCACACCAAAGATGGCTGTGCCCAAGCTGTGAAATTTTGAGCAGCGTCACTTCCTTTCTTTATGAAGATGGTGTATTTCAAATGTGAGCTTCCTTCACTGGAAAGACTACCTCGAAAACCCAGAATGTCAGAAGTAGAAGAAAGGTCCTTGACAGAGAGTATGGGTGTTTATTTGATCTACACACTGCTCTGGTATTCTTCACTGTGTTTTTGTTTAATTTGGTCATTAAAGCATCCTTTGAAGTCATGTTTGCTCAGCTCAGGAATTCTGCTAGCAGCAATGCCTGATCATCAGCAGGCTTTTGATTGGTGCCTCAAGACAAAGTAGGTCTCTGAACTTGTCTCCCTTTGTAAGTCAATTCATACTTCCACATCAGTCAACTGGTAATTTTTTTTCTCTTTTTCTCACATGAACTCTATGGAAAAATTGGGAAGCTGCAACATTGCCAATGCGAAAAACAAACAAACAACAACAGAAAAAAAAAAAAAACACTATATTATTTGACCCTTTTTGCCTTGACCAACTGAAGAATTCAGCCTCAACTGAAATCATTTATATAGAACAAAAATAGAAACAAAACTATATACTACACTTACATGCACACACAATTACACAAAACACAAGGTAGACAAATATATACATACTTAATTTCTAATTATCTTGACAGTAAAGCAAATCATTGTGGCTACATAAACCATGCATATATTATAACATTCTACCTTAAAAATGGACATTCTACCTTAAAATGTGTGGGTGTATGTGTGTGTGGAATTACTTATAGTCCAACTTCTGAGAATTAAAAATCTAAAAACCCTTGTGCACATTGTTAATTCGTGTATTTATGATTTTTTTGATGTGGATCTCTCTTGCTTTCTTTAAACAAAAGTAGTGTTCATCATAGCCCTCCTGGCTTACAGATGATTAAATAGAAGGATATGTAAGGCATTACATCAATTTCCTAAAATAAAATGAAATAAAACTTGTCTCATTTTATAGTAGGCTTGAATTCTGGGGCATAAACTACCATAATTATTCCCACTCCCACCTTTGTACAACTGTCAAGTCATGAAAATACTTCATGGCTTCTCTATCTAAGGAAAAAAAATTCAAGAAATTGAAACTTAGAGAGCTCTGACACTTCTGGGAAGAAAGTATTAAAGAAAAAATTTAACAGAATTATACACTGAGCAAGATGTGGACCTGGATGAGTAGATTCGGCATTGGAGTATGTTTGGAAACATATTGTGCATGATGATCTGCTGTTTAATTTTTATAAGATGAGCCTACATGGCCAACATTAGGCTCTACTAATATACTGATGAGGCTAAGAACTCAAGTGGATTCTGGGGATGGGTGGATTCTGGGGATGGGTGGATTCTGGGGATGGGTGGATTCTGGGGATGGGTGGATTCTGGGGATGGGTGGATTCTGGGGATGGGTGGATTCTGGGGATGGGTGAATGAATGTACTGAGAGAAGCAGTACACAGTCAGTCCTGTGAGTCAGGAAGAGCTACCCTAGCACACCACTGACACGTGATCAGAAAGTGACTGAGTTATGTTGAACATCATAATTTGAAAGATGAAGAATCTTTTTATGTTATCTCTGCCCAACTCTTCAACAGAGAGCTAAAGATAATTTTCTCTTAGCATAGTGTTTTTTCTTGCTCTGGTTGACAAGATACCATTCATTTTTTTGTGTGTCTTTAGCACTTAGCCAAGCATCAATCTGATGTGTAAAATAGATGATGTCCAGAGACCAGAAAAATGTAAATTCAAGTAAACACTAGAGTTTCCCTATCCTGCCTGCTTAAATTAATATATATATTAATTATAATATATATAATTACTTATGGGATGTGGGACTTTGTGTTAATGCAACCGCGGAATAAAACTGGAAAGAGACTAGGCGAGAACTTGTTCATAAACGTTTTATGAAAGCTCCAATCTCTAAATAGAATTTGGACAAGGTGTTGCCTGCCTGTCATGGTGCTGCTCGCTACACAACATAAGGACAACAAAGGTTTTGGGGAAAAACATGTCTATCTACTTTCAGGATAACTAAGATGACACATCCACTAAAAAATGTTTCCTGGCACTTATAACAATTTCTCTTAGGACTATGATATTTGTTCATAAGAGATGCTTGGCAAGACAAATTATCCAGGTTTTTCTCTTTCTTTTCCCCCAAAACTCATCCTACTCAAAGTATGATCTATGAACCAGCAATATTCACTTTACATGGGGGCTTATTAGAAAACAGAATCTTAATTCCCAATCCATAACAAATGAGTCTATTTAAACAATATCTAGAGGTTTTTGGGTGGAAATTAAAATTTGGGAGACATTTATGCCTAAATCAGTGTTTAAAAGGTCTTCTTCAGTTGTATGGGGTTTTCCTTCTCATTAAAATCTAAGAATGTTGAGTCTTTATAATTAGGCTACAGCTGGTGACTAAACATATTACCCATATTAATCTAAGTAATGATCAATTCTATATGCATGCTAAGGGGTTGCTTTTGTCTTTAGGACACAGAATTGAATATACTCTATGCTCACAATTTTGTAACATGTATCCAAATAAAAATTTCTGGAAGTAAATGTATCAAAATGCTAATAATGTTTGTGTCAGGGTAGTGAAATTGAAGGTATTTCTTTTTTAAAAAATAACTCTCGAAGGTTCTACCAAAAGGTGTCATGGTAAAAATTTTAAAAAGAAAAACAACAGAGAAATCTTCTGTGAGTTTCTCTAATGTGTAATCAATAGGTAGTTACTTAAGATGTATGCTTATACGCCTGCATAGCAATGTTATATAATTAATTATTATAAATACTTGTTTAGCATCTCTTTTTACCACTGAGCTGCCATCTACATAAAACAAGAAATATTTCTAACATGGTATCTGTGAATAAATACTTGCGCAATAAGTATCTATTGAATGAGGGAAAATCAAGGAGGGGGAATAAATATCATTTGGGATTGGCTTCATGAAGAACAGTTATAAATTGTAAGATTAGAGAAGTAAGATTTTACTTACCTCAATCCTGTTTCAGAATCTTTTATTTCCCACACCTCCTCCACTTATTGCCCTATTTTGGGTTTCAAGCTCTCAACATATTCATATCCAACTCCCACCCCCAATGAAGCTGAGATACATAGTATAAGACAATTCAGAATCCTCAGTTTGTGACAGACTCATGTCAGGGTTTCACACCTGTAATCTATTCTTTTATCTTTTCCTTCCTACTGGTTTGTTTCCAATACAATGCTTCACACTGTGAGCCTATCATTCAATCTAACAGAATCAGTGACAATGATTAAACATACCTATGGGCTTCCTATTTGTTCTCCTCTATAACTACCATGCTGACTTGAGGGACATTCTACACACATCTAAAATAATGCTATCACATATTTATACCCAAGTTAAATAATATTCTGTTTAATTTTCTTATTCTTGAACTTCATGAAAAGGCACCATGCCTCCTGGAGTTACTAGAACTTACTTTGTGTCACATAAAAATTTATAATAAGGCTTCATCTATGACACGCATACAGATGCACTTCATTCATTTCATTGAAGCATATCTCAGATGAGTTTCCACCAGTGTTTTCAAAACTAGACAAAGGAGTTCTGGTAAGCCTAATAGGTGACTTGGTTTTTATTTTTTTCCCCAAAATATATGTGTTCTGAAAGATTTGATCCACTAACTATGAATTTCTATACTTATCTGCTAAACAATATTTTTCTTAACATAAAAAATGAGGGAAAATTATTTTTATAATTAGATGTTCTTAATAATGCCTTCAGTAATTCTTTATATTAGACAACCAGAAATAATGAACTAGTTTAGGAGAAATATTTCTGATTTTAATGTTATTCTGTATCATATATGAAACAGTTGTTGAAGGAGATGAGATCTTAACAGGATTCCAATTGTAAGTAAGTTTTTCTTAAAATAGCTTGGTGTATAAAAATTGTAAATCTTTCTAAGTCCTGAACTTTTCCCTCTCTTTCTCACTTAAATTCATGAATTAAATTTGGGTGGTTTTGCATGTCTCTAATATCAGTGACTTTACTTGGGAGACTGAGGCAGGGGGATAGCAAGTTTGAGGTCAGCCTCAGCAACTTAGCAAGACTCACTCTAAAATTAATTAATTAATTACAAATTCTGGGAATGTAATTTGGTTTTAGAGTACTCTTGGGTTCAATTTTCAGTACTGCAAAATATAAATAAACATAAATAAATAAATTTAGTTAGCTAAAGGAGTCTTTTATTATAATTTAAGAATTATGGAAAATTCCTACAAGACCATATGAAAGGGATAGCCTTGAGATGAAATAGGAAGTATGGCACAAATCAGTGAGCTATAGTATAATAGACCCACATGTGACAGAAACTTTTTGCCTGGATAAAATAGCAATAACTAGAAATCCTAAGAGAGTGGCTCTGCTTTCCATATACCCTTGCTATCCTTCCATGAAATAAAAAAGAGACAAACAGTGGACAAACAGAGATCAGGGATTTTGACTAGAAGAAAAGTTTATTGATATGTACCTTGTTCACATTAAACTTTTTCTAGAAAGCATAGCACATATACTCTGGGCTTCACTTTCCTTCCCTGGAGCAGTTTCAAATCCCTTCTAGTCATTCATATATGGTGATTGGATGCACTCTTTTCTCTTGCCAGTCACGGGGTGAGATACAAGTCTCACACAGCTGATAGCTCACTCTCATGAAGCTGCAGACCTTAAAGAGCCCCAGACTTTGCTAGACTGCTATAAAACCCAGGGATGAAAACTTTTAGAATTATCTTCACAAATGCCTTTGGTTTGTCTTTTTCTACATTTCTCCAAGGACAGACTAATTAGCTTTGTTTTTATGAAAATAAATCTCTAATGTCAGATATTCAAGTAGGGGAGAGCAGAAAAAAATAACATTCAATTTGGAGTACATTGAGATACTGTGGGCTGAATTCTTGGTTCAACCACAAGCACTGTGATTACAGGTGATTTAAGGCAAGGGATTTTACCATCAAATGTCTTTTCTCCTCCAGAAATGGGAATAATGATAAGTAGCTAAGAGTATTGTAATAATTAACTTATTCAATGCCTGTGAAAAATTCTATTATTGTAGGCACTTAATGAAGGCACATGGATGAGGTGGACCAGAGGGGGAGATGACATGGAAAACTGCTAAGTATAGTCTTCCAAGAACAGTAAATGGCTTCATTTCACAGACAGGCACAGTCAAGAAAGACACTTTGTTCAAGGGAACAATGTGCATTGATATACATTTTAGAAATCCATTTAAATATAAGAAAAGGTGAACATAGAAGGAAAAGAATTTATGAGATTTAAACAAATGGACAAAGAGTATAGTGGGCTTTGTGGAACATCATTTTATTATGAAGGTGAGCACTTGCTGTTCAGTCTACCTTCTACCTTTTACCTTCTCTTGTGATTTAGTTAAAATCTCTGTGGTAGTCTTTTTGGTTTTTTGTTTCATTTTGTTTTCAGGTTAAGAGTCTAGGGCCAGACATTTGCATTGATCTCTACTGAGGTTAAGGATTCTTTCAGTGAAGAAGGGGAGTCATTGTCATGTCTTCTAATGTGTTCTAGCTTCATAGCTCCTCCTAAAAGAGCATAAACCTCAAGATAAATGTTATGCGGATTCTGAGGTGAGCCCATGGGGGAGATATGTGCAGAATTTATCTAAGAGGGCTCCTACCTTTATGGTAGCCACTTAATCCATGCAGGGTTTGGTTATTCGGCCTATATTTAAATCTTCAGGAACACAAGTCCCTCCAAATTCTTCACTAAGTCTCTTAGAGTCATCTTTACTGCCTCCTAGAATGTAGTCTTTTAAAAAAGTACCAGCTGGATACACCTGTAATCCCAGCTATTTGGAAGACTGATGTGAGAGGATAGATAACAAGTTCAAGGCCAGCCTTAGCAACCTTCCCCAAGATAAACTAAAAAGGGCTGTGTAGGTAACCCAGTGGTAGAGCATGTATGAGGCCCCGGGTTTGCTCCCCAGAAACACACACACACACACACACACACACACGTATACCAATGAACCAAATAAAACCCCAAACCATACCACCACCAAACTCAAAACCTCCTCCCCATCGGGTTATATAGATAGAAGAGAAAACTATGTTAATGATGAGGAACTTTGAAACTCATCTGATCTAGCTTCCTTTCTGACACAAAAGTTCCCCTTTAAACTATGGTTTTGGGGACCTAAGCTTGTAGGTCTATCTCAGAGATGATCTGGAGAGCTGATTGTGCTCATCCTTTATTTGTTAATTAGGCAAAACACAGAAAGATATGTTTCAGTCAAGGTAGGCAGACCAAGCGGCCTGATGAGGGGGCACAGCCGCCTGCTGACAAGGTAGACAGACCACCCCAACTGGAGGAGGGGCCCAGCTGCTGCCTGTGCGACCCAGAGAAGGGGCCCAGCGGCCCGCCTGCGCAGTAGACAGACCACCCCAACTGGAGGAGGAGCCCAGCCTCCTGCCTCACGGTAGGCAGACCTCCCGGCCTGGAGAGGGGGCACAGCCGCCTGCCTGCGTGGTAGACAGACCACCCCAACTGGAGGAGGGGCCCAGCCGCCCGCCCGTGCGGTCACCTGACCAAGCTCTGGACAAACATAAGGTTTCCCCAACACCCCCCACCTCACCAAACACCTTATGAGAAAAATTGATGGAACTCATCTTGGAAAATTCCCCCAACTCTTAAAACCCACCAACTGGTGGGTGTGGCTACCAGCTCGGTTCTGCAGCGGATCAGGCACCTGGTTTACATCTCAGAGAATAAGAGTAGAGAGGCCACAGGTGGAAGTTCAAGTCCTCTCACACTGACTACCACCACCATCCTGAACCCAGAGACTCAAGCTAGGAATAGACAACGCCAACTGGAAGAAAAGAAAAGAAAAAAAAAAAAAACAGAGTTCTGAGAGACTTTTTTTTCTTTCTTTTTTTCTCTTCTCTCTCTCTTTTCATCCATTCATCCAGTCTCCTCTATCCTTCCCCTCTGGTCCTCGCAACCTGAACATATGTGAAACCAAGAATTGTGCATGAAAAAGGTCTTTAACAACTGAATCACCAAAATAATATAATATAGAGGAATTGCATATGCCCCACCTCCCTCCCCCCTTTTTATTTCTTTTCTTTTTTCTCTTATTTTCTTTTTCCCGCTCTCTTTTTTCTCTTTCTTTCCTTGTTATTTGTTTTTCTCCTTCTTACTCCCTCTATCCCACTTGCAACCCCCTAAATTTTACTATTTATAAGTAGGGTAATCTTATAAATACAGATAGGAATTTGAATCTATACATTCTTCCATATATTACCCATCTATTGGTTAGAGCTTTCCAAAGTTACTAAGTTAGATTAACCCCATACCCTCACTCCTTTCCCCCTAAACATAACATCCTACACCTGAAATTCAGTTTTCTTCCAGCTACCAGAAATGGTATGCCTTTCATGAAACTAATGACTATATTTGTAAATGATAATCAAAAACAACATTTGTAGACATATAGTCTAGCTATAAATGTAGTAATAAGGAAAATGTGTGCTTAGATGATGTACTATTGATATTGAGAACTGTTAACATTGTCTTTCTCCACAAAGGGAAACTTTGCAACTATACAAGAGCAATATAAATATATAGGGGGAAAATCAATAACACAACAGTTTCACAAAGCAGTATGAAAAGACAAGGAAAGAAAGGACCACAAGCAATGCAGGTCAACTCAACTTTAGAAGAGGTAATATCTGTAGCAGATGGAATGTCAGATAAAGAATTCAGGATATACATGCTTCAGATGATCTGGAGTCTCAAGGAAGACATTAGACAGCAAAATCAGACAATGGAAGATCACTTTGACAAAGAATTCATAAACAAATCCAAGAAGCAAAAGATCAACTATACAGGGAGATAGAGGTTATAAAAAACAAAGAGAAATCCTAGAAATTCAGGAGGCAATAAACCATATTAAAAACTCAAATGAGAGTACTACCAGCAAAGTAGAACACTAAGAAGATAGAACATCAGACAATGAAGACAAAGTATTTCAACTTGAAAAGAACATACACAGCTCAGCGAGACTGTTAAAAAACCATGAGCAGAACATCCAAGAAATATGTGATAACATAAAGAGACCAAACTTAAGAGTTATTGGGATACAGGAAGGCATAGAGGTCCAAACCAAAGGAATGAGCAATCTGTTCAATTAAATAATACGAGAAAACTTCCCAGACTTGAAGAATAAAACAGAATTACAAATCCTAGAAGCCTACAGGACGCCAAATGTGCAAAATCATAAGAGATCCACACCAAGACACATTATAATGAAGATGCCCAACATGCAGAATAAGGAGAGAATTTTAAAAGCTACAAGAGAAAGGAAGCAGATTGCATTTAGGGGTAAACCAATCAGGATAACAGCTGATCTTTCAACACAGACTCTGAAAGCTAGAAGATCCTGGAACAACATATTTCAAATGCTGAAAGAAAATGGGTTCCAACCAAGAATCATGTATCCAGTGAAATTAAGCTCCAGGATGGAAGATGAAATTAAAACCTTCCATGATAAACAAAAGTTAAAAGAATTTGCCGCTAGAAAACCAGCTCTTCAAAACATCCTTGGCAAAACATTACAGGAAGAAGAAATGGAAAATAACAATGAAAACCAACAGCGGGAGGTAGTACAGTAAAGGGAAAAAGCAATCAAAAAGAAAAAATAAATCATGTTAAGTAACATAAATAAACAATATGGCTGGAAGTACAAACTATATCTCAATAGTAACCCTAAATGTTAATGGCTTAAACTCACCAATCAAGAGACACAGGCTAGTAGAATGGATCAAAAAAAAAAAAAAAGATCCAACAATATGCTGCCTACAGGAGATGCATTTGATAGGAAAAGACATACATAGACTGAAGGTGAAAGGTTGGGAAAAATCATATCACTCATATGGACCTCAGAAACAAGCAGGAGTGTCCATACTCATATCAAATAAAATAGACTTCAAGCCAAAGTTAATCAAAGGGGATAAAGAAGGACACTACATACTGCTCAAGGGAACCATACACCAACAAGACATAACAGTCATAAACACATATGCCCCAAACTATGGTGCAGCTATGTTCATCAAACAAACTCTTCTCAAGTTCAAGAGTCAAATAGACCACAATACAATAATTATGGGAGACTTCAACACACCTGTCTCACCACTGTACAGATCTTCCAAACAAAAGTTGAATAAAGAAACTATAGAACTCAATAATACAATTAATAACCTAGACTTAATTGACATATATAGAATATACCACCCAACATCAAGCACTTACACTTTTTTCTCAGCAGCACATGGATCCTTCTCAAAAATAGACCATATATTATGTCACAGGGCAACTATTAGAAATTATAAAGGAGTAGAGATAATACCATGCATCCTATCTGATCATAATGGAATGAAACTGGAAATCAACGATAAAGGAAGGAAGGAAAAATCATGCATCACTTGGAGAATGAACAATAGGTTACTGAATGATCAATGGGTTACAGAAGATACCAAGGAGGAAATTAAAAAAATCTTAGAGATAAATGAAAACACAGACACAACATATCAGAATCTATGGGACAAAATGAAAGCAGTTCTAAGAGGAAAATTCATTGCTTGGAGTTCATTCCTTAAAAAAAGAAAAAACAAACAAATAAATGATCTCACACTTCATCTCAAAACCCTTGAAAAAGAAGAGCAAAAAAACAGCAAAAGTAGTAGAAGACAAGAAATAATTAAAATCAGAGCTGAAATCAATGACATTGAAACAAAAGAAACAATTGAAAAAATAGACAAAACTAAAAGTTGGTTCTTTGAAAAAATAAATAAGATAGACAGACCCTTAGCCATGCTAAAGAGGAGAAGAAGAGAGAGAACTCAAATTACTAGCATACGGGATGAAAAAGGCAATATCACAACAGACACTACAGAAACACAGAAGATAATTAGAAATTATTTTGAATGTTTATACTCCAATAAAATAGAAGATAGTGAAGGCATCAATAAATTTCTTAAGTCATATGATCTGCCCAGATTGAGTCAAGAGGATATACACAACCTAAACAGACCAATATCAATTGAGGAAATAGAAGAAGCCATCAGAATACTACCAACTAAGAAAAGCCCAGGACCGGAAGGGTATACAGCAGAGTTTTACAAAACCTTTAAAGAGGAACTAATACCAATACTTTTCAAGCTACTTCAGGAAATAGAAAAAGAGGGAGAACTTCCAAATTCATTCTACGAGGCCAACATCACCCTGATTCCTAAACCAGACAAAGACACTTCAAAGAAAACTACAGACCAATATCTCTAATGAACATAGATGCAAAATTCTGGCAAATCGGATACAGAAACATATCAAAAAGATCGTGCATCATGATCAAGTAGGATTCACCCCTGGGATGCAAGGCTGGTTCAATATACGGAAATCAATAAATGTTATTCACCACATCAATAGACTTAAGAACCATATCATCATCTCGATAGATGCAGAAAAAGCATTTGACAAAGTACAGCATCCCTTTATGTTCAAAACACTAGAAAAACTAGGGATAACAGGAACATACCTCAATATTGTAAAAGCTTTCTATGCTATGCCTCAGGGTAGCATCATTCTGAATGGAGAAAAATTGAAGGCATTCCCTCTAAAATCTGGAACAAGACAGGGATGCCCTCTCTCACCACTTCTGTTCAACATAGTTCTCGAAACACTGGCCAGAGCAATTAGACATACGAAAGAAATTAAAGGCATAAAAATAAGAAAAGAAGAACTTAAATTATCACTATGACATGATTCTATACCTAGCAGACCCAAAAGAGTCTACAAAGAAACTAGTAGAGCTAATAAATGAATTCAGCAAAGTGGCAGGATATAAAATCAACACACATAAATCAAAGGCATTCCTGTATATCAGCAACAAAACTTCTGAAATGGAAATGAGGACAACCACCCCATTCATAATATCCTTAAAAAAAATAAAATATTTGGGAATCAACCTAACAAAAGAGGTGAAAGATTTATACAATGAAAACTACAGGACCCTAAAGAGAGAAATAGAAGAAGATCTTAGAAGATGGAAAAATATACCCTGTTCATGGGTAGGCAGAACTAACATCATCAAAATGCAATATTACCAAAAGTTCTCTATAGGTTTAATGCAATGCCAATCAAAATCCCAACGGCATTTCTTGTAGAAATAGGTAAAGCAATCATGAAATTCATTTGGAAAAATAAAAGACCCAGAATAGCAAAAGCAATTCTAAGCAGGAAGTGTGAATCAGGCGGTATAGTGATACCAGACTTCAAACTATAGTACAGAGCAATAGTAACAAAAACAGCATGGTACTGGTACCAAAACAGGCAGGTGGAACAATGGTACAGAATAGAGGACACAGAGACCAATCCACAAAATTACAACTATCTTATATTTGATAAAGGGGCTAAAAGCATGCAATGGAGGAAGGATAATATCTTCAACAAATGGTGCTGGGAAAACTGGAAATCCATATGCAACAAAATGAAGCTGAACCCCTTTCTCTCGCCATGCACAAAAGTTAACTCAAAATGGATGAAGGAGCTTGATATCAAATCAGAGACTCTGCATCTGATAGAAGAAAAAGTTGGCTCCAATCTACATATTGTGGGGTCGGGCTCTAAATTTCTTAATAGGACACCCATAGCACAAAAGTTAAAAACAAGAATCAACAAATGGAACTTACTCAAACTAAAAAGTTTTTTTCTCAGCAAGAGAAACAATAAGAGAGGTAAATAGGGAGCCTACATCATGGCAACAAATTTTTACTCCTCACACTTCAGATAGAGCCATAATATCCAGAGTATACAAAGAACTCAAAAAATTAAACAATAAGAAAACAAATAACCCAATCAACAAATGGGCCAAGGACCTGAAGAGACACTACTCAGAGGAGGACATACAATCAATCAACAAGTACATGAAAAAATCCTCACCATCTCTAGCAGTCAGAGAAATGCAAATCAAAACCACCCTAAGATACCATCTCACTCCAGTAAGATTGGCAGCCATTATGAAGTCAAACAACAACAAGTGCTGGCGAGGATGTGGGGAAAAGGGTACACTTGTACATTGCTGGTGGGACTGCAAATTGGTGCAGCCAATTTGGAAAGCAGTATGGAGATTCCTTGGAAAGCTGGGAATGGAACCACCATTTGACCCAGCTATTCCCCTTCTCGGACTATTCCCTAAAGACCTTAAAAAGCGTACTATAGGGATACTGCTACACCGATGTTCATAGCAGCATAATTCACAATAGCTAGACTGTAGAACCAACCTAGATGCCCTTCAATAGATGAATAGATTAAAAAAAATGTGGCATTTATACACAATGGAGTATTACACAGAGCTAAAAAATGACAAAATCATGGCATTTGCAGGGAAATGGATGGCATTAGAGCAGATTATGCTAAGTGAAGCTAGCCAATCCCTAAAAAACAAATGCCAAATGTCTTCTTTGATATAAGGAGAACAACTAAGAACAGAGCAGGGAGGAAGAGCATGAGAAGAAGATGAACATTAAACAGGAACGAGAGGTGGGAGGGAAAGGGAGAGAGAAGGGAAATTGCATGGAAATGGAACGAGACCCTCATTTTTATACCAAATTACATATAAGAGGAAGTGAGAGGAAAGGGAAAAAAAAACAAGGGAGAGAAATGAATGACAGTAAACGGGGTAGAGAGAGAAGATGGGAGGGGAGGGGAGGGGAGGGGAGGGGGGATAGTAGAATATAGGAAAGGCAGCAGAACACAACAGACACTAGTATGGCAGTATGTAAAAAAGTGGATGTGTAACCAATGTGATTCTGCAATCTGTATATGGGGTAAAAATGGGAGTTCATAACCCACTTGAATCAAATGTATGAAATATGATATGTCAAGAGCTTTGTAATGTTTTGAACAACTAATAATAAAAATTTAAAAAAAAGAGAAATGAAGTCTCAGCCCTTAAAAAAGAGTATATGATTATATTTAACTTTAAGATTTTTTGGGGTAAATTATTAAGATTATTTTTTGCCATAGTCCAGCTGGGCTGCCCAAGTCTGGCTGGGCAAAATAACCGAGAGGTGACAAGCAACTTGAAGATTGAAGCAGGAACTACTTTATTGCGAGTGAACTCAGCAGGAACTGAGAACTCAAAGTAGCAGGCACCCAAGGTAGTAGGAGCCACCTCTCTGCCAGACCGCCGAGGTACATATACGCAACTAATTACACACAGCTTAACTTAATTGACATCATCTAGACACAGCAGTCAGTCATTAAGGAATCCTCATCATCTTAGTGGCTCACTGGCATTGGCTCACAAACCACTCCTCCTGGCATACTGCCAGGCGCCATCTTAAGTTGATTGTGGCCCTCAACAATTTTTGGTAACATTATCAGGGAATCCAAGTTTTTGTATTCTCAAGAGACACCTTGTATCAGGTCCCTTTCTCCAAAAATTCATAGGCTATGTAGTTTCAAAATTTTTGACTTTTCCCATAATAAGATGTGGCATTTGGGTGTAATCTGACTCACTCAGGGGTGCTCATGTCTAATGGGTGCTCAGTGTAGTTACTTTCTTTGGCAACTGGAAGTATGACTGAGGCTATAGTGAAAATATGATCTTCTGGTGCCAGGGACCTATTTAAGAGGTTATTTTTACTTGCATAAGGTGGTAGAGTAGAAAATGACTTAAATTTTAACTGATTTGACCCTACTCCACCATTTACCACTGTAAGGCAATGAGCAGGTTGTTAATCCACAGTAAGCCTCAGTTCCCCCATTTGTAAAAAACGGGTGATAATAGTACCTTGTTCACAAGGATGTGGTGTTAAATGGGAATAATATTTACAATTGGTATAGAATCAGGCCCAATGTATTAAATAAGCGTAGCCATTAGAAAAGATCTACTAATTAAGTAAGGGTTATTATTATTATTTGTATGTTATATTTATTATCCCAGCTCTCCAGGTTGTCTGTTGGCCATTTACACTCTCTGTGAGCAGATGTAGGACTGCATTCTCTCACCCATGCTGTGAGAGCCCATACAGCACAAGCCCAGGGATCCTGCAAGAAGAAGTAAGGCATAAATTTAAGACATTGTAAGAGGATCTTGCTGAACTGAGCCTGGAATTACATGAAAAGAAATCTTTTAAGAGTTATTTTCTATTCAAAAAGGACTTGCTGCATTATTAAATTCCACCATACTGGGAGCTTTGCTCCTTCACATTCGAACTTTCAAATCTTACTTATTACTGCTCCAGCCTAGATGGGGTGGAGGAAGCTGAGAAAGAAATGCTGGCCAGTAGATCATAAAGGAGATATTCGCAGGGATGAGAATAGCAGGAGCTTTCCACCTACATTTGCCAGTTGCTTTAAACTTTTCAAAACACTCATTCCTGCCTTCTCTGTTGGGGTTGGTAGCAAGGAGCTTGGTTCACGGTGAAGCCAGGACCCCTACATATAAAACTCCTAGATAATAAAACATCTATGCCCTTCCTACTCATCCCACCTCCTAAAGGTATTCAGAATCATGAGGACTTTGTAGCTATTTATATCGGTACATTTACTTACTCAATATCCATCATTTGTAATATATGCTGAATATCTTATATACATTATCTATGTAATTTTAAAACAATTCTTTGAAATAGCTGGAGTTTTTTTTCATATCAGTTATTCAAAGTCCTATAGATAGTAAGTAGCAGAACTTGAATTTCAACATAGAAATTTAAAACAAAATTCGTGGTTTGAGAACTCTACTGAAATGTTGGAAGACTTGGTCCTGTGCTTGGAAGTTAACAAGAGACTCAGCAATTGGTGGAAGCTTCTCTCCTCAGCTGTAAAAACAGATGAGACTCTTGGGAGGAGAATAACATTGCACTCTTGCCACAGTCTGGCTGGGCACAATTCACGAGCCACTTATCAAGCACGAACGAACTTTATTTTTAGAACGCACACGCAGCACCACTGGAGCTCTTCAGGAATTCCCTCAGAGCCCAACTGCCACTACTGGCTTCCAGTGAGCCTCTCAACCCCCATCCCTCCCGCTCTTGAGGCTGATTGGCTGGGTCTCATGGGCGGAGCCAAAAGAGTCCCCCAATGAGCAGCTCCGTGGTCTGAAAGGGCGGGGAAACAGCCCAATGAGCATCACCTCAGAGGAGCCAATCAGCTGGCAGCTGGAAGTTTGCTGGGTCCACTTAGGCTGTGGCTCTCAACACACTCTGTGTTTATTTAAATGGATTAAGTCAACTCTAAGAGACAAAGAGAACAGAGAAGCCTGGGAAGGAGTAGTTCTAAAGAAACTGGATGAGAGGAAATAAATACATCCACACACTTGAAGACTGTATCATTCAGAGAGCTGACCAGTTTGTAGTCAAGGAGGGTTGCATAAAAGAAACGATGGTGGAATGAGATGAACATCATTACCCTCCGTGCATGTATGATTGCACGAATGGTGTGCTCTACTTCATATATAACCAGAGAAATAAAAAGTTGTGCTCCATTTGTGTACATTGAATCAAAATGCATTCTGTTGTCATGTATGACAAATTAGAATAAATTAAAAAAAAAGAAAGGAGCCTTAATAAAGTGTAATCTGTAACCTGTTTTCCTAAATACAGAATTTACTAAGTTAAATGGATCTTGGCCTCTGCCAGCTGGCGCCTATATAGGGAAAAATATAAACAGAGAAATAACCCTTAATGAGTCAGTTCTGAATTGTGGTGCTCCTTAGCCTGAAGAGATTTCAGAACAGTGAACTGGAGAACGAATAAGAGATGTATTTTAGAAGTAATGAATAGTCATTAATAAATGTTAATTAAATAATTGAGCTTATCTAGAACATTTATTTTTGTCCTATTGATTCTAGAATCAAACAAAAGAAACATAAGTTCTCTAAATAAAAAATTTCTCATTTTTAACCAATTGATATTTTTGCCCAGCAGGCAATGTGAATCCTTTGAGAAAAATGGGTGAGGCATGGTAATGATGTGGCTTTTCCTTTCTGGGTCATGGAGGATTCACCATTAACCTTTCCTTAACCACTTCCTGCTGTTTCTGTGCTGAGAAAAGTGATATTAACTTCCCTCTTTTCACCTGGGTCTTATGTCTTTTTTATTGTTTGCCTCTTCTTAAATTATACCTATCCACCAGGCTGCACTCTAATCTTATCTACCTCATATGACCTTCTGTGAACTCTGCTCAGCCTGTCCAAAAATGTTCAGCCCTGCAATGATCTCCCAAGATTTTGCGCTCCTTGGAGTGTAAGAACTGAGGTCTGTGCCTCTCTTACACTCTCCAACAGCATTCTGAGGTTGTGATTAATAAACTTTCACTGAGTAACTACAGCATTGACCATTTTATTAACCACAAATTATTAGAAAACTTTAAGAAGTGCACCCAAATACAGAATTCCTTGGCCTAACTTATACCTTTGGTTTTCTACTCAGATATGTTTCAATTCCACAGAAAAGAACCCAGCTTTAATCAGATCACTTGTTGGGTTGGGCGAGATTATAGTTATTGTCAAGATTTGGCTATCCTTTTACCAACTCAGCCAATGGCTGCCATTGGCAGCTAAATTCATGAGGGAGCATTCTCCTGACTCAAACCCTCATCCCCATATTGTTGGAATTCCAATTTTCTATATAAATTCTTATTCCTAACAGATGAGATAGAAATGGAATGTTTTGTTTTAAGCATACTGAAAGATGCAGCAGATTCTCATTGTTCATGTAGTTATTGTCAGTTATTACCTATAAAGTTGTCACTAATATTGAATAAGTGAATGTTGAATCATTGCTCCAAATGGTAAATTCAGGGTGAGGTTTTTGAGAGCTGCTAAGATGTTTTTCTCAACCAATTGACACCTAACTTTGTTTGATGGGTATTTATGTTGATACATCTTAGTTTATATTGTTGATTCATTAAAATCAAACTCATAGCTGGGTGTGGTGGTGCACATCTGTAATCCCAGTGACTCAGGAGTCTGAGGCAGGAGGATCACAAGTTTGAGAACAGCCTGGGTAACTTAGCAAGACCATGTCTGAAAAAAAAGGGGGGGGGGGTGCTGGGAATGTAGTCTAGTGGCAAAGTAGCCTTGTGTTAAATCCCCACCAGAACCACAAACAACTCTGTAACTGATGCCAGAATGCAGTTTCTTTTTTAATTTTCTCTTCAAAGTACATCAAAGCCTTCTTTTGTTTGTTATCATTAGACTTCACTTCAGCACTACACTGGGGCCCATTTTAAATGGTGACATCACCAACAGAAGATGCAAAAATGTAAGAATCACAGCAAAATATACACTGTAAGAATACTTGTCTGAAGTATTAAAAAACTGAAACACGAAGACAGGGAAATGCTCTTTTGAACCCCAGCTGGGAATGGGCACTTTGGCAACTCAAATATTTTATCACTCTGTGCAGATATGTGACGATCAATAACCACAAAAGTGTTCAAGTATTGATTTGGGGGCTAAATTTCAGCATGAAGGCAAATTGGCAAATACAAAATGAGTGGATAATGAGGACTGATGGTACCTTAAAATCGTATCTACTATTGGCACTTGCATCCTGTCTTGGATTTGGGGACTCTCCATTTATCCACTCCAGTAAAATGACCCATGTTCATTTATAAGGCAAGGAAAATCCATACATTAACTAAATCGAAGGGATTTCAAGCCGTTAGAGCCATTTTAACATGTTCAATTATGCTTTACCACTCGAGAAGTTCTTAGGGCTTTACAGAAATTGGAGCTCAGAAGAACAGAGGTTTTGCTATCATAGTGTTCTAAATTTAAAACCAGATGATGCTACTGATTAGCTGAGGATCCTCAGGAAAGTTACCTACCTTATGCACACAAGCTGCCTTATTTCTAAAACCAAAAATACAATACTTCCTTTGCAGAGTTTGAAACAACTATGTGGAAAATGTCTTCTATGAGTACATATTGAGTTCAGTGTTCTCTTTCCCCCTGCAATCCAGTTGCAATGACATTTAGAGGTGGGGCCTTTGCTGGGTGTTAGGTTATGAGGATGGACCTCTCATGAAAAGGATTAGTGCTCTTATATAAAAGACTTGAGAGGATTTAATTGCACTTCCACCATGTGGGGACACAGCCAGTAGGCATTATTGCTGATAGAAAGTATGTTCTCACCAGACACTAAAACTGTTAGCACTTTGATCTTGGACTTTCTAGCCCCCAGTGTTGGGAAAAGGTATAATGGCAGCTATACCCCAAAAAAACCCAACATGGCACCTGAGGAGCTTCTCTTCCTGCCTCTCCCTTTCCTGTCAGCGCCAAAAACCCCCGCCGGCGCCAATTTCAAATCTCGCTGGAAGGAAACCTTAGCCCCAATAAGAACTAATTTCGTGGGCTCCGGAACTGACATCTGGAGGAACTTACCAATAAACGAGTGACCTGTCATTTACCTAAGCCCTGCCACCTCTCCTTAGATCTATATAAGCCCACAGCCTTTTGTAATAAAGTGGAACTCTCCCAGGCGAAATGTCTTGCGTGGAGGAATTCTTTCACCCAGAACTATAAAACAAGAAAAAATAACTTAGTTTAGGTAATTTCTTGTAGTATCCTAAATGGACTAAGATACACTTCTTCCCAAATTTTTGTTATAGAAAATTGACTATCCTCAGAATCTCTGAGTGGTTCCAATTTATAAGATTTTTTTAAATGAGATAATTTTAAAAGCAATCTCTCTACTCCAGCAATAGAATTTAAAATTCATCAGCTCAGGTAACATAGAGGTTATGCCTACAAACACAACTTTTAGGAAATCATCTTTTTTTCTATCCCACTATTAGTTGGTTCATAGAAAGTTACATAGTTGTGATGAGTAGATTTATGGGATTACTTAGTCAAATATAGGATGCCTAGACACGTGGCCAACTATTATTCTGAGTGTGTATGAGAGTTTTTTTTTTTTGTGGATGAGATTAACATATGAGTTGGTGAATGAATAAAGCAGATTGCCCTCCCTAAGGTGCATGGTCCTCATTAATCACTTGAAGACCTGAATAGAATTAAACATTTGAATAAGAGGAAACTCAAACTTTTCTAGACTTTGGATTTAGACTACAACATCTGCTCTTCTTGGTTCCTGAGCTTTCAGTCTGCTGTTTCAGACTGGAATTTACATCATTGGCTCTCCTAATTCTCAGAACTTATGATTCAATTCGTATTAGAACTACACAATGGTTCTCCTGCACAGGCAATTTGCTACTGCAAATCTTGGAACTTCTGAATGTTCATAATCATTTGAGCAAAATCTTTAAAATGTATCTCTATACTCATACAGACATTACTAAAAAAATGTGTGCTCATGTACTTCCACCCATATATACACATACACGTACATACACAAATACCCTATTGGCTCTGTTTCTCTGGAGAATTGTGACTAATATAATAGTTGACTACAGTGGACCAAGTGAATAGTTTGGGGTGATTTTACTGTTTCCCACAGTGTTATGGTAGTTGCTATGATATACTTCCCAGATTGCCTTCAGGAATAATGACATTGATACCTACTTCAGTAAGTAAGAGTTCTACTACAGACAATTTTCAGTTGTCAGTCCATTCAGGGATTATTATCCTGGGTCATGCCCTCTTCCTGAGATGGTCGATGTTCCATTAGAGGATAATAATTGACACAGAGTATAATGTATAACTTTCTCACATCAAGTTGAAAGAATTCTCAAGGTCCATCTTGGCTATAGCACAAACTATGGGTTGAACCTCAGATTCTCTCTCTCTTCAATCTTCTTTACCTTATACCCTGAGTTGTTAATTCCTCTCTGTTACAGTGTTAATTCTCTATTACAGTGTAGGCTTCCAGGCATTCCAAACTCCAGCAGAATCCAGTTTAAGTCCTGCTTCTATTGAGATGCCTTCTTGACCCTTCCAGTTCATATTTTACTAGCAGTGCTTAGCATATTACTTAATGTGTTTTTAAAAATGCACATCCATAGGTGCATCTGTCCCTCAAATTTGTTTTAATTGGCTCAAACATTAAGACATCTATTTATAAATGAATTAGTGTGGTATGGTATGTATTTCTTTTTTTAATTTTTTAAATTCATTTTTTTTTATTATTAGTTGTTCAAAACATTACAAAGCTCTTGACATATCATATTTCATACATTTGATTCAAGTGGGTTATGAACTCCCAATTTTCCCACGTATATAGATTGCAGAATCACATCGTTTTTACATACTGCCATACTAGTGTCCATTGTATTCTGCTTCCTTTCCTATCCTCTACTATCCCCCTCCCCTCCCCTCCCCTCCCATCTTCTCTCTGTATATGGTATGTATTTCACAGTGAATGATAAATCCCACTACTCCACCTTATCTTCTGCATACCAGTTTTACAATTTTTTAAAATTACTCAGAACACTCTGAAGATGCTTCAGAACCCTCATAATTACTCGGTACCATCTTATATTCTGTGGTTTTATTTGGGGTGTTTACAGATGTGACATAAATTCCTAGAAAGCATGTGCCTTTTAATTATCTTTTGTTAAAATATGTGGGGTTCTCCCATCATGCACATGATCCATTTTTCTATGCATAGGAAGATGTGGTTTCTATGAGACCACTGATATTTAGCATCCCTTTTCTGTTATACATGATTAGATATTGATTGTAACTTAAGAAAGATTTATGCATGTGTTAGTCATCTTTTCTTCACTGTAACTAAAATACCTGACAAGAACAACTTAGAGAGGAAAATTTATTTTCATTGCCAACTCCATTGCCTTGGACCTGAGTTAAGGCAGAACATCATGATGAAGGAAAACCACCCAGTATGACAGCCAGGAAACAGAAAGAGCCAGAAGCTAGGGACAAAATATAATTGCCAAGGGCATGCCCCCAGTGATTTACTTCCTTCAATCATACCCCATCTACCTACAGTTAACACTTAGTAACCCATTCAAATTATTAATCCATCAAATGAACTAATATACTGATCAGGTTACAGCTCTCATAATCTAATCAGTTCACCTCTGAATATTCCTGTATTGTCACATGAACTTTTTTGTGGACACCTCATATCCAAATCATAACAATTTTCAAATCAAGAATTCAATTCAAATACACCAAATAAATTCACAATAGTTTCATGTTATGTTTAGAGGAATTAATTTAAAAAATTTGGCTAAAACACTTGAATCAGTAATAAAAATTATATATTTAATATTTATTAAATATTATATTTAATATTCATATTAAATATATATGTATCTAACTGAAATACCTATACTTTTAAAATACAAATGATATTCATTAATAGTTTTAAATTGTAGTTTTTAAAGCAACAATCTAATTGTTTGTAATCCAGAACTAAGAAGCAGGAGGTTCCAATATGAAAATGTAAAGATGGGATAAATCAAATTCTGCTTTAAAATCTGTTAATATTTCCAGGTTGTATTAAATTTCCTCATTTTTTTTTTTGCAGGGGCAAGTATCAGGGATTGAACTCAGGGTCACTCAACCACTGAGCCACATCCCCAGCCTTATTTTGTATTCTATTTAGAGACAGGGTCTCACTGAGTTGCTTAGTGCCTTGCTTTTTTGCTGAGGCTGGTTTTTGAAATTGTGATCCTCCTGCCTCAGCCTCCCAAGCCTCTGGGATTATAGGCATGTGCCACTGTGCCGGGCAATTTCCTCATTCTTAATTGAAGGTAGGCCTACTGGATAGTAGTAGTAATACTGTTATACCTCAGTGTACCAGGCAGGGTGAAGGTACGCAATGTAATTCCAGCTCTAAGAAAGCTTGTTTTATCTAAAGAGATTTTTGTGTAGTGTGTGTGTTTGTGTGCGTGTGTGTGTGCACATGTGTATTTTAACCAAGCTCCTCTTCCCTTGTAGTGTTATATTAAACAAGAAAACAAAGATAATGAGTGGATATATAAATGTTTAGGAAAAAAAAAAAAACAATGAAGCACAAAATGTCCACTTCTGTCTGTTATGCACAGTAGGGAAAAAACATTTAAGTAATCAAAACTCTCAAACAAGAATGATAAATTATAATATATCAACCCCATAGAACTGTATGCAGACATTAAACTACCTAAAAAAATACATGTAGAACAATACAAAAAATATGTCTAGGAAATAACAACAAAATACAGTAAGCAAAATGGTGTGCTAGAATTACAACTATAAAAAAATAGGTATACATTTGGACAAAGTCTGCATGAAAATCAAAACAGTTGTTTCAAAGTGATAGAATTATAGATAATTTTTTCCCCTTAAAACGTTCTTAAATGTTACATATTTCTTTCACAACACAAAAACTGTGTGTATGAAAAGAATTATAATGAATAAAGCAATCAGAGATTGTCTTGAAGCAAAGCAGTAACATGAAATCAAGACAATGTAGATGGAAGTTATATCGCACTTTTAAAAATCTGCTTCAAGCAGAGAGCATTTTCCAGAAACTTAAAATGGTGGCTCAAAAATCGGCATTGACACCACCATGGTATATGAGGGATGGAAGAGGGGTGTGGGGTGATGGGTCTACTGTCCACTCTTCAAGACGTTTTCTCCTTCCCTTCCTCTGAGTTCAGCATTGGTTCCTGTTATTTTGCACATTATTAGCAACTTCATTTCCACCATCTTCTCTGCTCCTTACAACAAATTAATAGGCAACTTCCCAAAAAACTCCCTAAGCACACTCATATATTGGGGAGGAATGCCAGCAAGGAGGTCCTTTTTCATGTTTCAGAGTTTCGCATTGTGATGCATCAAAGTACATGGAGAGCTGCCAGTAGGAAAGAAAGAGATGGCGAGAGAATCTCTGCAGTTGGTTCTATAGCTATGGAAATGTATCCGGCTAAGCTATTATAGTATAAGTTATTTATACTATTTTAAATATGCCTTTTTAAAAATTGTGGTTGAATCTATGGGGGGGAGCATGAATTATTTTTAAATTATAAAATATTGAAAATGGTGGGTCTTTGCCCTATGTTATAATATGTTGCTGATTTAAATTCTACTCCCAAGTCTATATTTAACTGAAAATGATTTAAAATACAGGCTCATGGCTATAAATGATATATAATCTATTGTTATTATACTATATTAGTTACAAATTAAATTAAACTTTTTTTCATACTGATACCAGCTTATGCATTTATTCTACCAGGTAGTACTTTACCCTAAAATTGTCATATATATATTTTCCAAGTTCTAGAGGATAAAGTATTACCACTTACAGTTTCATACATTCATACTGTTATTTGAGTTTCACAAGACTGCCTGTAGCTGCCCTGCATATTTCAAAACAAATATTCACAAAAAAGTTTGTATTAGAACCTATGTTTGAGTCAGAATATAATGGTACAAAGTTCTCAATATTTGGTGACCAGAAAAATGGACTATGAGAATTGCTAATGCTCTTCAAAAAATATGTATGGCTGTTTCTCTTATAGTCACATGCAACAATTATACATCTGGGTGCCCTTTTGTGTTATTGTGGTCCCGTGATTTGCTTTGGCCAATGAAATATATACAGAACTAACATATATCACCTATAAGAGTGAAACTGATATTTTCCTTTCTTCCCTTTTCCTCTGCTTCACTGATTCAAACTCACTTTACAAGATTAAGCCTTGGTCGGTTTGGAAATGTAAAAAACTGAGCTGAGCAGAGCTGCCCACCTATCTATGGTGAACATATAACATGAGGAGAAGAAGCATCTTTTTTGCTAAACCACTGGGATTTTTGGAGTTGTTTGTTACCACAGTATTATAGAGCTGTCTTGACCGAATGGCAGTGAGTGAGCATCTGAGAAGTTATCCAGCCTTTAGAAAATATATATTATTTAGCATTTGACACAAAGGATATATATATATATATATATATAGTACATGAACTCATCACCCCATTTAAGAACTGAAATAGTCATACATTGTTTGAAACTTTTCTTATTATTCCCCTATATACTAATACCTCTGCTCCTCCCTGGATATAACTACTATCTTACAACAAGTATACATCTGTGTGCATCACTGTCTTGATTCTTTATTGATACATATGAGTAAGGAAAAAACCCCACAGGATGTAGGTAACTATACAGATAATGATACTTTTGTAAAATACTCATATTTTGATCACATTCTTTTGCATAAGGAATACTATTGTACTACTAGTAGCTAATACTTACTGACATTATTAGCAACTTTTGTTTTAATAGCTTTAGATGCATTAATTCCTTTCTATGAGGTAGGAATTATGCTTATTGACCTTTTTCAAAAGATGAAGTAGATAAGGTGAGAAACTAAATGCCTTATTCAGTCAGACATATTAAAAACAACAGATCATTTGTCTCTGGTGTTATTGTGGCTGTAACAAATTATCACCAATATGAAAACCCAATTTAACAAATTTATTCTCTTGCATTCTGGATTTCCAAAGTACAATATGGGTCTTACTTGTGTTGGCATGGCTGACTTCTTTCCAGAGGCTCTAGGGAATAATCCATCTCCTTTTCCTTGCCAGGTTCTATATATAATCCATGTACATTCCTTAGCTTATGGTCCCTTCCTCTCTCTCTTCAAAGCTAACACCCAGAATTTATACCTATGCCTCATTCTTTAACTTTTAAGGGTCTTTATTAGATTGAGCTCACCTAGCTCATCTAAAATTATCTCTCCAACTCAAGACTCTTAATTAAATCTCATCTGTAAGTCCCCTTTATTATGTTAATTAGCACATTTATAGGTTCCTTACTCTACCTAACACAAGTCCAAAGTATGTCATATTACTAACCATGGTATACTGCCTTATGTGTCATTTTAAAATCAGTATCATCAGTAGCCTCAACAAAACACATATTCTAAAACTAACCATTGGTATACAAAAATCATCCATTCACTAAGAATTCTTATCTTCTACTTTGGATCTAATCTATCTATTCTTCAATCAGCTTTATAATAGGCAGACTTATACACTGGAAGAGGTGTAGAGTCCTATCCCTGCTACTTACTAGGTATTATTATCAGTATTTAAAAAATAAACTACAGGAGGAAGTTTAAGTAACTTGCTTGATAAAAACATAGCAAATAAATGGTGGGTTATTTTCATATGGCATGTTATATCTCATGACACAAATTTTGCTAAATAAGTGTAATTGTGAGTTTGAGAAGAGGTAAATCTTGGTGGGTGTTGTGAGTTTGAGAAGAGATAAATCACAGTGCATTTGAGTGTGGGAAACTATTGTGGAGACTGAGTTGTGTCTGAAGAATATGAACATATAGTTATAGAATTAAAGTAAACCCATACTGATTCCTTAATCTGGGATAGGGAATTATTAGATATTTTGAAAAAAATTATTAAAACTCTCAAATGGTGCAACAACTAAAACCTCAGTCATTACAAATAAACATCCATATTTACTTTTTGTATCTAAGAAGACAATGAAAGATAGAGCAAAGAGGCAGTTTGGCTTGGGACCTTGGGACCTAAGAAACAACTTGGTGTTGAGTTCCTTGTGTTTCCATTTTATCTCTTATATCCCAAATGGAAGCTGAAGAAACTGGGAACACAGAGATGCTAATGGGAGAGGTAGGGAGCCCAAAAAAGCTTGCTCTAGGAAAGGGATAGCCTCACAAGTACAAAACTGTAAGACAATAATAACTGCTACAACCAGAAAGAGAAATCTATGTTCCTACCCACACTCATACCAGGAAAGGCAAAGTGGAAAGCCATGACTTCTTCCTTCGGAGACACTGAGAGCCTGGAGAGAAGGTTGAATGGGGACCCAGGAGTTTCATCACCACTAATGATGTCAGCTCAGACCATATGGTGGGTCTGTATTTCTACTGGAAAACAGTGAATGAGGCAACACATATCAATTCCTCTGATGGCAACACATATCAATTCCTGTTGGAGGATCAGATGAGACCAAGTAGGGAGTCAAGAATGTCACCACTGCAAGTAGTGACCACATCAGAGAAGGCCCAGAGAGGAGCACTGAAGAGGTAAGACTACCCAGTATGGACAGGGAGATGGGAGTGGAAGCCAAAACTTCCACGAAATTGAAAGTAACAAAGACCATCTTCCTTCAGTATCAGTGGATGTTATAGGTCACATACTGTGTGACTCCATTTACAAAATTTTCTTGAAATGCCAACATTAGAGAAACAGAGAACAGGTTAGTAATTAGGAAGGATTAAGAGAGTAAAGAGTAAAGGAGAAATATTTCTGTAGTAATAGAATTATCTTGAGTGTATCAATGATTATATCCCATTTAATTTTATGTTACAGTTTTTCAAGATGCTGTCACCTAGGGAAATATCTTTAAAGTAAATACCAGACCTTTCTCTATTGTTTCTTACAATTTCTGAATCTATATTTACCTAAAACATTTTTTAATTAAGAAGAAAATCTTGAAAAGGCAATATCTGCTATACTTTGAAAACCATGATATTGATGTGATATGCTGTATTATGACTAGGAGACTATGGTATAGGTTTGGTTGTAAGAGGAGTAGATTCAGCTTCTTTGAATTTTCAGTACACTCAGAAGTGACGATTGCTCTGTGGTTTTTTTCATGGTAATGAAAATCAAAAAGTCAACAGAATTAGTTTGAAATCCAAACCATGAAATTACTATATGAAATAAAACTGCCCCACAACCTACATTATTCAAGATCACTTATCAGTGCCACCATTCTGAAAGAAATGTTTTATAAGTAAAACAAAATTATAATAAAAACTTTTGTGTAGTGAACGCACAACCAGAGTTTTGTAGGATGGTTGTCAAATGGCTGTGACTCCAACAGTCTGATGCCCATAAGATATTCAGGGTGTTCCCTTTAGGGCTTTTGGAAAAACCATTCACTGTTCTCTCTTTTCTGTTTTTTTAAAATTTCTATTACACATTCTGTTGACAAAGTAATACCAATCCACTGTTGATGTCTTGAAGCTGTCATACTTTCCCAGGGCTATTGTATAAAAGGGTGAGAGAGTGGTCTACCATTTTTGAGCATCAAGTGATTCAGGCGGTGTGAGAAATCAAGTCACAGAAGCTACACAAAAGTCATCCAGCATGTATGTATATTTTTTTCTGTTCTTATCTCTATGATCATGTTAAATTACTAATATTTCAGAATAGTGTATCACAATCAAAAGGTAGTTTTTGTAAACATTATGGCAACCACAAATCAAAAATCTATGATAGAAAAATTAAAAAAAAATAATAATTAGGAAGAAATCAAAATATACTACAGAATAAATTATGACTATGAAGGTATAATATAGGTGAGAAAAAAATTAACTACAATAAAATGAGAAAACAAACTACAAAATGGCTGGTAATAAGGCCTTACCTTTCTATATGTTCCTTGCATGTAAAATGGATCAAATTCTCCAATTAAAAGGCATTGAATGACTGAATGTTTTTTTTTAAAAAAATAAAGACCCAACCATATGTTACTTACAAGAAATTCACTTCACCTCTAAGGATACTCATAGACTGAAAGTGAAGGAATGGAATAAGACATAGGCAAATGGACCCAATAAAAATAAACAACCAAACAAACAGAAAAGCAGGAGCAGCCATAGTCTCATCAGATAAAATAGACTTTAAATCAAAAAGTCTTGTGGTTTGGATGTGGATTGTTCTCAGAATCTCCTGTGTTAGGCAATGCAGCAAGGTTCAGGGATATAAAGATTAGATTGTGAGGGCTCTATCAGATCAGTGGATTAATCTATTTCATGGATTAATAATTTGAATGGATTTACTGGGAGGTGGTGAAAACAATAGTCAGGTGGGACATGGTTGGAGGAAGTAGGTCACTGGGGACTTGGCCCCAGGGTCTATGTCTGTCCTTGGTCCCTTCCTCCCCCTCTACTCTTTCTCTCTGCTTTCTGGCTGCCCTGAACTGAGCTGCTTTCCTCCACCATGCCCTGATGCCATAATGTTCTGCCTCACTCAAGGCTCAGAGCAAGAGTCAACTAACCATGGACTGAGACCTTTGAAAACATGAACCCCAAATGAACCTTTCCTCCTCTAAATTGTTCTTGACAGATATTTTGATGACAGTGATGAAAAGCTAACACAAAAAACAATAAAAAGAGTTAGGAATGTCATTATAAAAATGATAAAAGGATCAATTTAGCAAGAGGAAATAACTTTAAATGTATGTTTACTCTCTCTATGTGTGTGTATATATATATGTGTATATACACATATATATGTACATCAATATGCACTTGAATATATAAAGAAATATTAAAAGACTTCAAGGAGAGATGACTCCAGTACAATAATAGTTGGAACTTTAATACCCCACTTTCAGCAATGGACATTTTTCTCCTTATCACATGGAACATCATCCAGGAGAGAACATATCACAGGACACAAAACAAGTCTTAACAAACTTAAAAACATTTGAAATTATATTCAATATCTTTTCCAACTACAATACAATAAAATTATAAATCAATAACAAGAAAAAACTTTGGAATCTTGTACCAACCACATATAAATTAACTTAATTTGGAATAAGCAACAGATTAAGAAAACTATAAAGAGAGAAATTCATAAAATTTCTTTAAATATGTGATAATGGAAGCACAACCTGTCCAAACCTTTGTGATACAACAAAAGCAGTACTAAGAGGGATGTTTGTAGCAATTAATGCATACATTTAAAAAAGCAGAAAGATCTCAGATAAAGAACCTATCACTCTTTCTCCATGAAGTAGAAAAACGAGAACAACTATATGCAAAATTTGTCAAAGAAAAGAACTTATAAAAATTAAGGCAGAAATAAATTAAATGAAAAAGAAAAAAATGATATAATGATATTTTACATAAGAGTTTATGAAATATTTAGTGTATTCCTCACAATTTATCAATTAATTATGATTTGAGTTTGGCTTTTGATATTTCCTTGTTAAATTCTCAGAGAGTAAGTTCATCTCTAATCTCTTGGGAGGGAGGGTCCTGTTTTTATCATCATGAAATGACCACATTAATAGCATCACACAATATAAGTTAAGAAACTAAAATCCAAATAGATTATATCTGATTGTTCACAATTAAATTCCAGTTATTGGCAGAACTACCAACTCTATCACTCTCCTCTGAGGATTTCCAAAATTTGAGAAAGTGAACACAAATGCATCAGTACAATTTTTTTTTTTCTATTATCACCTAGCACTTTGGAAATGTTCACAGAAATACATGGCATTTGCAGGTAAATGGATGGCATTGGAGAAGATAATGCTAAGTGAAGTCAGGAAATCCCCAAAAAAGAAATGCCAAATGTTTTCTCTGACATAAGGAGGCTGACTTATCATAGTGGGGTAGGGAGGGGGAACATGGGACGAATAGATGAATTCTAGATAGGGAAGAGGGGAGGGACGGAAAGGGAGGAGGGAAAGGATTAGCAAGGATGGTGGAATGTGATGGACATCATTATCCAAAGTACATATATGAAGACACGAATTAGATGTCAATCTACTTTACATACAGAGATACAAAAAATTGTGTTATATGTGTGTAATAAGAATTGTAATGCAAAAAAACCAAGTGCATGTATAAAGACATGAATTGACATGAACATACTTTATACAAAGATATCAAAAATTGTGCTCTATATGTGTAATAAGAATTGTAATACATTCCGCTGTTGTGTATTTTAAAAAATAAAATCAATAAAAAAATTTTAAAAAAGAAAGAAATACAATGGGCTATCCTTCTCATACAAAATGTTTGACCATTTTTAAAAATTTCCCTACAAATATTCCATGTTTTGCTGTGCCCATATTCTGAACAAATGAACTACTGTTGTTCTGAAGACTCCATGGAGGATTGGTTGAGAACTGTACCAGAATCTGTAGATGCTCAAGGCCCTTATGTAGAATGACACAGTATTTGCCTATAATGTACTGTTCCCTTTAATTCATTTCTGGATTGCTTATAACACTTAATGCAATATAAAGACTATATAAATACTTGTAAAACTACATTAATTAGGGAATATTGATAAGGAAAAAAATCTGTATATGCTCAGTATAGACACAATGTTTTAGAAAATACTTTTGATCCATGCTTGATTGAATCTGTGTATGAAGAATTCACAAACATGGAAGGCCAACTGTACTTACCTGACTTGCAGAAAAAGAGAAATGAGAGATGATTTGAATCATGTGATTTTTGTCCTGGCCTAAAACAAATAGGAAAAATGCAAGTTGCAATCTAATCAAGAAGTTTTTTCTTTGGTAGGTTGTTTTCTATAATGTATCCAAACCCAGAGAGCCTGCTATCCTGCTTGTGGCCTATAAAAATATAAAGAATTAGGACAATCGTTCTGTTCAGTTGAGACCTCCACTGTTCTCCCTATGGGAACTTCCTAATTGATACATGTTCAAATAAGACTGAAATTGAGAAAGAGAAAGCACCAACTATTTTGAAATAATGAGAATCTTTCCCAGGTTTTATACACTAACTGGAACTTGTGCTACTACCTTGAGTATTGTAATTCCCTCATGAACAAAATTGGCCTAAATAATTATCCAATGCTTGGAGCAACACAAGAGTTCTTGGACTTCTACATTTTCAATAAATGGAAAATGTGCAGGGAAGAGAGGAAAAGTAAAATTTATTTAATAGTTATCAATTAAAGAAAAATAGTAAATTAATAGTAAATTAAATTAATTTACTAAAAATAGTAAATTAATAAATTAATACTCAGTTTCATCATTTAGCAAAATAATGAGGTTGTTAAAGCTTCTTAAACTCTTTAACCCAATTTAACTCTCTTTTCCACATCCTGATGCCCAGTAGATGCCTTTTCTTGATCCTGTAATTTAGAGTGTTTGCATTCACAGGGTTGTAAATTAAAGTATTAGCTGTCAATTAATGCATTAGCCAGTTAAAGTTAGTGCCACTTCAAAAGTATTTGCATATAATCTGGGGGCTTTTGAAAGCTTTAAAGATTTAAGTGAGGTCTCTGTCCTGGTACATGCTCAGTCCTGAGCTTTTCTACTTAGGTGGGTATCTCAATGACAGGCATTCAAAGGGGACTTGACATTCATGACTAACCTTAGGTAAAACTATCAGGACTGAATTATGAATTTTCCACCTGCTTTAATATGGAATCATTTTATTTTATTTCTTTGTATTTGCTGATTTAGAAAGAACACAAATATTTGCTCCCTGTTTTTGACATTGTTTTGAAGATAAGGCATCTATATATAACATGGAGAAAAGTTACCTCTCATTCATTTAGCAAGTATTTTTGGGAGACTTTCCATGTTTCAGGAGCGCTGATACATTCTGATGATACAAAGGCAGGTGAAGTGCTGTTCCTGCTGTTTTCTATTTGATGATTATCTGAATGCTGCATTTAATACTCCACCAAAACATGTTGCTAAATAAAAAAAAAGAATTATATTTGGAAATTTGGGGAGAATAAAGCAAATGAAAGGAGAAAGAAGGGTAGGAACCTAAAGGCTAGAGAAACAAGTTGGTAGGATCACAAGATGGGGTCTAGAAAACAGAGTGATGGATAGTGTGAGTCCTATATGGAGGAATCCATTCCTCTGTTGGAGAGAAATGAGTGGATCTGTAGGAGGGCAAGTAAAGGTCAGTGTTTAAACATTTCCAAGCCAATTCTCTGCCAGTTGTTTGGGCAACTTTTACCCAAAGGAGAACTTCTGTTGTTTAGTAGATGGTTGACACCAGAGGATACTCTTCTCAATGCAGATGAGAACCTTCCTCCATTGAACTAGCATCTTACCTGTTATCTACCACATGATATTTCAGGACTCCGTTTGAACATAGTATGTATTTCATATAAAGATATGTATTAATACACAGGAGGAAAACTCTTCAGGTCCTAGCTAAAGGGTGGCATATCAGACCAGTTACCTCTCATTCATTTAGCAAGTATTTTGGGAGACTTTCCATGTTTCAGGAGCGCTGATATATTCTGGTGATACAAAGGCAGGTGAAGTGCTATTCCTGCTGTAAGCACTGTTTCCACAAAGAGGAATAATTACAGCTTATACATTCAGTGCCAAAATAGAAATTAGAGCAAAGGGCTATGGAAGATTTCCCTGGAACACAGCAGAGGGGAAGGATTCATTCTTTCTAAGAAGATATAAAGGGGAAATTGCAGATCACAACATTTTTGAACTAGCCTTGGAAAGATAAAATAGTGAATTAGGCAGAAAGGGGGCAAAAGTAATTCAAAACATGGTGGGCAGTATTTTCAAATCTCAGTGGAATGAGCACGCTTAGCAAAGCTGAAATAGCCTAGCTGAACACAGGATGTGGAAGAAGAAAGGAAAAAAAGGTAAGGGTGGAAGCTTCTCAGGGTTAGACCAAGAATGGTTTCCATTTGAAATTTATACTGTGAAACAAAAGGGTCAATCCATCATTTTAGGAGGTAAAATGTCATGACAAGGACTGTGTTTTATTAGGATAAACCATGTAGATAACTTAGTGGACAGATCAAATCAAGAAGCTCAGCATATGAATCTCCTGGAAGAACCAGTAAAGGACATATAGGTATGTGGACCAAAAATAAAAGCAAGCTAAGTGCATTATTAGTCAGGTTTTTTTTTTTTTTTTTTCACCGTGACCAAAATATCTGACAAGATAACTTAGAGGAGGAAATGTTTATTTTGACTCACAGTTTCAGAGGTTTCAATCCATGATCAGCTGGTTCCATTGCTTTGGGCCTAAAAGTGAGGCATAAATCATAAGAGAAGGGTGCAGCAGAGGAAAGCTTCAGCTCACAGCAGTCAGGAGAGAAAGGGAGAGGGAGAAGGAGAGAGAAAGAGAAAGAAAGGAGAAGGGACGGGGATAAGATACAGTACCCAAGAGCATGCCTCCAGTGACCTTCTTCCTCCAACCATCCCTTATCTGTCCACAGTTTCTACTACCTTCCAATAGACCATTCAAATTATTAATACATCACATGGACTAACCCACTAATGGTTAGAGCTATCATGATTCCATTGCTTTCCAAAACCCCCACCTCTGGACATTGTTGGATAGAGATCCAGGTCTTCAGCACATGAGCTTTTGGAGAATATTCCAGATTCAAACCATAATGCCAAGGGCAAAGGTTCAGAAAAATATCAGGAGTGGGCACTGTCATTAGATCCCTGTGAAAGAGGAAAATAGACAAAGTGACTTATAAATGAAAGTAGGTCATTTGGTGAGAAAATTAGGGAGGAGTTGATGCCTTTTATATATATATATATATATATATATATATATATATATATATATATGTATATATATTTTTTTTTTGATGGACCTCTTTAATTTATTCATTTATTTATATGCAGTGCTGAGAATCGAATCAGTGCCTCACACATACTAGGAAAGTGCTCTACAATTGAGCACCAGTCCCAGCCCAAGAAGTGATGCCTTTTGGGGATATAATTTCAATGCAATCTTGAGATAGAATATGCCTGGTGTCTTTCCTCCCCAGCCTATTTAATTTGTCTTTTGCCAAAAAAGATGATCTGTAGTATGTCATCAATATGTTTTCTGAATGCCTGGCTTCTACAGGGTTTGTACAAAAGGGAACATCAATAAAACAATGGTAGGAGGGAAGAGACAGAGGTCAGGGGTTCCCAGTTTCCTTACTGTTAGGGCACTTTGGGTTGGTATGGTCATGAAATGATCACTCTTCTGAGGTGGTCCCTTTATGACTCTCCTTCTGGGATGCCATGAAGTCCTCCTTCCTCTCATCCTTTTGGTAGCTCCTCAGGGCTCCCATAGCACTAACTCCAGAGTACTGCACCATCTCTTGTAAATTTCTTCTCTGTAAATAAAATTTCCTTAAATTATCATAACTTTAGATATGTCTCTTTCTCACTGGGACTCATGCATATTTAGAGCAGGAAGGAAAATTAAGAAGTGCATTGGACTTAAAGACTGGAGACAGTAAATACAGGACACTCATTCAAGATGTTTAGCTGTGAAAGGTAACTGAGGAACAGGGTTGTGAATTGAAGCGGGGCCAGAATGGAAAGAAAATATTTTGGATGGAAAGATGTGATCTTTTTTTAATCTATTGAACCTAGGATACATCCTGTCCTTTATGTATTAATTAGAATAAAAGAAGCATCTGTCTAGTGGGCTTTTCACACACCCTAGAGTTTGGCAAATTCTCATTTCTCACTCTGTCTTCCTTTAATTGCCACATATGGGAAAAAAGAAAGTGGGAGTCACAACTCTTTTTGAACTCAGAACCTGAGTCTAGCATTTCCAGTTCTAATCGCTAAACTAAATAATAAAAAGTATAGTTTTTAGTCAGAATCTCTGCAAAACCATAAAATGACAATGAAGAAACTTCCATGTAATAAATCCTTGCAGGTACAGACAGGGCTGGAGTTATTGCTAGCCAGAAGATGAGTCACACAGGGGAAGGAATAAGAGAAGGAGACATAAGTAGGCATAATGGGGGACAGTAATTACACTATCATCTAGTAGTTCACAGAAAAATTTGGGCATCACCTTGTAACACTCTCATCATGGTAGACACTGGCAGTGGAAAATGCACATTGTATTTTGTGTTCCCAAATTTAGTTTTCTGATTTAGGTACTTGCCTGTTTTCACAGAATTGACTCCTGGAAGAGAAGCAATTCAAGACAGTTAGAAGGGTTTTTTCACCTAATGGAAAATGCAAGTGATAGGCACACTATAGTTCATTTAGGGGGAAGAGATTACTGAAAAAAACAGACATTTACAAATCATTTATCTGTAGATGCAAATCCACTGGACAATCCATTTGAGTTTGAGAAGGAGTTCATGTCCTAACTTGGATATAAAATTCCTTAAGGTCTTGTGATCTATCTTGGTTTCAAGGTTCTTACAGCTTGCAATACAGACTCTGAAAATTTCCAACAGTTTTTTTTTTAAATCAGATAACCCCATCAATTACCCAAAAGTGCTAGGTGCTGAGCATGATATGAGGTAAAATACAGTTGGCTTTGAAGGTCTATGGTGTTTTTATTTCACTGATATTTCTAAAATGTTTCAAATGACTGTAATACACAGAGAAATGACCATGGACTTGAGTTAGGTATTAACAGAATAATGGCAAAATACATGGCTTTGTATAATATAAGTGAATTTACAGCCAATCACCTCCAAAAAAAGTAAAGAAACAGTGTAACAGATCATTGGAGAATTATGACACATTAGTTGGCACTACTCAATTGTTGATGACATACCTGAATTCAGATATTATTAGAAAAGCCAGGACAGAAAGTCAGTAATAGAAGGAAAGTAAAACTAAATGGAAGGATAGATATTTCTCCAGACTTGAAGGTATTCAGTACACTCACATCTCCTATTTTTTCAAATAAATGGCTCCATCTTTCACTTGTTCAATATTAGCATTCCATTGTCTCCATCCTTTTCTGCTTAATTTTCTCAAGAGTCTTGGGAAACTTTTGTGTCTAAAGGTGTTTCAGCAGCAGTGAGTCCAGTTGCCACCGTTTCTCACTGCTATTGTGGGTAATTTTCACTCTGATGGGTCCTATTAGCCTATTGTTCCATTGGTGTGAATGCTTATTTAGTTTTCTGTGGAGGCCTCTAGAGTTTTTGTGGGATTATTCCTAGTTCTCCAGTGCAAGGATCTTCTTTCTTTGGGTTCTCAGTATCGTTGCTCTTAAAAATCAGTTATTTCAGAAAGCAGTGTGTCAGGACTCATACCCCTATTTGTTCCCTCCAACTTCTAGAAAAATTATCTGCTTTTTCTGTTAGTGACCATCTCTCTCAAGGATGTGATAGGTTTTCTTTAAATTTTTACAAATCAAAGGTTCTTTTCATTTCCTCTTTTATGAACAATTAGGTAGGTTAGATTCTTCTAAAAAAACAAACCTCAAAACCCTACCATTTAAGGATGACCACCCTTTAATTCCAAACAATATTATATTTTAGATTATAATACAAAAATATGACATCTCTCTAGCATGAGAAGAAGAAAGTAACAAAATTTAAAAAGAAGTACAATTTATACCTTTGCAATGTACACTCTGGCAGGACACCTAGCCTTATAACATTTCATTGTTCCTACAACTGTACCAGTGCTTTAAAAATGTTATCTAACACAAGAGTTCCCACTTTATAGGGAACAAAATTTCACATCAGAGAAGTAGATATTGCTACAGTTTGTATCTAGAATGTTCCCCAAATGGCCTATTATTAATAGTTTGGTCCCTGGATTGGTGCTATTAGAAAGTGGTGGAACCTTTAAGATGTGGAACCTAGTGGCAGGTCATTGTGGGCATGTCCTCAAAGAGGACTATGGGATGCCCATCTTCCTCTTTCTATTTCAATTTCTGGCAATGAGGAGAACAGGTCTCCTCTACCATATGCACTCACCATGATGTACTGTGCCAACATACACCCAAACCAAGAGGGCTGATTGGTCATGAACTAAAACAATGAGCTAAAATAACACTTCTTTTTCTTTTCTATTTTTTCAAAATCTTGGATATTTTGTTACAGAATCAAGAAGCTGACTGACATAGTACTTATCAAGTTGACATCTTTACCAACACAGGTGAGTCAGAACTTAAATTTAGATGTCCAAAGTCATAGCTATACTCTGCCTATCAAATTGCTAGATGTAAACTCAGTAGTGCTATGAGGCATATGAGAAGTCCAATCCATAGCTTTAAAGTTGTTTGCATTAATGGGAAAGGGGAAAATTGACAGACTCAAATATGTGAAAGAGTTGAATACTAATGTAAGTATCATATAAGACAATAATAAATTAAATTTAACCAAAGTCTAGAAGTAATAGGAGGACTTCTTAGAGCTTTCTATTCAACACAATACTTAATATTCATACGACAATGGTTGACAGATTTCTGCCATCAAAAACCCTTTAAAAATGCAAAGTCCTTTACTTATACTGTGCAAATTGGCTCACTCAACGCCAGCTCCAACTCTCATTTCGTGTGTTTTTCTGCCATTAAGAGGTTGGAAAGCCAAAATTTTTTAGCATGGGTTCTCTGTATGACCTAAATTCCACCAATCAAGTACACCATCTAATAGTTGGAAGAGGAAGCAGGCAATGTGAAAGAGAGTCCACAAGTAGGAAATGGCCTCTTCTGAGGCAAGTAGGTAGCACAGATGTCATTGTAGAGCAGAACAAACTGGTTAAAATCGTTTTATTTTCTAGAAGCTTTTTCTCTTGATTATCTAGTATGTAGACTACTAGAAAGAGTTTCTAACAAACCCTTCTGCCTAATAAACCTATGTATAGGAGATTGTAACATCTGCAACTCAGAACCTTGAAAAGTATAATGACTGTTTTTAAGAATGTATGAAAGGTAGGATGATGTAGTTGGCAATAGGGACTGGAACACGGTTCATCTATAACACATTGTAGTGAAAGAGTTATTAGGATATCATCTTTGGTCACTGAGGAAGATACCTATAAAAGGCAAAGCCAAGTTTGAGTAGGCCATATTGAAAGTTAAAGAATATAATGACAGTAGGATGGGCTGTTTCTGCCAGTTAAACTTCAGGGTTAAAGTCCTGGCCGAAGAACCAGAGTTTCTATAACTGTTCTCAAGAATTTTATATAGATATTTGCTGACTTATGATAATGCAACTTTATGTGTTTTTTTATTTATTTTGTTGTTGTTTCTACTTGGATTTATAATAGTGTGGAAACAATAGACATTCAGTATAAATTGTGCTTTAAAGTTTGAATGTTGATCATTTCCTGGGGTAATAATATGCAGTATGATACTCTTGTGATCCTCAGCAGCAGCAGAAAGCCACGGCTCCCTGTCAGCCACAGGATCACAAGTGTCAACAAATGATACTGTATAGTGGACTATGTTGTTAGGTTGTGATGCTTGGTAGGTTAGTGTACTCAAAGCATTTTTACTTACAATATTTTCAACTCTCATTGGGCTTATTTAGACATACCCCCATCCTAAGTGGAGAAGCATTTGTGAAACTTTATTGAATTTTACAGATAGTTCTAGAAGCTACTCCCCACCCACCAGATTGAGGAGGCACTTCCTGTCTTACTTAAAATCTTTTAATCAATTATTTTGCAATAGAATATCTACTTTCTCCATATCCACCGTATCCACTATATTACTATGGACATTTCCCATATTGACCTAAAAGAACAAAAGAAATTCAATTCCAGAAGGACAAACTGTTTGCTAATTTATATTGGCAAATGCCTGTGATTAGGTTTACGAAAAGTAAACATAAAGTAGCTTATGTTAAGTGAAACTGAAATGTCTATACTTCTTTAGTTTTGTCAAAGTATAAATACAAAGGCATATAGAGGATAAAAAGATGAAATGGACATACCAAGTGCTGAGAGGGCTTCTCTCTGTCCAAAAAGATAATGATGAGATTAAGAAATGTCAGTGTACATATATGCATGTATGTAGGTATATACAAATATCCCTGCTTCTCTGGTTGACCTCTGACTGATATAATGGGTCAACAAGTTACCATATATGCTATCTGAGATGCTACCACAAACTGGAATGCTACAAAGTTGAGCTTGCTCAGCATGATATTGTCTCGATAGGAAATAAGATATGTAAGATTGAGTCTAAGCATGTCTCAAAGATCAAAGAATATTGCATGGTCATATGACTAAAATTCTCAATGCTATTCCTGCAGCTGCACTGTCACTTCTAAACAAACTATGTTCTCATAATGAATACCTCTATTATCAATTAATTTTGGGGGAGCTTTATTTATAGATAATTCAGCCTAATATATGGACATCAGCCAAAGGTTGATTGTTTCTCTCTATGATGCTTCTCAAGGATAAACCTGAACAATATAAGAGATTTTAATTCTGGGCAAAAAGTACTAACTAAACATGATTATCATCTTTCTTTGAAAGAAGACACTGTATCAAATGGATATACATTAATATCGTAGAAAAGAACAGAAAATGGTTTACAAAGATGTTTTTAAACTTAGAATTAAAGGAAATATTGAGGGACTGTGGTTGTGGCTCAGCAGTAGAGCACTTGCCTAGCACATGCGAGGCACTGGGTTTGATCCTCAGTACCACATAAAATAAAGATATTTTTAAAAAGGAAATATTGAATAATTATTGAAAAAGAGATTTTGGTGGAGATCAATGGATATAAATTGATCCCCAAATGCTTATGTGTTGAAGGCTTGATCCCAGGTGTAGTGCTATTGGAAATGGTGGAAACATTAGAAGGTGGGGCCTACTTAGACGAGTTGGGTTAATGGTGGTGGCATGTCCTTGAAGGGTGTATCTTGTCCATGACCCCTTCCTATTTCTCTCTATTACCTGGCTACCATGAGGTGAGCAGCTTTGCTCTTTCACGTGCTTCCCCATGATATATTGCCTCATCACAGGCTCAGAAAAAATGGAGCCAGCTGACCATGGACTGAAATCTCTGAAACCATGAGCCAAAATAAATCTTTTCTCCTTTAAGTTGTTTTTCCCAGATATTTTGTCACAGAGATAAAAAAGCTAACAAATGCATTTCCTAAAGTTGTCCACAAAGTAAGGATATGTGTGCTCAAGTGGACCCTGCCAATGATTATCATGAGTTTTGGTAATCACCTGAACAAGATAGCTGTTGGTATAAATTCGTCTATATGCCTTGCCACCCTACATTTGCATAAATAAAGGAATAAAGGTGATTGTGGTCACAATGAGGCAATCTAAGCATAGACTCAAAAACATGAATTTCTCACTAGACTGAACAGGTAAGTGCCACTGCAGAGTACTCCATCTGCCAGCAATAGAGATTAATGTTACATCACAATACAGTCTCAAACCCCAGGGCACTAACTGGCAACTCATGGTGGGTCAATTGCATGAGATCCCCCTTTTCCCCATAGAAATGAGAGTGATTTATTCTCACTGGAAAAGATATTAATGTTTAGACTCTGCAGGAATATGGATTTGCCTTCCCTGCATGCTCTATGTATTTATCCCCCCTGTGAATTTAACAGATGTCCTGTTCACTGTCACAGTATGCCCTACAACACTGCTTCTGACCAACTAACCATTTTACAACTTACCAGGGATATTAGGATCTGCTCTTACTGGGACCTGGAGAGAATAGACTTGAAGATGGATGAATCAAAAAAAAAAAAAAAGAAGAAGAAGAAGAAGAAGAAGAAAGAATAGGAAAAACTTGGGGGAGACAGTATGGTGGAAAAAGCTTGTGGCTCAGAGCCCAAAATGTTTGTGTCTGATTTCTACAACTTCCTCAGTCTTTGGCCACTGGCAGATTACGTAACCTTTATGCCCATTGGATTACTGTCATATCAGATTTTAATTTTAAAAATCAACACTTTAAAAGCTTAGGTTCTTATTTCTACCCACTAAACCCAAGTTTATATTTGAGTTATTGAGAGAGGAAATCTCAGACACTGGGATAGAGGGGAAGCTAATCACAGGTCACAGGTATTCCCCTGAGACATTCAAGTTTGTCCCTGGTTTTTGGTTAACCATCTATGAAGATGTTGTATGTGTTCTCTTGTTCCTAACCTTGAAAACTGCTTTGTTGTTTTCTTCCATGTTCAGGTGAAATATTTAGCTGATGATCAAATCTGAGCCTTAAAGGACTTGCTAATACTTCAAGCCTACTTGTCATGGTATTTTCTATCTTCCCAGTTTAGAACCAGAATGTAAGGAGAGAGGATTATCTACAAAGTTTTCTAATAACTGGAGTTCTGTTTAACATGTTCCCTTTGTTCTGACCTACCCTCCCCTACATAGGCCTTATAATATCCTCTCTGGCTGTACACAGGGCTTAAGGACTTTTCACAAGACATCCTGGTGTTCCCTTTCTTTACTCTGTCTGACTCTTCTCTCCTCTTTTGTTGTTCCCTTTCCTACCATGAAGTCTTCAGTCCCAGAATCAGGTGGGCTGGCTCCCGTTCTTTTCATCCCCAAATTATTTTATAGATAAGCTCTAGTCTTTCAGGAGACTATTCAAACTCCAAATAGTGTGGACACATCAACTCAAATACTTTTCTTTTTTGCTAGTTTCAAATAAATGGGGAAAAAGACAAAAGATTAAGAAAAGTAGAGAGAGAATATACACACAGAGGCATTTATAAAATCTCTATTATGCCCCACGATAAGGAGAGACAGGGGGAGATATCAAAACACGGAAACATAAATAGAAATATATATTCATATATACTAGGTAAGGATTTGCAGTGAGATAATTAGAGATAGCCTTCAAGAAGACTAAATTGAAAAGTTTCCAACAGTGTCTATAGATAAAGAAAACAGGTTGCCTTGAAACAAACCTCTTTTGTTTAGAAATAGCCATCAGAGTAGCTATCTTGTCACTGAAATACAAGACAAATATCTTATTCATTGTTCATGGTGAAGACTCACTGTGTGGACTGATGCCAACCAGAATCTTTCAAACTGAAATGTTAACTATTCTTTTTATAAATATAAAAACTCCTCAATGATGAAAGCTGAACTGTGTGTGGGGAGGCTGTTTGATGCTCTTCGTGGGAGTTAGAGAGCAGGACTTTCATCTTTCCTATGGAGGTGATCTGACGGTAGAGCGGATGCCTCAATGTGAAAGTGAAGGTTCGTGAACTGCTATTAACTGGGGAGAAACCTTGCGGTAACCCAGGTGAGGAAGGCCACACTTCGTATTAGCCAAGTCATGAGAAGATGAACAATATGCAGGAGACTTCGAGAAAAACAGCAGTTGAGAGAAGAGTCAGATGCTGGAGGTGACAAAGGGCTGGTGCAGCATGTAAGCCCTCCTTGGTCGAGTGTTGGAGAAAGTAGGGGAGATGCAGGCCCCTCACATTTTTATGTTTGTTTAAGACTTTCCTGGTTTTAGCTCTAAGAGTTCTGTATCCCTGTTCCTGAAAGGTGAGTGACAGCTGGTGCCCCAGCTTCCGCATGTGTTACTAGTCCTGGGCTGGAGAAGCCAGAGGTGAGGACCCCCAATATGCTGGAGATAAGGCTGGTGAGTGGTCTTCAGGCTGGATTGTAGAGGCACTTGAGATTCAGGTGAAAAGAGTCATTGTTCTATGAACCCTCAGTGCTATAGTAGATCAATAGGTTATCATATGTTCAACCCCAAGGATAATGGATTAGAGAGAAGGTGGAAGAAAGAGGGTCCATTAAAGAGTCAGGCAGATGAACTCAGCCTAGATAAGGGTGATGATAGGAATGTGAATGTCTTCTAAAGGGAACACTTTGATCAAACAGCTTGTATGAAGAGTAGGAGATTTAATATGGATTCTTTTCTCTTTTTTTAATTAAAAAAGAAAGGGGACTTGAGGCAGATAGTCATCCTCATATAATGTTCTTGAGCTTTAGTTACATGAAGTGAGCCCCTCTCAGAGATGTAGAGGAAGATGTCCATGAACTTGCATGGCCTGACCCTGCACGTGATGCCATTAAAGTGTGCAAACCAGCATTCCCCTCTCATGACTTTCCGTTGCCAGCAATCTCTTGGGAAGCAAAGATTTGCTTTGCATGTTTGCATTGGTGGTAATTGGCAGATTAGAATATTTGAAAAAAAAAATGATGCCCGGCTGTGTAGAGAAAATGAAACAGCAGCATATTCATGCTGTATTTTCTAAGCCAAAAAATACACTCACATATTTAGAAACACGCAGTCAGAGTTCAGGGCTCACACACAGTGTTGCATAGTCACATATGCTCTGACGCATGTATACAGTCATGCACATGTCCACACATATACACATACTTCTATGCTTTTTTTTTTTTTTAAAAAAAAGTCAGGTCAGCAGTAAGGAAAGAAGATTTTTAAGGAAAATAGATGGATCAAAGAAAAAAGTCACCTTTGCTTTGTTGAATTTATAAGAAGCTCTTTTGCAAAGGGTATTGATTTATCATCAGGTAAATAGTTTCATCTCCCATGAAATCCTATAAGCCCTACAGCAGTTACTGAGAATGCTCTTAGCTAAAGGTCCCTTGGAAATGGCAGGTAGCAAGATATCAACTTCCAAGATCAAAAGAGGACTCCTAACCATTTAATAGCTAATCACCTTGTGAGACAACTGATTCTTGAGTCCTCCACAAAAAGACAGTGGTCAGTTTAAGCCCTGGACAGACTGTCCTGCCTGTAAGGAAGGGACCAAAGGTTGGGAGGAGAAAAAAGAAAAGATATTTGGCTAAATACACCCTACGTGAATGATTCCGATCTAAATTTAAAAAATAAAATAGGGTAATGCAGAAGACATTTTTAAATATAAATAAACACATATATGATAGATAAAGGCATAGATAGATGGGAATACAGATACAAATATAGATGTAGATATGTTAAGAATAGAAGTAGAAAAAGAAGTAAAATACAATGGAGAAGATCTAAGGCAGTTTATTTTTGTTCTGATGATAGGGTCTATGGTTTTTTTGTGTGGGGAATTTTGACCCTAACCCTAACCCTAACCCTAACCCTGATGATAGGGTCTATGTTTTTTTTTTTTTTTGTGGGGAATTTTAACAGTGATTTCAGAGAGTCTTGTGGGACAGACCTCAGTCTGTTCCCTTAGAGATGTCCAGTGGTCACACACTACCACTAGTGGTCTACCACTAGATCCAGGAATCTTTCATAATAACTTGTCTACTCAAGAAACAGAAGGTTGCCCACAGAGTGAGCCCTAAAGCCTGATGCCATAATCCCACTGTGACTTAGAAGTATGTAGGGGTCTGGGCTAAAGAAAAGGAGGAGGATATTTTTTTCTTCATCTACAGTCAATTTGGGGTGAGGGGAGAGTGGAGACTCAAGGACCTACTTAGGCCCATTAGGGTATCCCATCTGCGTCAGTGGTGGGGTTGCCATTCTGTCCCTGTCCTTCCCCTAGTGGAGTCAAGTGACGATTCCAGAATGTCTAGAGGTCTTACTTCCTCATGGTTACCACTGGTGTTTATTACTCCCCGACTTCTCATCAGAGAGACATGTGTATCTACACTTGATATGAATTGCTGTGACTTCTCTTTTCCTGGAATTTGGCTCAGGGCTGGATCTTGGATCTTTTGTTGTTAAAATCAATACAAATTAGAGGATTCTGGGAAAGTCACAGGTCTGAGCAGGGGACAGTGGTAGAGGACTGTGGTTTATCTTTTTTTTTTTTTGTCTTCTTTTCATGGTTCTTCTCCCCTCCAACTTCTAAGTGATTTCAAATCCAAATCCTTGAGGCCTACCCTCCAAGTGTCCCTCTCTCTTTGAAAAATAACTGTTTTGTCTTTTGAAAAATAACTGTTTGGTCCTTGGCTTCGTTCTTCTCAGCATTCTCCTGTGTTCACCTAAGACCTCCTGGCTGGGACAGTTTTGCAACACTCTCCTTGCACCCTAGCCCTGTTATTTCTAAATCAGTGTTTTATATTTGTAACCTCAAAGAAGAATTAATAACTAGACTGCTCAGAACACAAGTGAATCATAATTGTACTATTAGATAGAAAAGGATATTCTGTCCCAGTTTAGAAACTGGTTCATATGGCATCTGTATACTACCAGGAAACTTGCATGCCACCTTATTAAGCTAAAGGATTGACTCTCTAAGGGTAGAATTGTATGTAGCATGCAATTATGGTTAAGAAGATCCTTCCAGGTAAGAGGACTCTGTAACTCATGACAATCTTGATGATGTGCACAGTGTTTATTTACATTTCCTCATGAGTTACACTATCCCCACCTGCCCTCATGCCTACTGCTAATTGGTCATAAGGGTAGCATTGCCACTGGTGTACCTTAAGAACTTTCCACAAAACAAAAGAATATGCCCTTTATACTGTTGTGCCTCTTGTATTTCATCTGTCCTTTTCCAACTCCTTAAGACACTGCCTGAGGAAAGGAGCAACCAGTACTTGAAGGACTCTTCAGGAGAAGAGAATAAGCAGGAGAAAGGAGTGACCACTGATTATTTACTGCTATTGTAAGATGAAAGAATGACTTGTTTGTGGTCATATAGTATAAGAAGAGGCAGCCTGAGGCCAAGGATGTGTGGCAACTCCCTGTTTAGCCTCAGCAATATCACCGAGGCTGTTGGACTGCTGTGGCACTGCCTTAGTTCTTATGTGGCAGGAGAAACAGAAGACCTGGTCTTTGTTGCAGATGAGAAGTGATTTGGAATTGATTAGATAGAAAGGGATATTCTGTCCCACTTTAGTCCTTTTAGAAACTTGTTCACATGGCTTGAAATTCCAGTTAACAGTGCCATTGCAATAAGTCCTGGACACACAGGTGAGAGAGAAAGAAACCCAGGTGGAGTTTCCCAAGCGTGTTCTCACAGTGGTAATAAAGATAATTCTCATGTATTAAATAGTTTACATATTTGCATATTGTTGCATATAAACACACACACGCACAGAATTTGAATACTTATAAAAACCTGGAGCAGTGAGTTCTATTATTGTCATTTGACAAAGACCCTGAGGATTAACAATCTGTTCAGAGTCACACCAAGAATGTTAGACCTCGCATTTAGAACACAGGTTTGTTCATTTCCAAGCCCACTCCTCATCTTTTTTAGCATTCCCTCTCAAATAGATTTTGTTTCACAGGCTGATCCCAAACAGCACTGCTGCTGATGTTAAAGAAGCCTCTGCACAGAGAGGATAACTTCTATGGCAGACACCACACCAGGGGCTCTTGCATATGCTATTTAATCATCACAGCAGCTCAGTTGGAGATTTATTGTCATTATGTCCCTTTTATAAGATGAAGGAGCAGAAGTTCAAAGAGACTCCAAGCTAATTTAGCTGGAAAGAAGAGTAGAAATGATAGCAAATATTTATGAAGGCTTACTATGTGCTGGGCTCAGTGCTAACTTGTTCATATTTTCAAACCAGTGGGAGGGCTAAGCTCTGATCCAACTCCAGGAGGTTAAAGCATTGCTCTCTGAAAGCCCACAATAAGATGCAAATATTTTATTTATGAGGAAAGAAAAAAACATCCTTGCTAACATAGTAGTAGCGATCAGTTCACCAAAGTGCTACCAGAGATGAGTCTTACCTGGACAGAGATATTTGATTGAGTAAGAAGTAAGGGGACACATAATTATTCCAAGATGAAGAAGAAAATAATACTATAAGAGCAACTGGTATGCATACTCATTTAAATATTTATTTTTTAAGTAAGCTATGAATATTCAATCAGTTGTTCAGTTTTTGTATCTAGAGAAGGCCAGTTATGGGTGAATGAAAACTATATAGTGCCAAAAATGTTCTTTGCTTTGAGTGCTTCCTCAGGGAGATTGTTTCCCTGGGGCTTTAAGTGGCATAATTTCTTTCTCTGGTCTCACCTCATGATGATGTCAGTGCATATCTCATGATACTGGAGTTTCTGACCATATTCATGAAGGCAGGTATTCAGTGGTCCAATAGACCCTGGGCAGAAATGCGCGCGTGTGTGTGCACGCACACACACACATAAACTAGAAAACATGAGTAAGGAATTTTGGCAAACATTGCATTTTGGAGTCTCCCTCTTTTATAAAGTCTATCAGTTTGCTGAAGTTTTGGGGAAGCCCTATGGTAAAGAAACAAGTATCCCTAAAAGTATTCCAAATTTATTATACCTTAGGTCACTTCAGGTTGTCCCGTTGGAATAACTTTCCTAGTTACTGCCCTGATGTCAAAGGATTCCAAGCTTACTTATCTACTTAAGAAGTGACTGCTTTTATCCAGCATGGTGGTGCACTCCTGGAATCCCAGCAGCAGGGGAGGCTGAGGCAGGAGGATTGCAAGTTCAAAGTCAGCCTCAGAAACTTAGTGATGCTGTAAGCATCTTAGGGAGACCCCATCTCAAAATAAAAAGGAAGGAAGGAAGGAAGGAAGGAATGAAGGAAGGAAGGAAAGAAGGAAGAGAAGGCGGGCTGGGGATGTGGCTCTGTGATAAAGCACCTCTGGATTCAATTCCTGGTACAACAACAACAACAACCCAACAAAACAAAACAAACAAACAAAACAAAAGAAACTACTGCTTTTTCCTCAAGCATCTGAGAGCTAACTGTTCCTACAGGATGGATCTTGGCTGGAACGTTTAGCCCTACACTTGACCAAGAACCTATATTTGATTACCTTAGTTTTAACAAAACTATAGAACATCAGTCAATAAGATGGCTTTATGAATTGCATATTATGAAGTGGGTTCTATATTCATGACTTTTTCTATGATATATTTTTTCTTATTCTCTCCTTTAGTGTCTTCTTTAGACTTATTATTTGCCTTCCTGAACTTATTTTTCTGCTTTTATTGTTTCAAGTAACAGAAACAACGTCTATTATTATTAGTGCATAGTTTGACAGTTTTGATGTGTATAAATAATTTTAAGGAGACTAAACTTAATATCACCTCTTTTGGCCTGAACTCTGAAAGAAACTTGGGTTATATTCTAATAATCTCCTTTCTGTCACATGAACTACTGTATAGACAATAATTTTAAAATTTATCCCAGACATTTCATAAATCTGTTGCTTCTTTTTGTTTCTTGTATTTTAGCCCTTCCTTCAGTGTTTAATTTCCTTTTCAAAATACTGTTTTTATAAGTTACACATTAGTGAGAAATAGTGGATGAAAACTCTTCCTTTTTCCCCTAATAAATTTATTCTGACAGTTATTTTCTCTCAATATTTTGGAATATTATTTCCTTGTCTTATAGTTTCTGTCCATGGTTGCTATAGAGATCCTTTCAATATAAATGCAATTCCATTCGAAAGACATCTCTATATGGTAGAATTCTAAGATAGCCTCCAAGTTTCCAACCCTTTTGTACTCATCCTATAATATCCCCTCCACCTGAGAAAGATGGGATAACACACCCATTATTACAGTATTTTATTTGGCAAAGCTAAAGTGATTTTGCACAAGTAATTAAGGTGTCACAAGAGTTGATTTAAAGGAAAGCCAAAGGGAGATTCTGCTGCATGAGGCTTACTTAATGAGAAAATACTTTAAGGATGGACTGAGACCTTCCTGAAGACAGAGATACTCCTTTGTTTACCTTAAAGAAACTAAAATCAAGCGGTGACCTGCCCCAATGAGATGAGGGAGGACCTCTAGAAGCCCAGTGCCTCCAATCTATAGCTACCTGCAAGGATCTGCATTCTACCATGAACCAAGACCTGGGTGAGATGAGAAAACTTCCTGGCTGACCAGCAGGTTGCCTTCTTGTGGGATCTAATCAGAGGCCCATGATGCAATGCCAAGATTTATAACCAGGGAAACTGGGAGAATGTCTTGAATAAGGGCACCGAGTTTGTGGTAATTTGTTAGTATTAGAAAACCAAAACGTTACATTATCTTTCTTGCTTATTTAAATATCCTCTTTTTAAATGGTATTCTGCCATTTCACTACATGTTTAGGATGGTCTAGTTTATTTTAGTTGGAACACATTATACTTTACACACCTAAGTATTTTTTTTCATAAGGCTGAAAAATTCTCAGCCATTATAATCTCCTTATTTTCTCTATACCTCTATCAGATTTTCCTCTTTATCATTCTGCGACGTTTTCTGGAAATATTGTTTAAATTTAATCTCCAGTTTATTAACTTTATCTTCAGCTATGCTAATTATTACTTTAAACATTCAACTGATGGGGTTGATGGTTTAGAAGAATGATAGATCTCCAGGATATATGTTTGTCATGAAAAACTCCCTGAGTTCAATAACTAGCATCCCACACCAAAAATAGTAAACTTAAAATTTCAATGACTTTGTTTCAAGAAAGGATATCAGATATTTTTCAAAGTATACCTTGTCTTGGATTTTTCTCATATTTTATTTTTTTTAAATGATTATAGTTTTCATTGTAGAGGTCTTTTATCTCTTTTGTTAGATTGATTCTCAGATTTTTTTTTCTTTTTTTTTTGGGGGGGGGGAAGTATTGTGAATGGGGTAGTTTTCCTGATTTCCTTTTCAATAGATTCATCTCTGGTGTATAGTACTGTGTTTGATTTATGAGTGTTGATTTTATATCCTGCTACTTTGCTGAACTAATTTTTTAGTTCTCAAAGTTTTCTGGTGGAATTTTTTGTATCTTCTAAATATGCAATCATGTCATCAGCAAATAGTGATAGTTTGAATTCTTCTTTTCCTTTATGTATCCCTTTAATTTCTTTATCCTGTCTAATTTCTCTGGCTAGAGTTTCAAGGATTGTTGTATAGAACTAGTGAAAGAGGGCATCCTTATCTTGAATGCATTCAATTTTTTCTCCATTTAGAATGATGTTGGCCTTGGAATTAGCATATATATAGCTTTTACAATGTTGAGGTATGTTTGTACCATCCCTAGGTTTTTCTAGTGTTTTGAACATGAAGGGTGCTGTAATTTATCAAATGTGTTTTCTGCATCTATTGAGATGATCATATGATTCCTTTTTTTAAGTCTATGGATGTGATGAATTACATTTATTGATTCTGTAAGTTGAACCAACCTTGCGTCCCTGGGATAAACCCCACTTGATCATGGTGAACTTTTTAATATATTTTTGTATGTGATTTGTCAGAATTTTATTGAGAATTTTTACATGTATGTTTATCAGGGATATCGGACTGAATTTTTCTTTCCTTGATGTGTCTTTGTCTGGTTTTGGCATCAGGGTGATATTAGCCTCATAGAATGAGTTTGATAGGCAGAATTAATATTGTCAAGATGGCCATACTACCAAAAGCGTTATACAGATTTAATGCAATTCCTATTAAAATTCCAATAACATTCTTCATAGAACTAGAAAGAGCAATCATGAAATTCATTTGGAAAAATAAGAGAATCATTATAACCAAAGCAGTCCTTAGCATGAAAAATGATGCAGGTGGCATCACTGTACCAGACCTAAAACTATACTACAGAGCCATAGTAACAAAAATAGCATGGTATTGGCACCAATATAGACACATAGACCAATGGTACAGAATAGAAGACATAGAAACAAACACACATAAATACAGTTATTTATCTCACACTAGACAAAGGTGCCAAAAACATTCAATGGAGAAAAGATAACCTATTCAACAAATGATGCTAGGTAAATTAGAAATTCATATGTAACAAAATTAAATTAAACCCCTACCCCACCATATAGCAAACTCAATTAAAAGTAAATCAAGAACTTAGGCACTAGAACAGAGACCATGTGCCTAATTGAAGAAAAAGTAGGCACAAATCTTCACCATGATGGCTTAGTATCTGACTTCCTTAACAAGTGGAAGAAGTAAAATTAAGAATCAATAAATGGGATGAATTCAAACTAAAAAGCTTCTTCTCAGCAAAGTAAATAATCAATAACATGAAGAGAGAGCCTACAGACTGGTGAAACATTTTTATCACATGTACCTCAGATACAGCATTAATCTCCAGGATATATAAAGAACTCACAAAACTTAGCACCAAAATAAATAAATAAATAAATAAAAACAAAAACAACCAAATAACCCCATCAATAAATAGGCTGAACTGACACTTTACAGAAGAATAAATACAACCCATCAACAAATATTTGGAAAAAAAAGTTCAACATTTCAAGAAATTAGTGAAATGCAAACCAAAACTACTTCATCTCACTTTAGTCAGAATGGCAGTTATCAAAGTACAAGCAAAAATAAGTGTTGGCAAGGATGTTGGGGAAAAGGCACACTCATACATTGCTGTTAGGACTGTAAATTAGGGCAACCACTCTGGAAAGCAGTATGGAGATTCTTCAGAAATCTTGGAATTGAACCACCATTTGACCCAGCTATCCTACTCCTTGGTTTATACCCAAAGGATTTAAAATCAGTATACTACAGTGACAGAGCCACATCAATGTTATAAACTATAAGTAGCTCAACTCACAATAGCTAAACCATGGAACCAAACTAGGTGTTCTTCAACAGATGAATGGATAAAGAAAATATGATATATATACACAATGGACTATCTCAGCCTTAAAGATAAATTAAATGATGATGGCATTGGCTGGTATACAGATGGAGAATATCATGCTTCTCATATATCTTCTCATGCTTCTCAATATCATGTTTTCTCTGGTATGTGAATGCTAATTCACAATAAGTTAGTGGTGAGGCTAGGGAAGAATAGAATAACTTTTTATTAAAATGGAGTGACAGGAGGGGGGACAAATGGTGTTAGGAAGGGTGATTGAATGAACTGGACATTATTATTCTATTTGCATAGATGACTACATGACTGGTATCATTCTACAACATGTACAACCATAAGAATGAGAAGTTATACTCCATTTATATATGGTATGTCAAGGTCCATTCTAATGTCATGCATAACTAATTAGAACAAATAAAAATAATTATAAACATAATTTTAAAATTTTATACTCAATAATTATGTTGTCAATGTTTTTTAAATATCAAGAATGGTTACTGCCTACTTCTCACGGTTGTTTTTTTATGAGTTTTAATTTTATAATTTGGAGTTGTGTTAGATGGTGTGTACTTTGGAGAATCTAAAGTGTTCTAAACTAAATGTGAACCAACTGATTTGTCTTTGTTGTTTATGCTTCTTCTTATGTAAATCCTCAACATGGTGGGCCCTGAATCACTCACTTTCCCAGTTTAGGTTAGGACTGAACTTTTCTCTTCTTCAGGAAAAAAAATGCCTTTATTTTGTTTTCCCTCTTTCTTTATATTGTCCTTGTATTTTTCATTCTGTGCACCAAGGATTCTGTTTTCCTATCAGGACTTCACTTCTTTCTCCCCTTTCCACATGGACCATTATTTCCAGTCTTTTTGATGCCATTTAGACTGGAATCTCTGAGGTTGTGAGATGGGTATATACTCACAGAGCAGGCAGAACCTTACTTTAACCACTCCAGCTTCAATTCTTCTTCAAATTCTGGTTCTTGGGAATTTCTTGAACTTTTGTATTTCTTCAGATCTATATTTTAAAGTATATGCTACTTACACTTCTTCACATTTCATAGTTTACTTTAAAACAAAGTTTTTTTTTTCATTAGCTATTGGGTTATATTGTTGGAAACATTTTAGATATGACTTAGAGTTCATGTAGACTAATGTATTACCCAGTTTTCCCTCTAATAATGCCACCATTAATGGAAAATTGATGTCTCCCAGGCTGATTTCTAAGTGCTTTTATGCATTATTTAACTTATCTTGCAAAAATTTTCATATATAAAAAAATATTTGCAATATTAAAAAAAGAAAAACAAGGCTGTGAGAGATAAAATACTTGTGTATATTCACATGCCAAAAAGTAATTACAAAGTATGAATGAAAATCAAGTTTTGTTTGTTTGATTTTGGTTTTTGTCATTGTTATTCCATGGCCCAATTGTTCCCACTGTATATTATTCCCCTGTATACCTTTGGTACTAAATAATTACTTATCTTTTTCTTAATTGCTAATAATAATGTCAAACTTTGTATTTTTGAAATAAATAACTCCATGTGAATGACAATTAATTATCATTTAATTATGGTTAATTTTCTACTGAGTTAAAATTCATCTTCAGATATTCATTATATTTCAAGTTTTAATATCACATTATGTTGATGCTTTAACACTTTTGGTTCCCTGAATCTTTTTTTCTTTCTTTTTCTTTTTCTTTCTTTACTATTTCCTCATACAGAATTATATGGTGTTTTGTCTTCATCCTTTTTGGTTATTTTCTGCATGAGCCCATTAATCTGATATTGTCAAAAAAAAAAGTGTCATCCATCAAGTACTGACTATAATTTTCCAAATGCAAAATGAAGAGTAATATGTATATTTGTCTGGTATTTCTAGCATCTGAATTCCTTTAGTCACCATGTGGTAGGACTCTCAGAAAATTACATTTAGAATTCCTTTTTTCCGTGTTTGGTACATACCTCTGCTTTTTATTTTTATTTTCCCTTTTCCATTGAAGCCAGCTTATATTTCAAAGTTCATCAATAAGATATATGACTTATAGCTAAAGAATCTTATCTCTGTCTTTTTGAGACATTTTAATGTCTGATAGATTTCTGGCAAGATAAACTTTGCATGAATGTGTGTGATGCAGAGCTATGGCTTAATCTGTCATTCAATTATCTTCATATAGAGGAAGAACTTCTTTTGAGACAAAGCTTGGCTGTGAGTTATGATAAAGATGGAGAGGTCAAGAGGGACTCTGCCTGTTCTTGCTGTTCAGAGGGTGGGGTAGTGATGGTGGGGCTCAGTTTCACTACTTGTGAAATACTTCACATACTTGTGGAATGTTTGGGTTGAGATCATCAACAAATAGATGTGTATGTAATCCCAGAGTTCAGGAGAGGCATGGATTTATGAACTGGAAGTTTTTAGTATGTAGGAAGATATTGATCTTTTATTGTCACTGTAACACATTACTAGAAATAGCATCTTATAAGAACATATACTTAGTATCTTATAGTTCTGGAAATCAGAAGTTTAAATTAGCTTCACTGGGCTAACATCAAGGTGTTGGCAGTCCTGAATTCCTACCAGAATATCTAGAGGGGAAATCATTTACCTTGCATCTTCGAACATCGAAAGGAAACCTGCATTTCTTACTTGTAGCCCACTTTTCCATCTTTAATGCCAGCAACTCAGCATCTGTTCTTATTGCTGTTCTCTCATTCTGTTCTTATAGTGTCATTTTCCTTGACCGTTCTGCTTTCTATGAAGCCCATATAATTAGAGTGGGCCCATACAAATAACCCAAAATAATCTCCTTATTTTAAAATCTTTTACCCAGTCATATCTGAAAATTCACTTTTCCTTTGTAAGATTACATATTGACAGGTTTGGGATATTAGAATATGGGCATTTTTGTGTGTGAGGGAGGACATTTTCATCCTACCATGGGGGAATGGGGGTAAGGGGATAGGGGGGTAGGGGAGGATTGAAATTGAAACTATAATCTCACAGAAAAATAATGTGCAGACTCATAAGAGTAGAAGATTATTTAGGAGATATTGGTCTTTAACGAGCAATAGAAGTAAAAGGCTTTAATAGTAGATAATGAAAAATTGCAATAAGGAAGGTTGGGGGGATTCATGAGATATGAGTGTAACCAATACCAGTAGAGGGCAGATTTTCAAGAGGAAAAATTAGTCAAGAGTGTTGAGTTCTTCAAAGATGTCAAGGAAAAGGAAGGGTGACTTTTTTTTAAAACCCATTTGGCCAATAAGAGGTTCCAGAAAGTTCATGAAGCAGAGAGGTTATATGTTCAAAATTCTATGGATAAAGTCATAAATAGCATATTTTCAAAAAACTCCATAGTAACAAATAAAAGGACAACAAAAAACAATTTAAAAAACCACACACAACCCCTGTAAACACTCACAAAGACTCCAGTTATCAATGGCCAGAAGACATTAGCAGACATTTCTCAAAAGACATACAAATGACTCAAAGTACTCAACATCACAAATCATCAGAAATTTGAATACAAACCTCACTCTTATTTGATTGTCTATTATCAAAAATACAAAAGAGATGGAGAAATGGAAACACTTATACACTGTTGGTAGAAATGTAAATTAGTAAACCCATTATGGAAGACAGTTTTGAATTTCAGCAAGAGATTAAAAATAGAATTATCATATGAAATAACAGCCTCACTACTTGGTATTATTTACCAAAAGAAAATGAAATCAGTATGTCAAAGAGATACCTACACTCCCATAATCATTGCATGATTATTCCCAATAACCCAAACTATGTAATTAACCTATGTTTGCATCAGTAGATGAATGGATAAAGAAAATCTGTACACGTGGAAAAATGAGAATTCATACCTTATTGGATTCAAATGTATGATATGTCAAGATCATTGTATTGTCTTGAGCAACTAATAAAAAAATAAGGAAATTTAAAAAAATAAACTGTAGTACACAATCAAAAAAAAAAGAAAGAAAGAAAATGTCATACACACACACACAAAATATGGATAATTATTCAACCATAAAAATGGTGAAACCCTGTTACTTCTGGCAGTATGGATGAACCTGGAAAACATTATGTTAAGTGAAGTAAGTCAGGCACAGAAAGGAAAATATCACATGATGTCACTTATTTGTGGAATCTAAAAAAGCTGATCTCATAGAAGTTCTGGGTAGAATGTTATGGTGAGGTTGCAATAAATCACTCAGTCAATCTTAAAGCAGGAGACAAAACCATCTTTATTCACCAGCTGGCATGCCAAGGGGTGGGCTGCAAGTCTACACTCTTTGACCCCCTCCAATAATCCAAAATCACATTAATCATAAGTGGCTGTTGTTATGATTCAAACTCATAAACTAACATCATGAGATCTAAAATCATAAGCAGAAGGGAAAGTGGGTCAAAATAATCCTAATTGAGTAAAGTTAAAGAATGATTACTAACACCTAAACAATCACTCTCTGACAGGGTACATCGTCCAAAAAACAAGGGAACCAAAAAGAGAACAATTTTACATTGTATAAGAAGAACAGAAGCATTTGTGTTTCTAAGCAGGGTGTAATAAACAGGATCAGGATGGCAGAGGTGGAGTTTTCTTATGGAAGAAGCATTTCTTACATGATATGGATCTCAGGGTAAAATGGAATGTTTGGTCATTGCTCACATAGCCTGGCCCATAACAAGAATGAATATTGGTTACCAGAATCTAGGGAGAATAGAAGGGAAAGTGAGTTGGGGAGAAGATGGACAACTGATACAACATTGTAGCCATATGGGAAGAATAAGTTCTGATTTTCTATTGCACAGCAGGGTCCTTATAATGAAGGATATTATATTGCATATTTCAAAGTATCTGGAAGAAAGGATTTCAAATATTCTTACCATAAGGAAATGATAAACGTTTGAGGTGACAGATATGTTAAATAGCCTGATTTAATCAGTACATGATGTGTACATGTGTGGAGACATACTACACCCCAAATATGTACACTTATAATATGTCAATAAAAAATCAAATAAAACTTTAAAAATACAATAAAATTATACCTATTGTTACTAATAATTAAAAGCCTTAAAATACTCTTAGAAGCATTATAGGCTCATAAGGTAGAAACCTGAATGTTGAGTACTCAGCACTGCTGAGTCCCTCAAGCAGCTAGCTGTAATTGACAGTCTGGTGTTACAGGCACTCTTGTTTAAATTGCAGCTCCATCACATACTAGCTTTGTGACTTGAGGCAACATACTTAAACTTTCTCATTATTTCCTTAATTTTATCCCCTGTAAATTAGGATATTTAATTTTCTGGATAATTGTTAGTATAAAACATGAACAATATAAAATACCTGGCTCATAGTAGCTTTTCAATAAAGCCTACTTAATATTATTGCTCTCACTATGGAAATTCTTTCTTAAAAAATATGCAAGTCACTGCACCTATGATAGTTTTTCAAGTTTTTCTGGGTTTCAGATTAAAGGTGGGATCAATAAAAATATGCACACACCCCAACAGGCTTTAATTAAAGCCAATATTTGGCATTTCAATTAGTATACTTTCTATTTGGGAGTAGAACATAAATGAAATGATGGTTTTGTTTTGTCTTAAAATCATAAGTACTTTGTCTTACAATAACAACACCTTTGGTAGGATTTAGACTGGCAAATGTACAGTGTTATTTTGCCTAATATTCAAGTCCCTGATAAGCATGTCTACCCCTGTGTCCTCATCCTCATCCTGCCCAAATATATCAGTCTGAGACCCATCCTTGAAGTTTCATTCTTCACTCCTCCCTCAATGAGTGATATTCTGCTCACCGTGGAAGAATTCCTGAATATGCCATATCCTTTTATGCCTCTGAGACTTTCTTCCCTCATCAGGAAACTCTGTGTCATTGCAATTGCATTCAGCTTCATGGATCAGCTCCAAGGGTCTTCTCAGAGGCTGCCTTTGACCTTGGTTGTAAGCTGGTGTTATAAATATGTCTCTACAATACTTATGATTTCTTTCTGGTCAGAAACTACCTTTTTCAATAGAACATCCTTCCCCAAGCCTGGCAGAAGGAGAGTTATGTGGCAGGAACACAGTGGTGGTCTATTTCTGGATATTTTTTTCCCAAGAAATGCTTGTTAATATAGTTAGTTTTATAATTAATGAAAAGAGTTGATTGGCGCGCGAGAAGATGCAATACATGCCTTTTTGAGCTGTAGGAAGAGGCAGCTTAGTAGCACATAGGGTTAATTCATCAGGAGGATAATCAGAATGGTTTGTATACACAGATGCATTTTGCAAAAGGCAGAAATAGATCTGTCGTTTCACTCTGTTTTCACCAAGACTCCAGTGGCATTGAGGAAAGCAGGTGAAACTAATTTAATGTTCTATTTAAATCTTTCAGGTATTTTTATTTGCCCAAAGCAAAATATCTCATTCAATAAAGGCACATCAAGCTCTAGAATAGATGATAGCCAGGTGAAAAGTTTGCCTGAATTGATAATAAGGCTGAAAGTTCTGAGTTTTCTGCTGTAGATTAGTACTTGATTCCAAACCGGTGGGGGAGAAAGGACCAGGCTTAGAATCAATATTGACATTCAGTTCTTCCCTTGCCCTGATACCTCTGGGACACAGAGATCCTTGCAAATGAGTTGCACATTACAGGTTTTTGTTTGTTTGTATATTTGTTAGTATGTTCGAATCTGAATGAGTTAAAAGCGAGGTCTGAGCAAAGACCTAGTGTCAATGAGACTGATTCTAGAATATGCAATTTTTTAATAGATCCAATAGATTGGCAAGTGAAATGTGAAATGTTCTCTAGTCTTATTCCAAAGGGGATTTTCATGAAATATTGTGCAGAAATATTTTCTGGGATGCAGAAATCTTTTCAGCTCAGCAAAATATTTTGGTTTGTCAACTTCAGTTTACCTAAAAACTTTTTTTTTTAAATTATGGGAGGTATAGAGAAAATAGACTCAGGTGCACCTTCCATGTACATGTACATAGGGGTTAACAATGCATTGTCTAATGGCCTAATAGGTTGCACCTGAGTACGTCAGTTCATGGACAATGCTCGAGGGGAAGTGTTACATTTCCACAAGACCAAAGGCAAGAATAGAAATGAAAAATCAAGAGTTTTAAAAACTAAGATACTTGATAAATATGGTACAATGTAGAATACCTTAATAATTCAGGATGGCCAGGTGTGGTGACACATACCTGTAATCCCAGTGACTTGGGAGGACTGAGGAAGGAGAATGGCAAGTTCAAAGCCAGCCTCAGCAACTTATTGAGACCCTGTCTCAAAATAAAAATAAATAAATAAATAAAAGGACTGGATGTATAAACTGGGGTGTAAAACCTCAGTGGTAAATTGTCCCTGGGTTCAATCCCCAGTATCTCCCCTGAGATAATAATGATAAGAATAGATAATAATTTGGGGCATAACTCAATTTGCAAAACTAAGATGCTTTACATTCATTCATATTGGGCACTGGCCATTCTATATACAGACTGTTTAATGGATTTTAAGGCAGAAAACCAGGTTAGAAATTGAAAGAAACAGGAAAAGTTAAGGTTCTACAAGTTTCTTATCCAAAATTGAGAGTCTGCCCTTCCATCTGCCCTTGCAAGTTTGTTTAGCACTCCTGGCCTTCATGTGTTCATTCTCCAGCCACAATAGGAGACCTTTATCTCGGTGCCTGTCACACAGGTTCACACCTCCTTATGCCTCAAATACTGCCCCTGTAGAGTTACAAGTTTTCTGAATAGGGTTTCAATCTGTCTTCCAATTCTTCACCTTGGTGTAGAGGTAGGCAAGAAACAGTTGGAACTATGAATGTGAAGCTACATCAAAAGATTTGGACTGAAGACACAGACCTGGACAATCAATATGAGTCAGAGTTGAAGCAATACATAGGGGAGTTTATCTGAGAAAGGAATTTAGGGATACAGAGAGAGCACTGGGCCTCAGAGTTAAAAGCCCATAAACGGTTGGAACGCAGAATCACTGGTGAGCCACGTCCTTGGGCTTGTGCCCTTGCCCACAGCTTGCTGATTGAGCGCTGAAGAAAAAGACAAAAATCACAAGATAGCCACAGGCATCTGGAGTAACTACTTCTTTAGGGAGCGTGCTTCTTTAGAGATTTTGGTGACTGAGACATGACCCTAGTCTTCTTATAATAGTCTGAGGTACCGTCATGGGTAGAGATGTAAGATGCTAGTGAAACCCAAACTGTAGAAATAGCATGATCAGAATATGTGTAGGTAATTCAAGGCACAAGAAAAACTGGTGCAGAAATGTATAATCCTGCCCCGACTCCACCTCTAGTTTTGCTCACTATTTATTCTTTCTCTAGAAATGTTAAAACCCCAGAACAAGATGAGGTGAGTCACTCTCAAAACTCTGAGATGGCCTATGCTCCTAATGCTTGCTCTGCTGCTTATACATGACACACCCGTAAACTTTTTTTTTTTTTTTCTGTGACAAAATTAAGAACCTGGAAGGTGGGATTGTAGATGCACCTTGCTCTCTGGGACTTCCTGACTCCTGGTTTGGTGACATATCCTGGAGGACATTATCAGAAAGGAAGAAAAGCCATCAGTAGCATCTGCCTATTCTTCAGTGGAAACAGAAATTAAGACAGAAAGAAAAATCATAAAGAGAAAGAAGATACAGGGAGAAAACTTAAAAGAGTGGCTGATCCTTAGTGCAAATGGAAATAGAAAAATCAAGGAAAATTGAGGCTGAGTCATGCTGGACTGGAAAAGAATGGAAGCTATTATTTTGTACCAGTGGTATTTTTTTTTTTTTAAGCTGTGGTGAGGATAGGATGAGATTGGTTTAAAGTTAGGAAATGAGAAGGAGGCAAGGGAGGCTGTTGAGTAGAGACAACTATTTTGAGAATTTTATTATTTGAAGAAGGGAGACAGATGGGAAGGTAGCTTGAGGGTTGAGCTGGAATTAAAAAATGCACATCTTTGGTAAAACTTCCCAATAGCACATTCATCATGAAAGATTTCCCTTTCCAACTAAGCCATCCTAAAGGCTATATCTACCCTACGTGTGGTTGAGTCGTACAGAAAGATCTGGAGTCTGGGCATGTAATAAAAGCTTGGCAGCCTCCATATCCTTACTCTGAAAATAGTAACACTAATTATTGCTTTTTAAATGTATGGTCATAGAAATTCCAGGAAACAAAAATAATTTTAAAATTATAAACCTATATAAAATATGGTATTACTATCATTTTCATCAGCTATGGAACTTTTTAAAAGTCTCATATAGAAGATTTCAAAAGATTCATATTTCAAAGCATTTTAATAGCAAGTAGCTTTATGAATAACAATTTGAAATTAAATTAAGAGAATGACCGTTTATATTCACACCGTATGCCAGACATAGAAATAGATATTTAAATGAATTCTCTTTATCTTCTTTAAGGCATGATAAGCATAGTTTTGTTCATTTTATAGATGGGGAAAATGTTTTTGAGATATAGCTAATACTCTCAAATTCACTTAATCAGCTAGAGAAAAGTCAGAGTTCAGAATTCATACCTGAGGATAAGCCTGCAAACTAAAGTTGCTGAACCAAATCTAAATATTTGTTTCTCAAAGTTTTCTTTCATTATATATACATAGAAACAAGAAATTTAGGTGTTTCTGTGTATAAAAATAAAATAGGTATTTGATTTGGCTGGACATGTTAGTTAAAAAGACTATTTGTATAATTATGAACTAAATTCAGATATGAAGAAAAAAATTAAAAGGTTCCCAAGGGTTTTGTGTATGATTCTCTTTAGATTTTCTCTCTTAGTAGATGGGAATATCAAAATTCCTAAATGAAAAGTATTAATACAAATCTGACTGGAAACCTATTTTAATATCTAAATCCCAACTGTTTCTCATTAAAATGTTCTAGTTTTCTTCCCTAGCTCTCCAGGGTGGGTGAGCTGAGGTCTGGCATATGGTAATCAGTTAATGGGGTCCTATTCCCAAATCAAATACTCCCAGTTATACAGACAGATGTAATTAGTAAGCAAACATTCATGTACTTGGAGTATCATGTAAAGGCAATTTATCACTGTCCTCACTATTTTATAATTAAATTTCTAATCTTTCTGGGGTCAGGGAAGATAAAAAGCAAGGATACAAAGCTAATGCAGAAGAATGTAAGAAAAACAATTTATTTCACATAAAATCTATTGTTTCCTTGAGTGGAGAGAGAGAGAATAATACAGCAGTTAAGAGTTGTTTAATCTGAATTTTGTGATTTAATAGCAATGTGTTTTGGGGCAGTATACTTACCTGCTTTTCATCTTAGTTTCCTTATCTATACAATAAGATTTATGATTATTAAATATAAAATGGTTATAAGAATGCCTAGCCCATAGAAAACCCTCTGTGTTATTTATCATTAATATTTACAGTTATTCTGATAGTCCTTCTCTTGAATTTTGTATGAAAAGTCAAAGCAAATAGCTGTCCAAAAATATTAGATTTTTCAACTTTAACACTAAAATAAGGTTCTTTGAGATAAGAATAAATTAAAAGAAATCTTTTCATTCATTTATTTATTGACATTAATTCAACATTTATTGAGTGCCTATTATGTACTTATTGTCCTATAAATAGGAGATGACAGCCTTCGATTTCTTCTCTACCATATGTGCATATTATTCTTCATATCAAGAGCTGAAATCTATTTATTGTTTCTTAAATCCGTCTAGACTTGCTTTCACAAATAAAATCTAGCAGAAGAGAAGTTGTGTATCAGTTTCTTCCCAGTTTTTAAGATAAGAGTCAGCTTCCACTTCCTCTTCCTTGTTAAGTCAGCTTCACATCTGAGTCTCATGAAGACAGGTCCAGATACTCAAATTTGTCAATATATCAGAGATTAATAGTTAACATTAACCAGAATACCAATTAGCATATGTATTATGCCAAAGAACTGGAATATATCCAAGTCAGCATCTTCACTCTCTGTTCCACAACCTACATGAATGGCCATTTTATCATCAACACAGTGTATGATGGGCATGGAATCCAACAGGAAGAATTAACCCTATACTCCTGTGTGTGTTTGTATGTGTGTGTGCACATGCACACATGCATGTGCATGCTAGTTGGGATTGAACCCACAATCTTGTCCATGATAGGGTAACTCTATTCTATTGAGCCACATCCAAAGCCCTTTTTATTTTGAGACAGGGTCTTGATAAGTTTTCCAGTCTGACCTTGAACCCATGGTCCCCCTACAAAGTGACTTGGATTACAGGCCTATGTTATCATGCCTGATTTAGCCCCATGCTCTCAATGCAGAAATCACAAAACTAGGATAAACTTAGGCGTGTAAATTAGATAAACTAGATAAGGAGGGAAAATACACATCGAAATTCCTCTAAAAATCCTCTTTGGCCAGAACAGTGTTAGACATGCATGAAAAAATTCAAGCCATCTTTCTTAAGGCTTCATTCCACCCACTCATTTAGTTACCATAGTCATCTTCCAGACAAGGTGCATACTAACTGATTGTGACTGCATTAGATAGACTCACACACATTCTTTTGCAACAAAACCAGGGACACTTTGATGGCACTGGAAGCCCCTCAAGTTCCTCAGCTTCTGATTTCTGCTTAGTCCTTAAGATGATATTTCAACATTTTTGCTAAGAATATTTATGCTCTCCTTTTGCTTATCTACTAGAATACCTTGCCTACATGTTCTGGAAAAATTTATGCAGATTCCAGTCGTCTGTCTCTCATTTGTGCTAGGAAGCCGGAAATGTGGCCTTCAGCCTAGATAGACAACTACTCTGACAATCCACATATTTCTTATATCACTTTCCTATTTTTTTTCCCATGATGACTTCACTTTTTCTCAAATATCACCATTCCCTCAGATTCTGTTCTTAGCCCTCATTTTGTCTCTTTCTATGTGCCATCTTCTAAAATGGTATCCACAACAACTTCTATGAAAATAACTTCTATGTAGAAGATGATCTTGACTGTTGGTACATTCCCCATATTTCTCCAGGTTCAGTCCTATTGCATGATTTTTTGAAGGTTTCACCTACATCTTGTATCAACATGGCAAGTATGGGTTTTCATAGTTATGCATTCATCTCCATAAATTCGTTTCCTCCTTTGGTCTGTTAGTTTCCTATTTAATAAAACAGCTTTTTTTTTTTAAAAAAAAAAAATCAGCATTCTAGGCTTCAATATAAAGTGATGTTTAGTATTCTTTCTCTATTGCAAATTATAATCCAAATCTTCTAGGTTTGGTCTCTGTGCTCAAATTGATCTCTTTTCTATCTTCAAGAATATCCTAGATAGGGCTTGTATACATCTCTCCTAGACATGCTGTAGTAGACTTTTAACTTTCCTCCATGTCTTTTGCTTGTTCAAACTCAACTGAATCTTCTAGGCTGCTCTTCTTAGCCACTCTCCATAGCCACTGGCTAAAATCCACCTGGGATCTTCTTAGTTTAGCAAATTAAACTCACATGTTTCCATTTGACTTTCCAGGCACTCCACAAACATTGAATCACATCACTCTCAGGTTTATATCATATATTATGAGCCATGTGAAATCCTGAGTTGTTTACTAAACATCATGTATTTTTCTTTTAGCTCAGTGTTTATACTCTGCACCGCCAAGACCCTTTTCCTCTTCAATTTTATTGCCTAGTATATATATATATATATATACCTTTGCAGTGTACAGCAAGTATAGATGCTTTCTTAAAAAGTGCCATAATTCCCCCTACTGTTTCCTTTTTTAATGTTTGCCATGATTTATTTTTATTTCTTATAGTGCTACTTTTAACTCCAGTCCTTTATGCACCATAGCTATCCATTTTTTTATGTGATTTTTAGTTATACATGACAGTAGAATGTATTTTGACATATCATACATACATGGAGTGTAATTTCCCATTCTTGTAGTTGTACATGATGTGGAGTTATGCGTATTCACATATGAACATAGGAAAGTTACTACATCTGATTCATTCTACTGTCTTTCCCATTCCCACTCCCCTTAGTTTTCCCCCATTCCTCTGTCCAATCCGGTGTACCTATCCATTCTTTTCCACTAGGCTCAAGACTCTAGGATCCTTGAAGAAAACCCCTGCACTTTATTCAATAGTCTTAATGACTTGCACAGTGCTTGGCACATTGTAGAAACTTCATAGTGTTTGTTAACTTGGAATGAAGTAGAATTAAGAGGCCCACATGGGGATCGAATCCATGACCTTAGTCTCATTACCACTGAAGCCTTGCTATGAGAAAAATATGAAAAGTGGCAAACATTCTTGTTATATTTAAGCTTTAATTAAAGTACATTTAATTCGCAAGATAAGTTCCAGTTTAGTGACCCTGAAGAAGAATAGAATGTCCTCTATTCATTAACTGAGCAGGGATAAATGCAAGTTCCTCTAGGAATTTCCATTTCAAAATAGCCAACATTGCCCCAGACAAACTGACAACAGAAATAAGAGCTTATAGATAGATATAGACACAGACATGAGACTCATGAAGTTTTTGGAAAACAAATGCGTTTGGTAAACCAGCAAGGCTGTTACTTCCTGCATTCTTAGTCTTCCTGTAAGTACAGGGAAGGATTTTGATTTTTTTTTAAAGCAAAACATAAGATTACTGTTCCCCAAATAAGTGCTTCTCTTCACTTATTTTATGTGTGTGTAACTTTTATTATTGACATACGATAATTTATAATCTGTTTGTTGCTTATATTTCAGAACTTGCTCATATTTGCCTCTCTGTCACAAAATCTCTATTCCTTAAAACTGGAGTATCCTTCAATTCCCTCTATAGAAATCAAGATAAGGAATCAGCAAAATTTTTTTCTTTCTTTTTCCTCCACCCCCCCCCCCCCCAAGAACTACATAATAAATACTCTAATCTCTGAGGCCCAGGAAGCCACACAGGTCTCTGACCACTGCTCAACTCTGCAATTGCAGTGGGAAAGCAGCTATAGTCAATACATAAACAGACAGGATGGGCTGTGTTCAGGGCAAAACACAGCAGGCTAGATTTGGCCCACAGGCTGAAGCTTGATTATCTAGATTATTTGTAGCCTACAAAGCATTTCCTATCCAAAAGCCCTTCTATATTTGGCTCCATCTAACTTGAATTTCTCATTGACTTTTTTTGTTGGTTTGGCAGAGGTGTAAATTTCTTTGATATTAAAACTGGAAGAGGCAGAGGAGAGGGATGGAAACTAAAAATGATATAGGAAATGAGATGGTTGGTCCAGGGCATTATGGCAAGAGAATTGGATTACTGAGGAAGGGGACTGCATCTGCTGAATTGAAATCTCCCTCCAATTCTTTGGGAGCCAGGAAGAGTTGGTTCAAACCCAAGTGCTTCCTAACACAATGAAACTTTCTAATTTCTTCTGGATAAAACAACCACTGGCATAATCAAGAAATGAGTAACAGAGCCAACTCAACACCCCCCCCACCCCGAATCTTCAGTACAGAGAGAAAAGTAAAATCATCTGAACATGAAAAAGGAAGCCAGCTAAGGAAAAATTCATGAAGTGTCACTTCCTTCTGATTTTTGCAAACATGCTGTTCTGAGTTGGCGTGATCCTTTAGGGCACTGATATTGTGGGAGAAGGAATCCAAGAGGCCGACTTCAGGGACTGCTCCAGGAGGAAACAAAAGCCTTTGAGGTCAGTATTCATGCTATAGGGAATTATCTCTCAATAACTATGCAGAGTAGACCATGCACAACAGGGTAGATATCCTGCTATGTTTCGCATCACTGAACATTCACTGTGATTAAAGTCAGTAGTACCAAACATTCTCTGAAGCACTTGATGCTCATTTACTCAATCTCTAATAAGCCCTAAACCTTGAGATTTTATTTTCCTCATAAGGACAAGACTTTTTTTTCATTTGTAAAATAAACTCCTCCTCTGAATAGAAATAAATTCTTTCTATTCATAATTCCTCCCAGATAGAACTAATTAGGTACCATTAGACCTTATCACTAATTAATTTTTACTTATATTTGAGACTATTATTATTATTATCATTACTACTACTACTACTACTACTACTACTAGTAGTATTATACTGGAGATTGAACCCAAAGGCACTTACTTACTGAGCCACATCCTCAGCTCTTTTTATTTTTATTTTTTATTTTGGACAGGGTCTTGCTAGTTTGCTTAGGGCCTTGTTAAGTTGCTAAGGCTGGCTTTGAACAAGCAATCCTCCTGCCTCAGCCTCCCAAACCACTGGGATTACAGGTGTACGTCACTGCATCCAGCTTTATGTGTGGATTTTTAAAGAGAATGTTAACATTATACATTGAAGCATGGAATGAGACCTTCAATTCTAGGTGATCAGACTCCTGGGTTCTCTGTTAACTCTTTTCATTGAAAGGACACATGTCATTTTGAGTTCTGCTTATTGTCTACCGTTATTTTGTTTCTCCTTCCACAAGGACTTTCCTCTGAAAGTCCTGATAAAAAGGAGAGTTTCTCCTAAATTACTAATTTAAATACTTGGTGTCCACGTAAACCATATTCCTCTGGTGATCAGTATTTACCTCTTGTGGCACAAGTTGTTAACCGTTAGTCACGTATGTTTCCTTTTCTTTCTGAGCAGAGGGCTAAATGGGTATTTCCTAGCCTCTTTCACTGTGTAATTATGACATACAACTAAGGTGATTGAAATGTGGGGCGAAAAGATGAGTGTCCCTTTGAGAACTGGTATATAAAGCCTTCCAGATCTCCCTTATTCTTTTCAGCACAATGGCAAGAAATGGAGTCAGGCATCCTAAGAGATGGTGAGACTGTGAGACAGAAGAGATGAGGCCCCTCAGTATGTGTTATGACTATTGGGTTACCAACTGGGCCCATTAGGTTGTTAGCAAGGCATTAATTTTTATTGTGTTGAACCACTAAGATTTCTGGGGATTCGTCTGTGACAGCAGCTAGCACACTACCCTACACTGCAGGATGCTTTCTGAGACTTCGTTGTTCCCTGCTTTATAATCCTCTTTGAAATCAGAGCCACTTGGCCTCAAATGAGGGAAATTTTGAAATGTAAAGCAGTAAAGTATCATAACCACTTTCATTCCATGCAATTTTGACAATCCATCTGAAATTCAGTTGTTATTCCACAGATGAAGGCAAGGCGTTAAGGCAAGAGTCAAGCCGTTTTTCAAAGTCACAAAACTAATGGACTGAAAGGCTAGTATTCAAATACAGTTTGGTCTGCTGCCAAAGCTCAGGGTTCTCACATTATGTCACCTCTCCTATTGTGTCTGAGGAACCTCTGAAGAGCCTTTAATATTATCACAACTCCAACAATCTCTTTCTCAGCCTACAATGAGTACTAAGCTGCTGGGGAACCATTTGTGCTCCATGATGTTAGCCAGGCATTTAAGAATTAAAGTGATAGGAGGGTCAAGAAAAATGTTTTTCTAAACTTTAATTTCCTCAGACAAAGGCCAGGATATCTGGTTATGTTACATTCTGCACTCCGGAGGGCTTGTTGAGATTCTACCATGACAACTAGGCCAATGAGAACATTATAAAAATTCTAAACCCGTTATTTAGGAATTAGAACAAAATCCCATTTATTTAAAATAAGTTGCTAATTATTCTTGAATGTGAGAACTTCATAAATCATGAGTTCCATGGGGGTGAAGTGACGCTTGATACTGTGATCCACATCATCTTTATAATTGTAGATAGGACAGGGTGGCGTATTTCCTATTTTCATAAATAACCTGTATGCCCTAAGTAGCACCTTCCTTGCAAGCCCCATAATTGCTCTCATCTTCCATGTGTCTTGTGAAGCCTGGTGAGGAAGTGGGTGTTACCCCGTATAACATGAAGAAGAAGAATAAAAATCGTCATATCTAAGCTGAACACAGTGGTACAGCCAATGGACACATAAAGAGTTCCAGGATTTAGACATCTGTTGAGTTCTATGTGCGGTGATGAATCTGATAAACATTATTTCATATTATCTTGACCTTTATTTAAATACTTTCTGATCTCTATTTAATCAGCATCATTCTTTATGCATGCTGCTATGTAGTATTAAACCAGAATAGATACAATACTTGCTTTGGGAGTGCTTATACCAATACCTTGAAAAAAAATTGCATTCATTTTATACTACAGATCATAACTGAGGCTTATACCAGTTAAATAACTTATCCAAGATCACAGTTGAATTTACAGAAGATAGAATTCAAACTCATGACTATATTATGTAGGGACAGAGAACAGCAAATTATTTTAAGACCTGGCTAAATAAAATGGCAATTCTCTTAATGGTATGGCAATAATCATTTAAAAGGATAGATGTGGTCAAAATCCACACTATTTCCATAGGTGTTGTTGACACAGGATCTGAAACAAGCTAGATGGTCATCAATAGGGGAATGGCTGCACATTATACCTGCATACCATGGAATATCAAGAGGCAGTTAAAAAGGACAAGTTAAACAGATGTCCTTATGATTAAAGCATTAAGGCAACACTTTTAAAAAAGAGAAAAGGTTGGGTGAATTGTATCAACATTAACAATTATAATATAAATATGGTATTTCACTATTATTTCTTAAAACTGTGAGTCTGCATGTATCTCAAAATGCAAGAGTTTAATTTTTAAAATGAGGGCAATACTTACATATTTAAAAAATCAAGAATAGTTTAACAAAGAGTATAGTTTAGAGGATAAAAAAAAACATTAACTGGCCAAATGATAAATGCTTTAGTAATTTTTGTGGTGAAGTTTAAGGAAAGGCTCTCATGGAGAATTCCGTTGTTCTTGACATAGAATATATCCACATGGAGGTGAAGAGAGAGACATTTATACAGCAGTGATAAAGATGCATGGTGGAAAACAAGGAAAAGGAGAGAGATTTATACCTGGATCTTAAGAAGCACAAATAGAGGGGCAGATTTAATAAAATAAGTTTAGTGGTGTGGGTGGGGCCTATGAGGAAATGCCTTTAAAACCAGGGAAATGAGTTCCATTTTTACTTTATTCATTTATGTATATGAAGTGCTGAGAATTGAGCCCAGTGCCTCTCACATGCTAGGCAAGTGCTCTGCCCCTGAGCCACAACCCCAGCCCATGTCAGGTGTTCCATTTTTAAATAGTGTATTGGTGATGGTTCAAAAGTAAAGTATAAAACGGGGGTCTTTAGAATCTACCCAAGTTTCATGGAGTCCCTTTCTTAGGCCTCTTTCTTAAAACAGATTGTAATTCCCTTTATGTAACTATTTTAAATCCAAGGAAAAACTATATTGAGTTTCTTTCAGTGTCTGATCAGACCAATATGAATGGTATTTTGATACCATGTGTTTCTCTAGTTAGTTGTTTTTAAGAATTAAAGCTATTCTCAATAATATTTACATTATATTCTGTTCTGCTTGTAGGTGATTTGTTTTTTCTTTAACATCTTTATACTATCTCCAAAATAATGTCATCCTATCCCAGTTTGGATATATGATGTTCCTCAAAACTCATGTGTGAGACAATATAAGAATATTCAGAGTCAAATGATTGGGTTATGAGATCCTTAATCTAACTGAATTAATCCACTGATGGATGAACTGGGTGGTAAGTGTAGGCAGGTAGGGTGTGGCAGGGAGATGTGGATTACCTGGGGCCCTGATGAATGAAGCACTCTCTCTCTGCTTCCTGGTGGCCGTGTTCTAAGCTCTTACCCTCCACCACACTCTTCCATCCTGATGTTCTGCCTCACTTTGGGCCCCAGAGCAATCGAGTCCGCTGTCTATGGACTGAGACCTCTGGAACCTTGAAGGTCAAATAAACTTTTTCTCCTTTAGTCATTCTTGTTAACTCTTTCAGTCACGGCATGAAAAAGCTGACTAAAACACATCCCAAGACAAACAGCAGCATGCTAAATTTAAAATAAAAGGAGGATGACTCTAAAATTAAATCAGAAAGCTAACAGTAAATTTCAGTATTTAAGTCAGTCTAGTAAGTTACATAAATTAAATAGGAAGTTCACTTTGTAAGTTAAATAAATCTAGCTACAGTTCCTATTTAAGAGGATATTTTCTGGTATAGGAGTTCCATTAGGTACCACCACCACATGACATATTTAAGAAATTGGTAGTTAGGCATATAAACTTTAAATTCGGAACATCCAAATTCACATCTTGACTTTGTTATATGCTGTGTGATCTTGGGCATATTTAGTTCTTCAAGCTTCTGATTATTCAATTGTAAACTGACAGTTAAAATTGAGGTTACTTTATAGAATTGCTGTGAGGTTTAAATTTTCTAAATTCATGTGAAGAACTTAACAGAGTGCTTTGCATACAGTAAGCTCTCAATAAATGTTAGTTATTATTATCACAAATACTAATGAAGTCAAGGCCATTTTTTAAATTTTAATTTATGAAGAACTTTAAGCTCTTGAGGCTTTCAACTGCCTGCCAGTTTCAGTACAATGACTCTTGTCCTCTGCCTTAGGCTCAGAGCCACTATCCCCCTCATTTGAAGGGATTCTAGGAGAGCATTATGACTGTTTTTACATTGTTTTCTTTGCATTGTTTTATTAATTCTTGGATTTTGCCTTGTTTCCATATCCTTGGTCTCCCTCAGAATCTCAGTCACGTAACTGAGTAGAATAATTTGACCTATTTATTCATAAGCTTAAGAGGACTTGGACCTGTCTCTAAATCTAGCCCTCCTGACTGTATCTGTGGATTCTTAGCATGGGATCTGTCTGAAAGCATCCTCTCCATGGCTAGAAATGAAACTCCTCTACAACCCTTGCCTCCCTTCCTATCAGTCCCCTGAAGCATCACTTGGCTTACTCTTTCCTCAAGGCTAAGGGGTCCTCTAGTTTCTTCTGAACAGGGCTGGATAAATATTTTGGTCTGTGACAGCCATATGGTCTCTGCCACAACTCTTCAACTCTGTCATTGTAGAATAAGGGCAACCACAAAGAACACATAAAAATAAGTGGGCATAACTGAGTTCTAATGAGACCCCATTTTGTAAGAATAAGGGGTATGTAGGGTTCATCGGGGTGCTTAGTTCTAAATTCTGTTCTAGGCTACTGGTAGCTTATTTTATTCTTATGGCATGCCCATGATCTCAGGGCTAATGCATGCAGGATTACCGACTATGCCAAAGTTGTGGCATGAGCCACAAATTGAACAACAAATATTTTTTTTATTTTCCCCTTTTTTTTGTTCAAAAATATGAATTTCACAAATGACACTTAGAATATATCTCCATCATTTGTTTTTCCATTCTCCACTGGTAATTAACTCAAACTCCTAGAATTAGGATTTGTAAGCAATGTAGCCAGAGCTGTCACTGGTAGTTAGGGGTACCCTCGAGTGACTGTGCTGCATACTTTCAGGGTTATCTAAAGTTTTCCTTCTGATCTGGCAGCAGGTGGAGTTTCAGCCTTCTCATCACTGAAAATATAATGTAATCCCCATCTCAGATTGTAAAAGGCTCCCAGGAATAAACCTCTAATGTGCTGCTGGTATTTCATGAAGAGAGAAGCAGGTCTCCACTGAGGAAATGGAATTACTGACCTTGGAGGCTTTTCTTAAAAGTTAATGAGAGTCAAGATCTGCCGCCTCCCCAACTGGGGGCCAGTCCTTACATTCTGTTTTGATCCCATGAGTGTTTGCGTGCTCAGGAACCCATACCCTAGGGATGGCTTAAACCCTTCTCTTTCTCTTATTCAACCACTTCCTCTCAGCTGAGTTGTTAGTTTTAAAGATTCTTAAATCCCCTGCCCACAATTAGTACAAAAATAAAAGTAGACAAACCTCATATCTCTCCTGCTTCACTATCTTTTATCTTCCCTTCACTGTGGAATTTCTTGTCTCCTTTTCCGGCCACTTACCCCTTAGCCCTTCTAATTTGTTTTCTGTCTTCAGCTTTCCACTAAATCAGCTCTTGTTAAAGTCGCCAATAACATCCAGGCTGTTAAAGTCCGTGATCATTTTTCTCTTCTCAATTCACTTGATTCGGAACAACATTTGCTATAGGTGACCTCTGCCTCTTTCTTAAAATGGTTTGCTTCCTGAGTTTCCTGTCACAAAACTCTTTCTGCATTTCCTTTCCCTCTCCCTGCCTCTCTCTGGCCTCTTGTATTGCTTTCTTGGTTCCTGCATCTTCTCATCTTTACAATCTGAGTGTCATAAGGTTCTTATTTCATTGCTAACCCCTAAGCAAATATTGGAATATATCAGTTATAAAAGAAATGCTGTAATTTTGATGTGCTAAGGAAGTGGTATGTGGTGGTCTCCAGCCCCTTCTTCCTTTTTTTTTCACTATAGTTTTTAAAAACAATAGTCTTAAAATTCTGAATTTGTAGTTTATTTTCCATGATAGCAAATACTGATTTCAGTGGAGCCCAAAGGGGTCTTTACAGGTAGTCTTTAAATGGCTCTTCCTCACCTAAAGCTTAAATTCCACTCTTACCTACCCCTCTGATATTTGACACATGTACAGACCAATTCTAAATTATGTAATTTCTACTCCTGTATCTTAAGGTATGACACATAAGCATCCAAAATAGTTTTAAATCAAAAGCCTTTTATAATAGGAAATCATATTGATGATGCTAATGGGTTCAGGTACCCAGAGTAAAGGCTTTCACGAGAAAAAAAGAACTCTAATTAAACCATTAATATTGGAGGAAAATAGGACCAAGTTCTAAAACATAGGCTGGTGGAAAAGGTGCTATGGCAGGGGAGCTGATGAGTTCAGATTCACCAGCACAATGAAACTTGGAAATATGGTATGAAATGAGGCTTACCTTAATTGAATTATTTCTCAGAAACTTAGAAGTGGATTTAAGATATGAAATATTTTTACTTAACTGTGTTTATGTCTACCTTACCATCTTTGCCTAAGGCTATTCTTAGATCATGTCCTGATAGCCATCATTTAATTTTAACCTTGAAAATACTTACCAATTTTCTCCAGTAAGACAATTGTGGCCTTGAGGATAATTGATTGTCTGATAATTTCATGTCTTTGTGTCTCTGCTGGATTGTTTGGAAATCATCCCAGGGATCAAGAGTCATGAAATAGAAAAGACAAACAACTAGACAGCCTCAATGAGACCCATAACAATGTGCCAACCACACAGTGGCATTTAAGATAGATAGCAAATACCAATTTTGAGGCACTTCTGTAAGATTTTGTGTTTCCCATTAGAGAAATAATGAAGCTTCCATCTAATTTGCAAGTTTAAAATTGCAAATCCAAGTCTTGGGAGAAAATTGGGTAAATCACAAGTGACTATTGCTTAAGTTTCACATGAGTAAATATATTGGCTGTGTTGGTATTATTCAAAACTCAGAGCCACAAAATACATTTTAATATCATTTTATTTGTAGAAGAATGACACAATTATTTTCAGAATAATTAACTCCTCAGTTTAGTGACAATTATGTTCCATTATAATAATTAAAAACACACCCTGCTATTTGGATGAACTCAATAGAATAATGATTTCTTGGGGGAAGATTTAATCGGATCATTATTTCTTCTCCAGCATTAAAAATATCTATAAATTATTTCAACCCATGCTATTGCTTAATTTTGAATTTGCTCACTGTGATAGTTAATTTGAGGTGTCAACTTGATTGGATTAAGGACTATCTAGAGGAAGCATTATTTGTGAGTGTGTCTGTGAATGTGTTTCTAGAAGAGATTAGCACGTGAGTTTGACTAGAGGGAAGATCTGTCTTCAGTGTGAGCAAGCTCTGTCTGTCCAATTGATGGGGGTCTTAGAAGAAAAGTAGAGGTAAGGACAATGTGACTATATTTCCTGTAGCTGGCATACACTCTTTTTACTTTAAACATAAGGACTTGACCTGTGCACTACAGCACTTACACAAATGGCTCCCTTGCTTTTCAGACCTTCAGCCTCAGACTGAGAATTACACCATCAGTTCTGAGGCCTTTGGACTTGGACAGCCATGTTACTGGCATCTCAGGGTTTCCAGATTGCAGACAACTTGCCATGGGGCAGTTCAGCCTCTGTAATCATGTGAGCCAACTCCTCTAAAAAAATCTCCTCTCATCTATCTACATCCTACTGGTTCTGTCTCTCTGGATAACCCTGACTGATACACTTACTGTCTTGTAGAAAGAAATATCACATACAAGATGGCAGTCTCAGGCCACCCTTGAACCATCTGTGCATGGATAATTGTTACTGGAGGCATCTGGGGTCTGGCAAAATGCAGAACTGATGGCTTAGAAAAGCAGCAGGGCAACAGACTGTAGAAGTGCCTGAAATCAGGTGGGGCAGGAGCAGGTGGTATGCAAAATGGTGGTACTTCAGGGTAATGGTCCATTGGAAGGAGAACCTTATTAAGTGAATATGAAAATGTGAGGAAAAGTTCAACAACTCTTCTAGGGATGAACTTGGCAAGAACATGGAAGGAAACTGGGGCTCCAGACAAATGGACTGGAGTTTAGGAAGGCACTCCTGCTTTAAGGAGGAATTATGTTCGGGCAAATGTGCTAGATCAATAAGGGTGGGGGAAGAGCTGCCCCCTATGGACATTGTGATATTCTACTTTATGCCAAAGTATATCAGATGCTGAATTGATAGTAGTGAGAATAGCAACCCTACTTAGGCAGACAGTATATTTGTAGGTATGCTATAGCCACATGCTATGTTTTAACTGAATTATCTAATAAATGGGATGTGAAAGGTGAGGAATGACTACAGAGATTCACTGAGGCTTAGGCTGGGGTTCAAGGGAAATGCCTAAGTCTGGGATTCTAGGAGAGAGTGAGAGAGTGAGAGGTGAAGACCCCAGACAGGTGCTTGCTCTTTAGATAAGGGTAGACTTCTCTGTGGCCCTTTGTGTATGCCTTTCTGTGATGAGCATGCTAGGCCATTAACATAGACCAAACATCTTTGTGTCTTTCCGAATGTCAGAGTTTATTGAATAATAATAATTTCACAGGTTACACCACTTTCGTCTTTGGCAGTTCACTGAATACTTGTGGGTCACCTGATAGTCATAAGCTGGCAACACATGTTCTTTTGTTCCAATCTTAAATTCTAATATATGCAACACTCAAGTCACACATCCTTCACACAATGATATATAAATAGGTCACAGAAAGACTAAGAAAGGGTTAAAGCAGCTGCGGAGTTACAAGATGCTGTATCCAGAGTACAGGCTGAGAGAGAGAGATGAATGCAGAGTCAAAGAGTCACAGTCAGATAAGAACTTTAATGAATCAGTTTCACAGAGTTGTCAAAGCAGAGGATCCAGATAGACAGCATTTTCAGTTTCAGAATGTCAACGTGAGGGATCAGCGTGGATAGGCCCTGTGTGGTCATCACAGGCAAGAGAAACCTCATTTTGCTAAAGCCCCAAAGGGACAGGAATTAGAGATTCATCCCTGTGGTGATTTTCCTGGGCAAGGCCCATGATGAATGACAAAGTGACAGGGTCATGGTGCTGCTATTTCCAGTCCTGGTGCTCTTCCTTTTATGGGTATAGAGTGAGGGGTTTTCATCAGGTGAGACTGGTAAGTTCCTATGCCTGGGATTCCAAATATGGTTGGTAATGTGCATGTGTCTAGGCACTCCTTGATTTAGTTTGAAAAGTTGGCAGATATAGGTTATTTGTCAATTTGTACCTTATGGTGATGCCAGGCTGATGGTGCTTGTTTACTTGTACAAACGAGTCATTCCACCTTGGGACTTGTATTCAAAATGGAGCAGCTCATGGCAAATTACTGCTTACAGAATGGAGTAACTCAGGTTGAGGCACAGTCTGGAAATTGCTGTTGTATACATCAAAGAGTAATTCAGGCACTGCATGCTCTCTACACCTCTGAACATGAATGACTGGGACTGAGAGGCAGAGTGTAAACCAGATGGCCAGAGCCACTAGACTGAAAGGGCCAAAGAAGCAGGAACCAAGCACTCCATGACGTCCACCCCATAATAGAGGGCTTGATACTTATTTGCTGAATGAATGGGTTAATGAATCAGAGGATGGCAAATGAGTTCTGTCACTAGCAGAGTTCCCAAACTTTCCAGACATGACTGAAGGGTTAGAAATCATGGTACATAAAGCAGTTCTTTATCAATTCCTGATTCTTTTTCTAACCACTTTCATTCTGTGATCATGCATGTATAACCCACAAAATGCAAACTTTCTAGGCCCCTGCAAAGGCAGGGAGTCATTCTGAATTCTGGGAAAGAATGGCTGCTCCAAAGACAATACAGGAACAGAATGATCCAAGCCCTTTAAAAAGGACTTGAGCTTACTTGGGAGTTGGGGTGAGACAGGAGTCATTGTAACAATTTCGGATTATATAAAATCAGAAAAGAACTAAAGACTCGAATTGGGTGTCAACAAAAAAAGAACTGAAGACAGGCACTTGTCTTAAGGAGACCCAGGTGCCTTGGACCCTCCTTTTTGCCCACTTGATACAACTGACCTGTCTTCTAACCAAAGGACTTGTCCTAAGCAAAAAAGGAGATTCCTGTTCTCTAGTTCTAAAAGAGAGACAATAGAACCTACCAGAGGATCAGTGCTGGGATGAGATGGCCAACGTTGTTTTTTGTTTTTTAATTTGTTCTTTTCAGATATATGTAAAAGTAGAGTGTATTTTTACATATTATATATACATGGAATATAATTTATTCTAATTAGGATTCCATTCTTGAGGTTGTGCATGATTGGAGTTATACTAATCATATATTCATTTATGAACATAGTAAAATTATGTCTCATTCATTCTACTATCTTTCCTATTCCCATTCCTCTTTCCTTCCCTTCCTTTCCATTTGTCTAATCCAATGAACTTCTATTCTCCTCCTCCTTCTATTGTTTGTTAGCATCCGCAAAACAAAGAGAACATTCTGGCCAAGGGTTTGGTTTGCTTTTGATTTTAACAAGGTAGAAGAGTGAAGATTAAAAATGAATGGTTAACAAGGTAGAAGAGTGAGGATTAAAAATGAATGGAGTGTCATCTCATTGTTAGAAGAAAATTGCAATCTACAAAAAAGATGGTCCCTATAGCAGGGATCAGAATCTCCCACAGTGGAGTCAAGTCTCAGTGATGTGGAGCTGGAACTTGGGACTTAGAGGCAAGTCCTCTGCCCATTCTTCAAAATTAGCATCACTATGTCCCACATTTCATTCTATCCCCCCAAACCTAAGTATGGTTAGCAAACATTTTTTTTTTGTTATGCATCTCATGTGATCTCTTTCTCTAACTCAACTTCTTCAATTCCTTCCTAACACTGACCACAAATATTTATTTTTGTGTGAAGATCTTTTTATTAATGGTTTCTTGGCTTAACTCACCTTTTTGGGTTCTGTCATCCTGTAGAAATGCTAACATTCTTTCCCACAATCATTGTAATGACATTGTAAAACTTGCTCTGGAATTATATATTTTTTTTCATTGCATAACATTTTACAGAGTGACAGTACATTTAACTATAAGCTTGAGGTTATGAAATATGCCTTCACTTCATTTCTAGTCCCTGGCACTTTGGTTGGCAGTCAGTATAATTGATTGAATGAATGAGTAAGTTCATAATGTCCTCATATTCTGAGGTCTGAGAGTTTATTTAAAAAGTTCTCTTTGGGGCTAGAGATATAGCTCAGTTGGTAGAGTGCTTGCCTCGCATGCACAAGTCCTTGGGTTCAATCCCTAGCACCACAGGGAAACAAAAAAAAAAAAGTTATCTTTGTAAGATGGAAGCTAGGATAGTCTTTGAAAGGTTCTTTGCATCATAATGTTTGTTGGAATTGTGAACTCTTTTTTATGCCCTTGACTATCTCCCAGTCTATCAGGGAAACCAGATACATAAACAGAATTCACGAGTGGTCCAGGATAAGGTATATACACGTTGCTCTGGGAAGGCAGGGGAACAACTATGCAATCTTTCAGTATTAAGAAAGAAGATACTGTACTCCGTGAGAGTTATAAATACAATAAAGTAGATGAAAAAGTGTGGGGAATGGTCTCTCTGGGAAGATTGGGTGGGAAAGATATAGTGCCTTGCTACCAGAGGGGTCATTACAAATAAAGGCAAGATGTCTGATATGGAACACTTACCTGCATGTCAATATTACTGGGGCAGAAAGTTTCAGGCAGACAAAGGACCTCAATGAGGTTGGATGCATAAAAGGGACCAGATCGCAGTGGACTTTAACACTGTGACATTCATCTGAAGTGTTCTGCTGTGGGAAGTGGGGAATAATAAGGATAATTTGCAATTTAGAATTCTCTGGCAGATGTGCAAAGGAATAATTTGAGGTGGGAAAAATATCTCAAGAAAAGGAAACCAGTTAGAAAAATAGAGCAGCAGTATGGAGGAGAAAAAAAAAAAACATGAGAACCCGAACAAGGCAAAAATAGATGACAAAATAAAGTATCTAAACTCGGCGCCTGAATGGCAAGGGGTCTGAAAGTTCTATCGGAGTCAAGAATAATTCCCAGGTTACTAATTAGGCTGAATAGTTGGAGGGTGGTGACACTAACTGAAATAGAGACTGCAAGAAGAGAAAGCGAGGAATCCTGCTCTGAGAAGTTTGTCTGCAGAACATCCTCATGAGTGTGCTAGCTTGGCAATGGACTGTAAGAAACTGATGTTGGAGGAAAAGGACTGACACTGTCAATTTAGAAATCATTAGCATACAGGCCATTAAAACCTTGAGAAAGCAGGAGAAGCTCAGGAGAGTGTCAGGAGAAGAGCACAGAACCCAGCACTGGCTTAGAGTGAATAATTCTGTTGGAGTAAGATACAGAGAGAGAAAAGCAGATAAATTTAACCAATACATATCAAACTTGCCTAAGGGGACAATATGTACTATGTACTATTTCCTACCACCCTCTTCTTTGCAGTGTGGCTTCTGCTTCCCTATACACTTTTTTTTTTTTTAATTAAATTATTTATATATTCTGATTTGTTTTACATGATGGCAGAATGCAATTCATTTCATATTACACATATAGAGCACAATTTTTTAAGTCACTCATTGTACACAAACTATTTTCACACCATTCGTGTGTCTTCATCATGTACTTAGGGTAATGATATCTAATTCATTCCACCACCATTCCTACACCCTTGCCCCCTCCCTTCTCCTCCCTCCCTTTTGCCCTATCTAAAATTCCTCCATTCCTCCCATGCTCCCCCTTCCCCATTGCCTTTATGAGTCAGCATCCTCATATCAAAGAAAACATTTGGCCTTTGGTTTTTTGGGGTTGGCTTACTTCACTTAGCATTATATTCTCCAACTCTATCCATTTATCTGCAAATGCCACAATTTTATTCTCTTTTAATGTGGAGTAATGTTCCATTGTGTATATATACAGAAGTTTCCCTATCCATTCATCTGATGAAGAGCATCTGGGTTGGTTTCACAGTTTAGCTATTGTGAATTGTGCTGCTATAAACATTGATGTGGCTGTGTCCCTATAGTATGCTGTTTTTAAGTCCTTTGGGTATAAACTGAGGAGTAGGATAGCTGGGTCAAATGGTGGTTCCATTCCAAGTTTCCCATTTCCATATTGGCTGCAGCAATTTGCAGTCCCACCAGCAGTGTATGAGTGTGCCTTTCCCCCCACATCCTCAACAACACTTATTGTTGTTTGTATTCTTAATAGCTGCCATTCTGACTGGAGTGAGATGACATCTTAAAGTGGTTATGATTTGCATTTCTCTAATTGCTAGAGATGTTGAGCATTTTTTCATATGTTTGTTAATTGATTGTATATTCTCTTCTGAGAAGTGCCTGTTCAGTTCCTTGGCCCATTTATTGATTGGTTTATTTGGGTTTTTTGGTGTGAAGGTTTTGGAGTGCTTTATATATCCTAGAGATCAGTGCTCTATCTGATGTGTGTGTGGTAAAAATTTGCTCCCAAGATGTAGGCTCTCTATTCACCCCACTGATTGTTTCTTTTGCTGAGAAGAATCTTTATTTTTTATTTTTATTTTTAATTCATTTTTTTAAATAAATGACAGCAGAATGCATTATAATTCTTATTACACATATACAGCACAATTTTTCATATCTCTGGTTGTATATAAAGTATGTTGACACCAACTCATGTCTTTGTACATGTACTTTGGATAATGATGTCCATCACATTCCATCATCCTTGCTAACCCCCTGCCCCCTTCCTTTCCCCTCCACCCCTCTGCCCTATCTAGAATTCATCTATTCCTCCCATGCTCCCCCTCCCTACCCCACTATGAAACAGCCTCTTTATATCAGAGAAAACATTCAGCATTTGGTTTTTTGAGATTGGCTAACTTCACTTAGCATTACCTTCTCCAACGGCATCCATTTACCTGCAAATGCCAGGATTTTATTCTCTTTTATTGTTGAGTAACTATGGAACCAACCTAGATGCCCTTCAGTAGATGAATTGAAAAAAATGTGGCATACATACACAATGGAATATTACTCAGCAAGAAAAGAGAAAAATCTTCTTAGTTTGATCTATTTCATTTATCGATTCTTGGTTTTAATTCTTGTGCTATAGGAGTCTTATTAAGGAAGTCGGGGCATAATTAGACAACCATATATTATGCTACAAAGCAAAACTTAGTAAATACAAAAAAAGTAGAGATACTACTCTGCATTCTGTCAGACCACAATGGAATGAAATTAGAAATCAATGATAAAATAAAAAATAAAAGCTACTCCAACACCTGGAGACTAAATAATATGCTATTGAATGATCAGTGGGTTGCAAAATATATCAAAGCAGAGATTAAAAAAATTCTTATAGGTAAATGAGAACACAGATACAACATATGAGAATCTTTAGGGCACTAGGAAGGCAGTTCTAAGAGGAAAGTTCATTGCATGGAGTTCATTTCTTCAAAGAAGAAAAAGTCAACAAATAAATGACCTAACATTACATCTCAAAGCCCTAGAAAAAGATGAACAAAGCAACCACCAAAGTAGTAGAAGACATGAAATAATTAAAATCAGAGCTGAAATCAATGAAATTGAAACAAAAGAAAAATTGAAAAAATTGACAAAACAAAAAGTTGGTTCTTTGAAAAAATAAATAAAATTGATAAACCATTAGTCATGCTAATGAAGGGGAAGAAAAAGAAAACTCTTAAATTACCAGCATTCATGATGAAAAAGAAATATTACAACAGACACTAAAGAAACACAGAAGATAATTAGGAATTATTTTGAAAATTTGTACTCCCATAAAATAGAAAATATTGAAGGCATGGACAAATTTCTAGAGGTATATGATATGTCCAAACTAAATCAGGATGATATACACAATTTAAACAGATCAATTTCAAGCAAGGAAATAGAGGATGCCATCAGAAGCTTACCAACCAAGAAAAACCCAGGACCAAATGGATATACGGTTGAGTTCTATAAGACCTTTAAAGAAGAACTAACACCAATACTTCTCAAACTTTTTCATGAAATAGAAAAAGAGAGAACACTTCCAAACTTATTCTAGGAGGTCAATATCACCTTGATTCCAAAACCAGACAAAGACACATTAAAGAAAGAAAACTTCAGACCAATATTTCTAATGAATATAGATGCAAAGATTCTCAATAAAATTCTGGCAAATTGAATAGAAAAACGTATTAAAAAGATAGCGCACCATGATCAAGTAGGTTTCATCCCAGGGATGCAAGGTTGGTTCAACATATGGAAATCAATAAATGCAATTCTTCACATCAATAGACTCAAAGATAAAAATCATATGATCATCTCAATAGATGCAGAGAAAACATTTGATAAAACCATCCCTTCATGTTCAAAATGTTAGAAAAACTAGGGATATCAGGAACATACCTCAATATTGTAAAGGCTATCTACGCTAAGCCCCAGGCCAACATCATTCTAAATGGAGAAAAATTTAAAGCATTCCCTCTAAAAACTGGAACAAGACAGGATGCCCTCTGTCACCACTTCTATTTATCATAGTTCTGGAAACTCTAGGCAGAGCAATCAGACAGATGAAAAAAATTAAAGGTATATGAATAGGAAAAGAAGAATTCAAATTATCACTATTTGCAGAAAATGATTCTGTAACTAGAAGACCTAAAACATTCCACCTAAAATCTCCTAAAACTAATAAATGAATTCAGTGAAATAGTTGGGTATAAATCAATACCCATAAATCAAAGGCATTTCTGTACATCAGTGACAAATCCACTGAAAGAGAAACTAGGACAATCACCCCCTTAACAATAGCCTCCAAAAAAAAATTCTTGGGAATAAACTGAATGAAAGAAGTGAAATACCACTATGAATGAAAACAACAACATGATAAAGAAATAAATTAAAGAAAACCTTAGAAGATGAAAAGATCTACCTTGTTCTTAGATAGGCAGAATTAATATTGTCAAAATGAGTATAATACCAAAAGCACTATACAGATTCAATGCAATCTCAATCAAAATCCCAATGACATTCCTCATAGAAATAGAAAAAGCATCATGAAATTAATCTGGAAAAATAAGAGACCCAGAATAGCCAAAGCAATCCTTAGCAAGAAGAGTGAAGCTAGTGGCATTACAATTCCAGACCTTAAACTATACTACAGAGCAGTAGTAACAAAAACAACAACAAAAGCATGGTATTGGCACCAAAATAGACCTGTAGACCAATGGTAGAGGACACAGAGTCTAACCCTCATAACTACAGTTATCTTAGATAAAGGCACCTAAAATGTACATTGGAGAAAAAATAGCCTCTTCAACAATTGGTGCTGGGAAAACTGGAAATCCATGCATAACAAAATGAAATTAAACCTCTATCTCTCACCATACACAAAAATCAACTCAAAGTGGATCAAGGACCTTGGAATTAAACCAGAGACCTTGCAACCAAAAGAAGGTAAGCCAAAATCCCCTATACACCTCTTTTAAAAAATTGTGTGTCTTATTTAGAGAAAATTGCATATGCATATGCAGTTTGTGAGGTGATATAAAGACGTTCATGTATTTTTTACCAAGTTTAAGGGTATCATATTACAAATTATATCACCACACGATATTGACACTGGCATAGTCAAGATCAGGACATTTCCTTTACCATCAAATCCTTCAATTTGTGCTGTCATTTTTTAAGCCAAACCAGCTTTCCTTCCACCCTCAACTTTTCTTTAACCCCAGGTAAACACCAATATGATTTCTGTTGCTATATTTCTTGTCATTTCATTGGTGTTATATATAAATATATTCATACAGTGTATATCATTTTGGGATTGGCTTATTTTATAAAACAATTTCTGGAGATTCATGAAGCTTGTTGCAGGTATCAGTCCTATACTTCTTCTTATTGTTAAGTGGTATTCCACAGAATAGATATTACAGTTCATTTTGTCATTTACCTGGTGAGAGACTTCATCCCCTGCATCCCATTTCCCACCCTGCTATTAGTAATAAAGCTTATATAAATGTTTGCGTAAGGCTTTTTAGGCAATGTAGATTTTCATTTCTTTGGTTTAAATGATCAGGAGTACAATTGTTGGATTCTATAGGAGTTGCATATTTTTTTTAAAAGATGACCAGAATATTTTTGATAAGTACTGTATAATTATACATTTTTCTTGGCAATGTGGTTTTCATTCACATTTTCCTAGTAAATAATGATGATTAACATATTTCCATGAGTTTATTTGCCATCTGTATGTCCTGTCGTATGGGATGTATATCTTCATGTTCAGTTTTCTAAATATATTGTTTTTGTTGTTGAGATTTGAATTATAATAGTCTAGATATTCCTTCTTTGTACTTATGTGATCTGCAAAATTTTTTTTCCGTTTTTCAGATTTTCTTTCCAACTCTTAATAGAATCTCTCTCACATTAAAAGATTCACATAAAAATTTAATGACGTTCATTTGAACAATTTTTCCTTTTATAGAGCATGACTTTATGTCACATCTGTGAACTCTTTACCTAATATTTTATCTCAAAAGTTTTGTAGCTTTATTACTTAAGTCCATGGTTCATTTTTACTTATTTTTTGTGGAATTAGATGAAATTGTATCATTTCTGGGGGTGGGACATAGCTGTCCAATTGCTGTAGTACTATTTGATGAAAAAGCCGCCCTTCCTCCAGGGGATTGGTTTTGTGTCTTTGTGGAACACTGGTTGGGTATATTTGTGCTATTTCTGAGCTTTCTATTAGGCTTCATTGATCCATGTGTCATATCTTCCAATTACCCATGTGTTTGATTATGGCAGTGGTAGAGTACTGGATGGATTGATTCTTCCCATCTTAATCTTTTTCCCAATTATTCTACCTACATTTGTTGTGTGCTCTTTCCATATAAAATTTTAGGATAATCTGTTCTATGTTTGAAAAAAAAGGTAAGCTAACTGGGGATATCACCCAATGGTAGGGTTATGCATAGCATAGATGAGACCCTGGAATCAGTCCCCAGAACATCCATAACAACAACAAAAAACAATTGCTGGGATTTTGATAGGAATTGTTTTAAGCTAATATATCAGTTTAGTAGAACTGACGTATTTGTTGTGTTGATTCTTCCAACCCATGAACATAGTGTATCTCTCCATTTATTTATATCTTATTTGATTTCTCTAGCAATATTGTACAGTTTTTAGCATATAAGTTTTATACAAATTCTATTAGAGTTCCTCCAAAAAATTTTACTTTTTGAGCTATTATAAATGACTCATTTTGAATTTCATTGTCTGTGTGTTTCTTGCTAATGAGCAGAAATTCAATTGTTTGTTTTATGTTTATCTTTTATTCTGCAACTTCACTGCGCTCTAGAAGTATTTTGGTAGATTGCTTGTGATTGTCCTGGCAGACGTGTGCTTTCTGCCAACAGGGACACTATTTTTTTTTTCTTTCTGATCTGAATGTCTTTTTTTTTTTTTTTTTTTCTCTTTTCTTGCTTATTGCACTTAATGAAACTCTCAGTATTATGTTTGGTAACAGTAGTAAGAGAAGAAAACTTATTCTTCTATGTTTGATTCACAGTTTTAGAGGAAAGTATTCAGTCTTTCATCCTTATGTACAATGTTACCTATAGGTAACATAGTGTAACACTTTTTAAGCCATTCTTTATTAAATTCAGCTTCTATTTATATTGTTCTGTGTATTTATTCTGAATGAGAGCTGAATTGTATTAAATGTTTTATTCTGTATCAATTGATAGTATTATGTGATATTTCTTTTGAAGATGGTGATGTTAAGATGGTGGTTTGTATAATGGATTTTTAAAAATATTTAGCCAGGTGTGCATAATAAAACAAATACCATCTGATCTAGTTTAACATTATTTTTACTTATTATTGAATTTTATTTGTTAATATGTTGCTAAGAGTTTTTGTCTGTATAATAACCTTGTTTCTTAGTAATTGGTGGGGGGAAACTTTTTATGTTTTGGTATCATAATATGAATTGGGAAGGATTCTCTTTGGCTTTCTGGAGGAGATTTTCTAATATTAGTATTAATTTTTTAAGCATTTAGTAGATATTTCCAGTAATTCCACCTAGGTTTGATTTTTTTTTTTTTGGCAGGGAAATGGGGGAGAGTTTTGAAGTTATTCATTGATTTCCTTAATGGGGATGGGGATATGTAATGATCTATTTCATATTGAGCCAGTATAAGACTTTGTATTTTTTTCATAAAGTGGTAAATTCCATTCAAGTTTCAAATATATTTGTGAAGAATATTTCATAGCATTCCCTAACATTCCCTTATCATGCTAGTTGTACCTAGGTAGCATTTCCTGGAGTAGTGGGGAGGAAAGCCAGACAATAGTGCATCAAAGCATAAATAGGAGGGGGCTCAACAGAGAAAATAAGCTCTGAGACATTTGAATAAACCCACAGAACGTAATATTTGAAGAAAGTTGCAATGCCTTTCCTGACTGGGTAAAATAAATTATTTTTTAAACTAAAAGCTTCTAATTTTTCCAACTGTTTTTCACAAAGTATATTTCTTGTGTAAAAGATTAGCGCAAATTAGCAAATAGCACAAATCTCACCAGGTTTCTAGAAATATTATTTATAGTACTGTTAACCTATAAGAGACATTGGAAAGATACCAAATGTGTAATGAGATAGGGAAACAATGGTTTACTAGATTTTCTTCCCATGGTAGTAGTTTATCTGATGAATGGAATGTGTTGATAAGTTATTTATGGTGCAATATGGAAGCAGTGTGAGACATTCTCCCAAGACTAAACATTGGGAAAAAGTAAGATGTGCCTTTTGTCTAACAGATATGGGTCTAGTTATTCACATGCCTCTCTTCCGCTGAAAGATCTATGCAAATTGGGGGCCAGTGCTTTTTGCTTGGCAAGATGTAATACTGGTTGAGAACTGTCACAAGATTCCTTACCTTTCTTCCTCATGATCAGTGAATGCTGTGAATTAAGTTAAATGAACATATAATAAAATTCTCCGCAAAGCGCTAGAAAATTTTCACCTAGCAGGAGAGTCTAGCTAGAGTGAAGTAGTCTAGCACAGATCAAAAGACAGGAGTTTTAGACTGTTTAACCTCCTGATCTCTCTCACTTGAAAATTTGTTCCCTATTAAAGAGAAGGTACCAACAATGAAATACAATTATGTGAATATGGTCTTGACAGTAAAGAATGGGAATATATTTTAGGTATTTTATCAATGGATCCAGTTACTGATTACATTAGGGTGTTAGATGATGCTATTCAGACTTAACCCATACCTAGTTTGCTATGAAATCTATTCTTCAACAACTCTAACATAGGTCCCTGAATAGAGCTTCACTTTTACCCACTTTATACTTAGGTAATTTGTTTTGAAATTCCAGCATGAGATATTTTAAATAAAATGCCACAGGCAGACCTGTTTAAAAAGCATAAAACAGAGTTGAACTTTATATAGAAGTAACAACTTCAGCATGTGCTGGAAAATAAGCTGTATAACACACTCGACACAATAGATTTCTATTTTGGTATGCCTTGTTTGTCACAAGTTCTGCATCCGAGGGTCTCTGCATAAACAGATGACACAATGATATATTGTTTTCCTGGCTGTTGTATTTGTTATGCCCCTTGTGTAAGTCGTATTGGTCAAGCAAATCAATAAGCATAGAATTCATTAATTACTGTACAAGGAATATGACTTTTATAGCTATATATGCAATATCACTGAAACTTCTCACCTCACCTACTCCCTCTTCCTCATTTAGTCCCTTGATCCCATTATATCCACCCAAGACTATCTGTATTCTTTCACTCAGAAAAAAAAAAAATCTCACCAGGTTTCTAGAAATCTTATTTATAGTACTGTTCTGCAAAAGTAATTTTTGCACAGACATAATTAAATATTAATGTCATAAAACCGAAAGATTGTAGTATTTGGAAATAAATTTTGAAAATAATATATGTGGAAATTTCCACTTCTTGCTATGATATAGAAGCCATTATAGAACTTTTCTACCTATTGAAAAATGAGTAAAAAACTAGATAATACTAGTGAACCAGCTGAAGCAACATTGGGCAGTAGGTGGTTCAGGACTACGAGAATTGATAAAAGGTAAAAAAATAAAAGATGAGCTCTGGCCTTGGGGCCTGGATTTTGGCATAGAAAGCGGTGATTCTTCGGAACAGCTGTCTTGTTGAACGAAGGAGACAAAGATGCAAGTTTGTGGGAGGAGTGATGTAGCTGGACTTCATAAAGAGATTTCTGGAGGTCTGCTAACTAATATTAAAAAAAAATCTGAGAAAATTTTTTATCAGTAGCCCTGGACCACAAGAATGTTTAATCCCCTCACATCCATAGTTACAAGGCACTTTAAGAAAAAAAATATTAGAAGTGGTGTAAATATTAGAAGTGGTGTAAACTCTATGTAAATAGAGTTTTTGTTTTTTCTAACATTTAAAAAATAATACATAGTAGACTATTTAACCAAAAATAATAACAATGTCTTAAGAAATTTATAATATATAGAGAAGTATATACACTATTATAACAAGATAGTAGCATGAGATAAATGAAAATATAATTAACAGGCTTCTTAGACTATATGGTAAATAGCATAATATTAAAGATAGATTATGATAGGTGAAAGGTTTATTTTGTAGACATAGAGAAGCAACTATATACTGAAAAGAGTATAGGCAATAGGTTTGTAGAGGAGATATAACAGAATATTAAGAATGCTGAATGAATTAAAAATAGGCAAGAGGCTATAAAACAGAATATCAGAAAAGTAGAACACTAATATAGAATATGAATAATTGTAGGCTAAAATTGTTAGATTGGAGAACAAAAGGAATATACAACTAAATCTATTTTAAATATAATGCTTCAGATAGGGAAAAATAAAAAAGGATTTTAAAAATGCATGATAACGCTAATAAAAATAAAGTTGGTGTGACCATATTAATATTTTTTTTAAAAAGCAGATTCCAGAATAAAGTATATTATGAGGGATAACAAAGATGAATTCCTTAAGAAAAAAAAGATACTAAATCTATGTGTCTTTAAATCCCAGGTTTTAAAAATTTACCACTTAAAAACATTGTTGAGGGCTGGGATTGTGGCTCAGAGGTAGAGTGCTCGCCTAGCACCGGCGGGACCGGGTTCGATCCTTAGCACCACATAAAAATAAAGGCATTGTGTTGTGTCCATCTACACCTAAAAAAAATAAATATTTAAAAAAATCATTGAACAGCTGGGCACACCTGTAATCCCATTTGAGGCAGGAAGATTATGTTGGGGGGAGGGTGGGCTGGGGATGTAGCTTAATGGTAATTTACCCCTGGGTTCAATCCCTACTACCTACCCTCTTCCCCCAAAGAGGAAGGAATGCAGTATGCTTTAGAATAAATAAAATATCACACTCAGATTATAACTTTGGAAGAACATATTGGTACTTAGTGCTCTCTCTCTCTCTCTCTCTCTCTCTCTCTCTCTATATATATATATATATATATATATATATATATATTTGCATTTTATAAAACTATGTAATATAATAAATATATATTGAATTATATAATTAAAATTGCATCAGTGGTTTCTAGGAAGGCCCTTGATAAATTAATTTGAGAAAAGAAAAAAACAACAGCAGGAGTAAGAATACCCAAGTTAATACCCTCTTGAGTAACTTATATACCAGGTCTACAAAAACTTGTATAAAGATAGTTCATTCAGATTCAGGAGATGAGAACCACATGAAACACAGGAGGAGGAGAAACAAGATTTTTATGGTGTGAGAATACTCTACAACACTGTCCAGTCAAAAGAGGTCTAAACTAAGCCACAAAAATAATTTAAAATATTCTTATAGCAACATCATAGAGTTAAGAAAGGTAGAGGTAGTTAGTATTATTAATTCATTTTACTTAGTGAATATATCCAAAATGTAAATTTAACATGTATTTAGTATTAAAAAAAATCAAGGCGATATTTATTGTTTTTTTAAAAACACGTCTTTGCAATCTTATGTCTTTAAAAATATGTGCAATTATTGTACCTGTCAACTTGGAAAGGACTCATGGATGAGGTAAATATTTATGTCAGTCGACACTGGGTAAAGCAGTTTGTCTTCCACAATGTGGGTGAGCCTTATTCATTGAGTGGATGACCTGAATAGAACCAAGAACTGCCCCAAGCAGGATGGAATTCTCCAGAAGACTATATTTAGGTCTCATTGGCACTGTTGGCTTTCCTGGATCTCTAGGCTGCCAGCCTTCAGACTGGAACTGCCTCAGCTCTTCTGGGTCTCCAGCCTGCCTTCCCACACTATAGATTTGGCCTTGCCAGACTCCATAAACATGGGCACCAATTCCTTATCATCAATCTGTCTCTGTTTCTCACTTGCTTTCTCTCTTCATATAGGGTGTGTGCATGTGTGTGCATTAACATACCTCCTGTTTGTTCTGCTTCTCTGGAGAACACTGTCACAGTAAATTTTATACTTTAAGCACATTTCAATTCTATTAATACTTCAGTTCCTCATTCATACCAACCATTTTAAATGCTTAATGCTCACAAGTGACTACTGGCTACCATAATGGTTTGGAGCAAATGTTGGGAAACTTTCTCTCTCTCTCTCTCTCTCTCTCTCTCTCTCACACACACACACACACACACACACACACACACACACACACACACACATCTTTTTGGTACCAGGGATTGAAAGTAGGGGCACTTAACCACTGAGCCCCATCTCCAGACCATTTTATTTTTATTTTGAGACAGAATCTCACTGAGTTGCTTAGTCTCACTCTCCAAGTTATAGGGGCTGGCCTTGAACTTGCAATCCTACTGCCTCAGCCTCCACATTTGCTAGGAACACAGGCATGCATACTGTACTGGGCTGGCACACTTTTCTATAGAGAAACAGATAGTAAGTTTTTAGGCTTTGTAGGTCGTATGATTTCTGCTGCAGCTACTCATTCCACTGTTGTAGCTCAAAAGCAGCTATAGAAATAGTAAATTAATGGGCGTGGCTATGATTCAGTAAAACTTTGTTTACAAAATCAGGCAGAAAAATGGATTTGTCTCAAGAGCTGTACTCTGCTAGCCCATGTTCTAAAGGAATTGAGAAAAATTTCTGCCTTTAATACCTATGATCTAAAGTTGGCTTTTGCATTTAATCAAAAAGAGCTATTTGTCCTGAAAAGCATCCTTTCAACTACCAAGGCAATTTTATCAGCTTTACCTCTTTTTTCTTAAATATCAAATAAACCAAACATCTACATGGGCTAAGGAAAACTACTTATGAGTAGGTAATTTGGAGAATTCAAAAATATTAACATAGTACTCCTTTGATCTACTAATTTCATTACAAAGCTACGTGTTGGAATTACAGGCCAGAGAAATGGCCTTCAGAAAAACTTAATGAGGGAATGGATTGGTGAAAAATATTTTGATTATTTCATACATTTATTTTCACGGAGAGTTTCCAATAAATAATATTTGTATAGTAACACTTCTTTTTACTGTTACTTAGGTTCTAAGGTCCAAAGAATATGATAGAAGAATCCTAGTCATTCATAAATGGCTTTAATTTGAAAGACCAGGGCACACAAAAGTTACAGTAGGTTTTTTTTTTGTACTGGGGATTGAATTTAGGGGCACTTGAGCACTGAGCCACACCCCCAGTCCTATTTTGTATTTATTTAGAGACAGGATCTCACTGAGTTGCTTCTCAATCCTCCTGCCTCAGCCTCTGGAGCCTCTGGGATTACAAGGCATGCGCCACCACACCTGACAAGTTACACTAGATTTTGAAATCCATATATAATCTGACTGCATTTGTTTGTACATGTTCTGGGGTGAAGACAGACTATGACATTTTTGTTGTGTCTGCAGTGGAGATGTGGGTGGGCACATGTGTGCAATTCCAGTTGAATTGACATGCCATCAGTTCCTGTCCTGGAAGATTAGTAACTGGAAAGTTCTCAATGTTGTTAAGTTCCATCCAACTTTGGAAACTTTGGCCGGGAATTGTACCCAATGTCAAGTGAACAAGGAGGTGCCAGCTGAGAAAAGTCAGAGCCACTGTGAATTCTGTGAACACTGCCCTGGGAATTTGCTTCTGTGATGATCTCTAGATGTTGACCTTGACAAAATCAGGCAGTGTCTAGACAGAACTGTCACCATGATTATTTTGTCTGAATGGATGGTTAGGTCAAGTAATTAACTAATTAATTAGACATTAAATCAATCTTTAAGTGATATAATTAATTAATTTGATACTTACACTGTGAGACTCTGATGCTTCTCAGGGTTAGGCATGTTCAGAAAATGTTATTTGCTGACCTCTAAGAGCTTCCTCTTGCTACCTGTTTTGTTTTGTTTTGTTTTTCTTGCCTCCCTCCTTCCCCTTCCTTCCTGTTTGATTCAAAATGAAATTAAGGTTCACACATTGTCTTTGGTTGTTATATAAAGGCGCCAAGATTTTGGATCAAGAATTTTAAACTTAGGCCCCTGTGCCTTCTGGAAAGAGTTCTTGAGATTTGTTTTTTTTTCCCCCCTCCAAATCTGAGGCACTTTTCACATTCTTTAGTTTTCTTGCCCTTGGCAATGTAAATATTTTGACCCTACTTTTCTTTTTTTTTTTTCAGAAACTTGTATGAAATATTTGGCAATGATTCTATCTTTCCCCATGTTAGTCTTACTGCAGATTATCCAAGAAGTGTCTTTTCAAAGACTTATTACAATTTGTGGTATACCTAATTCTCCATCTGTGTGAATAGGATAATTCCAGCTGATAACTAGGAATGGCTAAGCCATTATTTTCACTGAGACATTCGGCTTCATTTTTAACAGACACTTAAACTTTAGTCATTAGAGAGTATTATACCCTGACCTTTTTCCTGGTGGGAAGTTAAGCAAGCTGAGGAGGATACATAGATGGTTCCCAAGTTCCACAGCTGAAATACTTGTAAATCTCACCATCCTTCTGCAACTGTATTTATAGTATCTTCCTTTGATTAATTTATTTGTGAATATCTTTTCTGTGGTATTGCTGTATTTTGTGTTTGCAAAAAAATCATATTTCCTATAGCAGAAAATACTGATGCCTCATGTCTCCCTCTGAATTCAGGTGAGGTGACACTGCTTGATCACATGACCAGCCTGCTTTTTCATACCTGGTTCTCTTTGAGGGCATGGCTTCTATGCTCTGAGCAATGGCCAGCCATCTGGGCTGCCAAGAATGATGGGGATGAAATGCCTCCAGGGATATTTTTCAACACATATGGGATTGGAATTCGTGGGTCAATGCATCAGCTGCCCATCCCCCCTGTGAAAACACGGAAACACATTTACAGATACCTGGGAAAGGCCACTCTTAGTGGTATCTACGCAATGAGACTCCTTCCCTGATTTTTCTCTCTCCCTTGGTTCATTTTCCCCTCTCCCTTACCTGTGTTTCTCAGGATCACATTTCAGTTGACTTCCCAGAACAGGCTTGGGGGTTTCCCATTTAAAAATGGTTCTGCAGTGTGACAGTGGGGAGCTGGCACCCATCCACTTTGTGGACTCTGACAATGAAGGGCTGAGTGAGTCATTGAGGAGGGTTCCGGGCTTTGGCTCAGCTGTAATTTTTCTTCTTACATTTCTTACCATACAGGACATACAGGCATGACATCCAGAGGGATTTCAGTTTTCTAGGAAAGTTTGGAAACTGCCTAATGGTTTGTGGACTTTTACATTAAGCAGATTGCATGCACATGTATTTCTTCACAACACTTCAAAAGGTCAGCATGTGTAACCCGATTTACAGATGGAAATATTGAGGCTTGGATTAAGGATTATGATATGGACTATAAAAGTCAGGGGGTCTGACCCAGGAAACAGATTTGGGGATCAGCAGGTGGAAGAAGATGCAAGATGCAGTTTGGATAGAAGATATTCTTTATACAGTGGTCACCACAACCATGCCAGCCCTAAGCCTCAGCATCTGCCCCCAGCCAGTTCCATTTTAGCCCCTCTCTCTGCCCATTTCCTTAGGCCCTTTTTATATTCAGGCCAAACAAAGAAGGCACATTGCCAACAGGTTACATAATGGGGGGTGTGTGTGTGTGTGCATGCTCACAAATTGATGTTTATGACTTGAGTCTATATGCTGAATTAGAGTGTTTCTGGCCTTGACCAGTCATTACCAGTCCTGGCTACAAACTAAAAATATAACATAGAGCATTAGAAGTCTTGGTAAGGGAGCTTAGCCAATTTTGGTCCTGCACCAACAGCATGTCAGTAAGAAAACAGTCCTTCCAAATCAAAGATCAGTAGATATTTCTAGAAACTACTCAAGATATAAGAGACCACCTAGGAAACTGAAAATCCTAGAGTACACCTTAATTTCATAAGTAAGATCACTCTTATGCCATCCTGGCATTAAAAAAAAATAATTCCCAAGTTCAGTGGCGAGGAAATTACACAATCTTTCTTCTCCTCAATGTTAAAAAACAAGGTGGTAGGGCCGGGACAAGGACCTGAATGTAGTTCTAATTTGTCATGTTTTTAGTGGCAAAAGTGTACTCTTCTCCAACTATAAACAGTTATTTTCCCATAAGATTGCTACTGTCCTCAAGGTATTTTATTAGTCTTTGTCTCATGCATCAGACCTTAACTTCTTTCCCTGGTCTTTGAAGTTATCCTAAATATATTCCCTCCTATCTGCTAGAACTTAGCGCATTTCTGTTTGGACTCAACAAACACATTTTCCTTGTGTCACAACTGTTTTTTTTTTTATTATTATCTAAACAAAATGTCTACTTTCTGTGCAACCCACATCTACCTCTCTCCATTCAGATACTACCCATACTTTTTGGTTCAACTGAATCATATTTCCTCTGTTGTGCTCAGAAAGATTCCTGTTATCATTGTGCACTGAATAACACCTTAATATTCATATATTGAAGTCCTAACTCCAATGCAATGAACTAGGAAGAGGGGTTTGGGGGAAGTAGATAAGTTTAGATGAGGCCATGAGGACGTGGCTCTGATGATGTGATTATTGCCTTCATAAGAAGAGACAGGAGGCTGTGGCAGGAGGATTTCAAGTTCAAAGACAGCCTCAGCAAAAGCAACTAAGTCTCAGCACTAAGCAACTCAGTGAGACCCTGTCTCTAAATAAAATACCAAATAAGGCTGGGAATGTGGCTAAGGAGTCAAATGCTCCTGAGGTCAGTCACTGGTAGTCCCCCGCTCCCCCCCTCCAAACCCCTTAAACACACAAAAGAAGAGACAGGAGAGTTTGTTTTCACTCTCTGCTTTCTGAGGTTACAAGAGAAGATGACCATATGCAAACAGGTCAGATACTTATCATCATTGGTCCCACAAGGAGACCAATATATAATAGTGGTCTTATAATGAAGCAAAAAATTTCCCATTGCCTAGTGGTGTTGTAGCTGTCATAATGTGCTGCAATGTGTTGCTCCTAAGTGTGTGGTGATGCTGGGATAAAACAATCAATTGTGCTCCACTTGTATAAAATTAGAGCACATCCTACTATGTAGAGTACCTAATATTTGATATAATAATAAATAACTCACTGATGTGTTTACTATATTTACTATACTATACTTTTCCTCATCATTTTAGATTGTATTTCTTCTACTTGTAATAAAGAAAAGGTTACTGTAAAACTCTAAGCCCTGTTATGACCACGGCAGACTCAGACATCTCATGTTTATCATGTCTTCGGATTGCATCAAGAAGCCACATGGAGTGATTGAGCTGTAACAGCCAGGTTTGTGTAAGTATACTTTGTGAAGTTTGGACCATGGTAAAAGAGCTTTATGATGCACTACTTAGAACATATCCTTGTAGTTATGTGACACATGACTGTGGTTCCATCCTCAGAGTTGTCTTCCTTTCCTCAGATGGTTCCTGTTATGGCTTAGGTAAGAGGTGTCTCTCAAAAGCTCATGTGTGAGACAATATAAGAAAGTTTAGGGTGAAATGATTGTGTTATGGGAGTCTTAACCTAATCAGTGTATTAGTCTCCCTGCAGGGTTTAACCGACTGGTAACTATAAGCAGAGAGGGAGTGGATAGAGGAGGTGGGTCATTGAGAGTGTGCCTCTTGGGTATATATTTTGTTCTCTGTGAGTGGAGCTCTCTTTTTGCTTTCTGTTGTAATATCCTGAGCTGCCTTTCTTCACCACACTCTTCTGCCATGATGTTCTGCCTTACCTAGAGCCCTAAGGAATAGAGTTAGCTATCTGTGTACTGAGACCTCTGAAACCATGAGCCTGCAATACACTTTTCCTCCTCTAAAGTTGTTCTTGTTAGGTCTTTTTGTCACAGAGATGAAAAAGATAACTAAAACAGTTCCCATGTGCTATGGTCTGAATGTTTATGCCCTATGCCCCCAATTCCTATTTTGAAACCCTATCCCCAAGATGATGATATTAGAAAGCAAGTCTTTCAGGAAGTAGTTAAGTTTAGATGAGTCATGAGGATGGGGCCCTCCTGATGTGATTAGTGCCTTTATAAAAAGAGACAGGAGAGCTTGCTTTCTCTCTGCTTTCTATCATGTGAGGATTCAAGAGAAGGTGATCATACATAATCCAGGAAATGGACCCTTGCCAGACATTGGATCTGCTGGCACCTGGATCTTGGACTTAACTCCCAGAATTTTGGAAAACCAATTTCTGTTTTTTAAGCCACCAATCTATGATAATTTCCTGTAGCTTCCTGAACCAAAAAATCCCTGGTGTTCATTCAGTTTAGGGAAGGAAATACGCCATGCTGTTCTCCTATTTTCCAAGTCATTTTAGCATGCTAAACACAATGGAATTGCACAAAACACATCTCAGTTATTTGCAGGCAAAGCAATGGGGACCTAAAAGGTAGAAGGACAGTTAGTTTTGGGGTGTTATCTCTTCTTCCAAGATATCATTATCCCACTTTGTTTATTGCTCTGGACCTTAACTGAAAGCAAGTGCTGTGCTAAAATTCCTTAAAGGACCACATTTCAAATATATACCACATTTTTCTTATGAGAAAGAAAGCATGCAAACTCATCTTCTAAGTACTTAATACTTGTTGTTCACCTACAGTGTAAGAGAGTCACCTGTATATTTCTAGGAGTGGGCTTTACATTTGTCACTCAAGTGGATTCTTTGGAAGACCTCTTGAAGTTTTATAGGAAAAGAATATTGCGATTGTCTTGCAGACATTTTGGGCTTGAGAAGGAATGAGTGAGCATTTTATGTGTTTGGCGTGTAAATAAGGGAAATTTCCCTGGAGCTGTTTACGACGTGGATCTGGTCCAATTTTAAGACAGCTCCTGTTCTGCTCTGCAGCCCCTCCAGGGAGCTGATCTAGGAAGCCCTCTTGAAATAACTTAGAAGTAGCTTGGAGTTTGGGTCAGATCTGTAGGGAGAGCAGGCAGAGAAATAGCTGTTGAGCTGAAAGGATTATTGAGTAGGTATCCAAACAGAGAGGCCCATGAGAGAGGGCTCAAGTCAGAGAAGGGGTTACTCCTTAAAAGAGGGTGCAGAGAACATGCAGCAGGGCTAAAGATGCTCCTTCTCCCAGGGCTTCTGGATAACTGCTGGCTTCTTTGCTTATGGAGTAATGTAGCTGTTGATGTTGTCCCTGGAATTTCCAATAAAACTACAAACAACGGTGCTTCCCACAGCTCAAAGAGGGATTAACAGAGAGGTTGAGCTAGATGGATGGTAAAGAAAGTGATTAAGCAGGTGGAAGCCAACAACTGTCCACCGAGGGAGCAGCCTAAAACTAACAAAGCAGGGACTCCACTCTGAATGGCAAGATGAAAAGAAAATGGCCAGCCACTCAACAAACTATAATTTGCCATCACTCTGTCCCACGCCCTTTATTAGATACTAGGACCAAGATGGGAAGTTGCTTACATAATGATATTTGCTCTCCAGGGATTCATATGCAAAGAATATTTGAGCTAGAAAGGATTTAGAAATCACCTACTTTTAAAGCAAAAACTGAGTGCTTAAAGATATGAACTGATGGTTTCTAAAACCTGACTTTGAGTGCTAGAAGACTTTAGACCAAGAACAAATCCTTCTTGTGTTCTTGAAGCCACTGGGTTTTCTGAAATGCTTATCGTGCTCAGAAATCACCCGAGTTTCAATTGTTGCAACATCTCCTAGTTTTATAGATGGGAAAACTGAGAGTGAGTGAGTCTTAGGGATTTGCCTTTTTTTTTTAACCTGTTAAGACAGGATCAAAGCAGGACAGAAACCCAAGCATCTTTAATCCTAGTCCAGTGCGCTTCTATCAGGGCTGTTAGTATTCTGTCTATGTAATCAAGTCCATATGACACTCTTGAGTTAATCACAATGTCAGTGTCAAAACAGCACGTGACTCCAGTTTATTGCTCTAGTCACTTGGCTCTCCCTCATTCCTTCTGTTGCAGATTTACATGGACAGCTCCAAAAGTCAATTACTGTTTCAGCTCCACTTAAGAGAGCCTACCTGGGTAGTGTCAGTTGCTGGCGCCCATTCTTTCTCTCTCCTACCCCAGTACTATATTCCTTACTCTGGCCTCTTCTGCCCTACAAGATTACTTTCTGCTTGCTCTTTAGCCCTTACTACTGAGTATAATTCTCATATGGATTAGAGATTATACTCACCCTTCTTCCCATCACCCAGAAGCTGTGGCATGTAACGATTTTCAGTTGCTACAGACTGGGATGAGAGTATTGTTTTTAATTGCTATCGAATAGCAGTAAATTAAGCAGGGCAACAGAGAAGACAGGAGGAGATGGGGATGGGAATTGTACTTCTCTGTTCAGAGTCATAAATTCAGGACTACTGCAGGTGTACTGTAACTGAAAAGTGAGAATTTATTATTTTTTTTTTTTATATACTGGGAAAACTTCTAGAGTAGATTGCATTTTCTTTCTAATAGTAGGTTTGGTTTGTTCTCTATAGAAAAATGACAGGGCAATAAAAGAGGTCCTTGCTTTATGACACCAGAATATTTTAGATAAGACTCAGTACTGAGCCTTAATTGATTTTATGCCGTTGGAAAGCAACAGCAAAGCACAGAGAGAGGGAACAGAACGATGGTGTTTCAGCCCCCAACCAACTTAGTCACAGTTGGAGAAACAAAAAAGGGAGAAAACTATCATTTTATGTTAGAAAAAAATCAACAAGCTTTTCATCTACTGAGTGTCTGTGATGTGCCCATCCTAGGGCTAATGCTTTGGGACATTAAATAAAATTTTAACAGAAAGCTTGGCCCAGTATTGCATGTACTTGTTTGGAGTTACATGCAGAATTTTGTAGATTATTAGTCATTCATTAGTTATTAATTGCATAAAGTATCATATAAATGTTTGGAAAAGAGAAAAATAAATTAGAATGTGTGGTTTAGCTGAATTACATGATTGTGAAAAAGAGAAAGGCCAGTCTGGGTTAAAGGAATCTAGGGAAGTTTCTTACATAAAGTGGGTCAGAGAAGACCTGGGCATATGGAGGGAGACCAGGAAGGGGGAAGGGTTCAGGAAATGGGTGAGATTGGAAAAATGGAAGGAGTCCTGCATTGATTCACTGGTCTCCAGCCTCATGTCACAATGCTTGTGGATGGCCACAGGTGCTAGTCCAAAAGGCCTCGATAACTTAATAGTAGAAACATCTTCTTGGCAATAGGAAACAGTGTTTAGTGCTTCGCTGAAGTAGAGACCTTGAGGATGGAATGACTTCAAAGCACTGTGGAAATACTTGACCTCAGGCCTGTCTTTGACCTAATCTAAGATCACTGACTTGGAGAGAAGCAAAGCAGGAAGAAATGACTCATGAAGGGAAGCCTCTCAAAGTAGATAAAAATCAAAGACCACGAGATTCAAACATATGTTTAAATTTTGACTGCTTAATCCTCAATTTCCATGGAGTTGAGCCTAACTCTAAGCTACAGGGTGGCAGTTGACCCAGACATAGCAAGTGAAAAATCATCCATCCCTATCCACACCAAGGATTTCAATGTGACTTACATGTCAGTCTCATGAGAATCAAATATCTTGTAACATATGTTCCTCAATGTATGATGGCAGTCATGTCCTGTTAAACCCACAGTAAATCATCAGCTGAAAATGCATTTATTACACCCAACATACCAGACCTTATAGCTAAGCCACACAGCACACTGAGAATACTGGTTGTTTCCCCTGTTAACTTGCATACAACTGGGAGTTACAGCTCACTGCTGCTGCCCAGCATCACAAAAGAGAAATTTACCACAAATGCTAGCCCAGGAGAGGGAAGCTGGGTCATTCACTGAAGATTATATAGCTTGCTTCAATTAATACAGCAAGTAACTACCAGTACTAGGATCTAATTCCAGGTGGTCTGGCTTTGCAGTTCTTGCCTTAATCAATATACTATTCTGTATATTCAAGAGATGTTTCAGATTTTGATCCCTATACTTTTTAGACTATGAGCTAATACATTTCCTTTTTGACTTAAGGCAGTTGGAGCTAAGATTCTTCCACTGTCATACAAAAGAATGCCTAGTAATTCAGCTTCATACTCAGTGTTCCAAGGACTCAATCCTAGCTCAGAACTCCTCTGTACCTGCAGAGGACTTGCCCCAATGCATATGACTTCCTTCAAAATTCTCCACATTCTGATTTGAATATTATTTCCATTCCTCCTCTACAAAAAAAAAAAAAAAAAAAAAAAAATCCCCAGTCTTGCTCATTAACTCTCTAAACCTACAACTGCATAATTAGTACATTGACAACTCTGATCACATGCTCAGTTTTAATACTAGGAAAGAAGTCTAAAGTAGTAAATTGGCAAATTAAAACAAGAAAAAAGACCTCTCACTCAATACACTAATTCAATAACTGCAGCAGTCTTAAGAACCTCTTTAACATAATTTAGAATTTAAAAGTAAATTAGAGGCTGGAGTTCTTGGAACTTACCTCCCCCCTTTCCTAATCTTGCTAGGGAGTGGTTGTCTGAAGGTTCCCTTTACTTCCTATACTCCTTGTTAGCATTCAAACTCAGCCTGGTGAAATGATATGGTAAAAGGATGTTTTCTTGCAATCCTTTCTTCCACCTTGGAAATGACATTCCCTCCCTTCCCTTTTGCAGGCCACTCTCACCAATCTAGTTGTTAACACAAGAAAATGGGATATACTGTTTGCATATATGTATGTTTCTATTATAAGAAAGGAAAAACTACATACTAGGTTTGATCATAACATCCACTTTTCCTGGTGATTTTACTGTCTCTTTGAACCTCTTATCTATTAATGTTTAGTTGTGCTCTCAGTTCTGTGGTTTGTTTGTGTACTAATCTGTAGTGTAAAAATGAGAAGAATAATTGGTTAACACAAAACTAGTTTTATTATCTGTGATTGGAATTAAAAAAAAAGCATTTTCAAATTGAAATCTCCATGACAGAGAGAGATTTCTTGAGGATGTTCATGGTGCTCCAGCACTCAATATCTCAGAGGTATTGAGAATGATCTGTCAGCAGTGGACACTTGAATTGCCTTTGGTAACCTGTATCCTCTAAAATGACCCCAAAATTCTTGAAGTATTTAACAATTTTTTTCTCTCTGTTGCTGGTTACACACCATTAGATTCTCAAACTTCATTCAGAGTCTTCCCATTTTCTAATGATGCCATTATTTCATTGTTCCATTCAAACATCTGCAAAGGCAAGAACTTCAAACTATCTTCAACTTCAAAAGAAGAAAGACGCAACACACACACACACAACAACAACAACAACAGCACAACCCTAGGAGTTTGCAACAAAGTGAGTTCTGGTTCTCGTCTAGCTCTGCACAACTCACCTCCAAAAGAGGAACAATTGTGATTTCAGATGATTGAGGAGGATTATTTTGAGTTATATGTGCTGAAACAGAATTTCTGCACAATATAGTTTCTCTCCAAGATGAGGGATTGTAGAAGTTTCCCTGTATTTGAATAGCAGTGGTGAGAATCTGTTTGTGAAACTTTATGTTGTTGAAATCCAAATAGAAACACCCCTGAAACTGCCCATCAGTAGTAACCACAAGGCTGTAGAAGCTCAGTTCAACAGCTTCTGATTATATATACAGCTTTTAAGACCAAGAGTTGCACAGCTCCCAATTCTAGAGCCTATAGAACTGCTTTAAATTTTGGTGGAAAACTCTAGAGTCAAGAATAGACTTTGCACTTTCCCTAAACTTACCCTCAAAATAGATAACTAATTTTTTTCAGTGTTTTTCCTATAGCTGAGTGAATGTACCTTTATGTGTTTCTGGAACAACCCCAGTGGAACTTGGTCTTGGACTTACATTATAGTAACAGAATTAGAACTTTTATATCTTGAAGGTTTTAACTCTATCTTCAGTAGCGAATCTTAAAAAAGATATACATAATTCTTTTTTAATTGCAATGTTGTTTGTTGAACTGGTCAATTTCATTCTTTTGATTATGAGCTTTTTAATCAGATATTTCTAGTGCCCTGGCTCCATCACATAAGAAAAGTAATTTTTGTCCTTTTCAGTTCACTGGGTGTACAAATGCCCAATTACCTTCTGGGGCATTACTGCTTATTGCTATTTTGGAACTTTTGACTCCAGGCTCCACTCAAGTCTCCTGTCCAGTTACCCTACTCCATTTTCCAGTTGTTTGGCTAAGTGAGGCTTCCAGGACACAGTGCCAACCTCAAGGCACAGTTGTAGGGTTGAAAAATGATGTTTGTATTTATTGCTTCAGTTCACAATATGGAAGTCATATACATCTCTTTCTTGACTACTGTTTGTTTAACCCATATATATTATTGCTTAGATCCACTTGTTTTTGTATTACTTAATCTTATATTCAATATCAAAGTAGCTTGTTTTCATTTCCAGGGTAGAAAGAATAACAAATATCTATGCCTGAGAATTAGGTATCTACCGAATGCAATAGTTCTCACTGGGAATACCTCACCAAATTTCTTGGATTTATTTCCACTCCACTCTTCTTGAATTACTCTCTACAATCTAACTCTGAAGGAACTTTGATCGGAAAGAAATAGAGTGTGATTCCTAGAACCATTTTAAGTAGCAGTTTTCAGGGATCTGAAACTAGAGAAATCATATTATTTAATCATGCAAGCTTATCTGTATTAACCCAGTTTACTCCATTAGAAGGTAGATAGTAAAGGAGATGAAAAATTTATCTGGAGAACCAAAGAAAGTATTTGTAATACCATTGAGTTTATGGTATATCCAAAGGCACAAGGATTAGATTTACTTAAGTAACAAATGTTTTTTAAAATCATCATTTCTAACATTAAATTAGGAATATTAAAAATATAATATATGAGTGAGTGAGCCTTACTTAGCACTAATTCTTTTCCAGTATTAAGCAGTACTGATAATCTAGAAACCAATCTGTGTCTAAACATGATCATTTAATATTTTGAATATAATATAGTTCTAGGCAATGCCATAAGCAACATTCAATAGTTTGGGAGGCAAATTTCTTTTTCATATTCAATTTCTCACAAAATTACAGAGAATATTTTAATAAGTTGTCCTCTGGAAATCAATTGCCATCAAATTGTGTTTAAGGACTTTTAGCATAATCTGTTTTTTTTAAATCAAAGTTTTCAAAGACCCAGTGAATTGAGTTCCTCCTTTTAGCAAAATGTTTTAACCTCATGAGACATGAGGTTTTGCTGACAGTGTTTCAAAAGAATATTTTCAAATATCTTATCTTCTGGCTCATGAATTCTCTCTTCAGCTGTGTCTAATCTGTAATAAAGCCTGTCCACTGAGTTCTTTAATTTATTGTGTTTTTCAATTAAACACTGATTACTGTTTTTCAATTTACCTTCCATTATAGTTTTGTGGATTCTAATTCTTAGATGAAAGTTTCCATTTTATTCATTTTAAAAGCATGTTAATCATTGTTAAAGTTTACATCTAATAATACTGATGTGTAGGTCATCTATTGTTCTATTCTTAATTGTTTTATTATGCTGGTTCTCTTTCTGGCAATAAATTTTAATTTTATGTTGAATGCTTTATGTAAAAAATTAGTGCTTCTGGATGATTTAATTCTTTCTAATCAAGATTATTGCCATTCTGTAGAAGGCAGCAGAGGGAAAAATTACTTCAATCTAGTTAGAGACTATTATGGTCTGGATGTGAGGTATCCCCCAAAAGCTCACGTGTAATACACTGCAATAAAGTTTGGAGGAGAAATGATTGGTTAATAGTATTAACTTAATCAACAAGTTAATCCCTGAAGGGATTAATCGAGTGGTAACTGGAAGCAGGTGGGTTGCGACTGGAGAGAATGGTTCATTGGGAGCAGTTATGAGGTATATATTTTGTATCTGGAGAGTGGATTCTCTTTCTTCTTCTGCTTCCTGATGATCATGTGAGATGCTTCCCTCTGCCACACTCTTCTGCCATGATGTTCAGCCTCATCTTGAGTCCTGAGGAATGGAGCCTGCTATCTATGGATTGAGACCTTTGAAACCTTGAGCCCTCAAATTAACTTCTTCCTCTACAGTTGTTCTGGTCAGATCTTTTAGGCCCAACAGTGAAAAAGCTGACTAAAACAGAGACCAATCTGACTTGAGCCTGCTTTGCTGTATTTGTAAAACTTATTTTCATACCAATTCAATGGATTAACTTCTCAAGAAAAGTTACGCAGAAATATAAACTAAGAATCAGCATTGCACTCATATCGTGGACCCTGAGTTCCACTTTTTCTCTCTAGGTCTAAGAGATAATAAGAATGTCTGCTCTGTTATTCAGTCATTTTATTCTTAATTTCTTATCCTCTTGCTCTGTACAACTCTATAAGAAAATCGCCTTGAGGGAAAAAACAAACAAACAAAATAACCTATGCTTAGGGTCAGTGTTTCTTCTTTCTGAATCCATCTCCATCTGGGATTTCCATCATTTGATCCCATTTGCTGTGGCAACCTCAGGTTCCAAAGTTCATTCCTAATTCCTGTGAATTTTCTTATAGCTTGAATGATTTCTCTGTATCTCAATAGCTGCTTCCTCCTTCGTTTCTCAGCCTCTTGCCTCATGCCAAGAGTGGGTAAAGGTCTGGAGAAGAGCAAAACCTAGAAGATGAGGCACATTTTGATGGTATTTCCTTGCCTCTGCTTTCCAGTCCCTCAAGTCCTGGCTGCCTCACAAACTCTTAAGGCCTTTGAACAGATTTCTTTTTAAATTTAATCTGGCTTATCTGGTTTATTTGGACTGGATAATTGGCCTGCTGCAAGATTTTCCCATTATAGTCAGAGCAGAAATCCCTTCATGCAATTCGGAAATGCATTTTTCAAAAGGAGTTAAGAAACAAGTACTTATTTCCCAGATGTCCAATTATTTTGACCAAGGCTATGTCTTTCAATTACAGGCTAAAACACCCCAGCCTCTTTAGCATATTCTCAGATCCTTTTTGCATAGTTTTTTTAGACCTTTAAACAAGACTTTCTCTTGTGCCATTTCTCCTGGGCAAGGAGCGACAGTTTTTGTCTCCTTGTTTCCCAACCTCGTATCTCCTTCAGTATACATTAGTGACTTCAAGTAATTGTAAGGACAGGCATAAAACCAACTGTTTCCCAGAACTCCAGCATGTTAATGATGGTTATATGTAAAATATACTTTGAGTCACAATGAAGTTTATTACCTAAATTTTTCCTACATGTAACACATTTCTTTGGCAGGATTTCGCATAACTTTAATATATAATCTTCCTTTCATATTCACAGATTCTATATTCTCAGATTCAATCAAGCATGGATTTAATATTTTTTAAATATTAAATGGATTTAAACATTTTTAAAAAACTGCATATGAACTGAACATGAACATAGCTTTTCTCTTCTTATTACCTAAAGAATATACTATAACAAAAAATTACATATCATTTATGCTGTATTAGGTAGCATAAATAATCTAGATATGATTCAAAATATACACAAATACTATGCCATTTTACACAAGGGACTTGAATATCCATGGATTTTGGATATGGAGGGATGACTCTACTACTTTGAATCTCAGAAATGTGCATATATCATATATTTTTCAAGCTTATGTAACCAGGGAATCCTTTGTCATAAAGAGACTTAAATGTGAAGTGTTAAGGAAAAGATATAGGAAATATATTCTTAAATACTATTATAAGTTTATGGACTAGGTTACCTAAAAAAGTAGCAAGGGCTGAACTATCCCTTAAATACATAAGGCGGCAATTTAATTGACAAAACTTTGGGAAGAAAGGTGTATTTATTTCCAATAAGTGAAATTTTGAAGTTCATTATTTTTTTTGAGGCTGAATAACACTTGGGGATACACACTAATGATGCTTTCCAATTAGTAATTATTCAAAAGCTGTTAATTTACATCAAAATGTCCTTTGAACCATACAATAGCCCCTGTGAAATAAATGGTTCATGTAGGTTAAATATGAGCAAATTGAGGCCTAAAAATAGTTAAGTAACTTTTTAAGGTTATGGGAATATTAAGTGGACAAGTTAAAATAAATAAATAAATATTCTGAATTCCACAATATTAGATTAAAGAAGTATTGAAAAGAACAAAGGGAAATGGTGACTCAGGTTTGGGAAAGAAATCACTGTGTATGTCAACAGTTTGTCCCTCAATATAAATTTCTACCTCTTTTCTCAACTATCATTGGTATTCCACGATAGTAACAGTACATAATAATATATTAGAGGTAACACTTTAATGGTGTTTTCTGTACCATGCACTGTTATAAATGACTTCCAAAAACATACTCATGTACTCCTCATGACCATTATGAAAGTGTGAGTCATAATTGCTAATACAGGAACTACTTACAATTATTGAATATTTATTCTGTGATAAGCCATGATTTTTAAATGTGGTACTTCTTTTAGCACTCAGAATAAATGAGGTTCGAGCTTATTATTTTTGCTCTGCTGATACTGAAGCACAGAGTTAAATAAATGTCACAGTATCAGCTGATTAGCGATTCTACTCCAGACTGTCTGAAACAAAACTGGTATTTTTAATCACCATACTTCACTTGAGCTAAATCTTGAGGGTTGTGATAATGGGAACAAAAAACTGTGAAACACTCCTTAAATTCTTTTTGTTTTTATGTTTTCTCATTTAAAGTCCCATAAAAGATTGATGACCAGCACCTAAGCAATTATATTGTTTTGTGTTATTGTTATGGTTAAATAATAAATGTTATGGGATCCAGATAGAATTAATCATAATAGTAAAAACATGTCTCAAGAGCAGATTTTGCAGTCTTTTACTCCAGCAACATTGCAACTGAACTCCCCAAAGATAATAAAAGTAATTAATTTCTAACGTCAGTTAGCATAGGATTCATTTGAAAATCTCAAGTTTGGGGGAGAGGAAAAATAAGTTTATAGGTGTAGAAATGCCAGTATTGGGTTCTTTTCATTTTTATTTGAGAAAATTAAGTCAACTATTCCCTCATCACCATACTCCTTCCCTCCAGTCAGGTTAGAAAAGAAGCTGATACTTTGATTAAAAATTTAATCTCTAAGAAGTACCCAGGTCAAGGCTTTTTCTATGTGTAGCTAAAAGCAGAAATTAAGAAACTCTACAAATGCACTAACAGAAGACAGAGTTGCTTCTTAATATTATTACTTAGAAAAGTTTGTGCCAGAAATTTTTTTTTGTATTTTTTTTTTCTTGTCTGCTGTCCTCATGATGAGAGGCGACATATCTCTACCAGTTTGTCATGTCACTTTCAGAGTCACTCTGTGGGACTAGTACACTTTCCCATCCCAGTGATGTGCATATCTCTGATTTGCTTCCATCCATGGAATGTGAGTAGATGTGTCTGTGCTTTAAAGGTTGTTGAACAGTTTTTCTATGGGGATCCATGTCATTGGTAAGGCCTACTCCTCCCATCTGGATCTCCGAATAAAGAAGATGCATAAACAAAGAGCACAGAACTGACATGTACAGTGAATAAGAAGTGAGCTCTGTTGTTGTGAATAACTGGTAATATTGTGACTGTTGCAAAACCTAGCAGAAGCTGATTAAAATTTGCCATCTATATGTCTTTATGAATTCTTTCATTTATAGGGTGTTGTTTTAATTACTCAATTTGAAGCACTAGATATTATTTAACAAACAAACAAAACCTTCATCTAAGTCTAATTTAGGATATCTCTAGGGTTCTGTTCAGTGAATTGATTAAAAGGAGGCACAGAGGGCTGGGGATGTGACTCAGTTGTAGAGTGCTTGCTTATCTCATGAATGAGGCCCTGGATTTATCTCTAGTACTACCACCACCATAAACAATAACAACAACAACAACAACAACAACAAAAAAAAAAAGAGGCAAAAAAAATAATACAAACTTGGCAATTATTCCATTATTCCTAAGGATATCAATTCATAATTTCAGATGTTAGATACCATTCTTAGTTGGTGTTTCATAAAATTTTAAAGATCACTGTATACAGCAATAATATACAGCGATATGTGAAGATTGTAAAAATTAAGAAGATAAATCCACAAAATTAATGGGAAAAACAGCAAACACTATATATCATTAAGCATTTACTTTTCACTGAGAACATTTTCAGTGAAAAAATACCAAACTTAAATTTTAAAAAGTGTTGTCTTAGACAACTTAGCAAATAAGGAATATGTTGTATTATGTAAATACATGATAAATGATCAAAAATTGACTCTAGTGATAACTACACTAATGTTGGAAACGTGAAAAATTAAAATATTTTATAAAATGTTAGTGAAACTATTTTTAAATTAACATACTATTGCATTTAATGTGTGATTTTAAGTAATTATGTAGAACTAAATTAATAAACTAATATTCCATTAGATATTGGAACATTTTCATTCAAGTTTCTAACTTATGTACTGAAGGTGGTAAAAAAGTGGTTAAAAAAGTATTTTGAGAATTTTTATTTGGAAAAATGATAGATAAGCTAATATTGAGGTCATATTTTATCTAAGAGAAAGATTACATGTCTCATTTATTGACAGCCTTTTATTCTCAGCAGCCTGGGACCTGGGTGATGTTAGTCCTGCATTTCACTGTGGAACTATGAAAGCCCTATCTTTTAGATGAGAAACAAGGGATCTCATTTTCTACCATATGCATTCCTATTTTCTTAGAATGGATCCTCCCAACTCTTCATTTATCTCCCGGCTCTCGACTACCTATAAATGTGTCAACTATTACTTTAAATTATAGTAGTTTTGAAAATTAATGGAAATTGATCATCTTCCTGTTGATGGTAGATGTGTGTTTATGTATGTGTGAAGATGTGTGTGCATGAAAGCCTGCCTGAATCATGAGTTTCTTTCTTGACAAATCAGAATCTGTGCATGTGAAGACATTTCAAAATGTCTTGCTCTATGGGAATTACTCTACTGGGATTGTCTTGATGGAGCTCTTGAGGATTTATCTTAGATTGCACGATTTAGACTGGTAGAAATGTACTTTTAGAAGAGGCTAATGGATTACAGAAGAAGATCAACTTTATTGGGAAAGGGATACATTTTCTGGAAAAAAAAAAAGAATGGAGATCTATGTGTATTTATATGATCTATTTGTAGACCTGAGGAGACAGAAGAAAAATTTTAAACTGTTAAAATTGAGTTAAAGCCATTTTGATACATTTATGAATTGTTCAGCTTATTGGAGATCATAGAAGATTAAAGATGGCCACATATTTTTTGATACTCTTATCCCTAGGATATGGGACCTGTTGTTTTTCTTCCTAAATCTGAGATTATATCGATCTGTAGAATATAGCATACATGGTGCTATGTCAATTTCTAGATTCTGAACTTCAGAGAAGAATAATTTCCATTTTGTCCCTAGAAATGATTGCTCTGGAGAAAACCAGGGACCCTGTAGAAAATTGAATATCTTGAGATTACCACTCAGTAAAAAAGCTCAAGTAAGTCATAGATGCCCGACTAGCCTCTAGCTGTCCCAACATTCCAGTCCAGATGTTAAACATATATTAAAGAACATTTCAGGTGGCCTCAATATCATCTACCATCTGACTACAAATGTAAGAAGTCCCTGAAGTATGAATATTCCTATTGAGTTTATTGATTCTAGACTTTGGAGAAGAAATAAAATATTATTTAATTTGTTAAACAGTACAAATAATCATCATGTACTTAACCCAGAAATTTGGAAACCATACTGGATCCATTCCTTACTCTTATTTCCCATATGTTTCTTCAGTTCTCCGTGCCTGAACATAATAGGATTCATACACACATACATCTACATACATAAATATGTATTTATATTGTTATAGTTTGAATCTGGCATATCCTCCAAAGTCTCATGGGTTGAAGGGTTGGTCTCCAATACATCAATGTGTAGAGGAGGGGATTTTAAGAAATAATTGGATCATTAGGTTTCTAACCTCATCAATGGATTAATTCATTTGATGGGTTAATAATTTGAATGAATTATTGGGAGATGGTGGAAAACGTAGAAGGTGGGACCTAGTTGGAGAAAGTAGGTCATTGGGGGGTGTACTCTGGAAGAGTATGTTTTGTCCCCAGCCCTGATTCCCCTACCTGACAGCCATGAGCTAAACAGATTTCCTCTGCAACACCATTCTGTATGATATTCAGCCTGGTATTCAGCCCAAAACAAAGAGCCAACCATGAACTGAAACCTCTGAAACCATGAGTCCAAATGAATCTTTCCTCCTCTAAGTTTCTTTTCTCAGATATTTGTTTCTCTCTCTCTCTCTCTCTCTCTCTCTCTCTCTCTCTCTCTTTCTCACACACACACACACATACACATGCACATACAGATATACATAGTTTTATTATATATTGAATTAGAGTTCCATACATATGCATATATGTATGTATATATGTATATGACATATATGTGTATATATATATATATGTGTGTGTGAGTATATATATATATGTGTGTGTGAGTATATATATATATATATATATATATATATATATATATATACTAAAATCATACATATGTGATGGAATTTTGAACTAAATCATAAGGACTAGGATGATTATAGCTTCACAAATTTGGAAAACTTTTATAATGGTGAGATGAAATCGGAAACAGGATGTATTCTTCAAAGGCTTTTGTTTTTAAAGGGCATTCTGAAGTCTGATATTCCACCATTACATATGCTCCTATGAACCAGTAAAACTATAATTTTAAAATTCTTAGATAAATGTAATATTAATGTCTACAAGTTTAGTTTATGTTTCCTGATAATAGCCTTGGGCTCAAACAATTTTTTCCAGAAATGCATATGAAATCAAATACATTAAAGATAATAATAGGTTTTGGGGTAGTTTGTTACACAGAAATAGATGATCTAATCAGGGATTTATTTATTTATTTATTCACTTACTTGTTTCTTATTTATTACCTTGACTTATAGCTGAAGTCACAATTAGCATAACAAATTATTTTATAGCAAATTAAGTATGTACATTTTCTCTTCTGTTTCTTTTTTTCTAGTTATCCCCCAAAGATTTTGTAATTGCACAGATAAAATTTGCATGGTAGTGCTATTAGGAAAAACAAGGTATGCCATTTTGAAGGTAACAAGAACATACTGAAAACTGTAATTTCTGTATTGTATGCTATCACCAGACAACATAAAGTAGACACCAAGGGAAGAATATACTCCCCATAGTAGCTGTGCTTAAGTAAGTGGCTCAGAAACATACACGAAACAAATCTCCTTGCTCAATCATTGTTCTTTCCAAACATATTAGGAAAAAAAAGAGAGAATAAAAAGTGACCTTGACTTACTGGTACAGGCTATGGTTGTACTCATATAAAAATGAATTTGTGAGTTCATAACCCACTTGAATCAAAGTGTGAAATATGATATATCAAGAAATTTGTAATGTTTTGAACAACCAACAATAAAAAATTTTAAAAAAATGAATTTGTACTGATTTCTACAACAGAAGAGATGAGAAATATCTAGCTATCTGAATGTTTCTCACTCAAGTTCAATATGTGTGTGTGTGTGTGTGTGTGTGTGTTTTAAGTAGCTTAGACTTAAGGATATAGTCAAAGACCACAAATTTCAATTGTGGACCTAATAACTATTCATTTAAATAAGTACACAAAAGCTGTAGTATTTACAGAGGTATATGTGATGGTAGAATTACAAGCTTCAACATATTCTCTAAATAAATAAATTGTTGTTATATACATATTACTGTGGCTAATTATTTTGTTTTATGTAAGTGCCTGAAATACTTCTGATTTTGTGACACTATATCAAATAGTTTCTTATAATATAGTCCAAAGTTACTTTTATTCACAATATGTATGTATGTATGTATGTACACAACATGTTCAGTTACTGAGTGCTAATGAAATGTATGTAGGTAATAAGATTGAAAAGCTCAAGTATGCTTTTCAAGCCTGGTTTAAGCAACAGGAAGACTGTTTGTGCTATTTGCCAAATTATAAAACACTAGAGGATAGTATATTCTGGAAGTAAGAAAATGTTTAGTTTTGTTTTAACATGATGAATTTAAGATAATTGCTTTGCATCTAAGATAAGTCAAGAAGATAGTCATGTGGATCTGATTCAGATGTCTGGACTGTGTGAATCTGAAAGTGTTCAGTCATGAATAAATGGATGGTAGTTGAGGCAAGAGAGTGTGCAACATAATACTTTTAAGACACAGTCTCAATGAGATGTTTATGTTTATCTCAAGATGTTTATCTCAAGTTGTTTATGTCAGCTATATGGGTCACATTAACAAAAAGCTAACTAATACACATGGTTAGAGGAAAATCAGGAGTGGTGAGTATCTGGGAGAATATTTCTATAAGTTAATGCGGTTGATAGGTAAGGTACCTGCTGAATTTTACTATAGCAAGATCAAGAAAATCCATAATATCAGCAGTTTTTATAGAATTCTGGTGTAGAATCTAGGTAATAGCTAACAGAGTAGTTTGCAGATAAAGAAATTAAAGACTACAAATAACTTTCTTAAAAGTAAAGTATGAAAGGATGAAACTCTGGGAGAGGTACCAGGTTGGGTACACAATAGCTTGAAAATCAAAATTTTGTGTTGGTTGGCATGTTCATTTTTTATCCCCTCTTGGGTTATGATAATAAGTTATTGGCTTTATATTATGTGTAAAATACCAAAAAAACTATTGCGGGCACAATAAAATAATATTTTAAAAACACGATGTTGACTGGTTTACTTATTTTGATGAGTATCAGAAGTTAAGTTCATGTTCTTGGGTGTTTTACCCAAAATCCTCACATAGTTCTTGTCATATTCTTCCACCTGATCATGATCATTATTACCACCCTGGCCAGTTTCTACACATATAAAATATCATACAATTTGACTGTTGTCCTTAATATGATGTGAACCTTATTTATGTGATTTTATAACACTCTCCTACTGTGTTTATTTGGTTTCAGTTTTCCAGAATTGTACCAAATAGAAAGATTGTGTTTTGACATGGATGCCCTGGAAAACCATTCTTAGATGAAGAATTTACTTCTGTTCTTTACAATGTCCCTCTAGGAACTGGGGAAGTAAAAAATTGAACCCCCAGGGGTTTTGCTCCCATTAGCTTGAAATTTTGATGTAGAGGAATGTGGAGTCCACAAAATTTGTATGAATCTGGCACTGGCTGAGATTTTACTGTAAAATCTGAGAGGTCGATGTAACACTAGAAGTATGATATGCAACAACCATATCAAAAGCCATATACATGAAAGTTCAGCTAATTGGAAAGACAAATGTACTTTAAACATGAAGGGTGATCCTGGTCTAGCAGTCTTCCTTAGGATTGGTATTCTTGATTTGCTCACGTTTTCATTCCATGGCATGAATTCTTAATGGATATATTCTTAATGGGGTCTGGAATTGTGTCCTCCAAAAAGTTAAGTCCAAGTCTTAACTCCCTGTACATGTTATATAAATTTATCTCAAGTATGATTAAGATTCCTAAGATAAGATCAGCCTTGATTAAATTTGGGTTTTGAAGCCACTGTTTAGTGTTATTAAAGAAAGAGAAGGAGATTTGAGACAGATATACCCAGGGAAGAAGATCATGTTATAATGGAGTCAGAACTGGGATTGACAGAAGTCAAGGGATGCCAAAGATTTCTGCCAACCAGAGAAAGAAAAAGAAAGGCATGGAATGAGAGTTTTCTGCAATCCCTCAGAAAGATGCAACCCTGCCAATACCTTAATTTCAGATTTAGTTCTTCCATAAATGAGAAAGAATGCAAATTTATTGGTTTAGGCCAAGGACTTTATGGTAATTATTTTTATGGAGTATTGGTAATATAATAAGATGTATCTATATATTTTTAAATTGATTTTTTTACATTGTTGATTTCTCTCCTCCAAATGGCAGTTCACAATTTTGTTCTTAATTCATGGAGAGTTTGTTTTTTGGCTTCCAGAAACTATATTTATCCTCTCAAAATCAAGATACAAATCTCTAAGTTCAATTTTTATTCCTCTTTCACATTATCCATGATATGCTAAAGATGATAAATAGTGATTTTAGTCTTGGAGTACTCAAACTTAAGGGATCAAACATTATATTTTTTAATTTTTAAAATACAAATTAAATGAAAATGAATAGATGTTTTCTTTCCCTGTCCCATCACTTTTTTATAGACCTTGAGTCCCTCATACACACAAAGGCAAGGCTTATTTTAAAATTACTAAACTAAAGATTATCTTTTCTATGTATATACAAAATTGAAGCTGTATAATTTAATTCTTCTTAGTGTTATTAATCTAACACAAAAGCAGAAAGGGACTCAATTTATAGAAGCTCATATTTTCATGGCAAAGTTACAAAAATACCATTCAGCACATTTATTCCTTTGGAGCTTTTATAATCATGGGGTTTTACTCTCCTAGAGAATTATGCTGATTATGTGTCTCCTTTCTTTTGCAAATCTATTGGTCAGATATTTTATTTCTTGGCTGCAATCATTTGATATGAAATTATTTTTTCTTGTGTTTATGGCATGCTTATCACATTAGCATTTAAATATATTTATCATAGTTTTATGATGCAAAATTGGACCTATAATGATTTATTATAGCATAATCCTACAAGAAAATTTCAGCCCTTTCTGGTTGTGTAATGAAATGGTCCCAGGAGTATATGCCTGCAATACAACAATATTCATCAGACTTGGATAGAGAAGGGAATTTTTAACAAATCCTCATAGATACCAATGTTGAATCAAATTATTCATAATAATTTTATTTAAATATGTAATTCCATAAGATATTTCAGTGTGCGTGTCCATTACCATAAAGTGAAAACAAATGATAAGATTCAAAATAAAACTACAAACCTATTAAAATTTAAATAAATTATTTGACATGATGGGTGATATTATTTTCCTGAAAGTAAATTGGCAATCTTTAATTTACTAATAGAAACACATTTGCATATTCTATGTCTCATTTGGGACTTATTTGACAGTTTGGGTTTTGAGCATGGTACACCAGCAACTAAATGATTTTCATCACTATGATTGTTACTTTTTAATTTATCAATTATTACATTTTAGCTATGAATCTATCATTTTAATTCTAAGTCAATTTACTAGCATATACCAAAATATAACAGTATAATAGAAAAAAAAATTAATAGCAATTACTTATTGTTCAATTACTATTAAACATTTTGTGGAAGAAAGTATTTTAATTGAAATGGTCTGTTTTGTCATTTTAGTTTTTATTGAAAAGCAATATAATTAGGTACTTGTTTTAGTCACCTTTTCCACCACTGTGACTAAAGGACCTGATCAGAACAACTATAGAGGAGGAAAAGTTTATTTGAGTGCTCACAGTTTTGGAGATCTTAGTCCATAGAAGGCCAGCTTCATTCTTGGGGCTCAAGGTGAGGCAGAACAACATGGCGGAAGAGTGTGGCGGAAGGAAGCAATTCACATGGTGATCAGAGAGCAGAGAGAGAGAGAGAGAGAGAGAGAGAGAGAGAGAGAGAGAGGCCAATCTCCAGATACAAAATATATGCCCCAAAACCATGCCCCAATTTTCCACTTCTTGCAGTCACACTCTACTACTTCAGTAACCACTTATTTAATCCTTACAAGGGGATTAATTCACTGATTGGGTTAAGACTCATATAAACTAATCATTTCTCCTCTGACCATTCTGGCATTGTCTCACACATAAGCTTTTGGGCCTCATAGCCAAACCATAACAGTATTTTTTTTCATTGTTTTCTTATGGTTTTTCTTAGGAATGACTGCTAAATTTACCCAATGCACTTTTAGCATCTATCAACAGATAGATACGTGCATGTGTGAAATCACCTCCACAATCAAGATAGAAACTATTCTACCATTAGGAAGATTTCTGCCATGCTAACTTTAGTATTTGCACCCACTTCCATTCCTGTCTCCCTTGAAATTACTAATCTGCTAATATCTATTATTTTGTCACTTCAAGAATGTTATATAAATGGACTCATTCAGTTGCAATATTTTAAGATGGATTTTTTATTTGTATTTTTTTTCTCAGCAAGATGTACTTGAGCTCAATTTAAATAGTTGCAATATATCAACAGTTTATTTTGTGGAGTAGCATTCTGTTAGGCAGATTGTCTTCAGTTTAGCAATTCCCCTTGGATTTTTTTTAATCTTTGATGATTTTTAAGTAAAGATTTAAAAATGCCCTGCTACTCTTACAGGATTTTGTGTGACCATAATTTTCCATTATCCTTCCCAGTAACGTGATTGCTAAATTATATGGTAAACATGTGAAAATTTCTGTAGAATTTTCTAGAGCAACTATGCCATTTTGTATTCTTATAATCCCAGCAGCTCAGGAGGCAGAGGCAGGAGGATCCCTAGTTCAAAGTCAGCCTCAGTAATTTAGCGAAGCACTAAGCAACTCAGTGAGACCCTGTCTCTGATAAAATAAGGGCTAGGGATGTGGCTCTGTGGCTGAGTGTCCCTAAGTTCAATTCCCAGTACTCCCTCCTCCCCCCAAATTGTATTCTATCAAGAATATTTCAAAGATCGTCTTTCTACATCCTTATCAGCACTTACTATTGTCACTATTTTATCTTTGGCAGTTTTTATAGTTGTTACGGTTTGGATGTGAGTGTTCCCCAAAAGCTCATGTGTGAAACAATGCAAGAAGGTTTAGAGGTGAAATGATTGGGTTAAGAGTGCCTTAAACTAGTCAATGCATTAATTCCCTAAGAGTAGTGGTAACTGTAGGCAGGTAGGATGTGGCTGGAGGAAGTGGGCTCCTAGGGGTATGTCTTTGGGATGTATATTTTGTCGTTTTTGAGTGGTGCTCACTGTGTTGTCTGGTGCTATGGCTTGACCTGTTTTCCCCTGCCACACACTTGCATCATGACATTCTGCCTCACCCTGGGCCTCAAAGAAGGGAGTCAGCTGTCTATATGAACTGAGAACTCTGAAACTGTGAGCCCCCCAATAAACTTTTCCTCCTCTAATTATTCTTTTCAGATCTTTTGGTCACAATAGCCCTGAACTAAAACAATAGTTTAGATGAAATTCTTGTATAAGTCCATCTGGTCAATGTGCTTTTATTCCCAGGAGATCTTTATTGAATTTTCTTCTTTCACCATGGTTTATTAATTTGTTTCCACTTTTAAGTCTGAACGTTCTTGCTGTGTTCCCATGTACACCCCAATTATTGTCACCAGTACATGTAATACATGTTGTGGGGCAGTGTTCAGTTCATGTTTTCAGGACTGAGGCACTACTGCTCTTTTTTACTCATGACTTGCAATTGAGTCCTTTGCAGGCCTTGTCCATACCCACAGGGAACTTCAGTCCAATGAGAGGTCAGTGTACAGATAAAAAGTCCTGTCTGGCCCCTGTGCCTTAATTCAGGACACATCTGAAGTGTAACCTCAACTCTGGAGCTCCCCTTGGGATCAGCTGTCATTTCTGTTGCAGTTGCCACAAACTTCCACTTCTCTCTGACCACTCCTGCTACCCTCACCTGCTTTAGGAGTTGGTCCAGAGAGCATTCCCCAGGAAATCTCTAGCTGGCAATTCTCCATCTCAGAATATGTTTTCTGGAATATCCTACCTAAATCCATAAAATTGACATAATATCAACGCTTAGTTCTTCAAATTGTTGTGCATACAAAATGAAGTTTTAGATAACACTGTGTTTGTAATATCATTATTTTATAGTAGGACATTCATTATATAAAAGGGAACTTCTCTCTATTCAAACTTTTGGCTAAAACCACAAAGCTCAGGACAATAGCAGAGAGATTTTTTTTATATATAAATTTTAAAGAAAAGTGCTAGACACATTCATGAAAACTTACAAAATATATCAAAACTGGTCCTGCCTTGCCATATCACCATCGATCCACCTCCAACTTTTGCTGAAGATTTAATTTTAAAGGCGATTGTTTGAAATGAGCTGGTACAAGTATAGATATATACTTGGCTTCCCTTTTTGTCTTCCACCCCAATTATATGCGTGAAACTGTGAAGTATGGTGGGAGAATTGGGAAAAAAACTGCCATGTGTCCCTGGAGTCTCGTGGGCATACCTGAAGGAAGAAACCAGCACCCACTTCTCACACACAGAGTAACTGAAAGAAGGAAGCAGGCTGGATCTGCCTGGGATAGTGAGACAAGAAAAGAGCAGATAGTGTTAGGCAAGCATCATTCTACCACTTGTCAGGCAAAGAAGCATTTATTACCAGTGTAAAAGTAACTGCTTCGGTGCACAACTGTGCCCAACCATAACAGTGACTTTTCTATGTGGATGGAGATTTATAGAAAGAGGATGTGGGTGGTGGCACTAATATAGTCAAGACTTGGAGAAGAAGCCTGAAAGGATTTAGCCCCATATTTGCAAGACTTCTTCAGGGAACTAGGCAGTGGAGAAGGTGGCTTCTGAATAAATTTCCAAAGATAGAACAAATACACCCATGAAAGCATGTTTGCCTCAGGAAGGGTGGATGTCTGCCATTATCAACAGCCAAATTATAATGACTTTCTATTTTGTCTAATTCCTCCTTTTTTTCTTTTTTCTTTAAATATTTTTTTTTTTAGTTGGTAGAACGTTATTTTTATTTATTTGTATGTGGTGCTGAGAATCGAACCCAGTGCCTCACACATGCTAGGCAAGCACACCACCACTGAGCTACAACCCCAGCCCCTAATTCCTCCTTTTTTGATCTAGTCTTGGAAGAGATAACAATAAGAGCATGAACAAGTTGTGGTAGTGTTGACTAGCATCTGCAAATTCTTTGACATTTCTCACACCAAAAAATGACATCTAGCTGGGCATGGTGGAGCATACCTGTCATCCTAGTGACCTGGGAGTCTGAGGCAGGAGGATTGCAAATTCAAGACCAGCCCCAGCCATTTAACAAGGTCCTAAGCAACCTAGTGAGATCCTGTCTCAAAATTTAAAAAATTAAAATCACAAAAACAGCTAGGGATGTGGCTTAGTGATTAAGCATCCCCAAGTTCAATCCCCTGTACTGTCCCTACCCCAAAGAAAAAGAATCCTTAAAAAAAAAGTGACATCTAATTTTCCTAGCCATGAAAGGGCCAACCTTATTAAATGTATTAAATTTTCACGATTCAAATTTTGGTTGTGATTCTATTTAACACTATATATGTGTATTATGTTTTTTTTTTAATTTTTAGTTTAAATCAGTTCTTTTCAAAAAGGAAGATTAATCACAAAAGTTTATCATACTGGATTTATTACTCTTCCTTCAGTTATTTTGTTTTCTATTTTATTCAGTTATTCTTTTTATGTGTTGTTCAAATCAGAAATATTTTTCTTCTAGTAAAACAATATAGGTGATTTTTTTCATCCTACATATGATTGTATTCAATTATTTATAAAACATTTAAATCCATATTTTTCAATTTATCAATATTGATGAGATATCATATGATTACATGAAAATTATGAAAATATTAGGTATACTTGTTATTTTCTTTTAACTGTTACATATGAGCTTGCTTTTTACTTCAATTTCTGTATTTTGTATAATGTTGGTTCTTTGTATTATCCATATTATTACTTAAAAAAATTTTATCTGTCCTTAATTTTCTTCTTTAACTATGTCATTTTATTTAATATTATGATGTGTTCTCTTATCTATTTGTTCTTGCTTTGTGTTAGCTGTATTTTAGTTTACTTAAAAATCACAAATAACTTGATGTCTAAAATGTACTTTAGATACATGAACTAAATCTTTCACAAACATTAATAATTCCCATATCTCTTGCATGCCTTATTGAAATCCTCCTTTTCTTTCATAGAATCCAAAGTTTCAATTATTTTGAATTTTTTTAATAGAAAGTTGGCAGGGACTTTTCATTTTGCTTTCAATTCCTGCAAAAACTTCGAAGCTTCAACAAATAGATAAGTACCATCACATTCCCAAAATAATTTCTAGATATTCTCTGCAGGGCTGGTTCAACTATTTGTGAGACATACCCTAAGGTGACCTTCCGTGTGTTATGCCTTATATGTTATATATGTTATATAAGAATATATTCCCCTGCCTTTTAGTTTAGGTGGAAACTCTGACAAGTTTCTCACCAATAGAATATACAAAGGTGATGAGTTGTGTTTTAGAGAGCCTTTTCACCACTCTGATCAAAAGACCTGACAAGAACAATTTTAGAAGAGGAAATTTGATGGTCACACTTTCAGAGTTCTCAGTCCATAGAAAGCAAACTCCATGGCTCTGGTCATGACATGAGGCATAACAGCAAAGCAGAATTGAAGGCAGAGGAAGGTAGCTCAGGAAGTGCCAGTTGGGAAGACGAAGAGAACTCTGTTCAGCTGGGACAGAATATGAAGCCCAAAGGCCTACTCTTTCTTAGCGACCTATCTCCTCCAGCCACACCCACCTGCTATACTTACTGTTCAGTTAATCCATATCAGTGGATTAATCTATTGAAAAGTTTAAGGGCCTTATAACTCATTCATTTCACCTCTGAGAATTCTTGCACTAACATATGAGCTTTTGGGGGACACTTTCTATCTAAACATAACATTTTGCCTCTGGCCCCCAAAGGATCATGCCTGTCTCACAATGCAAAATACATTTAGTCCATTTCCAAGCGTCCCCAGAGTCTTAAAAGTTACAGCATTACCCAAAAGTTTAAGTCCAAAGCCTCCTCTGAGACTCAAGGCAAACTCTCAGTGTGAGGCCCTGTAAAATCAAAAGCAATTTACCTATATACAATAGAAAATTGTACAGAGTAAACGTTTCTACTCCACAATGGGAAAATAGGAGAATAAAAAGAAAGGATGGGACCAAAGCAAGACTGAAACCCAGCTGGGTAAACCAGTCCTGTAGCTCCATGTTCAGGATCTGGGGTACATGGCATTGTGATGTTCTCTCCAAAGGACTTGAGCAGCACCACCCCTATGGCCTTGCTGGTGGCAGCTGCTATGGCCTCTCTTGAGCATGTTTCTGCTTGATTCCTGCAGCTTTCCTCAGCATACATACCATGTTACTGGCATCTCTTAATCTCAGGGGTCTCCACTGCACTTCAGCTTTCTTCTCACCTCTCTATGCATTGCTCTCTCAGGGGCAGTCTGCAGGGATCTTCATCCTGATATATGTTGCCTGGCCTCCCAAAGTTTCCTTGAAAATCTCAGTGGAAGCCTCCATGACCCCCTAACTCCAACATCCTGCATTCCTGCAGACCCAGCACCATGTGGTTGATACCAAGATCTGCTACCATCTCAACCAGTAGTAATGCCTCCTGTAACCAGGACTGCAGCAACCTCTGAGTCCCAGGGCTACATGGTAAAAAAAATTTCCTAGGTCCCTATGTGCAAGCAGTGTCCCCACAGGTTTTTAAACTTAAAGGAATTTTTAATTCTATGCCCTTTAGCCTGAGATATTTCTTGTCCATCCCTGATTGGTCCTTGAACCATTTTTTTTTTCTATTGCCTTTAGGTAAGGTATTTAGCATCTCTTTAGTGACTGTGAGATCTTTAACAACCACTACTTTCTTAACCCCAGTTTTACTCTCACTTTTCTGGCCAAACTGAAAATTTTTCAAATATTTCTTTTTCTGCTTTCTGCTCCTGATTATCACAGTAAACTTGGAAAAGAGCTGCCAGCAATATCCATGCTACCCCCTGAATGCTGTGCTGTCTTGAATATCCTCCACCAGATAAATTAGTCCATCATCTTTAAATTCAGCTTCACAGAAATCTCAAGACAAGGGCAAAATGTTGACAATGTCTTTGCCAGAATGTAACATTAATAGCCTCTAGTCCAATTTCTAATAAGAGTCCTCCTTGTCCTTTGAAACCTCATGAGCTCTATGTTTACTGCTCATAGTCTATCAGCATTCTGGTCTTCTGAGCTCCCACCAGAATCAATCATTTAAGCTCTGGTTACAACAATCTAAAACTTTTCTATTATCTAACACATAAAATTTTGGAGGACACCTCAAGTCTCAACCATAACATTATGTCACCTCCTTGGTTAGGTTATTTGCCGAGTGACTCAATGTCACTTACATAAATGATATATAATAGACAAGACTCCATTTCTAAGACTCCACCTTAGCTACCTGCAGCTTCTGACATCTGGAAAAAGGCAAAGAGCCATGCTGAGAGCGCCCTATGATGATATGATAGAGAACCTGTAGGTGACTTCTAGAACCTGATGACAGCCTCCCACTTACAACCAGTAAGAAGCTAGGACCTCATGTGACTGCAATAAAATGAATTCTACCAACTGTCTATATAAACATGGGAACAGATTCTTTTCTAATTGATCCTCCAGATTAGAATAAGACCTGACCAATAAGACCTGATGCCAGTTTTATGGGACACAGAATCAGAGGCCCATCAGGCCATGCCTAGATGATTGACCCACAAGAAATTGTGATGAGAAATTCGTATCATTTTAAGTTACTATGAAACCCTTATCCCACTCAGTGTAGTGAGGTCTTTTTTGCATTTTTTAAATTTATGCATTTTTTTAATTCTGTTAATAAAACAGTAGACTAGAGTGTAACATGGTGTATTTTCTTTTTTTCTATTAGAACATTATAGTTATACATAGTTATTGGGTTCATTTTTAAAAAGTCATACATGCATGACTCTGTTTCAGTCCCCATTTCCTCTCCCTTCTGTGTTCTCCCCTTCATTTCCTCTCTTCTCTACTCTAATGATCTTCCTTTTGTTTCTTTCTTTCTTTATTTTTAATTGGTGCTTTTTTTACATATAAAGAAAGGTGGAATTCCCTATGGTGTATTTATATATGCACATAGCAAGACTTCATTAAATTCATTCCTTTTCTTTTCAATTCCACCTCCCTCTCTCTAAACCTCCTCCTTCTACTTCACTGATCTTCTGTACATGATATCTGATCCCTCTCCCTGATTTTTTTCCCGATTGTTCTCTACCTTCCTCTTATGAGAAAAAAAAACATTCAACCCTTAATTTTCTACGACTGGTTTATTTCACATAGCGTGATGTTTTCTGAGATGATATATTTTCTGTTTCCAGTGTAATTATTAATCAGCCTGAGGAAGGTAAAACAGGATCTATGGTTGTAAGCATTCCTAACTAAATAATTTTGCCTCCTATATTTACCCCTATATTTATTAAAAATTATTATACTAGAAGCAAATTTTTCAGTTCTGTCATCCTGTTAGCTTCTCTTATTCTCAAGGTACACAGTGCTCTTAGTAAACCTTCTTTGTAGAATTTTGCCTACAAGAACTGACTTGGGGGAATGCTGCATTCTTGGGATGATGCCTTGCACCCTTAGGGTTTGAAATTTTCCTACAGTAGAGTGCACCAGCCACCTTGTGAAGCTTGTTTGAACATAACAGGATTCCCCCCAAATTCTTGGCGATGTGGCTGTGTGTCATGCAGCAATTCTGCAGAATTTACACTGGTAATCTGTTGATTGGAAATTGCAAAAATACATCCATTGTAGTCTTTCCAAACCCTGAGCATTTTTCCTCATGCTACTATTCCTTCAAATTAGGAAATTTTTCTTCAGACTTTGCAAGTACTTGCCCAGGCTGAAGGAAAGTACTACTTTATTTGAAGAAAGAGGGATTGGGAATATTTGTTCAGACAAATAAAGATATAGTTCCTTTTATTTTTAAAAGTAACTTATTTGGTACCATAGATAATAGATTCACCTTATTTAGAGGTCAAGTCAAGCTTACTCTGAGCTTTTGGTTATACACCCTAGTCCTTAATTTTGCTGATGCTGTCTCAGAATCTTCTTGATTCTTGTTAGATAAAGGGAATCTGAACAGAGTGAAATAGATCTCATCTTCATTATGTCCTTCAGAGCTTGTCCTTCATCACTGTAACTTCTACAACAGGGTTTTACATATTTAAGGAAACAAATTATAAATTAATCCACTGGTGACTTCTTCCTCAGTTTGTCCCATCTGCTCTACAGCTGACCAATAATCCTATTTTACAATATCTAGTTCACTATCATCTAGTTTGATAATCCAAGGGAATTTATTTATTTATTTTTCCTAGTTAAGTTATCCACTGACCATTTCAGGAAATGTCTCAGAGTGGTGTTTAGAATTGTGTTTGATGAGAAATTTTCTGTGAATTAGATTAAAAATGTACAACTTGTGCTGTATATGGGAGACTTTCCTTTCAGGGCATGTAGGAGAAATATGTTGCACACATGGTATGGTAACCCTTTCCTAAATTTAGGTCCTACCGAGACCTAACATTTGCCAGTTGAGATCTCTTTTGGGTCAAACATTTCACATGCTAGATCATTTTAAGAGAATACTGATGGAATTTATGTAAGATATTAACTGTATAATCCTCAAATGGGAGTTTATTTAACTCAAGAAAACAAGAGGACTTGAAAGCACTGGGGCTCAAGGGGTGGAAATGGCTGGAGACAAGGAATGGAAGGGACTTGCAAGTAGGCAGCACCCCCCCACCCCCACACACTGCAGTTTATAAGACACATGTCTGAACAAAAGCAACAATATATCCAAGGACAACTATTGTACTGTATTTAGGTATTACTCTTTCCCTTTTTGTTCTGCTTTTTCTCTGCCCTATTGTTATGAGTGGAAGGTAGGAATTAAATTTTCTTTATTTTATTTCCCTGAGTAGATGTCCAGCTGGTAAGTGCAGTAGCCATTAAAATAGCAGTGGTTGGCTCCTTTGAAGGTCTGGCAAGGGCCATAGGAAGTAGTGAAATTTTAAATTAAGGTAAAGTTGTGTCTGAAAAAAAAAATCTTTACCAAAGCTTTCCATCTCCTAAGTGACTCAGTTCTATAGAACTGCTTCAGGGTAATGTAGGACTTCAGCAAAGGAGATGGGCCTAGCAGATCTTGGATTCACAGGTGTTTGGGCCAAGAATTCTAGCACTCACCCCATTGTGAAAAGCTAGCAGGACAATTGCACCAGTAAATACTGAATTTCAAAAAGTCCTTATAATTCTGAAGTTCTGCCTTTCTTCCAGAGTAAATGGAGGATATAAAAGTCAAAAAAAATGATGAGTGTTTTTCCTTCTGACCTTGCCCTCTAGGTTTTGTATATTTTAATTTTTCTGTGTACGATACTGCAGATACAATGAATATTGTTCATAGCCTTTGGGGCTTCTAATGGGACTTTGAGATCCCCTAGTAAAGTGGTTTAGAAATAAGAATATCTAGGAAGGAGACCCCAAAGTTGTGTTTTTCACAAAATCCTTTGGTGCTTTGATTGTTAGAGTTTGGACACCACTGAATTTGCCAGATTTGCAATTAGACCATAGCCAAGTAGAAGACATAAAATTTGGAATTGAATCTGATCCTGTCTTGCAGGATTCTGCTCCTCTTCTATGATTCTTATTTGAAACTTATAAAATAAATGATGGTTTGAAGTTTTTGTATTAATTTCAACTCCATCTTGTCTCTGGGCTACAGTCTAGATGGCTCAGAGTCAATTTGTTTTTCTTCTCCTAGGTGTCACCAAGTTAAATTGTTTTCTGCCCATCCAGAAGATTTCTCTCTCTTAATGTTATGGAGGAAGATGAACTACTCATTGAGCTGACAGGAGTAAGAGTGGTGGGATGAGTTTGGTTTCAGAAATGATATATGACTGCCAGGCACAAAATCTACAGAGATTCATATCCTGGAAGACTAGTTAGTCTATCACAGCTGCTGCCATTATTTTTCAGCCTACAAATCTGCAGGCAAAGCGTCAAGGTCAGCTACAACTATTTTTGAATGGTCTGGTTTTGTTATCAGCAAAATCGATTAGCAATGCCTAACCTGTGTGCTATTTTTAAGGAAAGCAGAGATAATCAAATGGTCAGGTGGAAGTTTTGGAAAGAGCCAATAAGTGAGAAGAAAGCCAATCATTAATCAAAATACAACAATGATTATTTTTTTACCTAATTAACCTCTGAGATGCTCTGATGTCAGTCCAAAATATGAAACAGGTAAAAATGTTCTGGATCCCAATGATTTTAACCTTCTATTAATTTTCTTCTGCATAGCCAACCTTGGAAAACTGTTTTGTTTGTTTGTTTTTTGTTTTAGCATCTAGTTCTTTATATTAGCCCTCTATTCTTCCATTGTAAGAAAAAATATATCTTATCAATAATATGATAAGTGGATGGTGTCAACCAGTTAGTGGAATGCAATATTAGATGAATGTTTTATGTTTATGAATTTCATCTCTGAGCTTATGACATATAGATAATGGAGGACCCTCCTGGTATTTCAAACTTTGAAATTCAGTGAGTTGATGGTAGTTTATCAAAGACTATTTTTCTTAAGTTATTAATAAAATTCAGATAGACAATTTCTTCCTGAGAGTATATGCTTCTTCTAGAATTTCAGTTGATAGTACTAGTCACATAAACATCATGCCTCCAAATTGATGGTAATCCACAGTTGAGTAAACCTTTAAATAATCTGAAGTGTTCTCAATTGGATTCTAAAGTTTCAGGCCAGCTATTTGCTAATATGTCTGTTGCTCTTTACAGCTTACAAAGGTTTTTCATGTGCCTGATCGTATTTAAAGTTCATCACAGGCCTTGAAAATGAGTTCTAGCCTCCTTATTTTATAGATGAAGTATCTGTGCTCTGAGCTGAGGGCAGTAACCCTCTCCAACCCAGCTCTTCTAACTCCCAATCCATTAATTTCTCTTTCCAAAACAGCTCTAATCACTCTGTTACCATTTGTATTTTTTGTAACACAAAATATACTTAACATTCCAGTTGTTTAGGAACTCAGACATATATTTTATTAGCATTGATGTACATGTGATATTGACAACAGCAACAACAAAAGCTCTAGACTGAAAAAAAACACAAGAATGTTCAACACTGTCTGGATTCTACCTTTTACTGATTATGTAACTGGAGAGATGGCCTAAATTTCACTGACATTCCCTTTTCTTTAAGAGAGATGTTGAAGATTCCTGGTAGACCACAATTTTAGTTTTCTACTGCTGCCTCAAAAATACCCAAGACTTAGAAGAACAATAATTAATCATTTTTTTATGATTCTGCTCTTAAGAATTTAAGAAGAGTTGAGCAGGGAGGTTTTTCTACCCCTGGACATTGGTTAGAGTTCTTATCTTGCCTGCATTTAGCTAGCAGGTGATTGGTTTGGAGGGTCCAGGAAAGTTGCTCTAGCATGCTTACCTGAACATACTCCTCTATGTTGTCTCTTTCTCTGTCTCATCATTCAATAGTCTTTCCTAGTCTTCTTTACAGTAATGGTATGACTTCCAAGAGAGAGGAAGAAGTAGTCAAACATTTTAAGGCTGGGTCTGAACTGGCACATCTCTTTCTCTACATTCTATTGGCTGAGGCTGAGGCAAATTTAAGAGCCAGCCCTGATTCAGGGAAAGGGAAGATACATTCCATTTCATACTGTGCACAGAACTAGGTGTACACAGGAAAAAAGAGATGAACAGTGTTTACCTTTGGAAATAATATAATAACCTTAGATAGCAATTATGATTATTCAGAAAAAGACTTAAAGTTGCATTTCTCAAACACAAATAAGTATTAGATGGCTTCTATAAACAAGGACTGTTTTAGGCCATGACAGCAAAACTATGAACAAAATAGATGTTGTTTTCTGCCTCCTGGTCATATAGAAGGCAGATATCAACAAAATAAATATACAGCAAGCTTTGAATTAAATATATGAGCTACGAAGTAAAACTTAAGAGTGCTACTACACAACAGGTAACTAATATTAATGGATCAGGAAAAACATCAGGTAAGAGGTATTGTGTTAAGAGCTACAATCTGAATTGAAGTTAGCCATGTGAAAAGAAAGGAAAAGAACATTCCAAGTGGAGTCCATGGCACATGTAATGACCCAGAGATATGGAGTAATCACTAGGAGTTAATTGTGGCTCAGAATAGGGTTCAGAGTATGAGGACCTCAAAAAGGCAGGCTGGTGCAACCTAGTTATTACTGGATGAATTTTCCATATCTTTAAAGATAGTTCTGTCAGCCAGTCATGGTGGCATGTGACTTGGAGGACTGAGACCGGAGGAATCACAAGTTCAAGGATAGCCTAAGCAACTTCACAAGTCCCTGTCACAAAATTTTAAAATAAGTCTATTAAATTAAATTTAAAAGACAGGGTAAGGATGTAGCTCAGTGGTAGAGTACCCCTGGGATAAATCTCCAGTACCAAAAAAGAAAAAAAGTTCTGTCAAAGGCTATACATACAACACCATTATGGGGTGGCTGGGTGTGGCTGGATACATATAAAAACTCAGAGTCTATAGTTTGCTTTCATTTTGTTCAGTATGCTTCCACAGTTGCTGACAGGTGTGTGTGGGCAGGAAGGGGAAGAGAAGAACAAAAATTTTCAAAGAGAGGTTTAGGTACTTATTTTTCTAAAACCAGCTCATTTCCCTTGAACTTCCATAATTCCTAATGTTATTACTCTTATGGCTTCAACATCATTAAGTGATTCTACCTGCAAATTAAATCTGCACCAGGCCCACAAACACAGAATCACACAAATTAATATTTTAATTGAGTCGACAAAGTCCTCATGAAAATGACTATCCCTTAAAATTTTAATTATGCATGCAGAACAAAGAATGTGTTCCAAATGTGATTTTTTTTCTCAAAAAAGCAAAGCCCTAAAGCAAATGATAAATTCAAAGCCAGACAGATAGAACAGGCTCTAAATCATTGCAGATCTTGGAAATCTCTGCATGGTACAAGAAGAATAAACCGAAAAAGATGTGCTGCCTCCTGATAGAGCAAAATAATCTGCTAGATAGTAATTTATACCAATTCACTATTTACTATGTATTTATTGTGTGCCAAGCCCCATGCAGTGTATTTATTGAGTACACAGAAAAGTCTATAATGCTCTTGGACTCATAGTGTTGCTGATTGTTTAGGCACATTCCAACCAGGATGGCAAGGTGGCAAAATAAAGTACATAAAAGAAATAAAATTCATTATACTGACAAAAAAATTCTTTGAAATTTAGAAGAGAACATTTCATGTATAAAGACAAATAAGAGTGTTTGGATCCATTTATGCTTAAAAAGGAGATTATGATGTCATCTTTATTTTTTTCTCAGCGTTCATCTCTCTCTTCTTCCTTCCATCTGTAGTTACAGGCATAAAACCTAGAACAATGGAATTATGCTTTCTGTCTTCATGGCTCAATGATGAGGTGAGCTGGAACACGTGATTGCAGTGCATCTCACTGTGGTGCTGGAAATGCAGGGATATGTCCTGTCTCCCACTCGGTGTGAATAAGGGTAGGTATAAGCAAGAGCTCCTGACAGTCAGAAGGGGGTACAATGGGAGACATCTGCCTGAGAAGGATCACTATACCGAGAAAACGTTTGAAAGATTTGAGATATGGTAAAAGGGTTGCCTGAATCTACATCTGCCTTTGCATTATTTCATTTTATTTTCTGTTGACCTTTGTAGCCCAAGGCAATCTCACTGAGAAGAAGCCTACTACTTCCTCTTCCTGTCCACTATGTGCTTCTTAGACAAGTCAGATTGGTTAAGCAATACCTGCTTTTAATCACACTCTGCAAGAATGATGATGGAATAACAATTAAGATTCTCTTTTATCTTGAAGTTTTATGACACCAATTTCTTACTTATTGACTAATATGGAGAGTTTAGGGCAAAACCCAGCAAGAATGAAAGCAAAAGAAAAAAAATGAAAGAATAAGAAAGGAATTTCTGACTATATAAATATGCAATTCCCACCCCTCATATACTTATACAGACCTAAAAATTAATTTATAATCATAAAAAAATCCATGAATTATGAGCACTCTTCAAAACAAATTTTAATTTTATACTGAACTGTATGCTGTTTAAAGCAGACTTTATATATCAATTCTGACTGTGTATTGGAAAGCCACCCATGATATCTGAGTTGCTAGTTAAATGATTTTGAAGTTCCTTAATATTTCAAGAATGAGTGTAAATTGGTCACTAATAAAAATATCACAAGGCCAGTGGAGGAAAAGCAGGAAAAAGAAACATGTGATTCTTAAAAATATTTTATATGTGTGTGTGTGTGTGTTTGTGTGTGTGTGTGTGTGTGTGTGTGTTTGCTTATATAATAGGAGATAAAGTTGTAGAACTAAAATTACAGAAGTAAGTTTAGATATTTCCAGGAGGAAATTGGAAATCATTTCATTTGGTATTCAGCAGAGTCCAGAAAAATAGTTTCATGGCTCTCAATATTTTTCATTAAGTAGTAATTTTTTATACCTTATTCAGAAGGCAAGTTCATAATACTAAGAGTAATGCACAATGCACCAACAAGACAATCTGCATAAACTGACAGGGACAGATGCAGTCTGTAATGCAGAGAGTATCAGTTTTCTAATGATTTTTAGAAATGATTTTAGAGCTTCATTTATCATTTGCAATGATAACATTTATTCTTATCTTGATGTACCACTTCAGGGTTTACAAAATGGTTTATATACTACTAAGGTCACTATAATAAACCATTTCTATTTAAGACCTGAATACAGGCATATGTTCTCTAAGTCAGGGATTAGGAAAATGTATGCTGTTCTAGACAAATAAGTTATTAGCTATGTCCCTCAACTTGGAAGCTAATAAAATAATTCAGTCAGCTGAAGGTGACACAGAATTGTAATACAATGTTTGATTCACTGAAGATTCTCACTTCACAAAGTTAAGCCATCAATATGCTCAGCTTCCTGTCAGCCCTACTGACAAGCCAAATCTAAGTGGCTAAAAAGATACACTCTCAAACGAATGGTAAAGTTACTCCCTAGAAATCAAATAACTAAGTCTAAGCTCAGAATGAGAAAAAAAAAATCAATAAAATGAAACCATTCCTGTGATTAGGAGATGAGGAACATATCCAAGCCTAATTAACATGATCTGGATACATATTCAAGGTGGAGGTCTTGGTAACTTAATCCATGTCATTTGTGCCTGCCTTTATTTATTCAAAATTGTATCATTCTTATTTTTTTTAAGTGGAAGGCATCACAATGTTAGAAGCTGAAGGTACATAAATATGAGCTACATTCAAGGAATTCACAATGTACCCACAGACACATGTGTGTAAATAAAATAACAATGCTATGTCATGTCACATACATAAAAGGGATGTGGCACAGAGAAGGCAACAGAAACTCTCTGGAACCAAGGATAGTCAGAAGGACTTACAGGGAAGGTTCTATTTGAGCTGGTTCTTCAAGATTGATACAGGGACCTCTACCTGGAGTCTTGACAAGATGAGTAGGGGTAATGAGAATGCCTACTGATAACGAATTTCTGTACATCACTCCATTTTAACATAATTAGGATAGTTTACATATTGTCTGAGGATATGAGATTGTCAAGCTGGATGCTTCAGAATTGATGATTAGGTAGGAAAAGAACAAATTATCAAAGGTTTCCATAGATGAGTAGGCTAAGATTTGGGTCTGAGAAGTGACTAAGTACACTGAGACATGTGGCACAAGAAAAGTCTAAAGGACTATAAAAAAGAAAGTCACCATGGCAAAACTTAAGGATTCATTTAAATCTGAAGGTGCTATTTTTGCACAATGTAAATGAAATGTAGCAGGTGTACTAACCAGAAATACCATTGATTAGGGAACATTCAATATTTTCATATAGAAATATAGATAGTGCTGTGCTGAGAATTGTATAATTTACTGTTGAATTTTATCATAAGTTGAGACTGGGGGATTCTCAGTGAACACAGGTACACAACACATTAATATTTTTCTGCTTTCAACTTTATTGTATTATGGACTATAGTCTGTAAAGCAAGGTTTGGCATATTGACTTGAACAATGGTTAGTTCTCTCCAGATGGAAAAAAAAATGGAAAGAGGACCGTTCAGGAAGACAGAATGGCCATGGAAGAATGGGGAATGAGTAGGAGACCCTGAATTCAATGAAGTATGCGCTTTGCGGAAGGGGATTGCTGCTTAGTACTTTGGGATGGTAGGGAAACAATGTGGAGCCAAAGACAGAAACAAGATGTGTTGTAAAATTCATGATGGAGAGCAGATGGTACATGAAGAATTGATTCTGGCACCCCTACGAAAGGTTAATTTAGGACCAAAGTTGGTTCAAAAAAATCTTAGTCTAGCAAATAGCTCAATGATTTAGAGCTATTTTTAGTTGAGAGAAATGGATAGTTGCTGAGATGCCCAGATACTAGTCTTTACTGCCATAGGAAGATACAGGGAAGGAAATACAGTTGTTCCCCATAGATACATATGCATCTATGGATTCAATCAATCTCAGTTGGAGAAAAAAATATGTGTACATGATCATGTAATCTTTTTAATTTTCATTATTCCCTGAACAATATACTGTAACGACTATTTACATATCATTTATTTTGTATTGGGTAAAAATAATCTAGAGATGATTTAAAATCCATGGGAGGATGTGTGTGGGGGTTATATAAATTACTACACCATTTTACACAAGGAACTTGACCACATGTGGATTTTAATTTTTTCAGGGGGACCTAGAACAAATCCTTCATGTATTTTGAGAGATAATTTTAATAATACAGTATCCCGAGATGGATGAAGTCATGAAGGAGGGCCTTGTGTCAGGGATGGTGGTGGTAGTAGTTGAACTTGGTATCAAAGCCAGCAGATATCATGCATAAAACAGTCAAACATTTCTTGCTTTCTATACCCAGGCTCCTGATGTTGCTGCCCATTGGCTGAATCCAATTTGAAACTGACCTGGTGATTCAGTCCATAGGGACCCCACCACCTGGTGCTCAGAGCAAGTTATATCTCCATGCCTATTTGCATATTTCAGATATTTGTTCTGAAACTTGGGACATAATTTAAGAACTCACCAAGCTTTGTCCTCTGATTTGTGTTCTTCAGGAGAAGCAAGTCATCACAGTTATAGAAAAAATTCTGGTTGGACTGAATGTAGTGAATTCCTGATTATTTTTTGGAGTAAAGCATTGAAGAAAGACAGGGGAAAATTTTTTATTATCTATTTTATTTAAAATATTTTCCATATTTTTTAACATATAGTAATTTTTATAAATATGTATAGACTTCAAACTTTCACTTAGGCAGTATTTCCCCACTACATTTGTCTAATTTTATTGAAACAACTGATATGTCTTTTCTTCCACCTGGGAAATAGTGAATTTCAGGTACTTCAAAATCTGTTGTTTGGATTTCGAACTGTTTCTTACCATGGCATAATATTTTAGAGGAGAAAAGACTTTGGAACCAGGGTATGAGAGAAGAACCTTGGCAGGATGGCGCAACTTCCCCGAGCCTCAGTTTCCTCATCTGCAAAATAGGAACAAACAATTCCCAGTTTCTAGTGTGTCCTTGATATGACCTTTGGCTTTTTGTTTGCTCCTACTCCATCACTGGAGTCACATGCTCATGCCTTCTTTTACCTAAAGCTCATTTATGCCCAGGACCATTGTGTTTGCTATTCTCTCTGCCTAGAATAGAACACACTTCTCCAGAGCCTGTTAGATCTGAGTGTTTTTCCTCAGTTCTTGTGGCCAGAAAGTCCTGTTTTCTCTTCATTCTGATATCCACTGTCTTTTCATTGGACTATTTAATGAATTGTCACTTAAAGCAATTCCTGATAAGGAAGGACTGGCTTCTGTCATTTTGCTATTTGTTCCCTATATGTCTCATAGCTTTTTTTTTTTTTTTTTGCCCCTCATTTCCTGCATGATTATCTTCTTTTATATTTAGTTGATTTTTGCAGCACAAGGCTTTAATTTCCATCCCTTTCATTTAGGGTATATACTATAGCTATTTCTCTGTGGTTCTCACAGAGGGCATCATTTAAGATGCAAAAATGATACTAGTCTGATGGGAATTGAGAGCAGCCTAACTTCAGTCACATAAAAGATTCTGCAACAGCTCCAACCCCGTCCCCTCTCAGTTACTGAGGCCGCAAAGTTACTTATGTGCACATTGGGTTACTTAATGTACATTTATGTATACATAAGGTAATCATTGGGGTTTTTGCTAAATTAGTCTCTTGAATCAAAATGTAAGTAGCACTGGCTTTTATAATTGTCATGATTTTGCCTTTCCAGAGATTTTTCTTTCTTTCTCCAGCTCTGTGTTCTGTTGAATGTTCTTCAGTTCAACCTAAAAGAACCCCCTACACACACACCTTATGCAGGGAATGTCCAGTGGTGGCCAACTCCCTTGACTCTTCCTTATATGGTTCTGTGGTTTACATATGTGTGCCCCTCCAAAATTCCGTTAAAACTTCAAACCCAAGGCAAATATAGAGAATTTGGACCTTCAGGAGGTGGTTGGGCCACAATGCTATGACTTCCTAGCATGTTATTTAGATAACAGCTGTTGTCTGGCATGTACAAGGCCTGGTTCTATCCTCAGCAACATACACACACGCACACACACACAATATTATGCTACTTGGGAAGCTGAAGCAAGAGAATCACAAGTTCAAGAAAAACATTGACAACTTAATGAGATCCTGTGTCGGAATGAAATGAAAAGAACTGGGGTTATAGCTCAGTGGTGGAGTGCTTGTCTAGCACACATGATATGCTGGTTTCAGTATCCAACACCAAAAAAAAAAAAAAAAAAAAAAGAAAGAAAGACATAATGGAAAGGCCTTGAGGGAGGGATTTCAATCCTTTCTTTTCCTCCCCCCACATTAGGAGATAGCAACAAGGTACCATGTTAGAAGCAGAAAACCAGTCCTCTATATATACTGAATCTCCTGGCACTTCGATCTTAACTTGTCAGACTCCAGAACTGTGATATATCAATTTCTATTGTTAAAAATTACTCAGCCTAAGGTTTTTTTTTTGATACAACAGCATGAAGGGTCTGAAGCGTCTTTGAATGCCTGCATTTCTCTCTCCTGTGGGAAGGACATTTTTGTTGGTCATACGATTCTTGGCTGACAGGTTTATCCTTCCCACTTTGAATATACCATCTCCACTGCCTTCTGGGTTCCAGGGTTTCTAAGGACAAATCTGATGAGGCCCTTAAGGGAAAATTATGACAAATGCTCCCTTCCTCTCAGCCCCATAGATGTTAATAACATGCTCTGAGGTGACCAAGGGAATACACAACTTTGTTATAGCATTGTGATGTGAGTGAAGAACTACCATCAGTTTTGACAACAACTTTTCTGAGTTGAAAGGAAAAGGAATTTAATATCTTGAATGTGGGTATGATGAGGCTTATAAAAGCCAAAATTTACTTAGATATTCAGACTCAAAATGAAAACATTGCTGAAACATCCTCCATGCCTTAATTTCTAAACAAGAAAGTATAATTCTCTCTAAAACACTGAAGCAAAGAGCTTGTAGAATTCTTCCTAGCATTAAAGTGGAAAAAGTCCTGGAAGTCCAAAACTGCGAAAACCACTGTGGGTTACACCTTGCTCTGACTGGGCCATTTGTTGCTCTAACCTCACAAAAAAAAAAAAAAAAAAAAAAAACCAGTATGAGGAAATTTCAGATACCATATATGTAAGGCTGTGGCTGTGCTTGTTTTTGTTGTGCATACGAACAGGGAGCTCTCTGTGGTGGCCTGTTGGACTCAGGTCGATTTGTGTTTCTGGTTTTGATCTTCCTTCCTTCCTTCCTTCCTTCCTTCCTTCCTTCCTTCCTTCCTTCCTTCCTTCCTTCCTTCCTTCCTTCATCTTTAGTTGGTGTCATCACTCAGAAGGTGCAAGTGATTATAGTCATAGGAAATAGGTTATGAAAGTATGGCAGGGCCTCTCAGACAGCTCCTCCTCTGAGGTTGTCCTCACATGGCATTATCAGATTCTGTAGGACATTAGGATTTTCCCAGGTGAAACTGGTCCATCATATCCCCATGGGAACAGAGATGGGTATGAAAGTCTTGAGAAAGAGAGCAGAACTTTCTTTTTTACTATGGGTAACAGTAAAAGCTGTGGAATAGCTAAACATGATCCAACTATTTTATATTACTGAAACCATTGAAGACATCTGTCTCATGATGGAGCTTGCAGGTTGTGGGCAGCTACTGATCCACATCCCAGGCCATTGGCAATAGGAGGAGGTGGCCCAGAAGAACATTCAGGCAGATGGCGTGTGCTGTGCAGTAGTGTCAAGAGAAAGGAATCATGCACAGAGATCTGAGGTCAGAGAACATTCTGGTGGATGCTGTGGGAAACATCTAACTCTGCAGCTTTGGCCTGGGTGGCAAGTTCACAGCTGGACAGAAGCTGACATGATATTTAGCATTCTACCATGCCCCAGGTCTCTACTGATGGACAGAATATGCAGCCCCATGGTGGATATCTGGAGCCTGGGTGTCCTTCTGTACTTCTTGGTCATGGGCTGCCTCCCATTTAATGATATCTCCTTTGTGGAGATGAATGTACAGGTCCTGCATGCAGGTATACCATTCCCACTCATATTTCCACCAAATATGAAGCATTACCAGTCAGTCACTGACTGTGGACCCCACAAAGAAGCCTATACCAAATCATGGAGCACCCATGGCTGATCTAGGGTAAGGGATATTCACTGACTCATTTTAGCAACCAACTCTTCAACCACCAAGAACTCTTAGTAGTGATGATTATGATTTACTTGGGTTATGGGCATTATGATACCTGGGTATATTTGGTAACCAGAAATGAGGCAATGGCTACATATCTGATGGTCCAGCATTGGACAAACTGGAGAAGCAGACTGTGTTGTCTAAGCTAAGCCTGTGCACCCTGAGGTTGGGTCTTGCCTGACCCACATAGATCCTTCCAGCTTCACTCTGCCCAAAGAGGAGTGCCCATGAACTTGCTCTTTACTTCTTCCCCTTCTTGCCCTGTGATCATCAGCTGCCCGAGGAAGACAAGCTATCAGGGCAAAATTAAAAGCTAAAGGCTACCAGGGGAAACCCAATTCTGGATTTGATCAAATACACTTGGATATTGGTGCTGCTGAAAATTTAGTTTCAATCAGGTATTATAGTACATGCCTGTAATCCCAGTAACTTGGAAGACTGAGGCAGGAAGATCACAAGTTTAAGGTCAACCTCAGCAACCTAGTGAGGCTCTAAGCAACTTACTGAGACCCTGTCTCTAAATAAAAAATAAAAAAAAAACAAACTGGGAATGTTCCTTAGTGTTTATGAACCCCTGGATTCAATCTTCTACTATTAATAACAATAATAATAATCATCATCATAATACAAATTTTAAAAAAATAGCTTCACAATACTGGGAGCTGATTACTGAGCTGATAAATCTAGAATCCAAAGAAAGAGCTGCATTAATTTATTAGTGTTATTTAAAAGAACTGGCAAGGAGAAAGGAGAAGCATTCCAAAGGACAAATACCAGATCTCATGCAGTAATGTGACTTATACAAGAAAAATGTCTGAATGAATATGGCCATAAAAATAATGTTAAAATCAAGGGAATAAAAACAAAGTGACAAACATGCACACAGTATATAAAACTGAAACTAATAAAAGAGAAAAATTTTATTTAGTTGCTTCCCCTAAATGCAATCTCATCACTGAGTGTGCTATTCATAGGCAGAGATCACGTCCCATGAGGTATGGAGTACATAATTATAGGCCTCTGGTGGGGCAGTTAGAAGAATTTTTTTTTATGGTTTAAACTCTATACCACTTAAGAAGGATAACTTCTCAGCAAACAATTATGTGAATTTACTTTCAGTTATTCATTCCCCTACTTGTGTTTTAGAGACTGCAAACTTTTTTTCAAACAACTTGATAATATCATTTTTTATCATAAGATTTTTGAGAAATAGAAATTTTTAAAGAATTGTTTCTGCCATCCAGAAAGAAAGTTCAGAGAAATGCAGAGCAGGGGGAAGTGTTCTAGGTAAAACAGTCCCTAATGGGGACTGGGGTTGTGGCTCAGTGGTAATGTGCTTGCATAGCATGCATGAGGCACTGGGTTCGATTCTCAGTACCACAAATAAATAAAATAAAGGTCCATCAACAACTAAAAAATATTTTAAAAAATAAAACAACAACAAAAAAAGACAGTCCCCGATATCTCTTCCAGGTGGGGCAGTGGGACCCCCTTGTCTCCAAATGGCTCCAGGTGCCCTCATTGACTGGAATCTATGTGGAGAAGTATGTGGCAGGTTGCATACCTCCCTCCTACAGCTGTTCCACATGAGGAAGATCTTGTGTGATCTGCTGTTTGGGTTTTGCCTGTGTTCAGTTTTCCACTTTCATTGAATCTCTTTGTTTCTAAGTCCAGGGTAAGTCTGCCCTCCTTTCATTGGAGCCATTGTGTTTCTGAATACAGGGCCTATCTTTTGGGCTGGCACACAGAAACTCATACAGAGAATACATGCAGCAATGCTCCACAAGTCATCCTATTCAAGGCCTTGCTGTTGACACAGATATAGGCTCCTATCCTGTCCCACCAGGGGGCTGCTAAATCTTCTACCCTGGGAGAACTTGCCCACTGCACCCACTGCACCCACTGCTGCTTGTCCAGGGCCTGTGTGAGCTGAGGAACTGCAAGGACATGCTAGGGGACTTTTCTTAGGATGGGATTCCTTGTTTACAATTTGCAGAGTAGAATGGTGGCACACTTCTCATACAACTTCCACTCATACAGAGATGAACAGGGCACAAGATTGTTCAGTGTGGTGCAAAATGCCTGGGTTGAATTCCAACACTGGTACCCATGGGGTATAAAACAGGCAAATCCCTGAACACCCTGAACCCCATTTTTTTTCTATTTTGTAAAATAGAAGAAATTGTAATCCACCAGAATAAATAATATTAAGGATTTAATATTATAATAGATAGAGGTTTACATATATATGTCATTTTTCTTCATAATTATATGGGATTATAGTTTCCCCTATGAGCATTTGTTATCAGTGCCCACTGCCATTTTATAGAACATAACTGCAATGAATAAGTCTATAATTAGACTGAATTCAGTCAAAACTCATTAGAGACCATTTTTCAATGGAATTCTAATGTCATCTCAAATCAAAAGAGATGAGAAATCCCTAGAGGAAAAGTAAAATATTTACAAAATGTAATAAGAATTCAATAAGGAGACAAGGTTTTTTTTTAAAGCAAAAAATCAATATTCTTCACATATACCAACATGATGATCTAGAACCTTTTCTTCTATTCAACAACTGTTAGAATATTTGGGGAAATGCCAGTAGCCTCCAAACCTTAGCAGTCTATGGAGATAAGACCTTTATTCCCCTGAAACCTGTCCAGCAAGTCTGAAAGAGCTGGATGTTAAAGCCCTTCATAGATTCAGACATATGTTACTTCATGGTCAGCTAAGTCAAGAACATAAAAGGTGGTATGTCACTACATTCTTGTACCAGCTTCAGGACAAGGGACAATGGCAAAACAAAAGGGGCAGAATACAATGAAACTTGCCTGGGAGTTCATTTTATGCTGCAGCTAACCCAAGTTTGCAGCTAGAAGCTAGGGATAGGGCAAGACCCAAATCCTCAGGGGAGGAGAAGGAAACCCTCTTACAGGTAGTTTCTAGGAGATGGGTAAGAAGTGGCTGTACAGTTACTCCTCAAGAGAGTCAAGCTCTCCTGTTCCAGGAGAATTACAGCAAGATCAGTTGTGGCCAAACCTTCCTTAGGCAGCCTATATGGATTCATACAAGGTTGTCAGGACACCAGCCAGCAGACATCCCCATTACCACATAGTATTTAATGATGAATTCAGGACTTAGATCAAGGTCTGATAAGGAAGGCCCAAACAATGACTTTCAAGCATTCCCAAAATGGCCACGTAATTAGTTCTTGACTCTAAAAGCAAGATATACTTTGAACAATATCCAGCAGAAAAGACTCACTCTGAGGTGGTCATGAATTCTGGAGAATGGCAAATCATCTGGGTTCTTCCATGGTCAGTTCCAGCAAATGAATGATGCAAAATGAACAAGACTGTGTCTTACATGCTCATGCAAAGGGACAGATATACAAGAATGGTGGGAACGCGATGTTAAGAGAATAATTCTATAAAATGGGTCCACTGTGCTAATACTGCTCCCCCCCATACTTTCTTTGTCAAAAAGCAATCTGCCTGCAGCCCCACCTGACCTAGGCAGGGGTGAATTTCAGTTGGTCAGTATAGGTAATGAATGATGAGGGTCCAGAGAACATGATGACTGGTTATGACTAGTTATCAAATGGAGAGGACAGTGGGTTGTTGACCTCTGTGATCATGTTCCTGGGCACTCTGAATTGCTAACAATTAACCTCTGTGACCCTGCTCTTAGACACATACACGGAGAAGAAAGGGAAGGCAATGATTAAAAGGGGGATTTGGGAAGGTATAGAAGAGTAAGACACAAGCCCTCCTATGAACAGCCAACTCTAGAGTCTCTTCTCTTCAGAGAATTCTGCTGCTATCACTTTATTAAATAAAACTTTCTTTTGACATTGCCTTGTAATTTCTTGGGTATGTAAGCATCAACACTGGGGAACAAGGTCCCGTTCTTGATCTCCAAGACCAATATCACCGCTACAGACTTTTGGGAAACTGTTGACTTTCCTTGGGATTCTCTCACCTCATTTATGCTAAGAAAGTGGGGTTCCTTCAAAGCTTTTCAGCCTTATCACATAGCTTAAATGCCATCCTTCAAAGCTTTTCAGCCTTATCATATGGCTTAAATACCATTAATCTAAGGAGATGATATAAATTTCTGATATCACTTTTACTATTCAGTAAACTTTCTTGTGTATGTTTTGACAGTGATGATATTTTATCAAGTGTGTCTTTGAGTGAATATTTCTGATAAATGTAGTTCAAATGCTAACTAACCACCCTTATGAGAGGGTTTAAAATAACTCACACCAAACCAACACATGTATGCTGTACATGTGCACGTGCGCACGCGCGCACACACACACACACACAGAGTCAATTACACTATTTCTACTTGAGTATATGTAAAGGAAATGATCAGACAACCATCCAAGAAACAGAAATAACCAGATAGATTATCTAATGGAAAAAAAGACATGATTTACCAAAACAATTTTTTAAAAAACTGAATAAAGAGACTTCCCAATAACTTATTTGTAAGAAGTAGACAAATTCTAGATAAAGATAAAAATTTAAATTTTACTGAAGGTCTTAGAAAGAGACTTGAAAATGGAAAAATGTATTTTATGTTCTTGATTAGAAACATTTAATATCATAATAATGTCAATTCCTCCAATTCAATCTATAAAATTAATATGATTTCAATAAAAATACCTAGAGTAATTAAGCAAAGCTTTGTATTTAATTTAATTAATTAACTAATTTTTTTTTTGGAGAAAAAGCAAGATGAAGTTTATTGCTTTGCTAGCAAAGAAGAAACACAGGGGACTGCTGTCCCAGAGGCTGTGATTATGCCCGTCAACAGGAACAGGAGGCTTTTAAAGAGGTGATTCAAAGGTTATATTCCACGTGTTCTCTGTTGCAGTTGTAATTCACTTGTTAATTTGAGAGACAGTCATCTCTGAGATGTTCTGGTATCATCCCCAAAGTGTGGATAATTGCATTCCTGAGATAGGTATGTGCTCAAGGACAGATAAATCCACCTAGGATGGAGAAGAAAATCCTGTTTCCCCTGAGATTAGGGAAGAGCAGGGAGAGAGAAAGAGAAAAGAAACATATCCATTTTAAAAATATGTTGCAGAGGCAGAGCAGCAAGGCCTATATTCAAAGCATAAAGTGTACCACTGTTATATTTCCCCACAGTCAATTTCTATACTCCATTTCTATGGATAAATGGGCAACAACATCTCCAAACTGCTTCCTGCTGAAAATGGGTGGAGTTGGAAGAACTAACCCAAAGTCTTTGTTCTCAATTAGGTGGGGCATGGACAGTTAAGAGCATTCTGCATCAGAGCCATCCAGAGGTCTACAGTGACAGATGGTAGATGATTAGACAAGGCACCCATAGGGCAGGGATCATGCTAAGCCAGCAATAAATAAGACAGCAAAACATTACTTTTTTTGTAAACACTTAGCACAAAAGCATTTAGCATTTGAGCTAGTCTCTGAAAACCATGAGGACAGTAACTCATAATTTTATCAATAAAAGCAGATCAAGGTTATCAATGTAGGAGATTAGGAAGATTTGTAGGTCTATGAGATCAGACTCCAATTAACTTAGGACAAATTTGTGACTCTAGAGTCCTTTGTGATCATTATTATTAGGCACTCTCACGCAAGAACCTCCGACTTTACTTACTTTTGGTAGGGTTGACACAAGTGTACATCTTAAGTTACATTAAAAAAATGTTTTTCCTTTTAAATGTTCATGTAGAACTGTGCCTAGCCCATACTCTCCTACCAGGTGTTTAAGATCAAGTTGGGTCAAAACTGACCTTGTTCCTATCTACTCTTGAGATTTATATTTTAAAGAGAGAGAGAGAAACAAAGAAACAAACTTTGGACTCAGGAAAATTTTCAAAAAGTAATAAAATAGGGACTAGTTGTAGTATATTTTAAACAATGCATTCTAATGAAAATAGTGGATAATTAACATATTAATAGATCATTGGAATGGTCCTCAAAGTTTACAAATAAAAATTTTATACACACACATAAATATATATATGTGTGTGTGTATCCATAAAATCCATGTCTCTCTCTCTCTCTCTCTCTCTCTCTCTCTCTCTCTCTATATATATATATATATATATATATATATATATGGAGACATGGATTTTATATATAGCAAAGTTTTCATTTGAAATTATAGGTGGAAAAATGATGATTAGTACGTTTAAGAGAGGCAATTTGGTGAATCAACTGAGAATATTTCTTCACACTTTATAAGAAAATAAATTCAGATGCATTAAAGATTTAAATATAAAGAATAAAACTGAAAATACAGGAAGAAAAATTGGTTTTATATCATAATGGGAACATCATTTTTAATTATTGAATAAAACAGGTTATAAAAGAACAAATCATGAATCTGATTATATACTTGTAAACTATCCTACAACATAGCAAATACACTAAAAAGGTCAGAAACAAAACATAAATTTCCAATTTATATAATAGGAAATGGGTTAATTTGCTTACTAGGAAAAAATGAGAACAAATAATAGCAATCTAAAGTAAAAGGGGCAAAGGTTTAGACAGTTCAGAGAAATGCAAATACAAGTGGCCCAAAAGTATAGAAATATGCTTAACTTCAAACTCCTTTATAAGAAGGTAAATATAACTTAAAAATAGGGTAAAGTTTATCAATTAGCAAAATTAAATGTTTATATCCCTTGTATTGGTGAGGCTATGGAAACAAACACTCTTGCATGTTTTTCTGGGACTATAAAATGGTACTATATTCATGGAAATACTCTGGCAATATCTATGGCTATTTGAAGCAGAAGCAGTAATTCCACTTCAGGGGATTTATTCTATGGTTGTGCTTGCATAAATATTCATTTTTAACATTGTTTGTTGTAGCATGTTTTAAAAAGTTCTAAATAATAAGGATGGTTAAAGGAGTCATGTAATATTTACATAATAGAAGAGTTTTCTTTTAATAAAGAATGAGGAAGATCATCATATATGGATATAGAACAATTGTCAGAATGTGTGTTAAATTATAGAAGCCATGTACAGAAGAATTGTTGGGATTTATTTAAAAAAAGGAAAATAACATACTTGTCTCCTTGTCCATACAGAGAATGCCTCTGCACAGACAAGAGAATCTATTAGCCATGGCTCCTGGAGAGGAAATCTCAGGTGTTGGGAGATCTAAATAGGAGGGGAATTTGCTTTTTTTTAAAATCTTCTACCTTTTGCTATTTATCATCTTTGTACTATTTTAAAAATAAGACTTATTTTAAGCATTCCAAAGGATGTGTGCAGATGTATCAGGTAATCTTTCATGGAAGTAAGGTACTATGCGACAGGGCCATATCTGAAGTCGAGAGAAATGAGGTAGCTACAAGAGGTTACCATCAATCAGTACTGGAACCAGAAAATTGAACAAAAAGGAAGTTTAAGAGCTGAATCCAGGAATTCCAACTGTCTGCCGGAGCATCAGCCAGCTTTATTTTAGGCAACATATATGGCTGTCTCTAGACTGTGATTCAGGCTCTCTTGGCAATTTGAAAACTGTTTTTATAATTCCCTTCAACTTTAAGGCACTAAAATCAATAGTGTTTGCTCTAACTGATTAATCCATTCCACTAGCCATATACTAGCACAGATGTTTTCCAACTAATTTTAGCATCAGTCTTTTATTTTTAAATAAAATATGTGCTGTGTCTCAATATCTATATAAATAAGTGGGAGCTCTTCTGCTTGAATGAGGCAGGGAGGTGGGGACCCACCTGTGGATCTGTGTAAACTTCCTGGTCCAAATTTTCTGTTCAGCCGTCTATCACCATAGTCTCACTGACTGTAACTTGAAAACCTTTGTTTTATTGAAGAATAAAGAAATAAATGTAAAGGTAAATACATGTGTGTTGTTGGAAACATAAGGATTTTTTGACAAGTAGCAAGACAGAATATGGGTAATTCTGGTTTTACTGGCACAGAAATGATCAGTAGAGACAAGTCTCTACTACTCTGAAGATTTTCATGGAACTGTTTCCATCCTGAGGGGGCTAACATAGCATTTGCAACCATTTAACTTCTGGCTGTGACCTAGGACTATGAAGGCCGGAGGGTTGGACTATCCATCCCTTCTGGTCGAAACTCTGCCCATTGTAGGCAAATTTTATTTCCCACCTTATCTGCATCCTGGTTCCACTTCTCCCATATTCTCTGTACTCTCTTGTCTTTTAACATCAACAGAATATTTTATTTAATTCTGCAAATAAGATCTCTAAGATCTTTCTATTTATCTTCTTTTTTATTTTAACTATTTTTAGATGTTGATGGACCTTTATATTTATTCCCTTATTTATATGTGGTGCTAAGAATCTAACCCAGTGCCTCTCACATGCTAGGCAAGTACTCTATCACTGAGCCACAACTCCTGCTCCTCTGTATACCTTCTTATTGACTCAATCTATGAGGGAACATATGTGTGCATATATTTATGTGTGTGTGTGGCGGGTGGGCGTGGGGTTGGCAAGAATAATAACTTTTCCTCATCGGTTGCAAGATCTTTGTCTAGGACCACTATAACAAAGAACAGGTAATAAAGAAAGAAAATCATGAGCAGTTTGTTTAAAGAGTTTTGCATGCTATAGGAATGTTCATAAATGAAGATACGCAGTCTGTGGATTTGTATAGTAGTCATGCAGACTATAATTGTGTCTGGAGGATCAAAGAGTATGACCTAATGATGACAAACTGGGGATAACATAGCAAGTTTAGTTTGTTCATATTCTTCTTAGTCATATTTTCCTCTACTCTCCACACATAAAGCAGGACAACTATCACATAAAAGTCTCTTCAGGAGAGGAGAGAGGGAAAAGTTCAAAGAATGACCTTCCCTCTTCTACAATTTTCTCTGTCTCCTTCATCTCAAAACATTCAGCATGCCAACCCTACCATATTTTGGACACCATATTCTAAGTACCAATATATGTAACATATATAGATATATGTATGAATGTAATATAATACACTATAATATAATATAATATAATATAATATAGAAGTTACTATTTATATTTTTTTATATCCATCCCCACACACAAATGACTTTCTGCTTTCTGGTCTTCATAAATAATAGTTCATCATTATAAGCGATATTCCCATTGCACTTCTAAGTCAAAAGTTCAGTCAATATTAAGTATCATGACCAGTTGCTAGGTTGGAGGAGCACAAAGAATCTGACATTTGCCCAAATCATTCTCTGTTCTGCTGTGAAATTTTGAGCAAGTTATTTAAATTCCATGAGCCACATTCAAAATAGGGAATATAGGTGTAATCAATAGTGTTTTTATGAATGTTAACATTAATTGATAGATGCAAAGAGCCTGACATGATGATTGCTCAATAAACTTTTAGTGATCCCTGTATCCCCACCTCCACTAAGCTCTCTCCTGTTCTTTGTTGATAAAGGAATGGCACTCATAATCAGGGAGGATCAAAGTGCTCTGTGTTTTCAGTAGAATAGAAAATTGCGTATCCTTGTTTTAGCATTAAGTTAACACATACAATGAAGAAGCAGTTACATATATAAAGATGGCAAATATCCAAAATCTATGAGCCACTTGTATTTCACAAGAGTCATACATGCGTTTTGCCAGTTTACCTGAAAGTTTATTATAGTATGAATGTCAATATATATTGTGCACATTATTTTCAAATATATATGACGTTCCAGCCTTCTTACAGCTGAAGACTGCCTTATTTCACATATGACACAGTCAAGTCAAAATGTTCTCTTAACACCATTAGTTTGAGTCTTCCTTGGATTAGACAAGAAGCATCATTGAAACTTCAACAGTAACATATATCTGAATGGTGTAAACCAATTATTAGTATATTTGGCAATATTCTAGAATAAGAAATTATGTGGGAGTCAGTTACATATTTAGTTGAGCCCAGAAAATGTCAGCATACCTCCCTTCCCTCTAGTTGATCTTCCTGCTTTTAGTCTCTTAAATCTATTATCTCCTTGCTTAAAAGAGTGACATTTGTTACCACTCAAGAATAAAGATTAAGTGGTCCAGCCCAAGTGGGGGTTGGGACACATGGGACCTCTGAGTTCACACTGAGGTCTCCAGTGCAGGGGAGAAGCACTACAATTGGCTCTTCCTCTGGGGAGAGCATTTCTCTCTTGGGGCAGCTCAGCCTCCTTCTCACAGGGTTCTCTGGAGGGTGTGGTGTCCATAAAGGCTGAGGGTCAGATAGATCCATCTCTGTTCCTCCTCCAACTTACTGTGTCCAACACAGATAGGTGTAATCAATATCTACCCTCAATCAAGGCACATGTGAGAAATAAATAACATGTGACCAGCCAAACAACAACAAAAACAACAACAAAAAAGAATAAAGATTAAACAATGTAGAGGGTTGTTTAAGACTATTCCCAATTAAATAGTAAGTATTCTTTGGTATATGATCGAGAATGTCAGTTAAGCCAGGGTTTGAATTCAGATTCTCTGACTCCTTTATCATATACCTTATGGACCACCTCTGCCATACCATCAGCCCAGCTGACCTCTTCGCTCCAGCCTGGATTTACATGTCCTTTTTTACCTGTGAGATCTTGACCAAAGTTTTGTTCTTACCAAGAATTTTATCACTTCTCTACCTATACATAATCAATGTCTCTTAACTTGTGCTATTTCAAATCCAGCTTTTTCTAAGGCAGTTCAAGGTGGGAGTCATTAATCACTTGCCAACAACTTTACCCTCTTCATTTTTAGAGTTGAAGGAGCTCATTCATTTATTTAATATACAACAATGAACATATTTAGGTCTAACTCTTTTATGAACATTAGTAATATCATGTGGGAATTGTGAATGGCACTTTTTTGAACCTTCTTACCACAGTTAGGAGGTAAAGACTGGCTAGTCTACATATTCATATTAAATAGATTTGGATTAAATCTACTTAAATGACAGCTTTGGTTCTTTTAACATTTTAAAATGTTTTAAAACTGTTTTTTTAATCTTCTCAGATTCTTGCTACTCTACATACAGACATTTAGTCATAAATTTTATGAGGTTTAGTTTAGTAGTTTTCAAATTTAGGTGTACATATGGACTTTCCTGGGACCATTTTCAAAATATAGAAGTCAGTTTCTATTTTCCACAGCATAGTGTAATAGATACTCCAAATGGCCCTCTTGATTAAAACAAACTATAAAAGTTGAAGAAGCACTAAAACAATAATTGCAAATTCATTGCTGAGCTGACAAGGAAATGAGTCATTTGCAGAAGATGAAATGAAGTCCAAGTGAGGACATGAGCAGGTGAATGCCAAAGCTAGCTTTCATGTGTGCCTTAGAGTGTCCACTTTAGTAGTTGCAGGGGAGATGAGGTCTTGAAGGTAATTAATCATGATGGACATCTTTTAGGAGGCCACTGCAAAAGCTCATCATGTGGTAAGAGATAGTAAAATGACAAATATTAAGTGAAGTACAAGTAAACAAGATTTTCTGGATTTTGAGCTGAGAAAGGGAGAAGGTTGAAATCTCCCTTACATATAGTTTCATGGTCTCTATATGTAGAACCAAGATATTTAAAAAAGCTCAAGATGATATTTACTAAAAGTGATCCCAGGCTTGTGGTGAACCTGAGTATCCAATAGATGTAAGAAAAATTTCTCTCAGAATGAACGCAATTTCAGTAGAAGCATTGAAATATATCTACAAAGAACATGAGCTCAGAATTAACAACAAACAAACAAACAAACACAAAAAGCAACAACGCCCAAAAAACAAAACCACAACAGAAGGAAATGTGAAAACCTGTGAAAGGTCAAGAGGATAATAAGGATTTGTGCATTTTCACAGAAAGGACACCACTTATTCATTGTAGTTGATGGAGAGTCAAAGAAGAATATGTGGGTTGGGGATGTGGCTCAAGCAGTAATGCGCTCACCTGGCATGCGCGGGGCACTGGGTTTGTTCCTCAGCACCACATAAAAATAAAATAAAGATATTGTGTCCACCGAAAACTAACTAAATAAATAAATAAATACTAAAAAAAAGAAGAAGAATATGTAATATGTATTAAGAAATTGAAAAAAAATTTGATGCAAATATTCTATGTCATAAGTTTGGTGGAGATTTATAACTAAGCATATTTGTCAAAAACTTGTCAAGTATGTAGCTACAAAGACTAAATATTACTGTTATGAGTCGGACCTCAATAAATATGACTTAATGAAGAATTACTAACAAAGTGATAATTACAGAGAAATTTACAGCTTTCCATGCCTCTAGCTACAAAGAAGAAAGGCTAAAAAGCGATCTCAAACATGAACACTAGACAACAGGAAATTGAACAACAAAATCCAAGGAGAATAGAAAAAGGGAAACAACAAGTACTTTAATTAATATAATAGGAAACAAACAGTCACAAGTACCAAGGAGCCAAAAGTTGGTTCTTTGGAGATAATAATTATTCACTAGATTTATTAACAAATTATCACCAGAACGCGTTTGCAAACCACTCAATTTATGACAGCTGCTTCACTAACCATGCTTATGAAACCAGCCAACTAACCAGATGCACCTCATAACCCTAAATCCACAGTTGACCCCAGCAGTCACTGATTTCTTATTCCTCTGTGATTGTGTTAATCCTTGAAATCTGTGCTTGCCATAACCTTATGCAGATGTTCTCTGCTTTTCTCTTAGGCAGAATGTAACAAATACAGCTTTTTTAGATAGTTGTAGATTTTTGTTTTATTTTGTTATACACCACAAAACTTTTGAAAGTTTTCAGCAGGTTTGGGGCTCTTTCCATTTTTCTGTGCAGCATAGCACCCTTTCTCTTAGAGGGTACTTACTGCTCAAGGGTAAACTCATAGCTGAAATCTCTTCTGTTCTGATGTCATAGTTTGGTGGCTGGATATCTCCTGTATGCTCTGCCCTCACTTCAGCAAGGCATATGTAAACTGATCTCACCAGAGTTCTACCAAATCTTCTTTATTTCCCCTGTATTCTTGATCTAGTAACAACATTGCCATGAGTTGGGGTGGGGGGTTTCAGACCCAGGAAACAGGTTTGGTACTCAGCACGTGGAGGAAGATGCAAGAAGAAGTTAATATAATAGACATGCTTTATTCAGAGGTGGTACCAGGCTCCAACCTCCAGCTGCAGATTTAGCTTCCCAGCCAGTTCCATTTTAGTTCCCTGTTTTTCCCCCTGTATCCCTTGAGTCTTTTCCATATGCCTTTTTTTTTTATTATGTAGAACAAAGAAGGTAAACTGCCAACAGGTTACATAAGTGGACTCATGCTCACAAATTGGTGTTTATAACCTTGAATATATATGGTGAATCAGAGTGTTTCTGGCCCTTACCTAATCATAATATAGCTAGTTTCCAGCCCTGGCTATACACTAAAAATATAACGTAGCCCAGCCTTGGTGAGGGAGCCTAACTAGCCATTATGGGACCTGCCCCAACAAACTTATACCCAATCTCCTAAACTAGAAATCTGGTTTCATACTTATCACCTGTCTGTATGTTCATCAATATCTGTTACTTTTAACCTTCTAGTCCAGGAGTGCCACCTTAGCTGCACCTGGACAATGTTAAAAAGTACTATCACTTCAGTTGAGTTTGACTGAACTAATCTGGGCAGGATGACTGGATTGGATAACAGGACAATCCATAGCTCCTTACATGCTGTCACATGAAGCCAAAGTGGAGAATCAAGTACTGCTCTCTTTCTTCACTACCTCATCCCCTTACTTCAGGCCCCTACAAATCCTCAAATAGATTTTTGTTTTTGGTGGTGCTGAGAATTGAACCCAGGGCCTTGTGCATGAGAGGCAAGCAATCTACTATTGAGCTACATCCCCAGCCCCCTCAAATGGATTTTTTTTATTAGTTACACATGACAGTGCAATGATCTTGACATATCATACATTTGAATCAAATGGGGTATAATTTCTCATTTTTCTGAGTGTACAGGTTGCAGATTAACATTGGTCATACAGTCACATATATACAAAGAGCAATAATAATGTCTATTGTATTCTGCTGCCCTTCCTATCCCTCCTTTCCTCCCCTCCCCTCCCATCACTTCTCTCTACCCAATCTAATGTGACACACTTCTTTTTTTTTCTTTTTCCTCACAACATCATACATGTATTCTGTATAACAATGAAGGTCTCCTTCCATCTTCTGTGCAATTCCCCTTCTCCCTCCCTTTCCCTCCTACCTCTCTTCCATATTTAGTGGTAATCTTCTTCTCATGCTCTTCCTCCCTATCCCATTTTGAGTCACCCCTTTTATATCAGAGAAGACATTCAGCATTTGTTTTTAGGGATTGGCTAATTTCACTTAGCATAATCTGCTCTAATGCCATCTATTCCCTTGTAAATGCCATGATTTTGTTGTTTTTTAGTGCTGAGTAATATCCATTGTGTATAAATGCCACATTTTTTATCCATTCATCTATTGAAGGGCCTCTAGGTTGGCTCCACAGTCTACATATTGTGAATTGTGCTGCTATAAACATTGATGTGGCTGTGTCCCTGTAGTATGCTCTTTTTAGGTCTTTTGGGTATAGTCTGAGAAGGGGAATAGCTGGGTCAAATGGTGGTTCCATTCCCAGCTTTCCAAGGAATCTCCATACTGCTTTCCAAATTGGCTGCACCAATTTGCAGTCCCACCAGCAATGTATGAGTGTACCTTTTTCCCGCATCCTCACCAGCACTTGTTGTTGTTTGACTTCATAATGGCTGCCATTCTTACTGGAGTGAGATGGTATCTTAGAGTAGCTTTAATTTGCATTTCTCTGATTGCTAGAGATGATGAGCATTTTTTCATGTATTTATTGATTGATTGTATATCCTCTTCTGAGAAGTGTCTGTTAAGGTCCTTGGTCCATTTGTTGATTGGGTTATTTATTTTTTTGTTGTTTAACTTTTTGAGTTCTTTGTATACTCTAGAGATTAGAGCTCTATCTGATGTGTGAGGGGTAAAAATTTGTTCCCAGGATGTAGGCTCCCTATTTACCTCACATATTATTTCTCTTGCTCAGAAAAAAAACTTTTTAGTTTGAATTTGTCCCATTTGTTGATTCTTGGAATTCAGCAAAGTGGCAGGATATAAAATCAACACCCATAAATCAAAGGCATTCCTGTATATCAGTGACAAATCCTCTGAAATGGAAATGAGGAAAACTACCTCATTCACAATATCCTCAAAAAAAAAAAAAAAAAACTTGGGAATCAACCTAACAAAAGAGGTGAAAGATCTATACAATGAAAACTACAGAACCCTAAAGAGAGAAATAGAAGAAGACCTTAGAAGATGGAAAGATATACCTTGCTCATGTATAGGCAAAATTAATATTATTAAAATGGCCATATTACCAAAAACACTTTACAGATTCAATGTGATTCCAATCAAAATCCCAATGACATTCCTTGCAGAAATAGAAAAAGCAATCATGAGATTCATCTGGAAAAATAAGAGACCCAGAATAGCTAAAGCAATTCTAAGCAGGAAGAGTGAAACAGGCAGTATTGTGATACCAGATTTTAAACTATACTACAGAGCAATAGTAACAAAAACAGCATGGTACTGGCACCAAAACAGGCTGGTAGACCAATGGTACAGAATAGAGAACACAGAGACCAACCCACAAAATTACAACTACCTTATATTAGACAAAGTTGCTAAAAGCATGTAATGGAGAAAAAATAGCATCTTCAACAAATGGTGTGGGGAGAACTGGAAATCCATATGCAACAAAATGAAATTGAATCCCTTTCTCTCACCATGCACAAAAGTTAACTCAAAATGGATCAAGGAGCTAGGAATCAAACCAGAGACTCTGCGTCTAATAGAAGAAAAAGTTGGCCCTAATCTCCATCACATGGGGTTAGGCCCCAAATTCCTTAATAAGACACCTATAGCACAAGATTTTTAAAACCTCTCTTAATACTAGTTAGGCTTCTAGTCACCAGGATTATGAACTTCAAATTCATCCTTTACACAAAAAAGTACCATAGTAGCTATAGAAATATGACTAGTTCTCTCCTTTCTAAAAATTTCCCTCTAACTGCCCATGTATCAAACATAAAGTCTAGGCTCTTCTAACAAATTTTTCAGCAAATTCCATCATGTGCCTCCTTTCTGGCAATGCACAGCTTTATTTTTTGTCACTAGGCTTTTTTGATATAATCTATCATTGTTTTCCATTTCTTCACCTAACCTGTAATCTAGTTAAGCTTATCTACTCATTCATGAAACAATCCAACACTCCTGTTTCCAGGAAGACTTCTGAGATGGGATGACATTACATTTCTCCATGCCCTGGTAATACTCAAACCTTACCTTCCTTATTTGCCTTCACCTCCCTTGTCATATCCTTTTCATTGCCTCCATTAATAGTCTATAAGTTCCTTGTCTCTTCTCATAGAAAACTATCCCATGATCTGATGGAGCCAGGTAGAAAATACAGTCATCAAAAAATTTAACATTGGTACTCCATTTGCTCGTAACTCATACAAAAAATAGTAACAGAGTTGGATGGACCCAACAGTATCCATATGAATACAGCACAAGAGGACCACAAGAAGGAAGCAATTTACAGAGGCATGGGAGTGGTGGATGATTTTCACAGTTAGAAGTGGCCACTGATATATCAAGAACTATGTAATGTTTTGAACAGCCAACAATAAAAAATTAAAAAAAAAAAAGAAGTGGCCACTGATTAGCTCAGCCTCCATCTAGAACTGAACTCTTTGCAGCAATTGCCATTCAAATAGTATCTTTTTACCAGATCCCTAACGGTTTTAATGGCAGCTTTTTTATTCTGCATTACAATGTCTTTGTTCTAGTCCCCATGTTTTTATAGTACAGGCAAAGAAAGACTGAAAGTTTTCAAGTGGTGATTTATGATAATGATGCCTGACTAACAATGCCTTGCTTATGGTGTAATTGTTCATAATGTAAGTCCTTCCTCTGGTTCTAACCTATGTAATAGGCATGGGGCTATGGATAATATTGTTTGACCATGTGGACAACAATGTGCGCACAGAGGGAAGAATAAAATCTTTACAATTTTCATCCTGCTGCCAGGTTGCACTTGTTCTTCAACTTCCCTCTCCATGATATGGTTCTCGCCTCTCAGCAGCCTTGTCTCCAAGCATCTGGATTTTCAAAACTGCATAAAACAAGTAAGTCATAAAACTCAAGGCATTTATAGAATCAAAAGGCTATGTGGGTTTACACAAGCACACTCCCTTGTTTTTCTTTGGACACTTCTTTTTACTTACATATCCACTACAGAAGTGTTTGCATTCTCGAAATTTTTTCTCTAGGTATTACATACTGGAAATGCAGTGTCCAATACAAAATTCATTATCACAAAATTAAAATGCAACTTAATAATTTGATTGAATATTTACAGTTCATTACCAAGTAATTGTATATAAGTTGTATAAGCAATAAAGGTGACTAAATTTGGCAGACTTAATAAATACTGGTAACATAAATATGACAGATATATGTTATCTGAGAATATTTGCTTAAAATCATCTTCTTTAGAATAATTTAATATGTTATGGTTAGCAGTAAACCTTTCAGGTCAGCAGGGCAATATTCAACACACCAAAATGCTACTTTGCCTCTAATCTTTTCCCTGGTGTGTTTTATTGCTGACCTATGTGTACTTATGTGTTCTTGTGTTTGTTAACAGGAACATGAAAATTTTGTAACTTTAGAGCCAGGCAAGGTGGCACAAGACTATAATCCCAGCAACTAGGGAGGCTGAAGTGGGAGGATCGTGAATTCAAAGCCAGCCTCAGCAAAAGCAAAGTGCTAAGCAACTCAGTGAGAACCTGTCTCTAAATAAAATACAAAATAGGGCTGGGGATGTGGCTGAGTGGTTGTTGGGTGCCCTGATAAATCCCTGGTACCAAAAAAAAAAGAAAAAAGAAAAATTTCGTAACTTTTAATTAGCATGAAAATATTCTATGACTTCTACCCCTCTGAAGGAATTTTTTTTCCTTCTTTCAAACCTTTATTTTATTGGTATACAAGAGATCCAACAAAAAAATTCAAGCCCATTAGAGTCTACAAATGATCAGATGGCACTGTGATTAAATTAAGAAACACAATGTTAATCAAGGACAGGCATTTCTCTTTCCCATATTAAAGGCAATGTCAGAAAAGATATATGCCTGGTTGTTGTTTATGGATGACTTGGGTTGGCACTGATTAAAATCACAGTTGACGAGGGGAACTGCTCCGAAAAAGAGTTTCTAAAGAGTAACTGTCCTGCTTTGCTATGTCAGCTTTTGAAGTCACAGGAGTTGACATGCCTATCCTGATGGAGGGGTGAATGCTCGAGAATTTTAGGAGGCATGAAAATAACAAAGATTCCTTTTCCATCTATTTGCATATTTGCCTCTTCTGCTTTAGCAGTACAACTGAATACAGGACAATCTTCTCAAAATTTCTTCTATGGGCACAATGGTTTCTGTTCCTCATTTCTCATATGCTCCTGTGTCTTGGGTCACTTTCACATGCCTGAGATTGTCAGAATTCCAGATGTCAGTTCTCCCTTTCCCATAAGAAAGCCAGGGGTTGAGATGGGTGGTTTAGGTTTAACTGAATCATCACAGTTCCATAAAAAGAATAAAATAGAAAGGAAATTACTTGTTTGTGACTTTGGTGTTTTAGCTTCTACAATAAGAAATTATATATATCGCAATTGACCGTATGTTATCAGTGTTTCAAGACTCAATAACTAAAAAGTGAAGATTTGATTGAAAGGGTAGGCAAAAAATTTAGGTGTTTGTGATTAAGAATTTCATACTTCACAAGGCCTATTCATAGTCCCTAAATTGTTTAAAATAGTTTTTCCCCCCAATGGTACTGAGTATTGAATCCAAGGGCACTCTGCAACTGAGATCCACCACAGCCCTTTATATTTTTATATCGGAGAAGGTCTAAGTTGCTGACACTGGCCTTCAATTTGAGACTCTACTGCCTCAGCCTCCTGAGTTACTAGCATTACAAATGGGCATCACTATGCCTATCAATTTAATATAGTTTAAAAAATTCAGTGTCCTCAGAAACATTTTCTTCTTTGCCTTTGTTTTCTTAAACTTTATTTGCATTTATTTTATGCCAGTTTATTCCCATGCCACCTTTTTGTTATTGTTGTTCTTCTTCTTTAGTTTCCTCTGGGATACCTTTTTCTTCTGTGTGACCTCCTCTTTGGGTCTAGTAATAATTTTTTCTTTTTCAGTGAGGATCATCTAAATGTGGCAGGGAAAGCTCATGCATGGGTTAATGCAACTGTGAGACCTGTGAGTACTGTGGGGCATCTTGGATGCTTTGTTCCACTGAATATGTTCAGTGACAAGAGCATCTGCCTCTAAACTCTTGAGCTTAGCATTACCTTCTGCACTTTTACACATGTGCAGCAAAAATTCAGCACCACTTTCTTTTGGACATTGATCTTGGGTCCAGCCCCACTGTTTGACCTGGGCACACCTACCAACTTGACCATTGTAATGACACAATGCCATATTTCAGTTACTTTGTGGCTTTGGATACACCCTGGTTGGACAGGGCAGTTTCACCAATGTTCTTTTTATTTATTTATTTATTTTTTGTTACTTGGGATTGACCTTAGGGGCCTTTGACCACTGAACCACATCCCCAGCCCTATTTTGTATTTTTAATTTAGAGAGAGGGTCACCTCACTTTTTGCTGAGGTTGGCTTTGAACTCGCTATCCTTCTGGCTCAGCCTCCCAAGCTGCTGGGATTACAGGCATGTGCCACCATGCCTGGCCACCAATGTTCTTAAAGTGAACCAAAGATTTGAACCTTTGAGTTTTGGACTTGCATAATTTTGTAGGGTTTTCTAGGTCAAGTGAATAGAGAATGATTTTCATAGACTGCCTCAGGCAACTGACAGGAAAAGAAAGAGAAGCATTTTCAATACGAAGGATTCCTTCATACAGCTCCATCCTGTGAATTTTAGCTACAAATCTTGTGCATTGAACGACTCCAAAGATTATAATTTGGATATGATGGAGGTACATTGTGAACTCTAATTTTATTCATAAACTCACTTTCTTTTATCTCCCTGATTGCCTCCAATATTAGGTCAAATTTTATGTGGGAGTTTGTAAGTTCCCTCAGGTTAGTAACTGAAGTCCTGAGTTTTTAACCCCAAGTCAAATTTAAGCCCCTCTAGAAGGCTTTAATCATGTACCACATTGATTCAAAAGCAGTGACCTTCTTTAAAAGACATGGAACAATTCAGGCAGAAAGAGAAAAACATGAAAAAGCTTTTGTCATTAAGTTTATAAACGTACTATATTTGAAAGTCATGAAACTCCACTTCTTTAAATCTAGTGTATTAGAAGGCACAGCTTTGAATACTAGTTCTATTATTTATCAGTTGTAGAACTTATTATTTAACATCAGGCCATCATTTCCTCCTGTGTGAAATTTTGATGAAAGGGGTCACCTCATAGAGGGTTCTTATAAAAACTTCAATAATAAAATGTCAATATAGTAATATAAAATATATGTGATGGCAAATATACATATATATTTATATCAATTGTGTATAAAAATTATGTAAAAAATGTGTCTATGTGGAATATGTATACACTTTTTTCTTGATATTATTACCAAAACAATATAGTATTAAAAGTATTTAAATAGTATTTACATGATATTAGGCATTACAAATAATTCAGAGTTGATTAAAAGTATATGGGAAGATGTACATAAGTTATATGCAAATAATACATTTTATATAAGGGACTTGAACATCCATGGATATAGGACTCTCTTTGGGTCTTGGAACAAATTCCCCATAGACACCAAAGGATGACTGCATACACTTGATGTCCATTAATTGCTTTACTGCTGTTTTTTTTTAGTACCAGAATATTATGAAGTCCCACTTGAATTTGGAACAAGGAAACCTGGCTGCTATGTCTGTATCTCGTTTTAACTGTATAACCTGAGAAATTCCCTGAACCACTCTGGAACTTACTCTCCATGGTCAGGACTATGATTTTCATTGGTTACTTCCCTGCAAATATCACCACTTTGGAAAACTTAAGGGGCCAATAGAGAGGTGGCTGTCCATGTTGGGTAGGATCCTTGTACCTGGAGGAGCAAATAGGACAGAGATGGATACAGTGTCAGAAGTATAGTCCTGTAGTTTAAGCTCACAGTGATCTCAATAGAACTTTACTTATTACAGATTACAAATTTCTCATGGGAAAGAGAATGACTGTAATCTAGTGAACAATATCCTTAAAGTCATGCAAGGAACTATAGATAACTGGCTAAGGCAGAACAGCTAGTTCTCAGCTAAGCGTTCAGAAAGTATCCTATTCTGATTGCACCCTCAAAAATGCATCAAGTTAAGGACAAGAGAAATATTTATTTGCCTACAAATTTACACTGTAATATTATAAAAAGAGATAAAAGGACTTGGATGACATCATCTATCCCTGAGCATTGCTATAAGATACAGGGGGAAATGCTACGTATGCTATACAATGCAAAATATAATATTTGTTTATACTACATAATTCCACACTTTAAGTGATAGTGCCTCTTTTACCCTGTAAAATATATTATTCATTGATATTTTATAATCCAACATTTTATCTTGTTGAGATTGTTTTCCTCATCCCATTTTTTAATATTGACAAGTGGATTTATGTTCTTTTCAGATGGTGTCCAAAATGCTATTTGCTCATGTGCAGTGCAACAAAGACCAAAATTATTTATAAGAGATTTAACTGAGCTAATGAGAAGACAACCTGGGGAGTTTATTTGTATTTAGATTAGTTGACTCTGCTGTGTCAGTGGCCAGCAATTCCATTTCTATTCCCTAGAGTTAGGGCTTCTCCACTTTTCTCTAATGTCTTTATTTTCCTTTTTTTTTTTTTTTTAATTCCAGGTTTTCTGGTGGTGCTGAGGAGAACATAGAATTCTGAAGATAACAAATAATTTCCAAACAGCAATGTATCCATTTGACCCCATCTTCTTCCTAACCCATTTTTTGATCGTAGCTGGCAGGAATTGGAGGGATGGGATAAAAATGCAAATTTTACCAAGTTTTTGTTTTGTTTTCCTCTTAATAGCATTCTTCAAAAGAAAAGATAAGGGAGAGAAAGAAAGGCAAAAATGAATAGCACATTCATTAAGTATGTGGACTTGAATATTCAAAGTTTTTTTTTTATATATATTCACACCAACTGTGTATTCATACATGTACTTAGGGTAATGATATCCATCTCATTCCACCATTGTTTTTACCCCCATGTCCTCTCCCTTCCACTCCCATCCTTTGCCCTATCTAGAGTTCGACTAATCCTCCCATGCTCCTGCTCCAAACCCCACTATGAATCAGCCTCCTTATATCAGAGAAAACATTCGGCATTTGTTTTGGGGGGATTGGCTAACTTCACTTAGCATTATATTCTCCAACTTCACCCATTTACCTGCAAATGCCATGATTTTATTCTCTTTTATTGCTGAGTAATATTCTATTTTGTATATATGCCACTTTTTCTTTATCCATTCATCTATTGAAGGACATCTAGGTTGGCTCCACAGTTTAGCTAATGTGAATTGTGCTACTATAAACATGTGACTGTGTCCCTGTAGTATGCTGTTTTTGATTCCTTTGGGTATAGACTGAGGAGTGTGATAGCTGGGTCAAAAGGTGGTTCCATTCCCAGTTTTCCAAAGAATCTCCAAATGGCTTTCCATATTGGCTGCACCAATTTGCAGTCCCACTAGCGATGTTTTGATCTGTAAATGTAAATATTATAACAAGTAACATTTGTCACTCACAACTAAAGAGTCTTAATATCTTACATCTTCCAAGTTCAAAGAATTATAGATATAAAAACTTTATATGCTCAAGTTTGAAGTTATGTTAATAATTTAACAGATATTTAATTTTTATTATTTTTTTTGAGCAAAGAATCTCCCTCTTTTCTGCAGGTAAACTTTTTTTTTTTTTTTTTTAGATCTATGGTATTTATTACATTTTATTTTACAGAAACAAGAGGATTCAGATATACCTACACTATTCACCTCAATACCTTTCTTAATGAAAAAGGAGAAAATAATTCTCAAAATTGTAGACAATCTTGGGTATGTGCATAAGAGTGGCCTAAGTAGCATGTCCTGCATTTGGTCATGCTGTGAAAGCTCAAGAGACTAGGCAGCTTTACAGAAAAGGAACCCTTATTATTCCATGCCTGCTGAGATTCCTACATCAGAATGGATGTGTCAACTTTCATGACTTCAAATACTAGGGTTACAAACCACAACAGTTATCTCTTTCGAACCTTTGTTTTAGGTAATTGCTCTTGTCAGCTACAATTTTCATCTGTGGCAACCCAAACCACTCACAAACAATAACCAAACATCATCTTTCCTGACGTTGCCTCACATGGTAGGAGAGAGAATTCCTGGATAAATATGTTTCTGAATTTGTTCATGGTGTAATCCCCTTGTTCATAGAGTCTAATGATTTGGAAACAGGGGTTTGGATTTTTATTTTGGGGGACTTGGTACCTTACTAGAAAAAGAGGGAGGAAAGAAAGCTTTCCTTTATTGGAGGTGGGTGTGGAGAGGGAAGACAACATGTTGACAATAGAAAACTCAATCGGTAGACCTAGATTCAGATAAGACCCAGATGTTAGAATTATCAGAGAGGGAGTTTATAACAACTATGATCAATACCTTCAATAACTTTAGCTGAAAAGGCTGACAATATGTAGGGACAGCTGAGGAATTTAGCAGCAAGATGAAAACTCTAACTAAAATGAAATAGAAATACTAGAAATATAAAACAATAGCATACATGAAAAAAAAAATCCTACATGATTCACCAGTACACTTGATAGAGCTAAAGAAGAAATTGATGAACTTGAAGTTAGGTTAATAGAAATTATCCAAATTATCTGATGTTCAAAGAGAAAAAGGCATGGGGGTGGGGAAAGGACAGATCAGAGTCTCCAATAGCCATGAGACAATATAAAATGACATAAACTACAAGTAAGTGGAACCCAAGAGAGGGGGAGGGAGGGAGGGAGGGGGAGAGAGAGAGAGAGAGAGAGAGAGAGAGAGAGAGAGAGAGAGAGAGAGAGAGAGAGAAAATAAAAATGTGAGGATATAATAATTGCCAGCTTTTCAAACTAAAGAAAGACTACAAACCCACTGATCTAAGATCTGAGAGTAGCAAACACACACACTCACACACACACACACACACACACACTCACACACCCTTCACAAAAATCTCATACCAGACACATAATATTTGAGTGAGTGAAAACCAAAGAAAGAATTCCATACTTTCAAGAATGGAGGAAAAAATATTGTAATGAACTATGAATTTTTTCCACCATAGAGATGCATCTCAAATATATTATTCTGAATAAGAAAAGAAGGATGAAAATGGGTACAATATTCTGTAATCCTAATATGACATTCTGAAATATATGTCAAACTATAGAAGCTGACATTGACTAAAGAGTGGTGCTAAGGAACTTTTGTGCCTGATGGAACTTAAATATGTTGGATGTTACATGACATTAACATTTGTTAATACTTGAAGAATTATGCAATCAAAAGGGTGAATATTACTGGATGCAAATTATGTATTTTAAAAAAACTATAGGTGCTTGTGGGAAAATTCTAAAGAAATGATGGCTGATGGAGGTGGCAGAGTTTGAATTTAATTTTTAAAGATTGATATAAAAGCTTGATTAAAAATATGAAAAATATGTGTGAGGGTAGTTTGGAGTTCTTTAGGTAATCATGCTGAAATCAAACCTCCTTATTTGTAATTAACCCTGTATCCGGGCAGCCTAGTCATAATCAAGAAACTATAACAAGGGATCATGAAATTCAAATAATTTATTTTACAAATAAAGAAAGTGAGACCTGGAGAGGTGAAATAACTGTTCTTTAAACACAATACCCATGGGGTCCTGGAGGTGAGATTGTACCTTGAAATTTCTGACTCCATGGCATTACGTAGTTAAATTTAAAAGCGGGGGATTTTTAAATCCTGATGGACTGAAAGAGCCCCAGCACAGCACTTCTCTCTTGTCCTGTATTTGCCATCTACCACTTTGGGAATGCTACATTTGCAATTCTAATGCCGAAAGTGTCTAGGAAACCCTCATAGCAAGCAGTACTGCTCTTCATTTTTGAGAGTCATGCTTCCAAAATACTTTTGTGTAATTAGCAATATAAATGCAGATTTTGATAGATTCCTCAGCTAAAATCACTAGAGTTTAGCACACTGCCAGTAGAAAGTAGAGATTTTACCTTATAAAATATGGAACATTCTAGCATAGTAAAATCTAAATTATCCTTTTCATCTGGCATAGAAGAAATTGTTGGCCACTTAGATACAGGGGATTGAAAGGAGCAGGAAGGATCCTATCACCATGGAAGGGTCTTCTAAATAGAGATCCATCCTCTGCACTATGCGGAATGAGAGCCATCTGTGGATAAGGAGTTCTTAGTTACCTTCTTATTGAAGGATAATTCCAATATATTCTGATGTCTCATTTACTTTTGCTCTCTCTCTAGTGTCTCTTGAGTTGCTCTCTGGATATTCATTTTGGTCTTAGCTGGCACGTGTTTGGTGTCTCAGAATCTGTATTACTCTTTTTAATTTTTAAGGCAGATAGATTCCTAAACCAGATAGACTTTGGTTCTAACAATGCTATAGCCATGGTAACCCTCACTAAAATTGAAATAGTGTCAAATGAGATAATCATACTTCCCAAAGCTGACTTGGGATTGTACTTAAGTAAGAGTGCCATCAGCTGACACACAGTGTGGCCTCCCAATGCTTTTTTTCTCTCCAGCACTTTGTCTTAGATCTCTTTGTGTATGAGATAGACCCATCTTTGCATTTATGCTGCTGTGCTTTTTTGTCTTCCATGTGCCTCTCCAGATCACTCCACAATTCTTCAACCTACTCTGTGTTCATTGGGTTCTGACCATGAGGGCTTCACTGTCAGGCTACTTTGCCTTTTCACTGCACGTTGGGGTTGGTGCACGGAGGTAGGAGGCATTGATAGGAGACTCCTTCCTTGATGTGTTACAATGAGGAGGTTTGTGTGTTCCCACCAATAGTCTATCAGGAAGCTCTTTGCAGAACTTCCATAGTATGGTTCTTCCATGTTTCTGTACCTCCTCCCTCTACTTGCTATTTAGACCCAGAGGTGTTAGCTCTGCTCTAGTGTTAGAATACTGAACTATGTTTCGTCATTGTTCTCATTTTTAATCTTCTCCATATTTATAAAGAACCCCTTAGAACTCTCCTCTAAAACACACTATACACAATTAAAATTCTTCTCTAAATACCTATCTCTGACCAACACAGATCCTTCTGTTTCGGCATCATGGCTCCTGAACAACTCAGATATTTTATAAATGCTCAAATCATCTTTCATCAGGATCAGGTTCAAAAAATATATCCAAGATCTTACGAAAGGAAATCAGAGAAAACAAAAGAGAAGCAGGGTGCTAACTATTGACCAACTTCATCACTTCATCAATCTTCTGTGGAGGAAATGAAAGGAATATAGATTGGATAATTAGTGAGACACATTTGCTTTATATACAATAAATTGAGACAAATTATTTCAAGTGGAAAACTATTGTTTAAAAAAGTGAAAAAGAGTATTTGAAGCATATGAAGATAGGAAGATGTAAGGTTATTTTGATATGCACCAAAAGATAGGAAATTAATATAGTTATTTCTGAGGTGATTCTCAGGTGGATTTACCAATAAAAAATTTTCACCTTCTGGGTGGGAAGATAATGATCCTATATTTCAGGAGAGGAAACTCCTTAAATATAACTGTGAGAATAATATTTCTTAAAATAATGCCAAGAATGGCATGTGATATAGCTTTCCAGAAGAAAATTCACCAACATACCAGGAAAACACATGACATAAATACTTAATGGTAAGCCTTTGGTGATCATTGATGAATTATCAACTGAGGAAAGTAAACTTGCAGACAAGTATCTTTGAAGAGATGATGCTAAATTAAATGCATGATAAGAATAAAACAACTTTAAATTCCCTTTCAGTATTATCAATCTGTTTCTATGGGATTATTGTACATCATTTTATTTTTACTGACTGTCTAATTTTGTAGGTAAGATGGTGCCATATCTAAGGTTAAAATGAGAAGCATTGAAACTTATAGTTAGGAATTAATATCCACCCAGACTCAAGCTGAAAATAACGTAGATTTGGTATTTAGGAAAGCATCTTAATTTACCGTTCATTCTCCAAAAGTTGAGTAGGAAACACATGTGTAGAAACAGCTTTTTTTTTTTTAAGTCCCACTTTCAAGTAGGATCGTTTTATTGGTTAGCTTAAAGGCTACCATGATAATAAGAGATTTGGGCACAATTCATTAGTTCTAGGAATAGAGAAGTTCATTTCTTATTCATTTAACAGCTGAGGGTATGTGTCTCAAAGTAGCAAGTATCTCTGTTCCATGAATTAGTATGAGACCTTAATGCAAGCTCTGTCATTTTCAGTATGCGTCTTGTTCAACAGGGTCGCTGTCCCTGAAGTTGTAAACATGACTGTTGCTTTCCCTGTTGAGTGAGGACTTACCCACAAAGTCACTGAGAACTGCAAGGGGGCAAAGAAATGCAGCCCAGCCAGAAGATTAGGCAAAAAGGCAACATGAATCTTTGTGACTAACCATTACTTTGAGAAGTCAATACCAGCTGTCCATTTTTATCCTTCACCAAAAGAGAGTTAAACCTTTGTGGGGTATATGTGGGCTTACAGAGGACTGATGGTAACCAACTGAATACATGGACCATAAAAGATCTTCTCAGAGCTTTAATGAGAAGCTGTAAAGATTCAGGATACACAAAATGGACATATATTAATTTCAAATACACATATATTAATTTTGTAATTAAACATGTTTATAAAATTTATTTATGTCTCATATGCATCTTATATACATAGCCTGAAGGTAATCCCTATGTAATGTTTTTTGGTGCAGTTGCATTTTGACTAAACATACCATATGAGGCCAGGTATGCAATTTTCTACTTGTGTCAGCATGATGGTACTCAAAAAGTGTTAAATTTCGGAGCATTTCATATTTTGTGTGTGCATTTTTAAAAGTTTCTGGGAACCAAACCCAGGACCTCCTACATGCTAGGCCACTGTTCTACCACTGAGCTATACCCCAAGCCTACATTTCAGATTTTGAACTTTTGAATTTTGGACAAGTTGGATACTCAATTTGTACCTCTCACTAACAGAATGAAAGGTGAGAAAGATGTAATTATCTCAACTGTTGAAAAATAGAAGAAAACAAAAACCTCTTTCATGATAAAAACACTCAACAAACTAGAAGATATAACTTACAAATTGGTTCTTCCGGATATCAATATCATGACCAAAACAACCTACAAAATATATCACTAATGCTTAGTTCTCCGTTCTACTTCAAGACCAAACTAAATTCCATATGTTAGGAGACTGGCATCTAAGACGGTCAAAAATAGGGATGGTTTTCTCTCTTATTCTTTTGGACCAAAATATTTTAAGCTTACTTTTCCTTTGTCTATGTTTTTCCTTTGCTTTTTCTTCTCATCTCACATCCTTAATGTTTAACACAAACCTTATTGTACCTTTCGTTCCAGAAAACCACCTCTAAGATCAACGTAGGCTGGCAGACTTTAGATGTTTTCATCTGGATTTTCCCTCCACGGTTAACATTTCATGTGTAACTCTGGAAAATTTATCACTCTTCAGGTTGGATTAGAGTTCTTCTTTTAACTGCTTTTAAATTATCAGTGTCCAAAATAAATTTTTTTGAGTTTTCACTGAGATATTCCCTTGAAGATGTGGGACTTGAGTTGACCCTTGAAGGATAAGAATTATTTGGGTGGAGGATATAAATGTAATAGAACAGAAGGAACACAGATATTGTATTAAAAATAATCTTTTTTGTTTGAAAAGTGAGAAAGGAGAGAAAAGAGAGGGCAGTGCCAATTATGCACACCAAAAAGTAGTCATTGCCATTCACGAAGCAAATGCTATTTGCTATGAGCAAGACCCTTTTATTAGGAATGAAGTAAAGTTGTAAAAAATGTGTGCTCTTTCTAAAGACTTTATATAATATGAGAATTCTTTTTGGTTTCTTCTTAGTAGTAAAGAACTTGTATTAATCTGTATACATTCTCTCCTTTTGTCTCTCAAGTGTTTAAATCAACATGTTCACACATCAACTGGTCAGGGTTGAGAGACCCATTCTGGCTGTAAATTTCATGGTGATTATGAAAAATTCTCAGAAGCAATCCCTAATCTCTGGGCTATTCCCAGAAATCTCTCTCCACTAAGAAAAAAGCCACAATGTTTTGCTTATGTTCAGGTACATGTACCCCAAGGGGACTACAATGAGGTACCAAAACAATATTTAAATTTAAAGGATAAGCATAATTTATTATCTGAAATGTAAAGTCTTCTGAAGTATTAATTTTGTTTTGAAGTTAAAATATATATATAGTGTTTAAATATACAAATCTTATAAAACAGGAGAACTCCTAAAAAAAAAAAATCACCTATTGGCTATTGCATGCCAATCCAAAAGTCTCAGGTTACAGATCAATCTGTTGGTTTTAGGAAGTCCTCTTTGAAATAATCTTGAGAACCATTTTTTTTTTTTTTTTGGTTAGGCTAAAGACTTTTCAGCTTATATTTGCTCCTTCATGTCATTCAAGACCATGTTTAAATATGGTTCCACAGCTGAATGAGTGTAGAAGGATGAAAACATGAAGATTAATCGGCGGTGGGACAGGGATCATGGGCTGAGGGACTCTGTGGATCCCTCTGTTGGGTCACAGACCCTGCACAGGGATACCTACCATTAGCTGTAGCAGTCTGGACCAGTTGGGTCAAGGCTGCTCACAACTCAAATTCTAACTAGAACTTGAAGCTCTTTTCTGAGTGACTGTGAATATCTAAAACATCAGCACAAGGGACTCTGAAGTTGTCACCTGTAGCTCTAATCTAAGAGAATCAATGTCAGAAATGGAAGCCTGGTTCTCTGGTAATATCAACCTTTACCATTATGTCCATTTCAAGGCCATTTTTATAAGGATTTAATATTATTTTCTGATGATATTCCATTATGTAAATGTTTGGAAACAATTTTCCATCAAATTTGAGATGCTGAGATTAACAGAATAAGTGCACGCTTTTATTCCTTGCCAATTATCTTTCATTATTCAGATGCTTTCTACTCTCAATATCCTGAATTAGAAGAGTGTTTATTTTCTAAGTACAACTTGGTGATTCTGATTGTGCTTCTAGAGACATAGCTGGGTCTTCTTCAGTTCAGGGATACCTCATTTTATTGTACTTTGTTTAACTGTGCTTCTCAGATATTTCAATCTTTTCAATATGGAAAGTTTATAAAATCTGCATCAAGCAAATCCATCAGTTTTATTTTTCAAGCAATTCAGATGATTGTTACCATTTTTTTTTAGTAATAGAGGCTGTTTAATTAAGGTACATACTTTTGCAAACATAATGCCTTTGCACACTTAACAGACTACAGTATAGTGTAAACATATTTTTTATGTGCACAGGGAAACCAAAACAATTGTGTGACTTATTTTATTTTGCTATTCACTTTATTGCACTGGATTGGAACCAAATCTACAATCTTTGAGATATGCTTATCCTGGGATTGAGTGGGGTCTTCCAGAAACTTTTGCCACAGACAGCAATCAGAAATCACAGCAAGTATACCATTTTCCACTGCCCCTACCTAAAAGACAATCTTTGTGTATAGTGAGCCTAGCTGATAACTGCCCTGGTAACCATAGTCATATTTTAGTTGTTTTGAGAATGAACACTTCTGCACACTACATGTACTACACAGTCCAAGGCTTAAATTCATCCAGCTCCACTTAATTAAAGTGGAAATACTAAAGTAAATCACTGCTTCTTCATTTGAAAACTGTGTATAATGATATTATCTATCTCATACATTTATTGTGGTCATCAATTGAGACCATATTCATGTAACATTTGACTATAGTATCAACATTTACACTAGTGTTCTATTATCAGATGGACTTGCTTTTATTGTTGTTATTTACTTTCTACTTATTGTTTTTTTGCAGGCCTAAATTTTGAAATGTTTATCCTAAAAGTATTCACAATTGGGTTTCAAACCTGCCTAATGTTCTGCATAGGTAGAACCTGTTGCTATCTACTTTGGCTAACCTATTGAGATACTGGACTTTTCTATAACTTCAAGTTTGGTTAGATACTCCAGATTCAGACATCAACTTTATCCCATAATTTGTAACTACACATTATCCCTTGTAACTTGTTATCCCTTATAACTTGTTCTTTATTTTGTTCTCCTGCTTGTTTATAGTCCAGATATTTCACTTGTTGTGCAAATTGACTCCTCCCCTACCCTTATTTACCCGGTTCTGTGGCTATACTTCACCCAGTGCCAACTTCCAGACTCTGATATAATTCTCTAGCAATCCAGGGACAACTGGTTTCTTGAGAATAGACTAGTATACCTCAAAAAAAAAAAAAAGTCTGACCCCAAATCTTTAACTTTTTGAACTTCACTACCAATTCTCAGGACAAAGATTTACATCTTTATTGCAACATGCCCAACTGGTTTTATTCTGTATATAGATAGGAAACCTTAGATCTTTCTTTTTTTCAAGATGAACTGATTCAATATTGGTATGTAGCACTCTCCATGATGAAGCCTAGCACACCATACATCATAGTAGGCCCTCTGTACAGCAAGCCCTCCTAAGAGTTGTATTGTAGTGACTCTGCCTGGGCTATGGCACACAGACCTCTTGTGGCCATCTTTTTAGCATAAAGTTCTACACTGCCTTCGGGGAAGCCAAATATCTTCTGAACTACCACAGTCAATTCCCAGATCTGCTGCCCTTTCTCACCAAAAAAGTTCAGTGTCCTGCTGACTAAGAGAATGATTTCTGTCCTAGTTGGTGTAACTCAGATCTAATTAAACTTTCAAGATGCCACCAGCAACAAAACCTCCTCTCCTTGGAAATTTGTACCTTCATCTTCCTGCCACTCACCCAGAAAGAAAAGGCAAGAAGTCTCTTTTCAGTAATTTCTTTGAAAGTTTGGGAAGAGTCCAATCAATATGAGGGCAATCAAAGTGAGTGATAGTTTTTACATGATGAGGAGACAACATACCTGTTCTGCAAGATAGCCCTTGATCATTATTCAAAGTATTTATTAGATGCTTGCTGCTTTCTAAGCCTACTTCAGTATCTAAAGCATTAACAAAGAATGTAAAAGATTAGATGAATGAAGACTCTTTAAGTGGAAATAGCACCCTGGGACAGTGTTAGCAATTGATGATAGAATTTTGTTCCTTTGTGATGTGATTGCAAAAGGAAAGAAAGCCCATTCTAAAATATCCACGACATTCCGCTTTATCTTGTATCTATTATTTAAACATCAGATGCAATTGTTGAAATATAGTTCTGCTGTTGAAGACCTTTTCCCCTTTGAGATGACATATAATACTGAAGAGGGTAGCAGAAAACAGCAGGTCATTCTAGTCTGTGAGTGAATTGCTCTTGTGCACTCCAATCCAATAGTGAGTTGCAAGCAGGTAAAGATGGGAGTCAGAGAGAGAAAGCATGAGAGGATTGGGCCATGATATGCCAGAAGAAAGATGAGTATAGCAGAAAGGGATGGGAAGATTGACCATTCAGACTCCCAGTGCCAGGTTAGCTATACCAGAGGAGTAGCACGTTAGTCAGGATCCTGTTAGTAGATAGAAACTGTTTTAGCTAAGAGGATTTTAAACATAAAAATGATTATTAGCTGGAAAGATTCCTCTTAATTGGGTAACATGGGTACATCAAGGTATCAAAGAGGGAGCAGATATAGGAAACAACATTACTAAGATTGCTACGATCATACAGGGAAGATGCTAGAAACATTAAAACTTAGAAACTTAGAGGAAGCTGAAACTCAGACCACTGAGGAGGGGGGGTGCTGTTCAGCTGGTGCTGCTGTTTCTGACCTTGGAGAAGGAGCCTCATAAGGCTGGGACCCAGATCTATGAGGAAGGGAACATTACTTGGCAGCTGCTGGGTCTCTAGGTTTTAAGAAGGTTCTTCACTAGGCAGGGACTCAGATCTGTAAGGAGACCCTAGCTTCCAGGTTCTGGTGTCTCTAAAGTGAACACAAAGAAGTTGGTTCTGTGAGTGACAGAAAATCTGCAAACAGAATTCATCTAGTTCTAGGGGAGGATCTGCTGCTTTCCGGATTATGCAGCATTGCTGGGTGCCACTCACAGGAACAAAGCAAAACAAGCAGACAGGGAGGAGCAAATCCCTTTTTCTACTTTCAGCCTTGAGCCTCCCTCTACCTCCCCCTGCTGGTTTTGCCTCATAGGGAAACAGCTGTCAAAGTGGAGATGTGATTGCAGAGTTCCTTTGAGAGATTACAAAGGTCATCTCTTATCATAATTGACTCACAGAGATCAATTCCAGCTTTTCCCAGCTCAGCTGACTAGGACCAGATGCAGACACATATCAGGATGTAAAAATGATATGATTCTAATTAAGGCATAGTTTTTTATATTGCTAACATCAGGTTTGCATACTGTTGTTCATTTTCCAAAATAAAATATTATTCACAAAGTCTAACTTAAATTCAAAGCAAACTCAAGAAGTAGCCACCTATCTGTACAAAAGATTAGAATTTACATAGTTTATAGGAAGTCCTGCGACACTAAAAATGTACTTATTAACTATGAGCCATAGTACAAATATTCAGGGAAAAATTCCCAGGAGAATATGTGTTGGATTAACACAGTGAACATGACCATGATAAGGAAGGTTCACTTCAAAGGCATTCTGCACAGTAGATTCGTTGTTATGCACAATGTTATATTGAATTTCCTGGGCTTTTCGGTATAAACTATTTTGGAGAGAGAAGTAGAGATGAAATGCCCTTTTAGTCTTTCATCAAACTCAGTGATTATTTTCTATACTTTGTGGCAAACCTAGGAAATGCACCCAAATTATCCCTCCTCCTCGATACCTCAAATTATTGTCAAATCTTTGAAAAGCCTGAATCATTTCTTTTTCCTTTTCGGAAACACTGAATCCAGGGACCAAAACAAGGCTTAAAATGGAGAGATGAGCATTAGATTTTTGTTAACTGGTATGTCAATGGATGGAGGGTGGATGAGCGGATGGGTGATGAAAGAATGGGTTATTATGAAGCAGAGTTCATGATCCTGTGGGAAGCACATAAAATCATTACTGTTTTTCACTTTTAAGTTGATAGATGACATTATAGTTGATTTCATGTGTTCTTTTGAGTGGGCCACAGGGTGCCCAGACATTTGATCAAAGGATATTCTGGATGTTTCTGTGATGATGCTTTGGGTGAAGTTGACATTGAAGTGAGCAGACTTAGTCAAGCTGACTGCCCTCTCCAGATGCAGGTGCACAGCAGCCAGAGAGAAGGATCTGTACAGAGAAATAAGCAGTCTTTTCCATGAATAAGAGAGAATTTTCCCCACCTGTTTTCAAACTGGGAAATCAGCTTTTTACCTGCCTTGACTCAAACTGAAACATCTTTCTTCATTGAGTCTTTAGCCTCCCAGCCTTTGGGATGGGAATGATACTGTGGATTCTCCTGGCTCTCAGGACTTTGGGCATGCCCTGAACTATCTAATTAATTCTTTGGATCTCTAGAAACTATATAGCTTTTATGTTCTCTGATATTTTGTTTTAAGATATGTACTATTTTAGCATTCTACTCTGTAGAATCAGTCTTCAGATCTTGGGATTTATCGCCGCCCCCCACCTCCCAAATCATGTGAGCCAATTCTTTATAACAGATCTCTTCATATATAAGGAGATTTATATTTATTTCTATACACAGGTATTAGATTGGTTGTGTTTTCCTTGGAGAATTCTGACTAATACAGATAGTAACTCAAACAAATGAAGGAAGAAAACAAAATCGAGGACCTTCTGGCTTTTCAACTTGATCTTGCAGTTTTTATGCTTCCTTTCCTCTTTGATGTCACCATTCTAATTACCACGTCTACCAGCTGTCATTTATTGTTCACTATCTGCCAACAGTATACTATCCATTTTACCCATTTTATCTCAGCCATTGCTTTTGAAAACATTTTAAAAAAATTTTTTTAAGAAAACTGAAGCTGAATGAATCATAATTTGCCTAAACCTACATGTAAAATAAGCTTACATGGCTATATCTGAATCCATGGTTCTCTGATTTCAAAATTTGCAATCCTAACCAGTTGTGGCACCAACATTAAACTCATTGAGTCGGCTTAGACAAATGTTTCTTCATTTTCTCTTTTTTACATGCCTTACTTTTATAAAATTGAGCAACTAAATGTGATGCTTTTTCTTATCTCTTCCAGCTCAGACAATCTGTGAATGCATGATTTTCAGTCAGAAGACAGAACCACAAGGCTCCAGCAAAGAATGAAGCCCTGACCAGACAAGCACAATGTCAAGGCCACGTTCATCCCTTGTTGAGAAACTCACAGGGGTTTGAGTGACATGGAGCAGTTTAGACATTCTTTGACTACTTAAAAAATTTTGCCTACTAATTCCTGGGTAGTAGTAATTTTCATCTGCTTTGTAGTACTAATCTTGCTAAATACAAAAAATAAAATTGATGTTAGAAATTCTCCTCCCACCCCACCACCATGCCATACTTTGCACTTTCTCTTTCCTCTCTAAATATCCCATGGCTTGTGGATATTCTTGTCATGCTCCGGGTTCTCCCTTCCCTACCCTGTTTCTACCCCCAGGGCTCTGACTCCTGGATATAGCACCATATGCTTCACTTTTTTTTCCTGATCAACATACCCTAAGCACCACTGCTTCTGTATCTACCCATTTGTCATCTCATTTATCATTTCCTCTGAACTCTGAACAAATATGGCAAACTTGACAGTTTCCCAGAGTGTGTTATATTGATTGTTAAATTGGTTGTTATCAAGAAAAATAAAAGGGTTCTGTAGCCAGATAACATTAGGAAAGAACATATCAAAAATGATTACACCAGTTTCTTTTCTTCATAACTTCTCAGAGCCTTTAATGTATGAATGTGTTCAACTGATTAATAGTCTGTTTATCAAATAAGTTTCACATTTCACTTTGCCTCTTTTCTCAGAGCATCATCTAGGACCAAGTTCCACAGAATACATTCTGGAAAATGGTAAATGATTGAGGGTCTTCTGCTTCCCAGAATATGTATTCAGAGAGAAGCTAACTTTCTTGACACCATGGGGATAAATACTGATAACTCTTCATACAAGACAGCAGTCTGTGTGTTATCCATTTCTACAACAGCAAAGGAGTTCTGAGTATCTGAGTGATCCGATTGTAGGGCACATCACAGCAGAGAAATAGAAACCTATGATGGAGAAAAGGAAACCTAACTTGCAGACTGATGCTCACTTCCTGGTCTTGGGGCTGCACATGGCTAAGATGGCGCCTGGTGATCAGCCAGAAGGCGTTACAGTGGGTTGTGAGGAAAAATCGGACCACCTTTAGGATAGGCTCAGAACCCTTCCGCCCTTGTGGACAGCTCGTGTCTCCCCTTACTGCCTGTAGAATGGGTGTACACGTGAACTCTCCTCACCCTGCTGACCTTTATCCTGATTGGCTCCTGTGCCTTATATTAGCTGTATGTGCTTCCTCAGTAAACGAGACCCAGCCTTGACATGTCTCCCTGATGTGTCTGATTGTCCTCTGGCGAGGGAGAGCTGGGTGCAGGCAGTCAGTCAGCCCTCTCCCTCTTCTTTCTTGGCTCCTTCTGGCCCAGGGTGTGTTCTCCCTATCTCTCCTGCAGGTTGGGAGGGAATGAGGACTAAAAACCCGACATCAGATGATATAAGCACTGAGTAAAAGTTCTGCACTAAGGTAAAAGTGTAAAATGTCAAAGCTAAATATTCATTTGTTTATTCTTGAAAAATAAGGCACTCAATATGGAAAGCAGTATGGAGATTCCTTGGAAAACTGGGAATGAAACCACCATTTGACCCAGCTATCCCTCTCCTCAGTCTGCACTCAAAGGACTTAAAAACAGCATACTACAGGGACACAGTCACATCAATGTTTATAGCAGCACAATTCACAACAGCTAAACTGTGGAACCAACCTAGATGCCCTTCAGTAGATGATGGATAAAAAAAAATGTGGCATATATACACAATGAAATATTACTCAGCAATAAAAGAGAATAAAAGCATGGCATTTGCAGGTAAATGGATGGAGTTGGAGATAGGGCAGAGGGGTTGGAGGACAAGGGAACAGGTAGGGGATTAGCGAGGTTGGTGGAATGTGATGGCCATCATTATCCAAAGTACATGTATGAAGACACAGATTGGTGTAAACATGCTTTATATACAACCTGAGATATGAAAAATGTGGTCTATAGGTGACTAAGAATTGTAATGTATTTTAATTTTTAAGTTAATTTAAAAATTAACTTAAAAATTAAAATAAATAAATAAACAATAAGCATGAATTCCAAAAGAGGGGAATAAAAAGAAAAAAAGAAAGCATTTAATTTAGTCTTTTTCAAAATAGGCTTGTAATATTTAGTCACACCATAAAAATATCCCAAAGGCTAACCTCTATAAATATGTCAAGTCCTTTGGTAACATAAGAAAGGGTACATAAAATACTCTGGCTCAAATATTATTTTTACATATGTGCTTTCTCTGTACCATACAGAAGATGGCAAAGGGTTGTACTTCAAAGGATATGCAGTTTTTATATTTTTTTCATGCATTATAGTTATACATGATAGTAAGGTTCATTTTGACATATTTAAAGGAATATGACATAGTTTTCTCCATTTCAGTCCCCAGTACTGCACATTTTTAATATTGATATATTGCTGAAATGTTCTACACTCTGTTGGGCCAAGTTATATTCCCACATTCCCATCTCCAATTTGTAAGTGTCTTTTACACCTGTTTGACCATGAATGTTAAAAAGCATTAAAGACTTTGTCAGTGTTATAGGTTAAAAAGCCCTCATGATTCTTCATTATTAAACTATTGAACATTTTTCATCTATACATTATCTGCTGTAACCTGTGTTTGTGTGTATATATATTCATATATATTCACACTTTGATTTTTTGTTATTTATGGGTTGTTATTTTTGTTCATTAAATTCTAGGACTTATCTAGAATTTACTGTTCGTAAATGTGAGATAACTATCTATTTTTTCCAGAAGACTACAGATTATTTCAATGTGATGTAATATTGCTGTTTATACTATCTTCACTAAAACCCAATATGCTTAAGAACATCATTTTTTCTTTTAATGCACTACGACTAATGTTTTAATTACTTCAAATCTGAATTACATTTTGCAATGTTAACTTTCAAATTATATTGACTTATTTTCATATGAACTTCAGGATCACTTTCTAAGTAAAAAATTGTTTAGTATTGTTGTTCAGATTATAGAATTTTTAAGAATAATTTAGAGATTATTGATGTATTTGCAATGTTGAATATTTTTATCCAAGAACATAGCCTATTGAGTAATTAAATTTTGTGACCTTCTAAATAGCAATTCATTAAAATATAAACTTTATTTAAACTCTACATGTCTTTTGCTAATTCACACAAATTAGTTGCAACAAACCTGACTTATGGAAATATGATGGAAATATTTGTACTCAAATTGTTATTATTATGATAGGAGCTATTGTTTTAATCATAAGTTCTTGGATCCTTTGGAATTTTTTTAACCTAAATCTTGTTTACTTATTTTTTTAAATTTAATATCCAGCTATTTAACTAATATGTTATTTTTCATAAGTAGAATCTTGCTTATATAGATCAACAGATCTTTAATAAAAAGGCTGTTATGAAAAAATTATGTAGACATGGCAAATTTAAATCATTAGCAACAAAACAATTGAGAAATAGTTGATCATAATGGAAATCTGGCTCGTAAAATGTGAATTCCTAAAAACAACACGTTTGAGAATTTATGTTAGAATTTAAAGCTTTAATCAATCTTACTTGATTATTAATAGTATAGAAAGAGAACAGCCAATTCTAAATAAGGATATTATTTATATTATCTGTTTATATCAAATTAGAGTCAGGCTCTAATGTTTGGGAAAGGTTTTATAGGAATATTAAAGTTTCCTAATGTTCTCCAGAGCTCATAGGGTCATTAGCTGATAGGTAAACTGGTTAGAAAACACATAAATCAAAGCTGGGGCTATAGCTCAGCAGTAGAGAGCTTGCCTGATACATGACAGGCACTGAATTTGATCCTCAGCACCACATAAAAATAAATAAAGATTAAAAAATCAAAGAAGAAGAAGAAAACATGTAAATCTTTCTTGCTCATTAGGGTCACAATATACGAAGAGTAACAAAGAAAATGTCTAATTGTTGAGATGTGGGGACGTGAGATGAAAAAGCACAGGAGGGGGATATGGTGCTATGGGCTTAGCTTTTGGCAACATTCACCTCATGTGCTTAGTAGGTTTGTCTATTCTTTACTCCCTGATAGTAATTCCTGGCATTAGTTTTTTCAATGACAGGCATGGCATGTCCACCAATGGAGCTCAAAAGTAGCCCAGGTTCCATTTTCCATTCCTCTGTCTGGGTTCTAATCATTATTGGTAACAAAGACTAAAACAGATAAGAGACTAAATAGCAGCTTTATTCTCTAGAAAGGTTTAGGAAGAATCCTTTTAATGTGAAAGTTGAATGGGCCATGTATGTGAACAGCAGGAATAGTTAGCTTTATCAAAGACATAGGTGTCCATAGTCCACAGAGGAGCCTTCTGCTAGAGAAGCAGAAAGAAGCATATTCTCTTAGAGTACCTCACACCCAGGAAGAAGGGCTGAGCTGAGCCAAGCATGCCTGGCATAGGTGTGAAATTTACCCATTAGAAATGCATCCACCTCCCCAATGGCAAAGCAAGTACATGTGTGGCGATATGCCTGAATCCTTCTGGAGACTGGCAGGCAAAAAAATGGTTGTTCTTGACGCTTCCATCCTATTTTTATTTATAAAAATGACCTGATTGGTTCCCAGGATAAAGACATGTAGGTAGGAGAAATGCCTTAGCTAGAAGAAAATGTCATCCAGTGTGTTGCATTTTAGTGAAGATAATATAGATACAATTTATTATATCATATTGAGATAATTTGATATACATCTGGAAAAATGGATTACTACTTCACATCTAAAACCAAAATAAATTCTAGATAAACCTTAGAACTTTGTGAACAAAACCAGTGCTTTTTTTTTCTTGTTAAGGAAGAACATATTTATTCTTTGATCATCTTAATTCAGAAGGAGATGCTTTCTTTACATGCCTATAATGTTCAAAAGGCAGCCTCCAAATTCTAGACTTTCCCTGGAGCTTAACTTCAACCAATTCCAGAAGTTAATCTCATCTTCCTTGTTTTCAAGTAATTAGAACAGTAGTTGTACTACTTGATCAATAAAATAGCCAGATTCCTTTTTCCAGTGACATTCTTCCAATTCTGCATATAGCTGACCTAGATCATGAGACAGAATCACCAGGGAGGGAATATAGATCCAAATATTTTGTCCTTATCAGAGAATCATTTGGGAATCACATAGTTTGCAGTAGATTCTGGGACCATTCTGATGAAGATTCATCTACAAATATAGGGCAAATGGCAAGAAGAGGATACTCTATGAGAGGAACGTAGTGAAAGCCACATATTCTGGGGGGAAAAGTCTCATTTGGATAAGAATAATAAGTTTCTTCTTTTTTTTGCCTTCAAAATCACATAACAGAAGGAATACAGTAGTATGTTTTTAAGAAATGAAATTGATAAAAATCCTTGGGTTGGGTTTCTTAACAGCCAGGCTCTGATCCAAGCAAGGGACAATTGGAGGGGGGACATAATATTAAGATGGAAGTCTGGGTGGGGGGTTTATATTATATTCTTGGTAGATACATTATTAAGTATCATAGGCATGTTAATGTTCTTTGACTTATGATGGGGTTGTATTTCTATAAACTCATCATCATTCAAAAATATGGTAAATCTATAATAAATTAATGCACCTGGACATGCCAAACAGCATGATTAGCAGAACAGTACACTGTGATTTCATGGTTTGCATCAGCTCCCTTTCATCCAGCGAGGAGGTCCACAGAACAGGGTAGAGGAAAGGGTGGCTGCCGAGTCCCTAATCAAGACCTCCAGAGACCAAGCAGGAAACAGGTCAGATTTTATTGCGCAGTTACCATGTATGTATACTCAGGCAGTAGCTAAGCAGATTATAGGCAGACACCAATGCAATTTCTTGCTAACTGTCCTTGCAGTAACCAATTGAGGAGTGGGCCATGGAGCAAGTGCAGGAACTGCAGCACATGGCCTTGTGCCTAGGGCTGTTTCTATGGGGTAAGTGGTTTGCCAATCTGGCGCCTAGCACAAGGGGAGTGGTTTGCCACTCAGCCGCCCTTAATGTATGCCACGTGTGCAGCACCCCATGCACTTGTCCCCATATCAGCTGAATGGGAGCTCACTGCTGTTGCCCATTATCACAAGAAGGTATCAAACCGTAGATTACTAGTCAGAGAAAAGATAAAAATTCAAAGTCCCCAGTATGCTTTCCATTGGAATGAATATTGCTTTCACACCATCTTAAAAGTAGAAAATCCTAAGTCACACACTCCTTAATGACATTCTGTTCTACCACAGCGCATGTTTATAATGGTTGTCCCATAAAACTATGTAAGAGATGAAAAATTCCTATCACCTGATGATGTGGTTATATTGTAATGCATTACTCACATGATTACGGTGATGGTGGTATGAACACTTACTGTGCCACCAGTCACATGAAAGTACTTACTACCATGATATGGGCTTATGTTTTTACTACACATTTTTTTTTAATCAGGGATTGAAGCCAGGGGTGCTTAACCACTGATCAACATTCCCAGCCCTTTAAAAAATATTTTATTTATATTTATGTGCCTAGCATATTTGCCTATTTCAGGACACATGCCTTTACTCCCTGATAGTAATTCCTGACATTAGCTTTTTGAATGATAGGCATGGCAGATTCATCATGGGAACTCAAAAATTGGGTTGCATTTTTCCTCTCCTCTGTCTGGGTTGTAATCATGTTGGGAGGCAAAGACTAAAAAAGCTAAGAGATTAGATAGTTGTTGCCCAGTATCACAAGAGGAGTCAGAGAAAGTCCTCACTAAATTGCTGATGCTGGCTTTAACTTGCTCTCCTCCTGCCTCAACTTCCCCAGAGGCTGGGATTACAGGCATGGGTCACCACGCTTGGCCTACATTACACTTTTTAATCATCATTTCGAAGTGTATTTCTATTTACATATAAAAAGGTTTATTGTAAAAATACTATTTCCGATTATGCCAAAGGCAGCCTCATATACATTTTGCTTTCTAGCTCTTGATGGCATCATTTTCTCTTGGGCTTAATTTAATCTTTTGTTGTTTTGTTCATCATGACCCTAGAACAGTAGTCTATTATATACACACACATGCACACATATGTACATAAATGGATATAAGCCATATAGCCTAGGTTTGTAGTGGGCTATACTATCCAGGTTTATATTCTGTGATAGTCACACAATGAGAAATTATCTCATGATGCATTTCTCAAAACATATACATGTCGTTAAGAGATGCATGGCCATATATATATATGTGTGTGTGTGTGTATGTGTGTGTGTGTGTGTGTAGTACACACACACATTATTCATATGTATGAATACCAAATATATATCAACTATATATTTTTTTCTGATGGAAAACAATTTATAAATATATACGAGATAATGACTAATTTTTTATTTTCGTAACAGATTTCATCAAATATAAAATGGTATAGTACAAAAATGAAATTATTCTTCAAATTAATTTATAAATTAAATATAGTTCTCAATTAAAACCTAATATTATTATTTTGAAAATTGTCAAAGATATTATAAACTTTCTGGAAATTGAATCAAAATTAGGAAATTTTGAAGGTAAGCGATGTCTTTTCTAAATGATTTTCTACGAGAACTTCAGATATAACCTATATTTACAAATGTTGAAAGTAAAAATAGTTTTTTTTTTTTTTATCAAAGGAGAACACAATCTTGATAAGAGATACAATAAGATGTTAGTAGTGCTTATCTCTGTTGTGAATATATGGGTTTTTTTTGCCTTTGTCTTTATTTATATTTTTACATGACTGAAAATTTTATTTAGTACAAATGAAAAATATACAGACCAGTGAAATAAAATGTTTTCTATAGAAAAGAGAAATTCTAATACAGTATCATAAAACACTATTTTGTGAATGAAATCCACAGTAATGTTTAAGTACCTATCATGTAGTTATCTTCTAGCACTTTCTCCTTAAATGGAAAAATCAACATACCCTCAGTTTCTATGTTCTTGCCTCAGGTTTGGAATACAACTGGTTGAGAAAGGTTTAGGGTGTTCTGAGGCATTCAAGGAGCACCAAAGCCCACTCATTTCCTTCTGCTACAGTTATATGGCTTTACTTTAAATCAATCAGCAAAGGTAATATTCTCAGCTCAAATTTCCTTAGCAGGGTTGTGCTCAGCATTATGTTCTTGTGGGTAATTGCCCAAGTGTGACATTATGCTGGAGATTCATTACTGTGACTAGGAGGAATGAAGTTAATCCGTCACAAATTCACAGGTAACTTGGTTTGCTTTTGTGCCTCTCAAGCGTATCCAGCTTGTCTATTTTATCTGAAACAACTAAAACAAAATTTCTCAAGTGTTTTTGTGTATAAGTTGAAAGTTGCAATAAGCTTATACCATGAAGCTTGATACAGTGAAAAAAACATGGCCACCAGACATTTGGATGAAGTGTGTACCCCGACTCTCCTCCAGCTCGGAAATGTGCACTAGGGAATGTTAACAGGTAAACCAAGGCATAATAAAATTTAGAATTTTTGAGCTCATTTGTGCCTATAGTGATTTATAAATTGGATAACTACAAACCAGAAGTGGTCGGGTCCTTTGCTGAGGGAATGCAAGGGGAAAGTTTTTACAAGCTGAATATGGAAGTTAAAGCAAATATTTGATTTTTTCATAGTTACAAGATGCCTTATTTGGTCTATTCTACTGGAATGTTCCTATTTGTGTAACTATAGATTAGTTGGTGATTTCTGTTAGGCTAACCTTGTGCTTTGTTTTTCTTTAATATAAGCATTTTAAAGAAAGAGTTTAGGTTTTATTTATATTTGCAAATCAGGCAAGGTTAAGTTCACTTATAAGGCCTAATTGGCTTTGTCTGCTCAGGGATTCTTCAGGCCTTGTCTCTTTTTAAATTTACTCTAATGGTAACCTGGGGACATCCACAACACTTTGCTGGGCCCAGTGTCCTCCATTACAAAATGCAGTGTTGAAAGAAAAAACTTTATGAACATTACTGCCACCAATATAATTTTTTAAAGTTCTTCAATACAATCAATGTGTGTGTGTATATTGCTTTCTGAATTTTGAATGACTAAGATCACTTAAGTTCTTTCTCAATATTATATAAAATGTGACCTTTCAGGAAAAAACAAAACAAACAAACAAAAAAAACCTACTGTAATTGTTGCTTATATTCTGACATGGAGGAAGGGAAATGGAAAACAATTGTATAAATGCTGTTCAAAAGCCCTGGTTTATCTACACGTATTTTTGCTTCTACTGTCTCCCTCTTCCTCCTTCTCTGCTCCTCTTATGAGCCTAAAATGTCTTGCTCACATGCATTTGTTATAATCAGTGAGGGCTTCATTAATTTGAAGAGATATACTTAGGCTATTTGCCAGAGTGCATTTGGCACAGTTTTAGGCAGGTTTACAACTTTGTGGTGAAGGATATCATATTTCAGAGGATACTTTGGAAGACAGGCAATTGGGTTCTATCATGATTTTTTTTTTATTCCTTTCTTTTCTTTGAGACAGGGTCTCACTCTGTTGCCCAGGCTGGTCTTGAACTTCTGGGCTCAAATAATCTTCCTGCCTCAGCCTTCTGGTATGCACCACCATATCTGGCTCAATGATCCTTAATTATGCTGGTAATGTAGGAGACATGGGAAGCTCCCTATATCTCATCATAGCATGTGCCACTTTTGTCTATCTGGCTAAACTAAGATACACTAACTAGAGGAGCTTATTCCCTGCCAAGTCTGGCTCTACAAATTATCACATTACAATCCTACATAGTGGCAGTGTAAATTTTTATTTTTTAATAGATTTGGAGATCAAATACAGGGCCTCACACATACGACGTGAGTGTTCTAGTACTAAACTACACCCCCAGCTGCAACAGTAGCAGTTTGAATCCCAGAAGAGAGAGAAATTGGGGCAGTGAATTTAAAATTGTCATCAGGCCCGGTGGCACACACCTGTAATCTGAGAGATGTTGGAGGCCGAGGCAGGAGGATCACAAGTTTGAGGCCAATCTTACCAGCTTAGTGAGGCCCTACGTAACTTAGCAAGGCCTATCTCAAAATAAAAAAGAATAAAGGGCTGAGGGTGTGACTTAATAGTTAAACATCCCTGGGTTTAATCCCTGGTTCCAAAAAGAAAAAAGAAATGTCTTACTCTGCAGGTTGAGAATGTTGCACCATTGTGCACTTCTGTGGCTACTTTGATTTGTCTTGGAGAACTTTGGCATTAACTCTAATCTCTAATTAAAAAGATACCTTTGGAGTCTTTGAGTTATTATTTTTTCTTTTTCTTCAACATGATTCCTATGTCCTTTGTAATTGAAAAAATATTGAGGAAGTAGGTGGACCCATTTGGATTTCAGAGAGATGAAGAAGGAAACCAGAAACTTCAACACAGCCATCAGATTAAAAGATCTCATTTAAATACAATCAAATCACCTTGGTTATTTCAGAATCAACTTGCAGAATATAGAGAACATGACACAAGAGGTTAAAATATAGCACATTTCATAAGCATCACTGTAGAGACATGAAAGGATGAAACAAGTATAAATACAGTGGAATCCAAGCCATGGTCTATCTGCTTCTGTTCATGTGGGGTGATATCCCCCCACATCATGTATGCAGGAGAATGGCATCTCTGTGGCCATCATTCTAAGGGATGGTTAGTTCTTGAATAAATTAATTGACTTGGGATCTGCCTGTATTGGCATGTTAACCAGGACTTGCCACTTTAGATTGTTTAGATGGAGGGAATTCAACTTTCCGTCACTAAAGGTAATGAAAGAGCTAAGAAGCCTTGCTGACAGTTAGAGTTGACTATGAAGAAAGAGCCACCAGTCCTACAGCAACAGAAATGACAGGGTCATTGGTAAGAGCTCAGGGGTCCTGATGATATGTGAGTATATATTGGAGGTATACGTCAGAGAAGTTGGAGATGGAGAAAAGGCAGTCAGTATCAGAACACACCACAGGAAACAGAAAGAAGAGGAGCAATATCTTGGTTTCACCTTCCTCCAACCTAGTCTTTCATCATGGCCTCTCAGAAGCTAGAATAGATAGGGGCTTGATAGTACTGCTTCCTGGATACAAAGCTCACCAGGAGGAGAAAGGAAGAGACGTCAGAGCAAGTCAGCACAGAGTGAGAATTGAATGATTTCTTAGTGGAAACTGGAGAATTATCACTGTGGCAAACAAAATCATGGTATACTCAATATGCCTATGTCCTAACCCTAGAACTTGTGAATACATCACCTTATATGGCAAAAGAGACTTTGCAGATGTGATGAAGACAAGGACTTTGAGATTGGATTATCTGAGGACATTAGTGTAATCATAAGTATCTTCTTGTTAGGAGGTTAGAGTCAGGAGAATTGACAATGGAACCTGAGGTTGGCATGATGGGGATTAGAGACAGAGGACAGAGCCACAAGCTAGAAAACAGCTTCTAGAAGGAGTGTAGCTTTACAGTCACCTTGACTTTCTTCCCTAAGACCCATGTAGGATTTCTGACATCTGGAACTATAAGGTAGTAAGTGCATGCTGTTAAGTCACACAACTTGTGATTTTTATAGCAGCAATAAGAAACGGTACATTCAGTAGAAGCATAAAAGTTGTTTTAAACATTCCTAGAAATCAAAGCAAAGGAAAAATATGTTTGAAACCTAAGGGAAAGATATACAATAACCGAGTGAGAGTTCACTCATTGTCTCCATTGTAGATATACTTTTCTCAAGATCATCAATCCCCCAAGGTAGCCCACAGTTGCGTATTATTAATAGACCCTGAACATAACCCCATTCCCTTATTTTCCATCCCTTGGTAGGTATGAATGGGCATAAAAGGGACCCATAGCCCTGGTTATTTTATAAGTGAATACTGAAGTCAAGTGTTAATTGACTTGATTTCTTTTTCTTCCACCCTATAATTAAAGTGCATTTATCCCCCCATCAATATAAAATAAAATAATTGCCCAATTAGCAGGAAATTATTTTGGGAATGACTAATTTGAATGTCTATTAAATCTGTACCTAACACTCTGCTCTGTCAACTGGAATAAAAAAAATTAAATGTCAAGAAAAGATGTGAGAAGGACTTGCCCTAACAAGGTCAGCATTTCTGAACCAGGTTAAATCAGGAGAAAAACAACACACAGTTTTGTCAAGATTGGCGTGATAAATGGAAAGGGACAGGGGTTCAATTTGGATGACACAGGACGGAGATGAACCAGAGGAGCATGACTGCCTTTTCCTCATGAGCCTGGCTTTGTGACCATGTCTGCGTGGTGGAGATGGGAAGCAGCTGCTGTCTCAAGCTTGGTCAGTGTCAGGGGTCCCAGCTCTCATCCTCCACTTGTGGTGACTCTGATCACAACTGACAGTACCTGGCGCTTTTGCTGTCTGCCTTGGCTTCGTGATTAGGTGTGGAAAGTAGAAATGCTGTTGTCTCATTTCCTGCTGTCTAGGGGACAGGGCAGTGCATAGGATTGATTCCCCATTACAAAAACAAAACAAAAAAAAAAGTGGAATTGAGTTTTCTGTTTTGCTTACTGGTGTTAAAGAGAACAACATTTCTTGTAAAGCTTAAATCCCAAGAAGCAAAAGGCATCTCTGACCCCTTCTCTCCATCCCTGCATGTTGCTATCCTATCCAGTCCTTCTCACAAGAAGACCTCTATTTTCCCTGTATTTCTGAGACTTCATGGTGATGTCTCATTTAATCCTTTTTGTAAAGCTCCGACCTCCAACTTGGCATGATGGCTAATTCACTCAACTTCAGAGTGAATGAGGTTCAGCTTTTTTCTGGAGGTTTTACAGGGAAAATATGTTTGGAGGTGGCTCAGTTGGGAAACAAGAATGTTAAAAGTAAGGAGTAACAGGAAGTCCTTAATAAGCTCACAGTCTTTCATTCAATCTTGTGTCCAGAGGTGCCTATCTACTTCAGCCTCAGGTTCTTCACCTACATAATACAGATGATAATGTTTGCACTAACTCATAAGATTATTCCATGGAATAAGTGTTCAGTTCAGTTGAATCGAGAGTACTTTAAATTGTGCTCGGACAATAATGATAATGAATTCCTCTTCTTTTTATTTTTCCAGTGTGGGAAATTGAACCCAGTTTTCATGCATGCTAAGCAAACACTCTACCACTGAGCTAAACCCCCAGCCCATAAGTTTTTGATAATAGTTGTGTTCAATATGATCATTCTTAAAAGATAAAAGGCCATCAGGATGGAAGAGACTGGGGTTCCAGACATGTGCTAATTTTACAAATTGATGAGGGATGAATGTCTGTCAAGTTCCTTGGCTGTCATTTCTTTATCTTTACTTTGAGAGATCTTTATCTTTTTCATCCATGGCTCAGAGTTCAGGGCTGCTTGTTTGCTGGGTCTGAATTTTAATTTGTAACAAAAACTCTGATGGTGGTGTCAGCAATGTTCTTTTTATACACTACTGTTATTTTCTATATATCTTGGATTATTAATCTATTACTACTACCAATTTACTGATTAACATTTTTATTATCCTGATGTCTGTTTGCAGAAAACTGTCACTATTAATGCACCTGTGGAGAGACGATAAGAACAGATATCACTGCAAAAAAAAAAAAAAGGCAGCAGAGAAGAAAACATTTTCTGAGCTGTGTGTTCAATAATGAAGTCCCTCTGTTTAATAGTCAAGGCACTTGCGAAACACCTCATAGCATTTCTTGACTTAGAAATGTATAGTCATAGGAACATATTAAAGACTAAGGGAGCCCTTTTATGGGTTCCCTTAAAACTTATTTTACATAGTGTTTCCTTTGGTAGTGGAAAGATTTTGCAATGAGTATATATGACTAGATGTCTAGTCACTACCTTGAATCTTAGGATATGACTGGGCAAATTACTTCCCATGGGAGTTCAGTTTTTTTTCAATTTTTCTTTCTTTTTTCTTCTTCTTTTCCTCCTCCTCTTTTTATTCTTTATTTAAAAAATTCTAATATTTTTGACTTCAGAAATGATATATATTAAGTCTGGGTAACATAAATTCCAGCATTATTCTTTTCTTGACCTAATTTACAGGTAAACAGTTTACAGTTTCATCTTAGTAACACACCTAACAGGCCCAATTCTGTTGTCACCTAATTTATTTATTTTTTTCTCTTGAGTTGTCCAAAGTTTTATTGAATTGTAAACATGAACTGCTATTTTTGATCACCTGTTGACAATGATGATTTAATCTCTTTCATAACTTTTTTTTTCCAGGAAAATGTTTCTTAAAATCAGCAATACACATTAGAGAGAATATTAATTCAAATATAATTTTTAAAAAACCCTGTGCTCTGAATACAGTTTGCTTTTAAAAAATGTTTCTGGTCTCATTTCTTCTGGATTTCTTTTAACTTATCAGTTATGTCTACAAGCCAAAAATATCACATAATTCCCCCATGGGTCCATATTCTTATTTATTTGGGGACTTTGGAAATCTTGCTCCCGCTGTCTAGAGCTGGCTTGCCTTCCTGTATTTCCCACCTGGACACTAAGACTTCCAGATGAGACACTGCTTCCTCACAAATTCATCATAGATTCCCTGTCATTCATTTTCTTCCTTTCTCCACTTCCTCCTTTCTGACAGATCTATCATCTACGACATTTCTCTTCACTCTGTTTCACTGTCAACACAATTTCCCCCAAAGCTTTTACATTTAATAAACTCAAAAAGGGAGAACTTTGTAATTGCAAACTGTTAGCCATTCTGGTCTTGGTGTTATAAATTCCACACTGGGGGCCTAGGTCTATGAATGGAGACTTTAAAAAAGTGTTTCCAAGGAAATCCCAGAATTGTAAACATAACTTACATTAAAAACAGGCAGAGCTTCATAAGGAAAAAAAATTCTTCAAAGGAAACTCTTCATGGTTTAGATCACATCTTTGCAAGCCACCTTGTTTCTAGTTCTTAATGGGTCTTTGAGCTAGTTTATAACTGAATATAGCTGATAACAATCCAAAATAATTCTTGTCTACAAATATGCACATTCTGTCAATTCCTTTCCCTTCCCACTGTGGAGGTGAGTTTCCCTCCATTTGTACATTGAAGATTTAAAATATGTCTGTTGTTGGGGCTGAGAAAATAACATCTCAAAAGCCTCTGAAGCAAATTTCTTTCTAACCTTGTTCTGCCCTAGAAACTGGAATTCTTCTATGGGAATTCCCCTTCCTAAAGATAGGTAATAGAAACCAGAACCTCCTCTCCTCAAAATCAGCCATAGAGCCTCAAAACATCACTCCATTCCCCATCTTTCTATATAACAGTTGGTCATCAAGCAATTCTCTGTTACATTGTTTGATTTTAGGTCATCAAGTTACCAGAGTCCTAGGCCAGAGGCCTAAATCCAGGTGTTCCAACAAATCAGGACTGGTCACTTGTCCTTGAAACCAAACAGAAAAAGTAATGGTGAAAACAGGCAAGGAACTCCAATCAATGTGGGCATATTGGGAAGGTGAAATGAGATCAAGCATCTCAGCCCTGCCTTTGATGTGCTAACATGAGCTTTAGGTTTAACCAGAGAAAGAACTGGGGCAGGGGGTGGGAGGTATGGAAAATTTAAAAAGCTGTGTTCAAAATGTGGCCTGTCAGATTGTTATCTCAGTACTGGTTCAGCTCTGGAGCAGTTCTTTGTTGCATGAGGGGGTAATTTCCACTTATAGCCCAGTACTGGGTTGCAAGCTGGGGGTCACTCCAGGAGAACTGGGCTAATTGGGCTGTGCGAAATAACCACACAAGAGACAGAAATACCTTTTCTTTTGGGAGTGCTGTGAAGGCTCCTCTGACCTTAAGGGTCAGCTGAAAGAGAGAGAGAGAGAGAGAGAGAGAGAGAGAGAGAGAGAGAGAGAACGCACAAGCTATTCAAACAAGGCAAGGGATCAGGTTTCAAAGGGCTGAGTCTAGCTTCATGATGTCTGCTGTCAGCAGGTTGACTGACATCTAGGTAGGCCACACTCAATGGCATAGTAAGAGAAGGGGACACACAAAAGTCACTTCCATGGAACATTCTATCCCAAACAGGGCAAGGGGTAATATTACAAAGGAACAGGTGAGCATAGCTCCACTCATGGGGCTGTAGGAAGACACACCCAGGCACGAAGTCATGCCCAGGCACGAATACACAGTCCCTTGAACCCTAGAAGACCCAGGGGTATCCAGAAGGGTGAGCACCACCAGTTGCCATACCGCTCAGCAGGGGAGATGGATCCAGTCATGTGCTAGTCAGCCTCCCACAGCTCAGGATGTTCATCTATCAGACCAATGATCCTGGAAGAGAGAATTCAGTTCCCATGAGGTGATTTCTCCATGGGACATCTCATCATTGAGGTGTGGGCCTGAGTAACACTGCTGCTCTGAGAAGGTATTGGACAATGACTAGAGAATTCTAAGTGTCACTCCAGGTATCTGAAACAGGATGCTTTAAATATTCTTGCAAATCTTTCTCAGTCTTGAAGAGAAACAAGGTAGGTGAGGTAAATTTAGGGTTAATAAACATGGCATTACTAATTTTTAGATGAGTTCTCCTTGAATGATTAACATGCCTACATGCAGAGCTGAGCACATTAAAAAATGTTAAGGCACTAAAGAAGACAGAGTCAAAAATCAAGGCAGAGATGCCAAGTTTTATCCTGTTTTTAGTTACCCATTGGACATCTGCAGGCTTAAGTAAAGATCACTACTTTTAGCAAAGCAGCCTCTCTAGATCCGTGTTATAATAAGACCACCATTCTAGAAAAAAAAAAAAAAATCCCTGTCCTGTTCCTGGAAGGAAGGAGTGCTACAGAGAGAGGCCAAGAACAATCTGAACAGACAGACCTTGCAGGCCTACCCACCTCCTAAGTCTCTTAGCATTAATTACATCATAAACTCTGTGCCCAATCATATTTCTACGCAGCTGTCCACGCTTCATTGAACCTAAGCATAAAAGATAGATAGTTCACCTTGGGACTTTGGATCTTCATTCTAAAAGTTTTCTTTTTACTCTTTAGGATGGGAAGGAAAGGGATCACCCCTTTTCTGACCTTCCTCTATTTTACTGGTTGCAATAGCCTACCTACCTGTTCCCTCATTAATTGTTACATATAATCTGTAACACAGGCTAATTTTTGCATTTGTACTGAAGTCATGATTCTATTACTTTTTGAAAATCATCCCCTCACAACAGATGCCTAGTATGTAATAATTTGAGGGAGAAAAGTTGTCCAAATGGCTTGCTCTATTTGATATCCTCCCATTACCGACTCCTTTGGCCTGAAGCCTTCATAATGCTGGCACCATCTCCATAGCATGTTGTTAGCATCAGTGGGTCTCTTTTAAGTAGAACTCCCTTGGCAGATACTGCTGTATAGCTCTTTTCCTGCTGTCCCTTCTATCTTTGCTTCTGTTTTAATTTTCCTTGCATATACTCCCCAGCTAATTCCCTGTGTTAACCCTGTCATAAATCCCTGGCAGATTCCTTTCCGCATTGATAGGTGCTATTGACTCCCTCCTCACCATGAAAACTTCTGGCATAATACTTGAACAGGAAGGCTCCCTATTCTCTACTCAGACAGCATGAAGAATCTATACTGTATCCAGCATTTCAGGCTGACAATGGCTGCAAGGAGAACCAGCATAGTAGGGATGAAAGAAAAATTAGAAATCACTTAGTTCAGAACCCTCATTGTGCAGAAGAGGGCACAGTTATTTATTACTTTCGCTGGCAGTTCCATATTTGGGGAGCACTTCACTTAGAATGACTTGTTCTTAGCATTGAAGTCCTTCACCCTCAGAGGGACCATTCTTTCTTTTCTTTTTTTCTCCAGTTCTGAGCACCTGGGGAGTGATTGACCTTAGAGGTGTCATTCTTTATGCAAATGAAAAGAAACTTCCTCTTATTCTTATGCAGATAGGAAGTGAATAGGTCCCTGGATTCCTGCAGTTTATAACTTGCTCTCCTTACTCTGAGAAGTGCTTGTTCCTCCTACTTTTTCAGTAAAGTGCTAACATATCTTAGGTGCTCAATAATGTTTATAGTTATTAGGAATTTCAATTTAACATACCTAGTATATTTTCTTTAGCAAATTGTTTTTTTATGGTGACTAGGTATGGCTAAAATAACACAGAGGTGTTAGATTATAGGAATTTCATCTTAGAATAGGTTTTTTGTACTGAATTGAAAATGATTATAGTTTGTATCTTAATGGGATAAGCCTCCTAGAAATACAATCTTAGTCTTCTTTTTCTTAGACTCAAACTATTAACAGTAATAAAATAGAATTGTCCTGAAGTACCTGTGGAGTATTTATTCCAAGATCTCCCATGTATCCTGTATGCTCAAGTCCCTAAATACAAGTAGCCTCTCATAAGAAATTTCATTTTTTTCCAATTCTATTTGAATATCTAAATAGTTAAACCTGTTTCTTATTTCCTTAACTTAAAGCTTTTTTTTTTTTTTTTGGTGGTGCTGGGGAATTGAACCCAGGGCCTTATGCATAGGAGGCATCCACTCTAACAAAAGGGCTATATCCCTAGCCCTAAACTTTAAGCTTCTTGAGGGCAGATTTGGAAAGTCATCTCAACATCAGCCCATTCTGTTAACTCAGCACAGGTCCTTAGGAATAAGTGCATTGCTTAAGTAATGTGCTCACCTAGATAGAATAGCTGTCCAGGTGTTATTAGTAGATAATAAAGGCTGGGAGAAACTGCACCCAAATAGAATCACCTGGAAAAAAGTGCTCAATTTGGGTCTGACAGGGCCAGGCCAAGGCAGAACCTGGGATGGTATGAGCAGAGGGTGGGGTAAGGTGGGCTGGGGAGGGGGAAAGGAGGGATAGGATGGAGGTACCTGCCCGAGTTGCTTCCCTGGAAGGTAGAAGGCTTTGTTTTTGGCCCTAAGACATGGAAAACTTAAAGAAAAGTGAAAATAATAAAATGGGATTTGGAAGTCAGACAAGGCAGGTAACACCTGCTTCTAAATGTCCCCAAGAATTTGTCTTGTGACCCAGCACTTTTTAGTGCTCACATCAGGGGAGACTACATGTCTTTGAATACAGTTTTTAAAAAATCTATTCAGACATGATAGATCTAAGAAAGCTACATTTGATTAATGCTTTATGACCCTCAAAGAACTTCCTCATAACCACAGGAGAGGCTACAGGAAACCACATAGTTGGGGGTTAAAGGGTTAAAGTCTTAGCAATTCTATATCTGTATCCTCTTACTTGTGAACTACTGTCAATTTTAAAAGAGATGTAATTGGGTATGTTGTACTAAGACTGTGGCACTAACAATTCTTCTATATTTTGATAGTGCAGGTTCCACTCATAAGGGAATGAATTATTTTCCACATGAATTTCTACTAGCCTTTGGTTTGTTTTCTTTTCTTTTCTTTCTTTCTTTCTGAATTTTTAAAATTTGTTTTAGTTAGTTATACATGAAAGTAGAATGCATTTATGCACTTTGATATACATAGATGGGGTATAATTTCTATTTTTTCTGATTGTACATGTTGTACAGTCATATTGGTCATGCAGTCATATATATAATACATAAATCATTTGGTTTTTATATTTTCAAAAATCTTCCTTAATTTAGTTACAGTTGTATTTCACCCATGTCAATATGTATGACTTCTGTAGCAGCTCTTCAGGAGTACTTCTTAGACTTGTACACACATGCCTACCTACTACACATACATACCACACCATGTACATACTATGTGCACCATATACGACATCCCCCACACATTAGATACACACTGTTTACACATACCATATATACACGTACCATGTACATTATACACTTATATCACACACATCACACGTACACAAACATGCACACCAAACACCATAGACACACATACCATACACACCAAACACCATAGACACACATACCATACACACCACACACCCATACCACACATGCACATTATACACACACAGGGCTTCACAGGTCAGCCTATGAAGTAGGCATATCTCTCTGTTAGATGAAGGAAGCATTATTTATTTATTTATTTTTACACTTTTAGCATCTACCACACTTAAAGGCATACTATAATGTTAAATAAATGTGACTCAGAACTCATTTTAACCTCTCTATACAGCAAAATTTGCTAGGGAGTGAACTGCTGCAGATAAAACATGAGTTAGTAACTTACCTAGAAGTACAATCTCAATCTTCATTTTCTTAGACAGGGGCTGTTAATAGTAATAAAATGGAGTCATCTCTCAGTATCTATGGGGGATTTATTCCAGGATCTCCCATGGATACCAACCCAAATCCATGGATGCTCATGTCCCTTTTATGAAATGGTGTGGTATTTGAATATAAACTGTGAAAAGCCTCCCATATACTTTAAACATGTCTAGATTACTTATAACATCTAATACAATGTAAGTGCTATGTAAATAGTTTTTGTACTGTATTGTTTAGGAAATAACGATGAGGAAACAATCTGTACATGTTAAATACAGATGGATTTTTTTCAAAATGAATATTGTAGGTCTGTATTTTTTGAATCCGCAGATGTAGAACCCAAAGATATACAAAGATGTCTGCAATTTTTTAAAGAAGTACTAACAATAATATTCCAACAAACAACAGCTATTTTTGTTGAGCCCTCGCTGTATTTCAGGCTCATTTGAGTTACCTATATATGTGATACATACTTATACACCCTAATTTGATCTTTACAATACCCCGGTGAACAAGGCACTGATATTATCCCCATTTTACAGATGAAGAAACAGCAGAAAGAACTACTTGTCAATACTTTACTGAGAGCTGTGAGTGGCTTATATCCTAATTTGATCATCACAAACTTATTGGAATGGTATCCAAACCCTTTTCCCAGATGAGGTATCATGAATGTGTGTGGTTAGATAAACCACTCAATGTCACTCAGTCGGCTTGAACCAAGACTTGAATCCTGCTTATTTCCAGCTCCCAAATCAACACATGTTCCCAGGACTCAGTGTGCTCAAATCATTTGCTCAAAGCTGGTGTAAAGTACATCAGTTATCCCTATTATTGTCTTTTTGTGGATGTGGGATCAACATCAGGACAAATTACCTATAAAAATTCACATAAATTTGTGAGAAGTTGAAGATCTTGTTGGCATATTCAGGACCTATAGTCATCATGTCTTTAGTGAACATTCATTCAGTGAGCTGATTTTTAGAAGAAGGGTGTTTGGTTCACTAGAAGGCCAAATATCACTTCTAATTAATACCTTAAAATAGATTCCACAGCTGCCTCCTGCTGACAGACTGTTCCTGCCTTGTGAACTGCTATACTTCTTGCTTGGAAAAATGAGGCTGCTGAATATGCACCTCTGATTGAAGGGAACTATGTTGCAATAACCACTCTATATCATTTATTATAATGTAGCCAGCAACATAGATTGCAAAGTTAAGTGCTAAAGATTCATTGTTTCTACAATGTCTATGTTCACACTCTGGTTTAAGACTAAATAAAGGTATATTTGTGATGCAGTTAAATTGAAAAAAAAAATAGGTTCATTCTTATTCAAACAAAGACTCAAAGCAATGAGTCAGCTAAATGTGGCCAAAAAATCATTTCTATTTTGATTAGAAATAACCAGATAATTATAAGTGGGAAAGTATTTGAAAGGTACTTGAATGATTTAGTTAACTACTTCAATTTTTCAGCCCTCTTTTATTTATGTAGACATGATTCACTTACAAGTGTTCTTACTATAATAAATGAAATCCTATTTAATATTTTTTTTCTTTTCTTTTAATAAAAACCATAAGACCAGGAATTTCAATTTTCATCTGACACTTTAGTTTGCCTGCTCTCATAGCAAATAGACGGGCATTAACTCCTAGGGATTTAGTCATAAGATTAAAATAAGAAGAAATGAATAGAAGGATCATTCAGACCAAAGCCCTGTCTGCAGGCAGCTCCATACATAAACCATTCCAAGGAACAAGGATTTCTGTATTATCTTTAATAACCTCTAGAGAAGCAGTTTTGTCACCTTTTAAAAGTGACTTTCCACAGTGTTGGGATACAAGGATATATTTAAAGCTTCTTATAGCTCCAGAACTTAAAAACATATCTATAAAACTAGAGCTGAAATTAAGGTGAGGAATCTTGAGCCCTGTTCTATTGATCTGCCACCTATCATTACAGCCATTCAGATACTTTCTGAAAGCCCACAGAGTAAGGAGTTAGCTTGAAATCCATTGTGCAATCTAGAGGGATTTAACTGTGTTGGCTGAATTTTACTTCTCAAATTGAGTGAAATTTTTCTATTATTTTAACATAATTTGTGTTTGCATTAAATGTTGCATTAAAAAAAAAAGATACATCTCCATCTCCATCTCAAATGGTGATCTCCAACACCCTGGGTCGCTGTAGAGTTATCATAAAAGTTGTCTACTCCTGTTGTCCAACTAGCACATTCCTAGCAGACTCTTGAAGCTCAACTTGAGCTTCCCATTCCCCCAAATAATTCAAGATAGTTCAGTGCCCTAATCTACAACATAGGTGAGCTATCATATAAAACTCTTGTTAGAATGCTTGGCATCTAATAGAAACTTAGGGCATTTTTTGTTTACTTATTTCCTCCTTTTTCCTTTTCTTTCTGTCTCAGCACCCCAGACCCCTTTCTGGAATTCATCTTATTTATTTATTTATTTATTTATTGGGGGGGGGCAATCTTTAAGGTTTTATTTTATATTTTTTCTTTCTTCTTCTTCTTTTTTTTAAAATTAGTTGCACATGACAGTATTTTGCACTGAGATTAAGTTATGCTCTCTCATTATTCTGCTCCCTCCTTCATATCCTCTCCAGTCTTGGTCTACAATCAGTGTGAGGTTGGATTTTAGGGATGTCAAAATGCCCAAGGAGGGGTACAAGAAAAATGCTGACTGGGGTCCAAGATGGGAGATGAGTCATCATGTCCCTGTTTAGCATAAATCCTATTACTGCTGCAACTAGTTGTGACCACAAAGGTCTATCACCACAGTAACTCGTTACACCACCAGTTCTGTATTCTAATTAGGAGAAAATAAAGCCACCAATATGTTAGAGTTCGTAAACAAGTCTGGATGGTGCCTGGCAAAATGCCAGAGGGAGTGGTTTGAGAAGTAACAAAAGCGAGCCATTAAGTGTGGAGATTCCTTATTGGTTGACTGATGTATCTAGTTTATGCTAATTAGATAAGCTGTGTGGAATGTATAAATACTGCTCCTGTCCGGCAATAAAAGGCTCCTACTCCTGCTGTATCAATCTACACAAGTTGTTCGTCACCCCCCCCCCCCGCCCCCTCCGTTATTCTGCTGCAGATGGTGGCCCGTTAAGGGGAGCCCCTGGACACTCGGGGGTAAATGACGAAAAAATGCTGCCCATCCATAGATAGGACGGGAGCAATCTGCTTGTCCCTAGACAGATAGGGCCAGAGGAAAAATGGACATTTTAAGAAGATGGAGAAGATTGATACAGTATGTTTGTGTCTTGTTTTGTCTCAGTGTATTGTATTGTCTTTGTGATGAAAATATGGAAGGGGTGAGAGGAAAATTACTAAGGGAAGAAGGCACCCCAGTGGAACCAAGAATAGTTAGGGCATGTGTTGATAAGAGCCCAGGAACTCTAGTCAGAAAGAAAAAGAAAGTACAGAAGAAGAAGGATTATCAGGAAAAAAGTTGCAGCAAAAGGCTATTACTAAATACTTTTCCTTACCGGAGGGTGCATAAATCGGAGCAGCGGCTGCCATGTGCTCGAGCTGGTCATGGCGCAGCCAGGGCTTTCCAAGGGGCGGCTGGTCATGGCGCAGCCAGGGCTTTCCAAGGGGCGGCAACCGGCTCTTCCCCGCCCCCCGCGGGGGAGCAGGAGGCCACTGCGAGAGCCCAAATCCAAACCTGTGCCCGGAAGCAGTTTGAGTCTGGGACACTCCCCAGGGCCATCTGGGGCTGCCCAGGCACTACAGCCAGCAGAAGACGCTACTGGTGTCCCTGATGTTTGGTCATTTTCAATGCCAATAACTAAGCTACAATGGTTCTCCCACACCTGGAGGCTGATGAGTAATGAGCACTATTAAGGCCTATTTCAAATGTAAAAAACCTTGAGATAATGTACTAAATTGTTCAGAAGGTTGTTTTCTTAGTAGAATGCTACAGGATTTTCTTTAACCATCCGGAGTTCCTGCCTTTGTCCCAGTGCCAGTGAAGACGAATGTGGAAGAATTTCCAGTGTTGCTGAAAACCGGAGGAGACTTTGGCTGAGGAATGGACGAGACTTCGGATCAAGCTAGCTGCCTGCAGAACTTACCTGGACTGTGATTTAAGCTAGCTGCCTGCAGAACTTACCCGGACTGTGATTTACCTGGACTGTGAGTTAATCTATTGAGACACTGCTTTACCTGGACTGAGACAACAAACTGTAATCTACAACAAATTGTAACTCGGTATCTTTGCTAATGGTGTCATTGCTGGTATAATTTTTCCAAGGGCTTCTTGCATGGAGCCATCAATTGGCTTGGTATTGTGGCATTTTGTATTCTCCCTTTCTGTTTGTAGCAGGTTATTTATGGTGTTTGTGTAAAAACCACTATGGTCGTTATTTAAATTAAACAAAAGGGGGAAATATTAGAGTTCGTAAACAAGTCTGGATGGTGCCTGGCAAAATGCCAGAGGGAGTGGTTTAAGAAGTAACAAAAGCGAGCCATTAAGTGTGGAGATTCCTTATTGGTTGACTGATGTATCTAGTTTATGCTGATTAGATAAGCTGTGTGGAATGTATAAATACTGCTCCTGTCCTGCAATAAATGGCTCTCACTCCTGCTGTATCAATCTACACAAGTTATTTGTCGTCCCCCCCCCCCCCCCCCCGGTTATTTTGCCCAGCCAGCCGGGGTGCGGCACCAATAAGAACAAATACATTGAGGTTTTCAATCAGTTCAGAGGGGACTAGAACTAAAATAGTTCAACAAATGAGACCAGACATTGTGATCTTGAGTCATTCTCTCTTGCTCAGTCCACTGAGCACTCCTTTACAGAGTGTACTTTCACTTTTACTTTCCATAAATCTATGCTGTGCCTGTTATTTTTCTGTGCATCTTGATCAATTCTTTGATTGGGATGCCAAGAACCTGGACCTCAACTGGACCCCACTGGTATTAAATGGATTTCTTAAGAGGATTTTCATGTGTCATTCTGACATCAGGCAGGGTACATGGAATATAGTTTACTTAATAGGGGAAAACATCAAAACACTACCATTTGATTCAAATGTATGATATGTCAAGATCATTGTACTGTCATGTGTAACTAATTAAAACAAATAAAAATAAATAAATAAATAAATAAATAAACCACCGATGTCCCCATCCTGTACTTCTCTAATTTTTCTTGGTACTCTAACCTGGGGCTGTATAATCTAGTTTATGTAGTAACCTTTCATGGTCAAATACAGGAGCATATAAATTATGGCCTGCAAGCTAGGAGGAATGTTTTTTTGCAGGTTTGAAAAGTTTAAAAATCAAAATAGTATTGTATGGCACATAAAAATTACATGAAATTCAAATTCTAGTACCATGATCAGTTTTATTGGACTATAGATTCACCTTTCATTTCTGAATTGTGCATGGCTACAGTTGTGTTTCAGCGGTAGAAATAGATAATTGTGACGAGGACCTGGTGGTCTGCACAGCCTACCATGACTGTTTAATCCTTTATACAAAAAGTTTGCTGACCCTTACCATAAAATACAAATAAGGATTTGTTTCTGAACACTACTTATTTTAGTGTTTTCTCATTACTTCTGTGGTCATGTTTCTGATATGTGTTTGTTTTTCTTCCAGTGCCTACAAGATATTCTGTGCTTTGCAATAATAACAAGATGAGAAGTATAGAATCACTTTTGCTATGTCTTGGGAATGCCAGTGTCATTAAAGAAAATTATTTAAAAAAAATGTTTCTTGCTCTCTTGAAACTTGTCTGCTTATTAACAGAGGTGTCTTTTCTGGAATTAGGTTTTCTTGTTTCCATGTTTACCAAGCACCATCAAATTTAATTTTATAATAGAGTTGACTCCCTGTCTGCCTTATAGGGATCAAAGAACTGTCAAACTATCCCTGGAGTTCAGTGTTCATATCTGGGGGCACACATTTAAGAGGACCACTGGTAAAACAGAGATGATTCAGTGGCGGCTGATCTGGAAGACATGGGCCTGGATGTTGTACTCTATGGGGAACATTTGAATGAAGCATGGTACATTAACCAGGGTACTCTACTAAAGTTCTAAAGTTGCCTTGTACAAATTCCACTACTTGAAATTAAAATAATAGAACATTTTTCCTTGTAGTTCTGAGAGGAAAAAAAAAAAAGGTTATAGAAGATTCCCATTTAAACAAAGTAGACTTTTCCCTAAAAATAATGATAAGCTTTATTATCTTGAATGCAGTGTGGTAAGCTCTCAGAAACAGAGGGAATTTGAGCAGACACTTAGTGGACAAATAATTAATATTTTTTTTTTGGGGGGGGGAGCAGAACTAGAAACTATTATTTATAAAATTTTCTCTCAGATTAAAAAAAATTTGGTGATAGATGAAAGGGAAAAAATTACATTCTCTTTATTACAATCTCATTTAGTGTGTCAATTTATGTGAATTATTTGTTGAAATGTTCAGTTTTTTTTCTCCAAATTAAGAATTCTCACAGATATAAAAGTACTTTATGAAATGAACTAATTTTTTTCTGTGCTTCAGTTCACTTTAACAGATTTAAATGACCAACACTGGAAGACAGCACAGGGCAAAACATTAATGATTAACAGTCAAGATGAGCTATAGGCGGCTCATGTTTGTGGCTAGTGTCTGAAGCTCAGCAATGTCATCCTTAAGTAATTTACTTCATATCCACTAGATTTAGCATGCACAATCCAAAGTGTATTTGAAACATTGATGGCTCATATGTGAGGTTATTCTAGGCCATACCACAGGTTGACAAGTTTTTATTTTTTATTTTTTTGTAAAAGGCCACATAGTAGCTACTTCAGGCTTTGAGGGTTGTCTATATATTATTTGTTACATATTCATCCTTTTATCTCCTTCTCTTCCTTTTCTCCTCTTCCTCCTTCTCCTCCCCCTCTCCTTCCTTTTCAGTAAAATGTATAATTCATTTTAAAATGTAGAATTCATTAATAGCTTAAGGACCATACAAAACTGCGGGCTGTGGGATGTCATTAGTTGACCTCTGTTCTAAGCACTTCATCTTTCTTCATGATTCTGTTCCAAGTCTAGGCTAATGTTAGGCTAACTCAGCCTTTTGTATCACTGCAGTGGGTAAGTACCTAGACCGCGAGGCTCTCCTAACACTGAAATGTACCACAAGACATTTATTCTCTGAGTCATTCTTATTCCCTGCATGATGGCAGGGAAGAAGAGAGTAACTGGACTGTCAGCCATAGTCATTTTCCTAGAGTAAAATAGTCTCACTTCAGACAGGAAAATAAAGGTGATAAGGCCCTAAAAGGCAATTGTGAGGTGGTAACGTTTAAAGCTAAATCCAAATATTGAGAGTAAGGACAGATCCAATTGTGAGGTTTGAAGCATATAAAAATGCTGGGGCTCACTTTGGAAAAAACCCTAATGTTTGATCAAAAAATAAAAAGTCAATATTTATTTAAGATGGAAAAAGTAATTGTAATAAATAGCAACTGACAAAAACTTGCCACAAGTTGTACAAAATCTAGAAAATCAACCTAACATTTAATTAATGAACTGATATTATAGTAAACATTTTACAATAAACATGTTTAAAATACACTTCAATAATATACTTTTTCTTTTATAGTTTTGTCTCTATACTCTTTGATCATCTTCACATAGACTAGCAATTATGCTAAACCATGTTCTGTGGAGAAAAGAGAACAATAATATAGTACTTTTCCTGGTATGGTTGATTTAAATTTGGGTTTTAGTATTCATACATTAGGAAAGATTTTTTTAAGGCATCAGGGCTTCCTCTTTGGAATATCATATCTATTTTTAGTGTTAACGCATCTGAGATCATCTCTATCAAGTTTATTTGATATAAAAGTACCAGAAACTACAGGTCTGAGATTTTTTGCCCTTATTACAAGGCAAGTTACCCTATTTCTGTCTCACAAATAGTAGCAGAAGACAAGAGATTTATGGGTCAGAGACAAAGGACAAAAGACTTTATCACTCACAGCAAAAACAGTAGCTAGAGATTAATGTGGGTTTGCACAGGTTTAGGCAGGTTCACCATCCCCTCCATGAGGATCACACAGAGGTCTTATCATGGATGAATGCACAGGCTGTGGGCTATGCTGCAGGAAAGGGGCTGGAAACTTGAGGGACTCACCACTTTTATAGTAAGTGGAAGCAAGGCTGCAGTTTGTTTAAGGAGAGACATTACCTCATCCCTCAAGTTTGCTCTCTGGAAACACAATACCAAGAAATTGTCCAGATGAAGGGTTGTCAGGGCCTTGCATTCCTGGTATATCCTGTAAGAATATATGAGGAGGCTCAGAGCTCATGGCAGATTTCCTTTCCCATCAAGAAACTGTAAATGTTCTGGATACTTTGAATTTTCATGTGAAATAGTTTATTTAAGGCATTACTTGAATTAATAATGCCCGTTAGCCTGTGTGCCAGCAATGTCCTCATGGGGTCATTTATTTTCGGTCCTGTGTTGTGCTAGTGACCTGCGTCAAATCAACAGAAATTTTATACTTTTTAATGTGCTTTTATGATTAAATGTCCTTCATTAGTTATAGTATTAGAGTTCTAAGAGCCTGTTACTATTTCTATTAAAAACATAATACTCCTTTAAGAAATACTACTTTTTGCTACCATCTGAAAAATATTTTGTTATAACGCCTTTCTCTATGTCAGAATATTTTTTGTTGATTTTATTGTTTCATCTTTACAACTTGTGTTTCATACTCCATTACTGTTTTACTTGAAATGCTTTTGGTTTTGTTAAAAACACATGTAAAGATGACAAAAGAAAAAAAAAAATCTGAGTTTGGGTGTCTGGGAAACAGACTTGCTTGAAATAAGAATTTGAGTATAAGTAGTTTTATTTATTTATTTATTTATTTTTGAGGAAATGATTTCTTGAAGTATTGGTAAGAAGTGGGGAAAGGAGAGAGGGACACATGGATGGGCAATAAAACGGAATGTTATCAAAAAACTAACCACTGTGAATAGTGAGATTAAAATAGTTTGGGAACTTGGGGTATCTGACCTGAGTTATGAGGGATGTGGGAGTTGAGGGATTGTTCTACCAACATCCTCTGTCCTTTTTGAGGTTATTTTCAAGTAAAGAACAGGCATCAACATCTCTGGGTACTAGGAAATTATGGCAATTGGATTTCAAATCTCTGCACTGTGATGTTAAGGCCTATTGGACATGCCAGAACAAATTGAAAATCTGTCACAGTATTTTTAATATATTACTAATCTCTTCATTATTTTGTTATAATGTTTCACAATTTTTCCTCATGTTGAAGTAATATTCTTCATTTAAATTTCCCTCAGTGATGTCCCAAAGATGTCCATTCTATAACCATGCCACTCTACAGGATAGTAATCAGAACTGGGAGTGAAATGACAGTGAAGGGACAATGGTCTTGACCACATAGTTGAAGCATACAAATTTTGCCAAAAATATGACCATGGGGACACATTGCTAGCAGCCCTTAAGTTCATCTTTGAAGGACTGACACAAAATGAATAATCCCACAATAAAACTTTGAAGCACTTGTACATATGTAAACTGAGTATCTCCAAATTGCCCAATCTCATAAGATTATCCCCCCAGCCACACACACCCTTTTTCAACAGCAAGGTGAATAACTGCATCTCTATGTAGAATTATAGAAGTTCATTTCCTTCTAAGGGTAAGCCTCCCACTTCTTAAGTGCTCACCCCTATGTTATCAATGCTCCATGCTCCAGCAGTTGCTCCAGTCTGAAAGTTTATGTCTTACTGACCCAAGGCTTCTCCATATTGTTGAGGTCTCTCCATAATCTTTGGTCACTAAGGAGGCACTACTAACAAAGTGTTTTAGTATCTGTGTAGATTTTTCTAGAGCATTGGCAGCAACCAATGAATTTACTGAGAAAAACAATGACAACAAACTTAAAACTCAGTCCAGAGAGAATTGCTTCTAATGTTCATAAGACAGAAATCCACCTTCATAGGGACTTCTAATGGGAAAGTTTTCTTTTAAAAACATCTAGCCTGTTATCGATCCAATTTTCTTTAGTTCCTGCTTTCAAATCTTCTTCTACTTTAAAACTCAAACAAAAAAATAAAATAAAAATTTAAAATTCTTCCTGTTTTGACTCACTGGAATAAGGTAATTGACAGGTTACTTTCTCCCTCATAAAGGTTGTGCCTTGCATTTTGGGTAGCATTAATGAGAACTTCTTTCTCTCAAATTCTTTCTCTAGTCTGGCTCTATCTAGGGTTTTCCTCTGAGCAATCAAATAATCTTGACTCCATATTAAAGAATAATTCTCCTCCTCCAACATAAATGATTTTTCTTGTTAGAAGAACTAGACATAATTCACTATAAAATTTTAATATTGTCATTTTCCTTCTTTTGGAACCACCAAAGATCTTGAAATCTTGGATTAATGTTCTCTAATCTCCTGGACACTTATACATCTTAGCTCAAAAACATAGCATCCAGATGGAGAAAGAGGGAGGTCACCATTTTATATTAGTGAAAGCAACATAAGGCTCAAAAATGTTAGATGAGGCCAGCTACATTATGAACACCATGGCTTTCATTAAACTGGTCCCTTCCAAACAGCTGTGGGCAAGAGAGCATCACATGTTGTAAAACATGTATATCTATAAATACACAAAAAGGACCTACAACTTTTGCAGTGGTGGAAATATTATTTTTCTTTCAGATATAAACCATAATGTATATGTTTATTGCATCCAGAAAGTATTTAATGCAAGACTGGGAATCCCAGAAAGAGTGTTTTCTTGTTTGTTTGTTTTTCATGAGCTCTTGGGTTACATCACATACGCTTCCAAATGTTGATTTTTAGGATAATGAAAAATAGATACAAATAAATAGTTCATGTGACAAGAGGAAAGTGGAGGAGAAATTTTAATCTTGTAATTCCTAATTTCTTTAAAATGGCATCGAGAATGTTAGCACTCAGTAGTTCCATTCACTTTAATGGAGATAATTTGCTAAGGGGCATTAGAGGAATGGAAGGATAAATTAAAAGGCACATCAAGAAAGCCATCCTTTAAAATAATTTTAAAAACATATTTGTCATTGGCCTATAAAATTAAAAAAGGGAACAAAATTGGATATGCAAAAAAAATGTTGGAAGGAATAAGACTCAATTGTTGCCCTATTCCTATGAGGCATATGGCAGCTCTCTGATTTTGTTTTTTTAAAAATCTTACTTTTTCCACTATTAGGCTTTCTGTATGTTTAATACAAGTCTCCTCAACTTTATCATAAGGAAACCAGGGAAAAGATCATATTCATTGTTTCTAACAATTCATTTTCACCTGCAGTTGTGAGTACCTGAACACAAAGTAGTATGTAGAATTAAATTTAATTAAATTAAATGAGAGATCCATCTTAGTGGTTTTCTTGAATCTGGGGATAGAACAGTGAATGGAAGACAAGATCCCTGTTCAAATGATGCTCATACTCTAGTCTGAAAAGGAGGAGCAAAGCAATGACAAAGAAATAATTACTTCAAATAAAATGAGAAAATGGTGAGTACTATGGATGAAGTAAAAGAGATAAGAGGCTCCAGAGAAACCTAGGAATGTGGAGATGTTTAAATAAGTGGATCAGATAGACTTGTCTCAGAAGGTGAGATAAAAGCTCATACCTGAACAATGAGCCAGCTACATGAAGATTTGCACAAAGAACATTCTAGGCATAGCATTGCAACAAAGATTAAAGCACTATGGTTGGAATGATCTTGAAATTTTTGAAAAGAAACAAGGCTGCCATGTCCATAGTAAACCAGAGGAAAAGTAAACCAAGAGTCAGGTATGTATCATTTTACAGGCTTTTTAAGAATCACCCCCTTACCTTGCACCCTTGAGTCCACGTACCCATCACCTCAAACTTTCTTCACATTGAGAAATAAAGCAAGGAAACAAGGAGAGATAGAATACACAGTGATCAGATTGAATGGTGTCACTTGTAGTAAAACAGAAGCATTTGCTCACTTTTTTGGAAGGAGGGGCTGGATTTATAACATAGGTAATTCAGTGCCCAAACCAGGAATCTTTTTGCTGTACCCCTGGGTTGAAAATAATGCCTATGTTTAGACAGTGAAATAGTAGAACACAAAGGACCTTGGCATTGGTCCCAGTGGGTTGTCAATCTGAAATGGCAGCTACATTATGAAATGATAACTGGTTAAATATGACCAAGTACCAGTTTCAACTCAGCTCATGATAGGGTAGGAAAACAAAACCAGCTACAAAACTGCAATAAGCTTAAGTCCTAAAGAGATTAAGTAGTAAAAAAAGTTAATAAAACAACATCCCCTGCTTTTCTTCTTTCCGTGTGTCCACTTGGCACAAGCTGGTGTCCTTACATGGCCTTTGGAAACAGAGAATGGAGTTATTCTTTGGATGGTTTGGCTCCATTTACATATTTGAACTCTCTGCTCACACAATTTCGAGTGTGTGGGAAAATGAAGTCGCATTTCATTAAAAATAATGAAAAGGGCATTTGGAGTCAGAATTACTATTGTGATTTGAGGTAGCTGTGTAGGTTTTAATCACGGTGACTTCCTTTCATATCTTTGTATTCTTTGCAGTGTGTAAAAAAATAGAATCTGTTCTTTCTAGATGTATTAGAATGTAGGAATGAATTTTTTGGACTTTTACACAACTTTTTTTTAAAGTGGTTTTCATGTTATTACTATAATAAAAAAAGGAAATAAAAATGGCAGCATTTCCTTTTCTTATCCTCTTCACATTGTTACAATACTCAAACCTTTTGCCAGTAGCCTTTCAAGGCACTTACTTCTAATTCAATTTTTATTAATGTTTGGTAAAAATAAGAGTTGGAGGCTTATATGTTTTTATTACAAATATCCTTCAATTTAGTATGTGCCCTGGGAACTTTGATGCTGCAGGTAGGAGACTGCTAAATAATCATTAAAATTGAATCCGACACAAACATTTAGAAGTGTTCAGTCTACCAGGGCTCAACGGTGCATTTTTTCACCAGCAAGTTCTCTGCATGTCTAGTTTGCTTTTCTTGATTTAAGTAATTATACTTCTATAGCTAAGTTAGAGAGCTAATTTTGGCCAACAATTCATGACTGTAGTTTTGCAATCCTGAATATTGCTATTCAGGAGCAATTTGAAACACATGCTATGGGTCTCAAGCAAACCAGGTAAATGTCTTAAAATTATATTTTGGATTTTAATTTTTTTATTACTTTCAGAATTTCTTAGACTTGGTGAGCATGAAGGGGAATTTACTATTCTCCCCATAAGGTCTGCCATCTAGTTGGAGCCTCCCACAGTATTTATTGTTTTCCAAACCTTACTGGTCCCTAAATATATTTTTTGGGCTTGAAATCTCTTAAGTATTTTAGCAAGCCAAATTATTGTTTTGTCTAACAGCTAGAAAAGGCTAATATTTCACTAAAGACTGAGGAGCAACAACAGAAAACAAGAAACGAATAACAACAAAAATTTCGCTTCCTGCTTGTGAGAAAAGCATCCTCTAAGGATGGCCCTAAGTGTTCCAATTCCTTTTCAGTAGCCACATGCCTTTGAGGATCATCTGCTCACTTCTGAGTGTATGAGTATAAAACACACACTCCTAGGAGTGGATTTAGCACATCTCAGTGCTCAATTATCACCGTACCACTAATTTCTTTCCTTTTTCTTTTTTCTTGTTTGCTTCTTCAGTCTTCTTTCAGCTTTCCTTTCCTGCTCTAGGTCACAGTTGTTCTGTGGATCAAATAAAATAACATAAGTAAAACTACTGTGTAAACGATAAAGCTTTATACATGTGTTTCATATTTAAATTACAGAGGGCAGGCTATTTAGTATAATCTTATTTTAGAAAAGAGTTAATCGAACAAAGTTTTTGGACTCTCCTCCAATCCAAAATTACACTCATAAAAGATCCTGCTTAAAATGATTCATTTCATTTATATTCTTCAAGACTTGCCTGGACCAAGTTTTGGCTAGTGTTTGCTCGATATCATGGTAGCTTTTCCCGGGGCCCAGCCAAGTATTTTAAGTGCATGCCAAAGCAATTATGATGGATATATTATATATAGAAAAGGTTAATGTCTTAGGTTCCTATTTAATTGAAAATCCTCAAGGAACACATAATCTTTAGTAGAAGAAAAGGGAAACAGAGGAACCAACTTGGTGAGTTGTTTTAGTCCTTCTCTTCACCCTTGCCTACCCTCACCCCAAACAAAATAAAAGTAGCCCTTACACGTCTGATATCCATCAACTGGAATTCACAGTGGATATTCAGCAATCTACATTGCAGTTATTTTATTTCTCAAAATCACCTGGTGTGGGTTGTACCTCTTATGGATATGTGCATTGGTCTTGATGCCCTCTCCTTCCAGGCCTGGTAGACTTCTGCAGCATCAGAACTATGTGGCCTTTGCTTGTTTCTGATGGTTAAATTCATGGCTTGAGCAGAGATATCCAGAGAACATCTTTTGGAAACTACTGGATCCCCTGCCCCTACTTGAATATTCTAAGTGAAATTCATTTCTTTATGCATGAAAGAGAGAGGGAGCAAGGGAAAGAGAGTAACAAGTATAGTATTCTAAATACTAACCAAAGAAGGAGCCTTTTAAAAAGGCATTACTACATATGAGGTTTTGCTTACTACAGACAAGATGATAGTATTAAGATTTGCCTGCTCATCTATTATATCACCAGATAGAATTTTGTTAATAAGAACTTTAGGATGGCAATGGAAGGATTACTTGAAAATAATTGAACTTATCTCATGGAAAGAGAATGATAAACTATATAACAAAAGTGGTCATGACTATATAGGACCACACATACCAATTTGAACAGTGTTTGCTTTTATTAGAACATTGATAAAAACTATAACAAAGTGCAGTGAAAGAAAATATCTCTAGATTGGCCCTGTTTGAATATTCTTTCTTATTTAATGTAATTAACCTCCCTCCCTCTTATGCCATTCTTCTTCTTTGCACATGGAATGGGATGGGCACTGGAGCCACTACGTTTTTGGGAGAGCACCTTCATCAGTGCTTAGGTGCAGTTTTGGATCCTGACATCTGGGTTGAAATACCAGTTTCACTTTTAAAACAGTTGTATGACCTTGGGCCAATTAATCTATTTATGCCTCAGCCACTTTATCTATGAAGAGAATGATAATAGGACCTGCCTCCTAGAGATTTTACACATAAAATTGTAAAGTTTTAATATGGAACACTTGCTGTGTTTTGATTGGCTCATGTGTGAGCCAATCAAGAATGTTTAGAGGTAAAATGTTTGGGTCATGAAAGCCCTAACCCAATCAGTAAATTAATCCCATCATAGGGATTATCTGGGTGGTTACTGTAGGCAGGTAGTGGGTGGCTGGAGGAAGTGGGTCCCAGGTCCCAGGGATATGTATATATTTTGTCTTTGTTGAACAGAGATCTCTCCCTCTCTTCTTCCTGGGTGACATATCCTCAACTACTTTCCTCCATCACACCCTTTCTTCATGATCTTCTGCCTCACCTCAGGTCCCAAAGAATGGAGTCAGCCATCTACAGACTGAGACCTCTGAAACCCTGAGCCCTCAAATAAACTTTTCCTCCTCTAATTGTTCTTGTCAGGTCTTTTGGTCATAGTGCTGAAAAAGCTGACTAAAACAGGCTCCTTTTAATTCTGGCCTGACTCTGTTGCAGGCCCTCTCCATCGTAACTATGACTTCTGAATCTCTCTCTGATTCAGAAGCAGTGGAAGGATATATTATCCTCTGACTTTAGGAGGGGGGGAAAAAAAAGCGTTTCTGAATTTTATTCCAACCTGGCAGGCGTGGTTAGGCCATAATTAAATTCCTCACACACAGAAACTATAATAAATGTGTATTGTTCTAAGCCTCTAAATTTGGGGTTGATCTGTTATGCAGCAATAGATATTGAATACACCTTCATTTAGTTGAGTTCTTGTGGATATGGAAGAAAGGTAGAAAGTTCTTAGTAATTAATTTTAAATTAAAGGCCCACATGAGAAATATTTATTTTTGTGGTTCTTATTTTAATCTTGTCTCAAATAGATAAAGCAATTATTTTGTCTCAGTAATTTCAGTCTGGTAAATGTATCTGGATTTGTCTTTATGATTGCTTTTGTTCTCAGAACTAGTGATTGAACCAGGGGTGCTTTAGTACAGACATTTGGCTTTTATTTTTTCATTTTGAAATAGGGTCTCACTAAGTTTCTAAGGCTAGCCTCAAACTTGAGATTCTCCTGACTCAGCCTCACAAATACTGGGATTATAGGTTTGTGGCTCTCTGCACTGGCTATTTTTGGGGGGAGGTTGGTACTGGGGATTGAACTCAGGAGTACTCAACTCTTTAACCACATCCTCAGCCCTATTTTGTATTTTATTTAGAGACAGGGTCTCACTGAGTTGCTTAGCACCTCGCTGTTGCTGAGGTTGGCTTTGTACTCCTGCCTCAGCTTCCTGAGTCGCTAGAATTACAAGTGTACACCACCAGGCCCTGCTCTGCCCTGGTTATTTTTGAAAGTCTTGTAAGAAATCATTTAAAGATAAATTCACACTTTACCCTCATCATCATTATTATCAAAATTTCTTAGGCTTATTATAGGCCAGATCGAGTTTTGCACCCCGAAGAGGTAAATATATTACTGTGTTTTCAATAATTTTTTTCTTTGAATTTTGTTACTAGGGACCGAACTCAGGGCCTTGTTCTTGCTAAGCAAGCCCTCTACCAATGAGCTACATCTCCAGTCTTTTTTAAGATTTTGAGATAAGGTATTGTTAAATTGCCAAAGTTGTCCTTAATTTTTGATCCTCCTGTCTCAGCTTCCCATGTACATGAGATTACAGACATGTGCCATGGTGCCTGGGGCATGGCTTTCCCTCTCTCTTTCTTTCCTTCTTCATCTTTGTGTTCACCATCTTCACTGTCTTTCTCATCTTTTCTTCTCCTTCTTCCTCATCCTTTTCTGTGCTAGGGATCAAATTCAGGGCCACATGCATGCTACACAGGTGCTCTTCCACAAAGCTACATCCCTAGCTGTAGATATAGTATTCTAATCTCCATTTTACTGCATAGGAAGCTGAGGCACAGAGAAAATATAAAATTTGCTACAAGTCACTAGTCTCTAGTAGAAGTGGGATGCAAACGTAGCTCATTAGGCTGGAGAGTGCAAGATCCTAATTACCCTGTTGAGTTTCATCTCAGGATTACTAAAGATTGTGGAAAGAGGAAAGTGTGGAAGATTACACTGATATTAGCCTGATAACACTGAGCAAAATTGAGTGCATTAATATTAGATGGTTTTCTTGTGATTTGCATTTTACTTCTCTTAAAACACTCACAAAATATTGAAACTATTTTTATGGTAAAATTTTACATTAATATCATGATTTCTTTCACTTAGTACTGGCTAACACTCTCTTCAGTGCCTAAGATTGTGTTTATTCTTAGAAAAGAGATCAAGAAATACAGGGCAATGATTGATGACCTGAAACTGAAGACAATGGTGATGATGAAGATGGTGATCATGATTCCTGCTTTTCAATGACTTTGCCCTTTCCTTATGTCGTGTTGTTTAATGAATTGCAAATGCATTGTTTTATTCAGTTGTATGATAAGTGGGAATGAAAAATCAAATTGTTTCTTTGAAGTTAGGTCTTGGTAGGACCTTGCCAATTCAATTGATAAAAAGGGAGCAGGGAGATATTGTGTAGGGAAAAATCATCTTAATCTATGTATCATACTTTGATGTTAAATTTGGGGAAAATTAAAAGACATTTATTCCATGCACTTATCTTCTGTGAATGTTTCTTAATTTAATACAAAGTTGAACCCTCAAATAAACCTGCCACTCACATATAATGTCAACCTCCATAGGCATTTATCAGAGCTTTCTTCAGGATCAAGTTTACCACTTCAGTCTCTACTTTAGAGAAATTACTGTAGCTCAGGGATGAATTCAACCTGGGCATTTGTACATTTGCCGATCTACTGCATGCATACTTTGCTCATGTTATAAAATTTGGAATACTTTAGGAACATTATTAACCCCATCATGTCTGGCTAATTCAAAAGCAGCAAGAAAGCTGATGATATGAAGTGACATATTAGATGAATATGAACTGGCAGAATGTGTTTTATGGATGCAATATTCAATGGGCTTTCCTTGGTGCTGTCCGAATTCAACTTGTAATTGAATGGAGGAAACTTTGGGTAGTTTAAGTGGAGATACTAAAAATAAGACCTCAAGGCAGACTTTTTCTTCATGTTTGCAGTTTGATTGTCAGATTTTACTACCAGGAGTTCATTGTCTTCTAATGTGTGGTTTTCAGATTCAAAGACAAATTTCCAAATGTGGTTTGATTATTCAAGAATATAAATACACTATACAAAAATGTTCAGTGAAAGTATTACTCCTGATATAACAATGTGTTCTATGACTCACATCCATGCAAATTTAAAAATTTGGATGTACTTTTACTTACATCAACTCGTCATCAACTCTTAGTCCTGTGATTTACATAGACATGACTGATAGACTGGTTTATTTCAATTTTCTCTTTCAGGGTTGACATTTGATTGCATTTTACTCACTTGCAAAATTTGAATACAACTATAATAAATATGGTAAATTATAAAATCACAAAAAGTAAAAAAAAAATTCACTTGGAGGTTAAATGTGAAGCCTAAAATAATAGAAAGCAAGGAGCTGGGGTTTTGGCTCAGCGACAGAGCATTGCCTCGCACATGTTAAGCACTGGGTTCAAGCTTCAGCACCACATAAAAATAAATAAATAAAATAAAGGCATTGTGTCCATCTACAACTAAAAAACTAAAAAAATAAATAAATAAATACAAAAGCAAGAGCAAACAAAATCTCCACAGAGAATAGTTAATGCCGACATCAGGGGAACTGACACAGAGCTTATTGGGAGCTTCCTAATGGTCTAAGTAAAAAGAAACTCTAGAAGGATGGTACCTATTATTTCTACTTTTTATATTTGTCTTCTGAACCTAGAACATTACATTTATTTCTGTTGAACTGAATATTGACTCAGTCAGCTCTGAATTTCAAGTAACTAGATCTTTGGCAGTATGTTTTCTATTACCAGTCAGTTTTGTCTAAATTTAGAGAGATATTACATATGAATATTGTCTCAAGTTAATTCTTTTTTTTTTTTTTTGTGGGGGAGGTGGTGGTACCAAGGATTGAACTGAGATACTCAACCACTGAGCCACATCTCCAGCCCTATTTTTGTATTTTATTTAGAGACAGGGTCTCACTGAGTGGCTTAGCACCTTGCTTTTGCTCAGGCTGTTTTTGAATTTGCCATCCTCCTGACTCCTGAGCTGCTGGGATTACAGGCGTGGACCTCTGCATCCAGTTCTAATTAATTCTTGATCACTTAAAAAGACAAGGTGAAGGTCCAAAGGAGACAGACAGAACAGAGGAGCTTGGCTTTGATGTTGGACAAGTGGAAAGCAATCTGGAAAGTGGGTCTTCAGAAGACAGTGTGGGGGGCTACACATCCCTTACTATCCCTTCCTAACACTGATAGCAGTTAAATGGCAACATCTAAAATGGCAGTGGGTAGTGGCAGGTTATGCTGTAATATTTCAGGTCACCTATTGTCACACTCTGCTCTTGGTCTAAATCGCTGCTGAGAAAAGAACAACAGATTGGTTGAGTCTATTGGTTTGAATAGTTCATAAATATTTTCTCCACAAATACACTTTGGAAACTGAATTGCCTCATTCCATGATTATTAGAGAGAAAGAAAACTCTGTCTTTCAAGCTCCTGGAATGTATTCTTATCCCTGCTATGTCACCCTCATTCTCAATCACTGGGCATTATGTAGAAATATACATTTCATCTTGTAATTCATTCATTACCCCTTGGGCTGATGGTAACAGATGTCATTAGTTTAATGATCACAGTCATCCATTGTCATAATTAAGGTGATCACTTAATGAGGCAGGATGTATCATTGTTTAATACATTAAATTAAGAAAAGATGGCATGTCTGGGCATAAGACATCACCCATCATTTCTGAAGATGAGTCAATCCTGTAAATGCTTCTCAATAAAACAATGGGGTGGGTCTTTGGGAATTTTAACATCTAACAGGGCTCCCCTAAACTCTGATAGTGGTCATTATGATCAAATGGAGGTACCCCTGGCATCCATCCTGTCTTGCCATGAAGGCAGCTTCACTACTATGATGTGTAGCTTCTGAATCTTGAGTTTTACTCCCAGGCCAGCTCTACAGCTACTTGACTACTTCCCAAAACCTTTTCAAGAGGTGGTCTCTCTTTCCATTTTCGTGCTGAAACATTTTCCCCATGTCATTGAATTTCTGTTTCGCAACTTGTGGTGCTTTTAAATTGACGAAGCCCTTTTGAAAGTCATTGAGTTTCCATAAAATGTTAGAGGTCAGTCTTATTTCCTTCTGCAGGTTTCTGGAGACATTTGCCAGGTATATCCTGAATTGTTAGTAACTGAGAGTTTGTGGGATGTTTCCTACATGAAAATAGCTGCTGGATAGTAACAATGCCATATCTCTGTATTGCCTAGCACTCATTTCCTCTATTATCTTTCAATTTTTTCAGTCCCTGGAATCACCAGCTGATTTTGATTCACCATGTGTTGATGAGAAGTTGAAATGAGATAGACTATTTTGCTTGCATATTAAAATATTCCAGGGATGACTACAAAAATTTATTGGTACACTTCCCAATTATCTGCATAGACCAGACCTCAAGTTTTCTAAAATTAAATTAACTTTATCAGAATATTTGCTGGAATTCAGTGTTCCCTTTTAGTCCTATTTAACAATTCACTGGATTTTTTTAAACAGTTGCTCATTTTCTATTTCATTATTCATTTTGAAAGGAGTTTTGAATTCCTACTATATCCCAGACACTGTAGATGATATATAAAGTTCAATAAGCTTAGTCCATATTTTAGAAGGTTTGAGCTCCTCAGAGTTGATAACAGTCTGTCAAGGGAAGCAATCCTATGGACTGAAAACTATAATACCCTGTGACATATACTGTCATAGAGCTTGGTCAGTGATGGTGAATACACTGGTCACGAAAAGAGTAATTATGCAGAGGAACTATAAAAAAGATTTTGAACAATTGGTGTTATTTACTTTGAATATTGGTGAATGCTAAAAATTTCCTGGAGGGAAAGAAAGGGTTATGAAGAGTACCATATTCAGAAAAATAAATAGAAAGTAAGAAAGAGTGGACGCATGGTACATCTACAGTAAGGGAAAGGAGCCCAGTATGGCTTAGCAAGGTGACTGTAGTTGGATCAGAAAGGTTCTGACAAGTTCTTCGAAGACATGTTGGAGGAGGTCCTGTAGGCTCTTCATCTTCAAAGTACAGCCCTTGACCTAAAAATATTATTGTTCCACATGTGAATAATTGATTATCTACAGACAAATTACTGAAGAGTTGTTGCACTTAAAGAAATTCCATATTTAAAAATACAAAAAGTACTTTTTTATGACAAAAGTATTTTCTAAAGTATTCTAAGTGAATTTGTAAAAGAAAAGTCAAATTATACTTTTTATGGTGAAAAAGATGCTTTAAAATTATAAAGAAAAAAACCTTTCCAACATGAAAAACATTAAAATAATTGGAAATATTTCCATGGCTGTATGATTTTTTGCCTCTGAAAAAAATATAGATATAGCAACCATGAATTGGTCCAAAGTTGTTCTCTCAAAGCTTGGGAATCAAATATCCTACCTATATATATAAATAAAAGATGTAAATGTACAATTTGTTTGCAAAAACAATTGAGTGTAATAAGGGGAGTTTGCTAGTTGAATTTCTACAGGAATAACAAAACTTTTCATAGCTTATGGATAAAGTTACAAAATGAGGTTGATGGCATAAACCAATGAATTCATTTTTCAACTTGATTAATTTTCATTATGAAATGCATTTAAGCTAAGGGTCATTAAAATCAAATATCACAATATATTCCACTTAGAACCATACTTTCAATTTTGAATAATATAAAGGGTTAAATGAAAATTTCCAGAAATAATACATCTGTTATGATTATCTCCATTTTACATATGAATTATATTCCATTAAAACAAGTTTTATTCTAGTAAGTATATAATTTAAATGTTTAAAATGTTTATATTTTAATTCTTTTTTTAAAATTTTAATTTGTTACGTATGACAGCAGAATGCATTACTATTCACATTACACATATAGCACACAATTTTTCATATCTATGGCTATACAAAAAGTAGAGTCACACCATTTGTGTCTTCATACATGTACTTAGGGTAATGATGACCATCTCATTCCACCATCTTTCTTATCTCCATTTCTCCTCCCTCTCCCTCCCTCCCCTTTGCTCTATCTAGAGTTCATCTAATCCTTGCATGCCTCTCACCCACAACCCCATTATGAATCAGCACCCTTGAATTAGAGAAAAAATTTGGCATTTTTTTTTGTGATTGGCTAACTTCACTTAGCATTATATTCTCAAACACCATCCATTTACCTGCAGATGCCATGATTTTATTCTCTTTTAATGCTGAATAGTATTTTATTTTGTATCTATACTACACTTTCATTATCCATTCATCTACTGACGGGAATCTGGGTTGGTTTCAGAGTTTAGCTATTGTGAATTATGCTACTATAAACATTGATGTGACTGTGTCCCTGTAGTATGCTGTTTTTAAATCCTTTGGGTACAGACCAAGGAGTGGGATAGCTGGGTCAAATGGTGGTTCCATTCCCAATTTTCCAAGGATTCTCCATACTGCTTTCCATATTGACTGTACCAATTTGCAGTCCCACCAGCAATATATGAGTATGCCTTTTTCCCCACCATCCTCACCAACACTTATTGTTGTTAGTATTCTTAATAGCTGCCATTCTTTCTGACTGGAGTGAGATGAAATCTTAGAGTAGTTTTGATTTGCAATTCTCTAATTGCTAGAGATGTTGAACATTTTTTTCATATATTTGTTGATTGATTGTATATCATCTTCTGAGAAGTGTGTGTTTAGTTCCTTGGCCCATTTATCAATTGGGTTATTTATTTTAAAATGCCTATTTTGAAATAAAATAATAATAAACTTATTACTTATATTTGATATATTTCTATGACAAATTATTTAAAATTGGTAAGTATATACACACAAATATAATATATATCTATGTACACTTGTATATAAACTTTTTTGGATATACATGATAATAATATCCTAGAAATATTCCTCTATAATTAAAATATTTGAATTATTCTTTTGTGGAGAAGACATCTGTACTTTCTGTAAAGGACCTCATTGGCTTATCTAAATCATAAATTTAATCCATGACATGGTCTATCCATTAATTCATAGCTCATCTTACCCTACCCATTTACAGGGTTTAAGATATATAGTTAAATATCCTTTTAAAAAAATAACAGTTATCCATGGATCTATCATCCCCACACAAAGTCAGAATATTGCCAATAACCTTCCTGGAATCATATGACTCCTACCACCACATCTGTCTCACCATATCTACAGTATTCTCATGTTGAATCCTGTGTTCATTGGTCCCTTATTTTCTCTTTCAATGTGATTTTTTTGCTTAATTATATTTACATTTTTTTATCCATAAAATTTATCATTTGTTCTGAGATTTAGAATAGGGTGTCATATTTTGGGACTCTGTGCAGGATTACTTATTTCACTTAACACTGTGTTGGTGAGATCAGTATTATTTTAGGTTGTTGTAATTCATTTGTTTTTGACTGCTTCCCTTGCATTCTATAATCTTTTCTCAAACAGGCAAAATAACCCTTTAAAAATGAGTTTAATAATGCCACTTGTCTTCTTTAAAAACAATGGGTTCTCAACGGGTAAGTAATAAAATCCTAATCCCTAATGTGTTTACAAAGCCCCTACATGGTGGCACAAGCCTGTACTCCCAGTGACCGAGGAGGATACAGCAAAAGAACAACCAGAGATATAAAAAATCGTGCTGTATACATGTAATAAGAATTGTAATGCATTCTACTGTCATTTATTAAAAAAGAAAAAAGAACCACAGTTCAAGACAAGCCTTGGTAATTTAGATAAATTCTGTCTCAAAATAAAAAATTATAATAAAGGCTGGGGGTATAGCTCAGTGGTAGAGTTTTCCAGGGTTTAATCCCCAGTAGGGAAGAATTTTGATTAACTCTGCTTGCATTTCCTATTAGTCCCTGCAGTTTCCCTCCTCTCCTGTCATATTGGTTTACTTTCTTTTCTTCAAATGAGTCAACAATGATTCTACTTAGCACATGTGAGTTTAGTTCTTCACTCTGAACATCCTTTCTTCAGATATAGGCATAGCTTGTCTTCATTTTCCCCAGACTAGAATACTTCCTTTTCTTTAAGGATACATCTCCTCCAATGTTAACTGTTTCCTGAAGCCTTACCATCATTTCAGAAATCAATCTCTTTCTTCTGGAATTCCCATTTTATTTTTATTTTCATCAAAGAACCTCTTGCTCTCAAATAGATCATAAATATATTTGCTTATTTGTCAATTGTTGTTCTCCTTAGCTATAGTGCAAAATCCAGAGGAATGGATTTGCTCTGTCTTGCTCATCACTATATTCCCCAAACATCAGAGTGTCAAACATAAGGTACTGTATTCCAAAAAGGTATTCAATGAATAAACTAGGGTCTACTTCATCTAGAGACCTTCAGAAATTCAAACAAAACTTTCTTTATCCCTCATATCTTACTTCTTAAAGATTTTAACAAATAATTCAACAACACCAAATTTTTTTGCCAAGAGGCTCAATTTTTAATCTACTTTTCATGTTAGGTTTCTGTGCATAAATATCATGCATAATTTGTCTTTTAAAAATTATTCTGCTGAGAAGAAATTTTAAAACCTGCTCTCATATATAATCCTCTCAATAACACAAGTAGGATTGCACTATATTCATGTTTTATGGATGATGATATTAGACCTTAGAAGGTTTAAGTAATTTGTCCAAAGTCACTCAGATCTTAAGTGCTATGGCTGAAATGGAGGACAATTTTGCCTCACTGCAAAGCTCATGATCTTTCCAATTAAGAGGCTCTGTTATACACCAACACACATCACAATCTAAAATGAGGACAGAATGGTTAGTGGGTACATGGATCCCTTTCCTGAAACTTTAGCACTAAGGATACTTTAGTCTCTTTCCCAAGAACATTTTTCTGCATATGTGGCTTAGACAAGAGATAACCATGACCTTTCTGCCAGAGATGTCTCACCTGCTCCAGGTGATGCTGGGTGCTATTCATCACAAAGATGGAGGAAGGTAGGAATGACACATGACAATAAAAGAAGTACATCTTCTTTTCCTGGGTATCGCCATAATTTATCTTAAGTAATAAACGTAGGCATGTCTTCAGTCAGTGAAAAGAGCAGCAAAAATAATAAATACCCATAAGACAAAATTCAGATGCCTTAATGTGAAAGTCGTGAATAAAATTAAACTGTAGGCAACAGATAAAAGCCAGAAATACCACTGTGTATTATCACAAAACTTCTTAATGGCAGGAAAATAAAACAGGAAAAAATAAATTTGAGGAAGTGCAATTAAGACTAACTTTGAACAAATAGAATTTTATATCTTTGTTCTAATTAAAAACAAACAAATAAAAATAAACAGCTATTGAGATTACTTGGCTTCAGTTAAAACAAAATATTGGTGGTTTTTTTAAATTCAGTTATGCCTGACATATTTACCTTGCCATGGAAGCTGACCAAATGTGGAGAATTGGCTCCATTCCGCAGAGTGTCAGCAAAGTGCACTAATAATTAGGGCACCAAACACAAATTAGTAAACTTTGAAGCTCAGCCAAGACCAGAATATGAGATAAAATCCAATTAAAAATAAAACTATGAAACTTCATTATGAAATATAAATGTTTAAACTCCCATTAAATGTCTTAGGAAATAAAGAAGCCTCCAAAAAATTTGTCCTGGAAATTCTTTTTTTTTTTTTTTGGATTCCTCAAGTATTGTTTCTGTTTGTCAGAGATGCGATTTTTTTCTTTGAATTTTACTTCTATGTGATATGACTTGATAGCTTTATACAATTTAAATCACAAAAATACTTCAACATAATCATTTGGGAATTGGTTAAGGCTTGGTCTTCTACGTGCCATTCAGGATTAAGAACAATGATAACCTAAGATTAGTTAGACCTACAGGTGAGTGACTGTGAGAATGGAAAAATTCAATGATGGGCAGGCGAGTTGATCTAGTGGAAATATCAATAAGACAGCTAACATGAGCATCAAAGAAGGCAAGTGGTCACTGTCAAGTATGTACGATGGTGGAACTCTCAGCCTGTTTAAGGAATCATAAAGAGCAAGTAGGGAGATAGATGATTGATAGATGATAGAGACAGGAGTATAGGAAGAAAATAGTTGTGGAGAATTCTGTTCCAGAGATCAAGGAACTTGATCACAGGGCCTCTAGACAAATGAATAGACTGTTTACATGGTGACTAAAATGGTGAACAATCATCTGGGTACTTGTGCTATTTAACCCTACTCAAGATAGTGGTTGCCAAATTCTGGTGCATATTAGAAACACCTGGGAACTTCAAAATAATCCTGATGTCTGGCTTCTACCTCCAGACATTCTGATGTAATTGAAATTGCATCATGGGTAAGGCATGGGCATTGAATATTTTAAAGCTCTCAAAAGATTCTAATGTGAGTGAAAGATTGGGAACCACAAAGCTAACAGGATTTACTCCAGAGATTCACTGTAGGGTTGATCATCTCTATAAGGAAAAGCAGTCCCATCCATAAGGTGATGTTGTTTTGGTCTAGAAAATTTTCAAGCACCTAATATTAATTGGAATTCAGGAATAAGAAGGGGACTCACCCTATTAAATATTGGGTGATATGTATGAAATTATGTTTGTCCTTTAATTCTGGGTGGACTTATCATAAATAGATAAATGTAAATAGAAAAAATATAATTCAACATAGATCCAGATATATATGGATGTTTTGTACCCATTAACAGAGACATTACAAATCAGTGGTGAAATCAAAGGTTACTTATGAAGTTATGTTGGGACTATCTGTTGGCTATCAGGGAGGGTCTCAGGCTCAAGGGCTATGGAAGCCTCTATTTCTAGGAAATCCTAGTATGTGGACAGCAGCTACCACTGTAAAAAGCATATTATATAGAATGAAAAAAGAAAATTCTTCCATCATAAATCTATAGGAAATGTGTGGCCATAATGGGTGGTCCAGAGCCTCCACCAGGTATGAGAAGTTGTTATTAAGCCTCTAAAGTAAAGGTGGTTTTGGAGCAAGCGCTACCAGAAGTGCCTGGGATACTGCAATTTGGAAAAATTCTAGAGACTTTTGTTGGAAGGGGTCTCATCCAAAGGGGGCTGGCTTGCAAATACCATCAGTGCAATAATAGTACAATAGCTGCTTTTTTTGTTTTTTGTTTATTTTTGTTTTTTAAATGATATCAAGGACCATATGGCCTTCAGTTTACCAAATAGTTTTCAGGAATTTAACTGAGGCCTTGCACTCTATGTAAAGCAATGGCTTGTTCCCCCCCTTTTTGTGAGCTCCTTTGTATTTATATATTCAAAATGAGTGTGTCAAATGTATCTCTTTAAAGGAGGATATCATCAGGGTAATGGCCTCTTTGTACTCCTGGAGGAAGTTAGATAAAAATAGGATCTTGCCAGCAAGGATCCTGTGCAATGTTAAAGCGGTTGAGGCAGCTCGTGGGAAAAGATGTGTTTTGTCACTTTTAAAATGAAGAAAAATCAGGACTGAGGGGCTACTCAAATTGATGTTGAACAGACATTTTAGCCAGCCTATGTTAGCAAGCTATTTACTAGCTTCTGAATCTGTTGAGTGGGATATGGCATTGCAGTAATCCTAAATTGAGCTGTTAAATGGAGAAGCAGAGAGGCTAATATTCCCAACACTAAAAACTACTATAACAGTATGAAGCTTCAGTCTTTGAAGGTCTGTTTTAATTTACATTGTGACAAATAAACTATTTACAGGTCAATTAATGAGCCAATTAGTAAATGCCGAAGATTTAATTTAAATAGTAATTTATTAGTCGTTGCATTAGAGGGTTTATGCCTTCAATTGGATATTTTAAGGTAATGGGTTCTGTGATTGAAGGCAATTTAGGCCAGGTGATAGTTGTGATGGTTAAGGTGAGGCATAACTATTTTATATTCAGTAATATACTCCTGGATGTCTTCCTCTAAGATTGTAGGAATTATCTTGTTTAAATTTAGTATGATTCCAGGTGTAACTATAATTTGATCCCTTGTATTGATGTGGTCCATTAAAGTTTGCCGATTGATGCATTTCAGCAGATTTTAAAGTTAAATCAGAACCTATTTGCAGATGTGGAAGCTTATTTGTACCTGTTTGTGTTTATTTTTTTTTTTTGACAAAAATTCAAGTAAACTTTATATTTCAAATTGAGTCAATTTTTGGACATTTGTTTGAGTTTTTGGATTCCTCACCCTGTATTGGTTTCTTCCTGTCTCCTTTTCTTATTCTGAGGTTACTAGCAGTAGTTGATGCCCTTTTCTATCCAGTTCACATGTGTAAGGTTTTTATCCCATGAGTCTCTAATCAGAATCACCAATTGTTAGAAGTTATCTCCATCACAGTGGTTGAATTAACTCCTTAGCTATGTCATAGGCGCACCATGTTCCTCTATAAGCCTGTGACCTATGTCTATTTTGGAGATAGAAGAACAGATAGCAGCAACAGTAGTATAGGCATTTTAAATTTTTTTTATTCTAATTTGTTATGTATGACAGCAGAATGCATTACATTTCATATTACACACATAGAGCACAAGTTTTCATATCTCTGATTGTACACAAAGTAGTGGCACCATTCCTGTCTTCATATACTTAGGGTAATGATATCCATCTCATTCCAACGTCTTTCCTACCCCCTTGATTAGAGTTCAGCTAATCCTCCCATGCTCCCTGCCCCAATCCCACTATGAATCAGCATCCTTATAGCAGAGAAAACATTTGGCATTTGTTTTTTGGGGATTGGCTAACTTCACTTAGCATTATATTCTCCAATTTCATCCATTTACCTGTAAATGCCATGATATTATTCTCTTTTAATGCTGAATAATATTCCACTGTGTATAAATGGAACATTTTCTTTAACCACTCATCTACTGAAGGGGATCTAGGTTGATTCCACAATTTAGCTATTGTGAATTGTGCTGCTATGAACATTGATGTGACTGTGTCCCTGTAGTATGCTGTTTTTAAGTCCTTTCGGTACAGTCCAAGGAAAGGAATAGCTGGGTCAAATGGTGGTTCCATACCCAGTTTTCCAAGGAATCTCCATACTGCTTTCCAAATTGGCTGCACCAATTTGCAGTCCCACCAGCAACATATGAACGTGCATTTTCCCCACATCCTCACCAACACTTATTGTTGTTTGTATTCTTAATAGCTGCTATTCTGACTGGAGTGAGATGAAATCTTAGACTAGTTTTGATTTGCATTTTTCTAATTGTTAGAGGTGTTGAACATTTTTACAATATATTTTTTAGTTGCAGTTGGACACAATACCTTTATTTTATTTGTTTTTATGTGGTGCTGAGGATAGAACCCAGTGCCTGACACATGCTAGGCGAGAGCACTCTACCATTGAACCACAACCCAGCCCTGAACATTTTTTTCATATATTTATTGGTTGATTGTATATTATCTTCTGAGAAGTGTCTGTTCAATTTCTTGGCCCATTTATTGATTATTTGTTTTGTTTTGTTTTGGGTGTTAAGATTTTTGAGTTCTTTATATATCCTAGAGATTAGTGCTATATCTGATGTGTGTGTGGTAAAAATTTGCTCCCAAAATGTAGGCTCTCTATTCACCTCCCTGATTGTTTCTTTTTCTGATAAGAAGCTTTTTAGTTTGAATCCATCCTCTGTGCTGGTCAGCAAGAGAAAGCTCCATTCCATCGCTGAACAGCAGTTACCAAGCGAAATCAAGAGAACAATGATAGTGGTGGTCATCAGCTACACACCCTGCTCATAATGTTACTGTTGTGGGTATTCCACAGAAACAAGACACACCCCGACCTCCACACCCACATTTTGGTTTGTAGATTGAGACTGACGTTGTCACACACCAAGAGATTATGAAAGAATTTATTATTCACATCCTAGGGGGATCCTAGGGGGAGCTGGAGATAGGGGTAGGGCAAGGCCTGTGATTTTACAGTGGTGAGAAGTTTTATAGACTGAGGTTTTTATGAGGTTTGAATTCCTGCAGACACCAAAGGGGAGGACAGGCTTTCTTATGAGCCTATCCCGACAGGGAACCAAAACTCATGAAGGTGGAGAGGCTAAAAGAAATCAGTAATCATACATCAAAATATGAACTCAGACCCTTTATTGCAACCTTTAATAAATAAAACATTTACCACTGAGAAAATATCACACATTCATTAAGTGAAACAAACATAACTTTCATCCTCTGACAAATGGAAAACAATAAGGAATTTCTATAGGTGCTTGAGACCATAGTTATCTGATCATAATTCTTTTGTATCTAAATTATTTTCCTACAAATGATTTCCCCTGGAGTCTCTTCTCTTGTTAAAAATAGGATTCAGGAGAAATTTAAACAGAATTATGCACATCAAGAGGAAGTACTGAAGACCGAAGTAGGGCAAATTATATTCCATGCATGTATGAATATGTCAAAATGAACTCTAGTATTATGTATAACTATAATGCACTAATAAAAACATTAAAAAGGAGAAACCTTATAGATGGTTTCTTCTAATACCTTCTGATACAGTTGTTGAAGTGAAAGCCAGAAATTTAATTCAAAAGCACAAAGTTAGGTTTTGAGTTAGTTTTATCATAAATAATTGGTTTAGTTAGTTTGTTTTGGAGAGTATCTAGAACTAACATTGAATTTACAGAGGACCCACAGTGCAGTTATTTAGAGTATAGGCTCATATTTTCTGGATCATTCATAGGTACACTATATTCTTAAATTTTGATAGATATCACCCAGTTGCCATTCTAGGGTTTTCTGATTTACACTACTATTAACAATAAATACAGTTGTCTATTTCTCTTCTCCTTTAGGTCTACAGCATATAAATCTTTAAAATAATTTTCATCTTTTCAATGTGCATTCTTGATTACTGGATAAGGTAAGCATCTTTTCACAAGTTAATTGGATAATAATTCATTGCACATTTCCTTATAGGATTGTCTTTTCAGTGATTTGTGGGACCTCTCTATTGATATGAATGTTAATTATTTGTCTCATGTCTAAGCTGTACAGTTTAGAACATTCTTTTTCTTGACTTATTAATTATTTTAAAAAATCTGTAGGTAGTTGTAGATTTACATGCAGTTTTAGGGAATAATATAACACGATTCTATGTACTCTTTACTCAGTTTTCCTCAATAAGAACATTTAAAAAAATAATAGTGCAATATCACAATTAGGATATTGACATTCAGGATATTGACAGGATAAAAAACATTTCCTTCACCACAAAGACACCTTACCTTGCCCTTTGATGGACAACTTTATTTTTCTCCCTTCCCTACTATTTCTGTAACCATTGACAACCACTATCTGTTGTTTGTGTCTACAGTTTTGTAATTTCAAGAATCATAGGTAAATAAAATTATGCAGTTAGTAATTTGGGGGAATTGACTTTTTTAACTCAGCATAATTACTCTCAGATTTTTCCAAGTTGTTGTGAATATCAATAGTCTATTCCTTTATATCTCTGAGTATTTTTCCATAGTATGGCTATCTCACACTATAGGTGGAAAGAGTTTTCCTAATTATTTATACCATAAAGGACATATGAGTTGTTTATAGCTTTGGGCTATTATAAATAAAGCTGTTATGAAATTTGTGTATAAATATTTCTTTGAACATAGTTTTCATTTCTGAAACTGATATGCTCTGAAAAAGATTGTTTAGAACTGCTTCTTATTCTTTAAACATTCAGTAGAATTTGACAGTGAAATTTTCTGCACCTGAAATATCTTTCTAGGGAAGTTTAAAAACTGTAGGTTTAATTTCTCAAGTGGGTATAAGACTATTTAGATGATGTGTCTTATCTTAGCTAGCTTTACATTCTCAGGTTAACCCACTTCTGGCTTTTTATGATTGTGAAATTTTTAGCTGGATTCTACTGGTTATAGACTTAGAATCTTCTCCTGGTAAAAAAGTATTGTCTCTTCTTGCCTGGCAGTCTGTCTTATTTCTCGGATTTAGGATTAGTTGATTGCCTTATGTAGGGAAGACCCCAAATGGCTGTAATTAGACTCCCTTGCCAAGGTTTCTGGTAGGCTGTGTTTTTAGTATGTAGCCAAGGTCACAAACACCTTGATTTAGCATACATCATAAACATTTGCTTGAATCAACTTATGTAACCTGTTGGCAATGTGCCTTTTTTGGTCTGGCCTGATATATACATACACACACACACACACACACACACACAACACACACATATATATGCTTGCCTATGGAAGAACTCAGGAGGCTAAATGGAGCTGGAGGCTGGGGGGTTGCAGCCTCCTCTGAATAAATAATATATACTATCCCAGTGGCACCTTGCATCTTCCGTCACCTGCTGGGATCCCTAATCTCTTTCCCAGGTATAAGCCTCCACCCAACACCTTGCAATCTCAGTTTGGTAATGGCTTCTAAGAAAGTCTCTAATTTTCAGTTTGTCTAGCTTCTTCCTTGTTAGAAAGCAAATCGCTCTGTTTGCAGCTGTCTACATCACTGAGCTAAGGTCCTAAGATAACTTCATTTAACATTTCCTTTTTGAGTACATGCTTATAATATGACCCTTCTTTGAGATACAATGAAAATAAAATAATTATAAAGTACCATGCTTATGTAGAAAATTTTTAGTTTGTAAGTCCTTCCACATAGATGTATTTTGACTCTCACTATGGCATTTAGAAGAAAGACCATGATATAATTTGCCCAAGTTCATACAGTTAGACATAAAAGATAAGGAAATTAAGACTTGCAAATCCAAACATTTACTGTTTCATGTGAATGACTGGTCCTTCCTCTTTTATACCTTATCCAGAAAAAAAAAATTGGTTGTCTCTGAGGATATTATGGAACACACGATCTCAGCACTATGGTGGACACTCTGAAAGAGCTAAGAAATCTTTAATGTTGGTCCCAAATGAAAACCACTTGTCTATAAATGCATTCTGTATGCTCTAGACCAGTAGATCCTAAATTTGATATGCTTAAGAACCCCTTGGAGAGCTGGAAATAACAGAGGCTAAGAGATTCTCCTTTAGTAGGTGGTGATAGGACCAATTGCATTTGCATTTCTAACAAGCTCACAGCTGATCCTAAAGTTAATTCCAAGGACCAGCTGTGTAGCTATGATTCTTTCTATGCTAATGTTTGAGAATTCTACACCATGGTTCTCAAACTTTGTTGTACATTGTTTTTAGCTGGGGATCCTTAAACATTTTCTGATTCCTTGATACCATCTCCAGATATTATGATTTAATTTCCAAGAGGTCATCAAGTTTTATAAATGCTCCCCTGGCGATACTAATATGCAGTGAAGTTTGGGAATCACTACTCTAAACACTTTTTCAATTGGGTTTCTGTGAAATAAAAAAAAAAAAAAAAACTAGAAATTTTAGTTTCTTAACTCCCCAGCCTTCTTGCATTTGGGATTGGAATGAGTTAAACCTATTTCATGCCTAACATTGCCATGTTTATTCGGTATTAAAAAGAGCTCTCTTCACAGAGTCAAAAGGCTGCATTCTTAAAGGAAATACATATTTAATTCTGGTATTTAATGAAGTCAGCCTTTTGTACAGAACTTTATTATACTTTGTTTTAATTGGAATTTTAGTTGATCTTTTGCCTTTTTGACACTAATCTAAAAGTCACTAGGGACAATTACAACATTGTCATCATAGCTCTAGGATTTTACATTAATTCCCCTAACTTACTGATAGGGACTTTCAAATCTTACAGTAATTCAGAGAACACAGTAAAATTCTAAGTGAAATATTTCAAAACAGTGTGTATATTTTTGAATAGTATGAGAGAGTAACAGATTTCATGAGGAATTTCTTGTCTCCAAACATTGAAATAACTTACAAAAAGGCGTTTCAAATTTCTGCCTATGTAGTTCCTTTTAAATTTTTATTTCAATGTAACTAACTCTTTTTAGAAAGGAGGGATATGTTATATGTTTATTATTTGAAGGTGGCAAGATGGAAAAAAACAACTTTGGGGTTTAATTGTTTCCAAAACAACCACAATCTTTCTTTCCTTCCCCCCACCCCTTGAAGGCCATTGACTTTATTGACCTAAAAACTTTAAAGGGACCTTGACTGTTATGCCAAAAATAGGTACAAAATGGCACCAAACTGATCAGAGATGAAGGTGGAGGTGAGGTAAGGGTCCGGTAATCCAACCAGAGAAGCTGGTAACTGTCTCTATGGAACTGGCAGGGGAAGGGGGAGGAAGGGAGTTGCATCACAAGAAGGTGTTACATCACTCTTGAAGGCACCCAAGACATCCCAGAGACTACTTGGCATTGGCACCACAGGTGTCTTTCAGCCATTTCCTGAAGATGACTTCATCATCCCTTTTTTTTTTTTTTTTTAGCACCAGAAACTAGCCAAGGACCACATATATGCTGTAAAGCCCCTTTCCTCCAGCTTCTTGTCCAGGATTTCACCAATCCTGACCAGGCTCCCCACTGGCCTTACCCCCTAGGCTATACAGCAAAGTCTCTGTGCCTTAGGGAGCTGGTCATCTTGGACAGGCTTGATAGGCAGCTCTGGCTTCCATAAGGGCTCCTCTCTCCACCCAACAGTTGACCCTACCTTTTCTCTTTAGGGTAAGCAGGAGCTCATGCTCTTCTTCCCACATTCATTCAGGTAGTTATAGTGTCTTGTTAGGATGCTGCCTCTCTCCACCTTTGGTTAGTGCCTGGTACTCCAGAGTTCAGGTATTGTTAGAGTAGAAATCAGTGGGGGAAGGAAAGACAGGATTCATTCCCATTTGAGTGACAAATAATTACTCAACCTGAGGTGTTGGGAAATCCCTCCCATAAACCCATTTCATTCACTGTCAGTTACTACGTTAACGTAGAAGAACCAGGTGTCATCAGATTAAGGGATTTTCCCAGTGTTGAAACATGCACAGAGTGCTGAGGCACCATCATCTAGGTGACACTGATTCACTGTAATTTGTGTCAGGGTCTTAGCTGCCCCATAGGTTTCTCTTAGTTATCCATGGAAACTTTTCAACATGGTGAAACCAGCCCAGGTGCACTAGGCCATCCCCCTCTCAGATGCAATGAATGCCCCAAATACATAATACAGGAGGAGGGAGGCTCCCAGACCAAATATAAAGACCTCCCGTGTGGAAGTCCTAGGCCACTTTCCTCTCTAGGAGGCAGCCAGTTCTGAGTGAAGCTCCCTCCATTACAGCAAATAAACTCTTCATACTTATTCTCTAGGTCTTTTGACAGAAATATTTCAAGAAGATAAGAACTGAGGAGTGTTATTGCTTTATAACAGTATTATTAATTTGGTATAATTATACTAATAGACATAGGTTCACCCTCTCTGTTGTTGTCTTGATTAAATGAATATAATCAAATTACTTGATTAAATGAACATAATCAAGTCCTAATGGTTGATATAGGCTATATTTAGTAGTTTAGAGGGGGGGGGGGGAGAAAAGCAAATTCTTGGGCTAAAATCAGAATAATAAGGAGACATAATATTTAGCATTAAAATAGCTAAGAAAAGCAGGCATGGTGGTGCATGCCCGTAATCCCTGTGGCTCAAGAGACTGAGGCAGGAGGATCATGAGTTCAAAGCCAGCCTCAGCAATGGTGAGGTGAGACAAAATATGGCTGGGGATTTGGCTCAGTGGTTGAGTGCCCCTGATTTCAATCCCCGGAAGGCCCACCCCCCCTGCAAAATAGCTAAGAAAATATAGACTTTCATTATAATCCAGCATTTGGTGGTAGACTCCTCTGGAAACATTTATTCTAGCAAGATAGCTTTGGAGACCTGGGAAAATTATTTGGCTCTTACAACTGAAAAGAAAAACAAACTGTCAGAAAAATATAACATTATATTAATATAACATTACTATCTTGGAAAAATTCTTGCTATCATGAGAATGGGTTAGGAGTAAGAAAAATCTACCTGGTTCAAAACCAGAAACCACTCTTCAGTATGGCAAAAGCAGAAGAGAAGACTTAATAAAACTTCTAATTTAGTGGTCTCATATGGGTTCCATGCATCATTATATCTAGCAAAGGGAGAAGTCTAGTGAATATTAGAATGAAAACCAATGAACCGAGAAAGAGAGGTTAGGTAAGGGGAGAGAGAGGGAGGGAGGGAGGAAAGGAGGGAAGGAAGGAAGATGAAAGAAGGAAGAAAGAAAAATAAAAAAGGAAGGAAGGGAATCTAAAATGATTTGTCATCAGCAATTATTTTCAATTACTTTTATTTGTAGAAATTACCTTTATTTATTGGTAGACTCCTCTGCAAACATTTTTTTTTTCTAGCAAGATAGCTTTGGAGACCTGGGAAAATTATTTGGCTCTTTCAACTGTAAAGAAAAACAGACTGACAGAAAAATATAGCATTACTATCTTGGAAAAATTCTTGCTATCATGAGAATGGGTTAGGAGTAAGAAAAATCTACCTGGTTCAAAACCAAAAACCACTCTTCAGTATGGCAAAATCTGTAGAATTTCTGTGGGTAGCTTAATCTCACAGTACATTACATAATCAGCTAGACTATGACCTTGCAAATCTTATCAGTGTATACATTTATACTTTAACTGTTCAAGACTGAGAAAGATGTAATGCTGGTATTTTTTCTTCCAGGCCATGTGGTAGATTTTAAAATTTAATCACAAGCTGTTAGCAAATCAATGGACAGTTAGGCTCACTGATTAGAGCTGATATACTGGAAGGAGTACTGCTGTCCCTGTGGAATTGTTTTTTAAGTAATAGGAATAACTTGAACATTATTAAATGCTGAGAACATTTATATTTTCAAGGGCAGAATAAGAAGCTGAATCAGTGATTTACATTTTTTTTAACATTTAAAAAGAAAAATTTCCTTGTAAACTTAATCCAAATGTTGCTGACCAAAACCTTAACTATATTTTCTTCTTTCCTTCTCCTTTTGAAACAGAAAGAGAAATGAGAGGAATGAGGGTATGCATGGGAAGGTAGAGTTGGTCTCTTCAAGGATACCATTAGGGAGCTCCATGGCTAGTCCATGCCTGCCTAACTTACCCAGGTGCAGTGTGTCTTTATCTGTATCTAAATCAGTATATCATGTCATACCTACCACATCACATCCTATCATATCACATTCACCATATATATTGGGTTTTCACACACATGAGCATCCCAAAGGCAGAGTTCATGACCTGATCACCTTTATATTTATTTCACAGCTTACCATTATTCCAATACCTGCTTTATGTTTGATACTGGCTACATTTGGGTATACAAAGCCTGTAGTCTTGCCTTTGGGTAACTGGGATGCTGTTTCTTATATTTGCATCATGAATTCCTTCATCTTACGGACTCTCAGTACCTTGTCTGATTAGAACTTACTTGATGACAGTTCTTCTCAGATCAAAGTTAGGGTAAGAAAGTTCTTAGAAGGCATAAAAGTCTTCCTTTACCTATTTCAGATTATTTAATCCTTAATAGGACTGGCAATTTCAGAGAATGAAAACTATAAATCTCCATTAACTGAAACCCCTCAAACAGGGAATAAGATTGGGAAAGTGCCCTAAGGGAGAAAATAAATAAATCCACTGATAACATATGTGGAACACTTGATGCTTACAAAGCAGCTGTTGAGTCCCAGGTTATATCCTTCTTTGAGGCAAGAGATGAGAGGAAAAAAAAAGTTTCAAGTTGGCAAGACACTGACTCTTGGCTAGCCAACAAGACTTCCCATTTGAATTCCTAGACAGACTTTGTTAGTCAGCTTTTTGTCACTGTGACCAAAATCCCTGACAAGAACAACTTAGAGGAGGAAAGGTTTATTTGGGACTCATAGTTTCAGAGATTTCATTCTTGGTCAGCTGACTCCATGGTGTGGTTGAAGAAAGCTGTCAGCTCATGGCAGCCAGGGAGCAAAGACAGTGAGGAGCCAGGAATAAATACAATCCAGGCCATGTTTCCATTGAATTGCTTCTTTCAGCCATGGCCCACCTGCCTACAGTTACCACCCAATAATCAATCCAGGTTATTAATCCATTAAATGTATTAATTCACCAATGAGATTACAGCTCTCATAATGTAATCATTTCACCTATGAACATTGCTGCATTGCTTAATAGGTAATCTTTTCTGGGGACATCTCTAGATACCATAAAAACATCTAGGAGACAACTTTGTGTCCCTATCATTTATGTCAGACTCTTCCCTTTACCAAGAGAATTTTCTCCTTAAGCCTGAGATCTTCAAGCTGGGATAATGACCGAGCTAGCCAGGCAAAAAGAACTGTGATCTATTTTGTGCAACCTACTTTTGATATATCTGGAAAATGGTTTGGATTTAAGGACTGTGCAAAATACTGAGCAAATCACATATGTTCTGAGTTTCAAGAAAATAAGTGAATTCGAGTTATTTTGTGGCTCTTAGCAATTTCTTATATATGGCAATAGTACCAAGAAAGTATTTCATTACAAAGCCTATATTTTGAAACAACTGAGGGTAGAATGAGCTGGGGAAAGTCAAGACACAGTTAGACACCTTTTACTTACTGTTTTTCCAGGGAGATATTTTGGAACCTATTTCTGCCTGGTTGTGCTTTGTTGTTGTCGCTGCTGCTGTTGTTTTTCAGTTTCACACAAATATATACAGCTGAAAGTGGTTGGGAAATAATTAAAGCCAAATCCACTGTCTCAAAAAGTGAGCCAGAAACATTGTGATGTCCAAGCTAATATAGTTGTTCAAAACTATATTATTGGTTAGCACGTGCACACACACACACACACACACAGAGAGAAAGACAGAGAAATATATGGTAGGTCATGCATGGTATCCATCTGTGTCAAATACTTGCCTGTAGACATACCACACTGACTTGGCTGATTCTAAGAGTTCTACAGGTTAAAGCATTCAGATGCTTCCAAGTTCCATCACATCTATCAACGGAATGGTGTGTTCTTTTGTATTGAAAAGATCTTCATCCAGATTTTTAAAAATGTTAATAAAATATTGGCTTTATATAAAATGTTACAAAAGGGGTTGAGAGGGCAGGGTGAGGGGGATGAAATGGAGAAGCAACCAACTGTCTAATACTACAGGTAACAAGATTTATTGAAGACTATGGCTCTGATATCCTTAGAAGAGCACTGGAATTTCTTGGATACAATATTGTTCTTTACCCTTTTAATTTGAAGATGAGAGATAGTATAAGACAGTTTTAGGAACCTTTATTGGTTTATTTTTTTCAATCACCAGGAACTTTTTGTCAATTGATTTTATGGAAGCCCAATATGTAGATAAAAGAGCGCCTCCTTGGGTCAAAGCTGGGGTGGGGAGCTTCAAAACCCCCACATCCCACCTGTTCCTTTAGCCATTCCTGAGGATTTCAAGCGTGGAATTTCTGCAGTGGTACTCAAAATTAAATTCCTAGAGAAGCCATATTATTACCATCCAGAGCTTTCTTAGAAAAGCTAGATCAACTCAATCAGAAATGTGCAGTTAGATACAGAACTCTGGGGTATACAAGCCCTTTAAATAATTCCAACACATGTTTGAGCTTGAGTAACACTATTGCAGTGATTCACAGTTTGGTTCCCACTGGTGTAGTAAGTAGAAGTCTGGCCTAACATTCAGTGAATCTGGAATATAATGGTGGCTCTAATTGATTAATCCTATGAATTTGGATAGGTCATCAATTCTGTTTTGAGCCTACAGTTTTTGTGTAAAATTCTGATAGCTATTTTATCTTTCTCATGGGTAGTATGAGAATAGTAATAATTTTGAAATTTAAAAATTTTAAAAGTACTTTAGTTGTAAGAAATGTCAAATACATCAATGTTGTAGAATAGAAGAATCAGACTCATTTTAATACAGGAATTGCATATAATCAGTAGGATTTATTCTAATTGATATATTAGAGAAAGTATTTAAAAATAAAATTTACAACTTTAAGTACATTATTTAAAGGATAAATACAACAAAAATTCAAAGTGTCTTAAACATCTAGGCATAAAATTATCTAGATTTATTTTGTATAGTTCAGATATTTATTGAGAAAAGGCAAAGTTCCAGGACAGTATAAAATTAATATTCGTTGGTCATTTTTATGTCTAGGTAAAATGAATACATTGTTTATTTAGTCCTCAATATAAATATCTGTATTAATTTTGATTATTATTCATGTTTGATAAACAAGAAAATAAAAACTACATAGGTTTCATAATGTGCACAAAGACACCTAACGATTGAGTGCTGAAGGTCAGATTAAAATTTAGACACATCTGGCTAGATGTGGTGTGACACACCTCCTGAGTTGCTGAGGCGAGAGAATAGCAACAGCTATTCTCTATATCTATATATTATATCTTGCTCAGGCAAGATCCTAAATCAAAAATATGGCATATATACCCAATGGAATATTACTCAGCAACAGAAGAGAATAAAATCATGGCATTTGCAGGTAAATGGATGGAGTTAGAGAAGATATTGCTAAGTGAAGTTAGCCAATCCCAAATAACCAAATGCCAAATGTTTTCTTTGATATAAGGAAGCTGATTCATAGTGGGATAGTGATAGGGAGCACAGGAGGAATAGACAAACTCTAGTTAGGGAAGCGGGGTTGGAGGGGAAGGGAAGGGGAAAGAGGTTAGAAATGATAGTGGGACGTGATGTACATCATTATCCAAAGTACATGTACGAAGGAATGAATTGGTGTGAATATACTTTGTATACAGAGTATGAAAAATTGTGCTCTCTCTATATAGAATAAGATATATATATAATTATATATATATCTATAATAAATAATAAGAATTGTAATGCATTTTGCTGATATTTAAAAAGTCTGTATATGTATCTCAGTGGTAGAGCATTTGCCTAGTATGCATGAGTCTTTGAACTTAATCTCCAGTACCACAATAAAAGATGAGAAAGAAATATAGATTAGACCTATTTAATGAAAAGTTTTATAACAACACTCTTTCTGAAAACATAGGACCTAATTTGAGATAAAAGTACTTTTCAGATATTTTATTTATTGAACTAATTGGGGTATTAAAATATGAGAAAATTCCTAACATTTCTTTTGAAGATTTCATTCAACAAAAATTTAAATTCTTTGTTTATATTGAAGACATTTTAAAAATTACCAAGACCTTCTCTGTAATTACTGAAAATTACAGAGAAGGTATTTGTAAATAAGAATCGAAATCCAGACACCAAGAAAAGATGAATTGATGGTATAAGCATTTGAACTTTAATACAGAGAATGACACCTTAATCAAGAAAGGGGCTGAAAGAAAAAAAAAATGGCTGTTTGTAAGTACATCAGATAAAGGATTAAGATTTATAATACATAGAAACTTCTATAAATCAGTAAGACAAAAATTATGAACAGCTTAATAGTTACATTAGCAAACTTGCAAAGAGGAAATTAATGGTATACATGTAAATCTTTAGTAAAGACATAAAATGAGGTTCATCTTCCAAATCCAAGAGAGTCACATAAAAACAATAATGCTGGAAGACTGCCACAAAAAAGAAATAATTCATTGTCAGTGTTGTTCAAGGTACTGGGAAACAGATGCTTTCATATACTGTTGGTAAGAATGTAAATTTTAATGGATGATTGAGATAGACAATGGAAGTAAGCATTTGACAGTAACTGTGCAAGTTTCATGCTCATAAATCATTTGAGACATTAATTTTTTGCAGATCTATTCTATAGAAATGTTGCATAAGCCTTCTCAGGCGCATATATATATATATATTTTTTTTTTTTTCAATGAGCTTATTTGTGGCCATGTTTGTAGTAGTTTGTAGTAGCAACATTTTAGGCAAAAACCCATTAATTACTAAATTGTTTTACAAGTGTTTCATACCACATTGTTGGCCATTATATCATAATCACTACAAGTTGATATCTGACACAGAAAAATATCCAAAATATATCATTAAAGCACAAAAAACAAATCAAGCCTCAAAGCATTCACAAATGTTATGGCTAGACTGATCACATTAAACATTTTTACACATAGGCACATTTATGAAATTCATATACATTCAACTATATAAAAATAAAACTATGATATATGTGGCTTATTTTGGACATTGATAAAACAAATTTGAAAACGAGCTGTCCTCCTTTCAGACAAAAGTAGAAGGTGGGTTTTTACATGAGATTTTGATTATGCTTTAGAAAATATTTGCATTAAATTAGCTGTGAATAATTGAAGTTCCTAAAGTAAAGGTCTGTTTTAGGTGGTCCTATGTTTGACAAAGCACCTAATGAATGATATTCTTTATTCTCTCACCATGTAAAAGCAGCCATGAGAAGAGGCAGTGAAGGAAATGGCAGGTGGATTTTTAGCATAATTTTATATATTCATCAATTTTAAGTGGTTCCTTCCACTGTAGTCCTCTTCCATTGTAACTAAACCTCAGAGCAAGTCTTACTCTGCAACCCAGCTTGTGTCATCAGTACTTAGAATAAAGTATTCAGGATAACCTTTGTAATGGACAAAACACATTGAAAAAGAACAATGATCTTTAACGTTGCTGCTATCCTACACCCTTCTGAGGAGTGCTAGTTATTTACAACCTGCCACATGCCCAAGAAACAACTGCAATTCACTGGAAGAAGAAATTGGAGCAAGAGGGACCTGGAAGTGTAAAGACTTCAGAATTCTCAGATGTATTAGGGGGAATACTTACACACATTCCCTACTGAGCATATATTACCTTAATAATTAAAAATTGGGAGAATTAAAACTACCTTATAAATATAAACATAAAGTAGTACTTAAATTTCCCTATATTTTTGTATTATTGTACCTCTGCTGGTATTTTCACTACTGAATGTTTTCAGAGAAATTTACCTAATCATCCCTGCTGAGTTGCTCAGCACAAAGAAGTGCCCTGGTTACTGTAGGAACTAGTCTCTCCCCATCACTCTCAATATCTTGATTTACTGTGGGATTCATTAGCAAAATTGCAACTCTGCACCAACACCCCAGCCACTTCCCTGCTCCATCCATACAAGCACTTCTGGGGAAATGCATGAAAGCAAGCTGATCTGTGTTACTAGAAATTCATAATAACTAAAATTTTATTCCAAAGTCTCCTCTCCAGCATTTCCACCTCTAGTCTCAGAAGATGACCTTTTTTCCCTACTGGATGGGCAATAGAAGAGGCGTTGTCAGTAATGATTTAACCCAGTTTTCGGTATTTCCATCTATTGCTTCTGTCACTTTTCCTTTTTCTTTCAATTCAGTAAAAATGTCTTGACACATGTCTCCACAATCCCATTTTATTTACTTCTAAGGTTTTTAAGATTAGAAATTAAAGTCCAGGTTTGAACTCACATTTTTACTTCTCATTACTATTCCCTCTTCTCCTTCCCAAACTTAACTACATATGTGAAACCATAAAATCCTCATCCACTCCTGTTAAAATGAATGTCCTGCTGGGTGTGGTGGCACATGCCTCTAATCCCAGTGGGAGACTGAGGCAAGAAAATTAAAAAAATAAGAAAGGGTTGGGGATGTAATTCAGTGGTGAAGTGCTGCTGTATTTAATTCCCAGTACCACACGAGAGAGAGAGAGAGAGAGAGAGAGAGAGAGAGAGAGAGAGAGAGGTGTTCCTTTCTTTGCTATCCAAGGATCCCACTTACATTACTTACATATTGTTGTCCTCTTTTCTGTATGTCTTTTTCACTCCCTTCTACTTCCCATCCCAGGTTTACTTCTACCAGCATAGAACTCCCATCTTCAAAAAATTCATAATCCATGCAGATACATCCGCAGTTCTCTATTCCCTTTGCTATGATTTAAAAAATGGTCCAAAGGTCCATGTGTTAAAAGGTTGGTCCCCAGGGTGGCCCTCTTGGGAGACGATGAAATCTTTAAAAGATGAGGTCAGTGGGAGGTCCTTAGGTCGCTGGTGATATATAAGGTAGAGTTCTCATTCGACCGACATCTTGAGTTCTTGCAAGAAATTGCTATAAATGGAGATAGTGTGTTCCCCATACCCATCCCTTTCAGCTCCTGGTTGGAGATGTAATCACTTTCTTGCTCCTGCACATTCTTCTGCCATTGCTATCAGCACCCAGAGGTGATGTAGCCAAGCGACCTATCTCATAGAGCCTATGCTATGTCATTTGATCTCTGGACCTCCATAACTGTGAGCTAAATTGACCTCTTTTCTTCATGAGTAACCTGAATCTGGTATTTCATAAATACCTAATAAACCCTTTTACAACAATATTCCTTGAAAGAGTTGAGAAAACTCACTAAATGCACTTATTGTTCTGCCTTTCTTGATCTATTTTGTATCTGTTACTCCATAGAGATTAATCTTATCCAGGACATCAATCATATGCACAATGCCAAATCAAATGTTCATTGTTCATATTTTATATTATGTATTATTTTACCTACTAGCATTTGATTATGTTGCTCTTGTTTTGAAAAAGTTGGCTTGGATTCCAGAATACCACACATTCCTATTTCAATATAGAGTCTACTGAATTTTCTATGTACATGATTATAATTGCCTGGATTATGACAATTTTATTTTTCCCTCCTAATATTTAAAGTTTTTTTTCCCCCACAAATTATTACAATGCACAGGAAATTGGGAATCTTATTGTGAGAGCAAAGCCTTGCTTGTTATATATAGCAAATACACCATTCTTCTTTAAAGAAGGTCCAGTTTCTGTTATGTGGCGTTTATCAAGTTAAGGGATTTTTCACTTTTTGTAGTTTTAAAAGAAATTCAGAACATAAGTTTTACATATTTTTAAATTGACTATCATAACATTTATTTATTTATTAACTTATTTATAAAACAACTTGTATAGGATTAAGAATACATGTATTGCTTGAACATTTGCTAATATCCACCCACAAATTAGGGAAGGGAAAATAAAATAATGCATAACAATTTTTTCACTCTTTGTTGATCTGTCTTGAGTTCATTTCTGTTCTCTTTTGAATAAAATTTCTTAATTTAATTGTCCAACCATGACCCCAAGGCGGAGACAAAGAAGTACATTTGTCTGAGTGCTTTAATTTGGTTTTGTCCTCCTCATTCAGACTTCCCTGACTTCGTACCTTTGGAGTGGTCCCTCTAGCAGGTTCTCAATTCTACCACTGCCCCTTGTTGTTTTGGCTGGGGGATGTGCATCATATGCCTGTGGCTTCTGAGCCTGCACTGCTATTAGTAGTGTAATAGTTCTGGCTTTGGTTATGCTTAACACTCTGGATTTTCAGTTTCAACTCTGTTTTAGGCCTCCAAGGATTCTCCATGACTTGTCTAGCAAGCTCAGCTGTGCAAGCGAAATAATCTTGTTGCATTTGCATTTCTGTTTTCTAGCAAGAGATCCTGTGTCAGATTGCAAAATGCAGAAGTCCCATTTACTCTGACTTTTCTTAAAACAGTTCTTTTAATAATTTTGGGAGTGTTGTAAAGCAAAGATTTCCTGCTATCATTCTACTTATTTCTATTTGAAAATTGCTAATTATTGTGAAAAATATAAAGAATATATGAAGTGTATAAGTACATTTTAAAGATAATAAGTGAACATCTGTCTACCCATCACCTAGATTAATAAAAAATAATACCACTTGTGCCTCAGAAATGCCTCTGTGCCTCTCAACACTCACAGCCTCATGAAAAACCTCCCTCAATCAGACGGCAAATTTTCTGACTCTGAAGTTAATAATCCCTTGCTTTTACTTTATAGTTTTACCACCTGAGTGTGGGTTCCAACCATGTATTGTTCAGATTTTTTCTGGCATTTAATTTTATGCAAGTGTTGTCTAGCTATACTTTTTTCATGAATTTTTGCTTAAATTATCAAGATATTAATTCTTATCTAGATATATTACAGGTATAATTTATATATGATGTGTTATATCATTTTTAATTAAAGGACATTATGACTGATTATATATCTGCAGGTTTATGTGTATTGTTTACATATATCAATACATATGTGCAATTATAAAAATAATATGAAATTTCTAGCTTCTTGTTTGACATTTGTTCTAGGCATTGGGATACCGTTGAGTGGTAACCATAGGTTTGTACATATCCAGCCTTGCTAGAAAGCACCAAAATGTTTTCAGAAGGGTTTCAAAAAATTTCATTCCCATCAGCAGTAAACAAAACTTCCTAATTTGCTAATTATCTCACTCAACACATAATTTTATCCACCATTTTACATTTTTTCAACTTGGCAGGTGTGTAATACTATATTATTTTGGGTTTAATTTGCATTTCCTGATTACCAACAATGTTCAGAATCTTTTCATATATTTCATACTTTTTCTTTTAAGATTTAATGCTGCTATGATTTAAGTATGTCCCACTGAAAGCATGTACTGGAAAGTTAATTCCCAAATCAACATCATTGGGATGGATTAATGCCAATCATAAAAGGACTTGAGGCTGTAACTTTGATCTTTGCCCTTTCACCATGGGATAACAATGTAAGGCCCTTGCCAGACTCCAGCACCCAGAACTGGACTTCCCAGCATCTGTAACTATGTGCAATAAATTTTCTTATTTTTACCAATTAGCCAGTCTGTGATATTCTTGTTATGGTAACACGAAATGAACTGAGACAAATACTCTTTTCCTTGGTTCATTAGACATTTAAAAATTTTTTTTTAGTTGTATTTGGACACAATATCTTTATTTTCTTTCTATATTTTTATGTGCTGCTGAGGATCAAACTCACAGCCTTGCATTTCTAGGCAAGCACTCTACTGCTGAGAAGTTCCAAATACATCAGACACTAAGCTCTTACTAGCTATATATGCTGTGAATATCCATGGCTTGGTGTATCCTGGCTTTTGCATCCCTTATAGTTGTTTTGAATAATAATTAATGTACTTAACTTTAACATAATTGATTTTTTTCCCATTGTAGTATGGACAGTTTTGGGTATCAAGCCATTTCAATCTTTAAATGTAGATTATGACACCACCAGGGAGGTACTAACTGCTGCATTTAATTACAGTTTTCCATCTTGTTAATGAACCTCACCGCAAATTTGACATCTTTAGTTATTGTTTCTTTTCAAATGCTCTTCTCTTTGCTTTTGCGACAACTTCTTGGTTCCCCTTCCACTGGTCTTTGTCTTCTAAGTGAGATTGTATTCTCTTACATGTTAATAAAGTTATTCTTTGTCCACATTCTGTACTTAGCCTGTACTTATTCTACCCCTTCAGTATTTCTGAGTAACCTCTCTTACTGTCATGGCTTCACTTGCCACCTTCCAGCTAAGCCACTTCCTGGGTGCTCTTGGTCTCTTATCTAGCTGGAGCTAGACATTTGCACTTGGGTTTCACATAGTGAACTCAAATACAATCTTAAATTCTCTCTGTTTCAGAGAATTCTTTTGTACTGTATGATATGGTGGTTCTGCTATTCTGCTATGCCACCTAAAGATGCAAATGTCATTCTTAATAACTCATTTTATATGCCACTACATCTTAATAACAGCATCGTATTTTCTTTTGTAGGTATTTTTCAACCCTACCTATTTCTTTTCATGCACATTATCAACCTTTGTGTTTATTTTCATTTTATGTAGAAGTCATTATTTTTCTTGACAGATTTCATAACTGTAAAACTCACCTTCACCACCAGAAAACTTACTGGAGTTTTATGATATCAGTAAACACTATCAGTTTTCTGCCCTACATTTTCTGAATTAGAAATCGAATTAGAGAATAAATGTAGACTCTACTATGGAAAAGCAGACAGCAGAGTATGGCTTCATAAAAGGACAGATCTACACCACCCTCTAAATTAGGCAGGCAGCTGCATCTGGTCATCCAAACAGTGGAGTGATAGGCTCTCCCTGTGGTATCAAAGGTTATTCCTCTAAGCTACTGCTGAATAGAGAGGGGTGAAACGGAGGACACCTCCCAGAAGGCAAGCTTACCTACAAGATAATGTCAAAGAGGTAGCTCACTTCCCCCAGACTCTTCACTTAGGTGTTTTCATTCACACTCAGTGTGAGGCATGTTGCATCAGAAAAGAGGAAACCTAACTTGCTACCTGCTTCCTGGTCCTGGGGCTGCACATGGCTAGATGACACCTGACAATCAGCCAGGAGGCGGTGCTGTGGGTTGTGACGAAAAAATCAGACAACCTCTAGGATTGGCTCAGAACCCTTCTGCCCTCATGGACAGCTCCTGTCTCCCATTATGGCCTGTAGGATGGGTGTAGATGTAAATTCTCCCCACCCTGCTGCTCTTTACCCTGATTGGCTCCTGTACATTATATTAGCTGTGTGTGTTTTCTCATTAAAGAGATCCTGCTTTGACTGGTCTCCCTGATGCGTCTGATTGTCCTCCAGCGGGGGAGGGCTGGGTGCCGGGGGTCAGCCTACCTTTGCCTTTCTTGGCTCATCCTGGTCAGGGCGTGCTCTCCCCTATCTCTCTGCAGGTAAGGAAAGAACGGGGGCTAAAAACCCTGACACTTGATGGGAAATAATGAGTGATGGGTAGGGAAGATAGGCACCAGGCATGGGTGTTTAAAGGGACTGTCTAAAACAAAGAGAATGGCTTATTCTTTAACAAAACCCCCAAAGCCTTTCAATACTTACTCATTTCCTATAAGACACTGTTCAAGCTCTTTAATGAGGTATAGAAGACAACACTTTTTTCTTCCTTTACTATATTCTCTGGCCTCCACCATCTTGCTATATTTTCTTACTTGAACCTCAAAATCCAGCAGTAGTTACCTGCCTGTAACTTCTAGCATTTTCTGTGCCTTGTCTTGACTTTATTCTTCTTAATATCCTAACTCTTCTTCCTGGAGCATTCCTTAAATTTATCACACATATATCAGTATCTAACTTCTATTTCTTTGTATACTTGAAGTCTCAGTCTCAGCTTGAGCTTCTTTTTTTTTTCCAGAAAAATTTGTGTGTCCTCAACTCCAACTCCCGAAATGACATTTCTGTGATGAACCTGTGTTGTAATGATCTATATATGTATACATACATACATAGATCATCATACATACATATACATATATGTATATGTATATATGCATATATATATGTATATATGCATATATATATATATGTATATATATATATATATATATATATATATATATATATATATCCCCAACTAGACTATAAACTTTCCAATTTAGTTATCCTCAGAAACCAAGAACATTGCAGACATTTAAAATATTTGATAGGTGAATCTTGGTTTCCTTTAAACTTTTGATCTAGTTGTCGAATATCAGTAATGTATTTCCCCTTGGATTTGACAATAGATTTGTCTTCCTAGCTTTAATGCCTTCTGTTTTCGTTTAGGTATGAGTTCATCCCTAACCTTTCTTGACCTCAACCAACTCCCACTAGTCAGCCAAGTCCTTCAGAGGCCTATCACAAGTTCACCTGCACTTAGCCTGCACTGGACAGACAAAAGGGACCTCCCTTTTCTCTTCCTCTGTCTCATCTCCTCTAGAGATTGCAGCTTAGAACTATATATAGGATATAACAAAGGAAAAATCTCTGATTTCTGTACTAAGAGAAAAAAAAAGACATTTTTTTTCAGCAAACATTTATTAAATATTACAGTAATTTTTTTACAGGGTGATCAGATGATCATGCCAGCTTTATAACAGAAAATCTAATACAGGGAACAATTGTAAATTATGATCAAATAAAAATTTTCAAAATTAATCTGGAATAATTCTCATAATACACATAAGTTGCTATACATATGGTTATGATACTAATAGCAAATAGTTCTTGTAAATAACTATTAGGTATAGAAGACAACACTTTTTTCCTTATATTCTTTCCTTTTGGTGGAGCAGATTATCAGCATTTCTCTTTGTTCATTTTCTTGTACCTAGAAGCAGCAATGAATACTGGTGGTTTTCCTTTATGGCACGTGCAGTTTCATCCCTATCTCTTGCAGGTACCTATGATGATTTTTATTCAAATCTCTGGTCTAATTTCTTTTCCTCTAAATACTTACGGCACTATATGTCTAATGATAACCTTCCCACCTGATAATTCTTAGAGGAATAGATATTTTGTCACTTCCTATTCAGATATTTTGGAAGAAGAGGCCACGGATGGCTGAGTCCTCAAAGCACCAACTGACCAATATGAAATAGAAGTGAAATAATAGCTTTTTAGCCAACAGTAGTGCACAAGGGCATTGCATTGGCTACATTTTGTTGTTTGTAAGCAACAAACAATGACTTCATTTGAGGCTTAGTTTCTGTAACTTACAGAGATCCTGGAATTAGGTTTGTGTTGTAGCCAAAGCAATTTTACACGAACAACTTAAATAAGGCTTTTGCAGGCTCTTTGTACTTTTCCATAGTACATAGTACATATCTATGATATGCTAACTGCAGCTACAACTCTTTAAAGATCTACTTTTTATCACATGTTTATATCATCATATCTATATTTAAGCACCTTAGTTAAACCCATCATCAGCCATGCTTACAATTCTGATGAGATTCATTTTGCTTCTAGGAATTAATTCCTTTTACCTCTTTTTCACAATCTTAAATTTTTCTTACTTTCAATGATAAGGGGTTTTTAATTTTATCTGTAAACATTCCTACAAATATTTCTAGCCAACACAAAACAGTTTATATTGTTTCTTAAAAAAAACAAAAAACATTTTGGTGTTTTTCCTATCAATTTATTCCAATGATAAGGAAAAGAAGAATCTTCTGGACACTGCTAGATAACATGGTGAAAAAGGTATAGGAAAGCAGGGGACCTTATATCCTTGATTTCTCACACAATTAAATATCCTTGCCTGTATAATGTCAGTTTTTCTCTGACCATATGTGATGGTTTAGATGTGAGGTGTTCTCCAAAATTTCCTGTGTTACTGAAGGAATGTTTAGACCCGCAGTAATGACCAAATTATGAAAGTTATAACCTAATCAGCGGGTTCATTCATTTGATGATTAACAATTTGAATGGATTAACTGGATGGTAACTATAGGCAAATGGGCCACTGGGGGAACACCTTGGGGATTTTATCTTTTGTTCCTGGCCCTTCCCATTCTCTCTGCTTTCTGGCTGCCATGAGATGACCAGGTTTTCTCTGCCACACCCTTCTATCATGACATTCTCCCTCACCTTGGACTCAGAGTGATCCAGTTGGCTGACCAAGGACTGAACCTCTGAAACTGTGAGTTCAAAATAAACTATTCCTCCTCCATATTGTTTTATTCAGGTATTTTGGTCACAACAATGAAAAGTTGAAGAGCACACTTTACAAGTCTCTTTTTCAGGTTCACCATAAATCGAGGCTCCATTGACCATCTATCAAACTTAAAGTGCCTCAAAAAGCATACTTTATGCAGAATTTCCTTTAAGTGTGAGTATTATAATAAATTGAGCTTGATTAAAAGTATGCCCTTACTTCCCTCATTAAACATCCACAAACTCAATTCTCCATTATTTTTTAATAATAAGAATTAGTGAATAGCTAATAATAGTTATAATTTTGATTTTGGTTTTTGCTCTCTAGACAATTTCTAAGGTAAAGTTTTGTTTCCAAGTGAACAGTAATGAAGGGAAGGTCATGACTTCCTCAAGCAAGGAAGCTTTTTTGGAGAGCATTTCACAAGTCCTTTGGGTCTTCAAAGAAATCCTGATTTCAATTTTTAGGTTATAACTTAAAGACAAACAAACAAACAACAACAACAAAAAACATAGGGTCTTATCTTACATATAAGAAAATTTTCTGCATTCAATTGTAGTTGTAATTCATTAACCCAAACTCTATGACCTTGGTTTTCAGGAGTATTAGCCCTGCAGTTAGGAGGAACAAGAACTTATTCCAGCAATGTCATACGATTTCTCAGGTTCAGTTCCTGACTTAAGGCAATGATTTTGAGGTTAAAGATTTTCTTTTGTTCTTTTATCCAATATTACTAAGAAACCACCATCTTATCTTGTATATTTGAAATTATTCAATTCATTTAAATTGGATAATGTCACCACCTATCTGATCCCCTAGACCTTCAAATTCCATGTTAACCTTATCTTAGGTTCACACAAGTAAGAGGTATTCATCAAGGGCTATTGCTTACCTATCTTCACTATATAAATAGGATTTTCTTTTAATTTTATCTGTGTTTAGATTCTAACCTATAGAGAATATCTCATGCTGTCTTTGAAGATTTGCTGAGTGTGACCATTCATTTTGTTCTGATTCTTAAGTCAGCTAGAGTTTTCAGGATAGTAAATTGGCTCTTACTAAATTAGATGGGAAAAAGTAGGGACAGACAAAATTGAAAAGATATTAAGGCATTTCCAGTAAATGAAAGGAAGGCTGAATATGAACATTGGAAGGGGTCATTTCTGAGGGTACTAAAAATTTACTGCTGTTCTTAGGCACTCTTTTCATGTGGCTCAGCTTCAATGGTCATTTAAAAATGATGTAGGCCATTTAAAAAGTGACCTAAAGTAGGTATTTGGGTCATTTTTTAATATGTAAAATTGTATATAAAAAAGGATAGGAAAAATATCCATATTATAGTGAATGAGAAAGAATATGAATAAAGTTTTAAGTTTTAGCATCTAGAAGTAATGACCCAGAATAGGGTGGGTAAATGAAAAAAATAAGTAAATGAAAAAAATTTTTAGATAGAATCAGTTTTAATTAGTAGAATATTATCCAAGGGGAAGTGTCTATTAAGTAGTTAAAAATTAGATATTAGAGTATATCTTTGAGGAGAATAAATATTTGAAAATTATTATAAAAACAAGAAATTTGAAGTACTGGGATTAATGTGGATTCTTTGAAAAAGAGTATGTTGAGAAAAGGCCAAAAATGATCCAAGCATATTTCAATATTTAGCAGAGCTGGAGTAAGAGTAAGATAAATTAAAGTATCAAGTTTAGAAATATAGTTATGGAGGGTAGAGAAAAAAAAGAACTTTTTGATATCAGAAAAATATTTTAATATAGCACATTTTATTTTCTAGCCAATATTATACTCAATCAGAAAAATTAAAATAATTTCTATTAAAATAAAAATTATGGATTTCCAGATCATATGTTTTTAAATAATATTTATTTATAATAGTAAAAAAGCATCATGATATTTAAAATCTTGCAGAATAAAAACCACAGTGGAAAAAATTGCAGAGAGATAGCACAATACTCGAAAACTTTATTAGTAACACACATAAACCTAAGAAAAATGGCAGCACTGTTTTACATGGATTACATGGTTAGGAAATGCACAGATGTTACAATAAATATGGTACTTTATTTATCAAGTTTGCTGATAGAACTGGGTATCAGAAAAGTTGTAGCTTATGGATTCATGTAAAATGGTGGAAAGATTATCTTAGATTGGGTAGATGAGCATGAGTTTTGTTCATAACATAGGTAGTAACTGAAGTAGTTGGTAGACGTTTGAGATGTGTGACTGTGTGCTTTTTGTAAATCACTACATGACTCATTTCAGCTAGGTACAGCTTTCTGCATTCACCTAGTGTTTTGCACAGACAAACATTGTGAATAAGAAAACACAAAATTCAAATTGTTGCCTAATGTGTCTATTGTGTTATAATAAATTCACATTTCCAAAATAAATAAATAAATAACAAAGAAATTGCTGTTATAATTTTCATAAGTAAACATTATCCTAAAATTGTGACTGATGACAAATTTATCTCATTTCTATATATACACATTTTTGTAATCTGATTTTGCACCTCTCTTTATTATGAGGTAGAGTATGGAATGTACTTCTTTACCATTTGAATTTTAGGTTGTATATGTGCTATCCTTTGGCCAATGGTGCTTTACCAAGCATAGGATAAAAGGGGCTAGTACTTTTAGGTTTGTTTTCTCTTGCTAAATGATTCTAGGCTAGCCTGCTGAACATGAAAAGACTCACGGTCAAGTAATTTCCAGGTGTTACAGCTAACCTGGAGCCAACAGTCAGACATTAGAAGTACATCCTATATACCAGTCCAGTCAGGTAGCCCAAACCAAAACTATTGCTCATCCAGAACACAAAATTGTGAAAATAACATTTTTTTGCTTTAAGATTCTTAATTTTAATTCTTAACTTGGAGGATTGACAGGAAAAATGATAGTTAAAGGCAATAGAAAATAAAATAAAGCAGATATTGCTTGTATTGTAAAGGCAGGTAATTGTTTGTATATACCATGATTATACATTTGGATAAATCCAAAAGGAAATTGGAAAATTGTTTTAAATCATTATAACATGCAATTATTTTGTGGTAAATAAATAATTATACCAAAATAATTTTTATTTATTATGCTACAAAATTTTTTTTGGTCTTTATCCTCAGTTTCTAATACAGCTCCAAAAGCTATTGGAAATTACTGAATGATAGGAGTGTTCTTATTATGGCAATGATGTAACTTGTTGTGGAGCCCCTATGTAGCTTCAATATGGAGGTTGAACACCAGAAAAATCAACCCAGTGATTTTAGGGTTGGCACTTTTACCCTTGATTTAATCAATTATGCCTACATAAAAAACCCCTAACAAAATTCTCTGGATATGAAAGCTCTAGGGAGCTTTCTGATTGATGAATCTATTGATGTATTGGTAGGATGGTGCCTGACTCTATGGGGAAAATTCTCCTGCTCTCAGAGCTCCTCCTATATCTTCCTCCATGTATTTCTTCACCTGACTGATCATCTGTACATCATTCATTATAGCATGGTAGTCATAAATAGTGTTTTCCCATTCTTTGAGTCACTCTAGTGAAATATAAAACCTCAGGAGGTTGTGGGAAGCCCCAAATAAGTAGTCAGCTTGGAATAAGTGCAAGTAACCCAAGGACCCCACTTGCAGCTGGCATCTAAAGTAAAGACAGTCTTACTGGAGACTTCGCCTTTCAAATTTTAGGATCTGATGCTAACTCAAGATAGATAAGGTCAGAATCAAACTGAATCATGAAATAGCTAGTTGGTGTCAGAAAATTGGTATCAGAACCAATTAATAATGTTTAGAGGATATATTATTAGGGCACAGCAAATATTAAGTACCCAAGTATGAATTTAGCAAGAAATAAGTAGAACATTTTAAGATAACTGGACAACCCCCATAAAGTCTCTAGGGAAAGACTTGAAAATTATATCATCATCCTCCCTGAAAGCTTTCATATTGAAATCTCCATTAATTAAAATGCTCATGGCAATTTATATGCTTATAGCAATTCTGAACCAGTATCAATGAGTTTTGGTAAATTTAACAAATGATCCATGTTAAATTTGCAAGAAAAACATATTGTTACACTTTCTGTCAAGATCCTACCAAGTAGGATCCTACCAAAAAATGCACATGTAGTGAATTATAATAAAATGTGATTTAGACATAATTGAATAACTTCAAGGTTAAAGAGGTGAGTAAAATTATTAATTTTTGGATGGCAAAAGGAAAGTTTTGTCTTATCTATTTTGTTTTCCAGGATGAGAATGATTTCTCCAGATAAATAAAGTGGAGAGAAAATTCTGAGTAGAAGCAATACTTTGAATAAAGACACAAGGAAATATCCAGATTTATCATTGTATTTTATTCCTTGATGTAATTAGCCTTCTAGAATATTACAGTGTCATTTCCTACACAGTGTCTAGCATACTGTTTACACCTGCATACCCAGAAGATATGGGTGGCCATTGTGGTAGAGTGGATTTCTATCCATTAATAAAATGGGGTTCTGGTTATATTAATACGACTCTACCGTTTGATTATGAACCTTATAAAGGATGTGTCTCGGAGAAGCAGTATCTTGAGTGTAAATTACTTATTTAAGTAGAAATACCAGGAATTATACCCAAAGAAATAGGGAAAATGAGGTGGGGAAAAAAGAAAAGTCAGCAAAGTTAGTGTCCATGAGTGGTTTACAGAGGAAAACTTGGATTCAATCTCTTTAGAACTCCTTGAGTAATCAAACAGAACTTTCCCCACAATCTTCCCACATGGAGGACAATGTGTTTGACCACAAAAGTCCATCCTTGATTGGTTAACTGCTGAGTTCTGGAGTATTAACTCATTTATATTTCGAGGTTGTGGCAAACTGGTTCAGAGAAAGTTCCTTGGATGACTGAAATAGCCCTTAGGCAGATAACAAAGAAGATATAAAGATATAAGGTAGGATGATGTTAGCTTTATAAAAACCCTACTACAACTGTTGGTGAAATCTATCTGGCTACATATATATGGAAAAGAACATTAATACCTCCTAGGGTGTGTATATTTCCCAAAGAAATAATATTCGATGATTAGTTTGGTTTTCCATACCTTTGGGGTCTACTCAACATTATGAGGAAAGTTTGGGTTGTTCCTATACTCAGTACTGTGTCATTAGTGGTGATTAGAATATAAGCAGTGAGAAGGTGGATGTGACATATATGGGTTGAAGGTGGTAGATAAATGGTCACACATCACCTCACATGTTCTTAAATAATGGATAGAGGACCCAAATAAGTCTTCCTCAAAAGATCTTAATAAGTTACTGGAATTATAATGTCAAGCAGCATGATGGGAAGACTTTTCACACTGTATAGCATTTGGCAATAACTTTCCAGTTCAGCTTTTTCTCTAACATACATACATCATGGTAAAATGACAATACAGAAAGATGGGTTTGTCAATTAATTTGCCCTTTACCTAAACTTCAGAGAAAAATGTTTTCAAAGGTATCAACAAACCTTTTTGACTTTTTGTAGATTCTTGGCATATCATGATGTTTACTGTCAGTCCATGAACATAAAGACATTTGGGATGGACAGAATTTCTTACATCAAAGTTCTTATTTTTGCCATAAATAGGTCAGATAAACCAAAAAAGGCAGGAAATTTCTATATTAATCATGGGGAGTGTAGGTTGAAAATATTCCAAGCAAGAGAAAGTACAGGTTTTGACCTGAATGCTCCAGTCTATCCTCATGATAGTTTATACTAACCATAGACCTTACTGTGGTCTCTGTGAGTTGGCCTAGCTCTCTGACCTTGCATCATGTCGTCTCCTCCCTTTTACATGACTAATCATGTTCCAGTTCAACTAGCCATCTAAAAAGTATTTATTTTTTATTTTAAATTTGAATATAGCAAACTACTTTCTAATGTAGAGTTGTTTAATTGTCTGGTCTTCTTTCCCTTGAGTACTTACTTTATATACCTCATCACTGAGGTGTCAGCCCAAAACTTACTTTTTTTTTTTTTTAATATTTAGATGTTGTATATGGACACAATATATTTATCTATCTATCTATTTATTTTTGAAAGAAGAGAATGATTTTTTTTTAAATTATAGCATAAAACTGACATGGACTATTTTTAGAATTTAACCAGGGTAAATAATGCTGTTGTAATATTTACATTTCTCACATTCAAGGGTAAAATATTACATATTTTGTTGTTATCTTGTTGTTATGAACTAATTTCAGCAAAATTTTATTTAAAAAATAGTAAGTAGCAATTAATATATGTTTTTAAACTGTGTGAAGATAAAGTTAGAAAGGCAACTGGTAACAACCAGCAGAATTAGAATCATTTTGTTAAACATTAAGAAACATATTTCTTTTTTAGCTATTATATCTTCATACCTTTTTCATTGATAAGACAAGTGTTGGCTATGGGTGCTACATGATTAGTATGTTTCTTCTTAAGTAACAAATACTTCACTGATTAAGACTCAAGTGCATTTTCTTTTTGGAGAAGAAACAATTACCTTTATCTTTTGTACCAAGGTAGGCAAATACAGCTGAAATACAGCTGTTGTAAATCTTCTAACTCCCCATTAAGCAAGAGAAATAAATTATTAAGAATGCATCTGAAGTATTTTCAGTGTTTAAAATAATAGGCCTTGAATAATTTTCAAAACTAAGTTCTCATTTTGATATAGGATTTGATAATCATTACACATTTGATCTGTATTTTTTTCTATCAACTACACTTTGCCCTCAATATGGGTTAGTGTTAGGGCCTCAAACTATTTCTACATATAGAGCATCTTTAAATAAGTTCCGTTTTCACTGAAATTATAAGACTTTCTTCCCTCACCTATGTGCCCATAAATATTAGTGAGCATACACATATGTATACTTGCATACATATGTATGTATATATAAGTTACTTTATCATTAGAATAAAACTAGACACTAGGGAGATAACAACTCTGAGAACAGTTGGTCTTCTGTAGAGATATTCCTCTGTGCTGAATAAGGCAGGTATAGTCTGCTGAAGAATATGATGAGGCTGTAGGAAGTTTTCTCATCATCTGTTAATCCTGCATTTCCAGCTGTCACCACCCAAGCTACATGCTCATCTGCTTCCCCAGCAGCACTGGTCTTTAAAGTCACATCTGTTGAAAACAAGATATTGGTTGAGCATCCAATGCTGTTTGCAAACTTTCTATAACTCTTCACTCTCCACTTTGTGTCCAATCTTGGTATCAAAGTGACCATCAAATAGATTAAGAATATTTCCCTCTGTAGAATGCCCAAATAATAGTTTCTGAGCCTCTGCACTTCCAGAAGGATAGATATACACCTTCATTCCAGCTTCTTTTCACTTCCTGACTGCTGGAATAACATCTTCAAAGAACTCTGCTTTCCTGGGATGAATCTCACTTGATCATGGTGCACAATGTTTTTGATATGTTTCTGTATTCGATTTGCCAGAATTTTACTGAGAATTTTTGCATCTATGTTCATTAGAGATATTGGTCTGAAGTTTTCTTTCTTTGTTGTGTCTTTGCCTGCTTTTGGAATCAGGGTGATATTGGCCTCATAGAATGAGTTTGGAAGTGCTGCCTCTTTCTCTACTTCCTGAAATAAACTGGAGAGAATTGGTATTAGTTCTTCTTTAAAGGTCTTGTAGAACTCAGTGGTATATCCATCCGGTCCTGGGCTTTTCTTGGTTGGTAAGCTTCTGATGGCATCTTCTATTTCATCACTTGATATTGGTCTGTTTAAATTGTCTATATCTTCCTGATTCAATCTGGGCAAATGATATGACTTAAGAAATTTGTTCATGCCTTCAATGTCTTCTTTTTTATTGGAGTATAAGTTTTCAAAATAATTTTTAATTATCCTCTGTGTTTCTGTAGTCTCTGTTGTGATATTACGTATGCTGGTAATTTGAGTTTCCTCTTTCCTTCTCTTTGTTAGCGTACCTAAGGGTCTGTCAATTTTTATTTATTTTTTTCAAAGAACCAACTTTTTGTTTTGTCAGTGTAATTCATCACATCAATAGACTCAAAAATAAGAATTATATGATCATCCCAATAGATGCAGAAAAAGCATTTGACAAAATACAGCATCCTGTCATGTTCAAAACACTAGAAAAAACTAGGGGTTACAAGAACATATCTAAACATCATAAAGTCTATCTATGCTAAGCCTCAGGCCAAAATCATTCTAAATGGAGAAAAATTAAAGGCATTCCCTCTAAAAACTGAAACAAGGCAGGGATGCCCTCTTTCACCATTTCTATTCAATTAGATGAAATAAATTAAAGAGATATGTATAGGAAAAGAAGAACTTAAATTAGCACTATTTGCTGATGATATGATTCTATACCTAGAAGACCCAAAAAGCTCCACCAGAAAAGTTCTAGAACTAGTAAATGAATTCAGAAAAGTAGCAGAATATAAAATCAACACCCATAAATAAAATGTATTTCTGTATATCAATGACAAATCCTCTGAGAAGGAAATGAGGAAAACTACCTCATTTTCAATAACCTAAAAAAAAAAGATACTTGGGAATGAACTTAACAAAAGAGGTGAAAGATCTATACAATGAAAACTCTAGAACCCTAAAGAAAAAAATCAAAGAACACCTTAGAAGATGGAAAAATCTACTTTGCTCTTGGATAGGCAGACTTAATATTATCAAAATGACCTTACTACCAAAAGCACTATACAGATTTAATGCAATTCCAATCAAAATCCCAATGGCATTCCTTATAGAAATAGAAAAAGCAATCATGAAATTCATCTGGAAAAATAAGAGACCCAGAATAGCTTTAGCCATTTTTAGCAGGAAGAGTGAAGCAGATGGCATCACTATACCAGACCTTAAACTATATTACAGAGAAATAGTAACAAAAACAGCATGGTATTGGTACCAAACCAGACTGGTAGACCAATGGTACAGAATAGAGGACACAAAGACTAATTCACAAAACTACAATTATCTTATATTAGACAAAGGTGCCAAAAACATGCATTGGAGAAAAGATAGCCTCTTCAACAAATGGTGCTTGGAAAACTGGAAATCCATATGCAACAAAATGAAATTAAACCCCTATCTCTCACCATGCACAAAACTCAACTCAAAGTGTATCAAGGATCTAGGAATTAAACCAGAGACTCTACATCTAATAGAGGAAAAAGTAGGTCCTAATCTTCATCACGTAGGATTAGGTGCCACTTCCTTAAATAAGACTCCTATAGCACAAGAATTAAAACCAAGAATAAATAAATGAGATGGACACAAACTAAAATTTCTTCTTAGCAAAAGAAACAATCTGTGATGTGAACAGAGAGCCTACATCCTGGGAGCAAATTTTTATCCCTCACACATCCAATAGAGCACTAATCTCTAGGGTATATAAAGAACTCAAAAATCTAAGCACCGAAAAAACAAATAACCCAATCAACAAATGGGCCAAGGACCTGAACAGACACTTCTCAGAAGAGGATATACAATCAATCAACAAATATATGAAAAAAATGTTCATCATCTCTAGCAATTAGAGAAATGCAAATCAAAACTACTCTAAGATATCATCTCACTCCAGTCAGAATGGCAGCTATTATGAAGACAGACAACAATAAGTGTTTGGGAGGAGGTGGGGAAAAAGGTACACTCATACATTGCTGGTGGGACTGCAAATTGGTGCAGCCAGTATGGAAAGCAGTATGGAGATTCCTTGGAAAACTGGGAATGGAACCACCATTTGTCCCATCTATCCCTCTCCTCAGTTTATACCCCAAAGAATTAAAAACAGCATACTACAGAGACACAGCCACATCAATGTTTATAGCAGCAAAATTCACAATAGTTAAACTGTGAAGCCAACCTAGATGCTCTTCAATGGATGAATGGATAAAAAAAAAAATTGTGTCATATATACACAATGAAATTTTACTCAGCAATAAAAGAGAATAAAATCATAGCATTTGCAGGTAAATGGATGGTGTTGGAGAAGAAAATGCTAAGTGAAATTAGCTAATCCCCCAAAAACAAATGCTGAATATTTTCTCTGATATAAGGAGGCTGACTCATAGTGGGGTAGGGAGTGGGAGCATGGGAGGAATTGATGAATTCTAGATAGGGCAGAGGGGTGGGAGGGAAAGGGTGGGGGCAGAGGATTAGCAAGGATGGTGGAATGTAATAAACATCATCATCCAAAGTACATATTCATGAAGACATGACGAATTGGGTGTCAAACTACTTTATATACAACTAGAGACATGAAAAATTGTGCTGTATACATGTAATAAGAATTGTAATGCATTCTGTTGTCATTTTTTAATCAATCAGAAAAGAAAGAAAGAAAGAAAGAAAGGAAGAAAGAAAGAAAGAAAGAAAGAAAGCTCTGCTTTCATAGATCCAGCTGTGAATGCTGCCCTCCATATGTGTCCCTGCAATTGTTTGAATGCTGTGGTCTTTCAGTCCATCACACAGTATCTGTCACAGCCTGGATTATCCATTTCAGGTCATCTACCCTATTCCCAGATGCTGCAGGGATCGAAACAGCCCCATCCAGTGGGCATCTTTTTCAGGCTGTTTTCTCAAAAGATTGGCATCCTGTTGGCACTCCTCCTCTTCCCAATGTGTTTGCAGATACTCTTTAACATTTTCTTTGATGTAAGAAAATAAATGTCCAGATGCTACCATGGAAATCGGTCTGCTGGTAGGGAGGATGGAGGGCTGCACCGGCTGCACCCCAAGAGAGTGTTGGGTTTCTGAGAGCTCTGCAACAATCTGGCGACCACGGGGGACCTGAAGAGTGCAGGAGAGGATACCTCCATGGACCAGCAAGTGGAGAGGACCTCTGTCCAGGGGTCAGAACTCAATGCTCCAAAGGAGCAGGCGTATCTATTTATTTTCAGGTGATGCTGAGCATCCAACCAAGTGCCTCATGTGTGCTAGTCAAGCGCTATACCACTGAGCTACATACCAGCCCCCAAAGGTACTTCTTTAAAATGCATATCATCAACACTTTAATGCTCTTGACAGAATCTGGCTTAAACCATCATATTACTCTATTTTATGTACTTTATATTTTTATCTCAGTGTAAAACATTTATTTTTCATTAATTTTCTGCCTTCACTCCCATAATATAAATCCCACATTACTGGGAAATTTTGCATGTCCTGTCTCACTTAATATCCCCAAACTGCCCCCCACTCAATTTTTTTTCTGGTCAAGGATTAGTAACTCTCCAAGATCCTAGATATAGTGAGCATGAATCAGGATTTCAATCCCTAGTAATTGGACTCCAGAATACTAGTGTAGAAAAGTGGCAAGAAATTTAATGTTACTATCACAATGCCCAAACCTGGGTCAAAGACAGGGGCAGGAAGGATCTTTCCAGACTTAAAAAAAATAAAAAATCAACAAGACCAATAGTCCTTTCTGGAATTCCTTAACATCTTATTTAACACAAATGATAGTTATTCTTTTGATTGCCACCAAGTGAATTTGGAAGGTTCCAGGTGGAAAAGAAATCATGCAGCATGAACAATGATTAGTCCTGAAACATCTGAACCTGGATGGATTTTGAGAGGAGGGAGGTCACTTTCAACCAACTTTGATCTAGGGAATGTAAGTTCTGTCTGTGCTTGGAAATTGTCCTCTCCACCTGCTTATAGAGCCCCTGACTGCATTATTTCCTGATGAATACTTCTTTCTTGATAATATCGGTATCTCTTGCTTGTGTGACAAGCAAATGAATTGTCAGGATTAACTGGGGTGTCATAGATGAGGTGTGAGCAACTTCTGAGTGTGTGGGAGGCGTGAGGGAGAAGGGGGTGAGGTGCAAGTGAAATTGAGCCAGCACCTTCAGCTGCTTTGAAGTGGTTTTTGTCAAACAGAGCTGTGAATCAGCAGGTGTACCACACACCTCCTTGACACTTGTGCCTGCAGAACCGTGAAAGTGAGGTACTCAAAAGAAAACCATCAGCTGGTTTTATAAAGGGGAAAAAATACTGCTGGGTTAACTTCATCTCTCAGAGGTGGGACCTCAGGATAAAAACGTCCACTTAATCTCTTTCCAATCCGGAAAGAATAAACTTGGATCAGTGCTTTAGAGGGTGAAGTGGAGATGTGTTAAGATGAGTAGCCTTGAGCTTAGGTAACATTATAAGAACTTGGACCACATTTGCAAATGTTGCTATCCTTCCAAAGAAATCCTGCCTCTCCTGCACATTGGTGTGAAGTATAAGTGAATAAAACCATTGGGAGTAACATTTGACATGCCTATCATATTTTAGACACCTCATCTCTGTTGAAGAATTTGTCTGCTGGGAATTTAATATGTGAATTTTACTAACATGTATATGTATTTTATCAATGTGGTCATTGAAGCATTATTTTTATTCACAAAGAATTGAGAAAAGCCTTAATGACAACTAATGAGGAATATTCAGTAATTCACGATACTTTTGTAAAATGAATATATTATGTAGCCATTGAGAACAGACTGCACATCTATGTGTAGTCAATATGAAAAGACACCAGAAATATTTGAAGTGAGAAAGGAAAGTTGTAATCCTCAGAGTATATATGATATTAAATTTGTTACTCAAACACAGGCAGAGATTTTTAATTTTTAAATCAACCTAAGTGCATGTAATTTGTAAAGATAATTAATGACAGGTCAAAATGAAAAACACCTGCTGTCACTTACTCTGGAGGCAAAGAGATAGAATTTCCCCTGTAAAAAGTTACAGTTTTCTTCAGAGGATCCACCCTTATGAATTCTGGTTGGAGACTCATATTTAAAATGCTATTAATTTCTTTTGCCCACAGCATACTAATTTACGTGACATTCCACTTAGGCGTTCTCACTGGTCCCTGAGAATTTTATATAAACTTCAGCTACTACCAAGGATATCTGCCTGTTCGTTTGAGTTGCTGGTCATTGTCCCAAAGCTGAATTTCACATTCTTCATGGAGTCCATATTTTAAGTTAGATAATCCATACGTAAAATACTGCAATGAATCACATTTTCGAAATTTGTGAAATGCATCTAGCTCCCTTCACAAAAAAGATAGCATAGAAGTATAAATGCTATTTTATTTATATTAATTAATCATACAGGCACCCTCTCATTCCATATCCAATTAGCATATAGATCAAGTTTTCCCTCTGTGGTGCTTTGACTCTTGTTTTCCTCTCAACTTGAAGTCCTATGTGTACTTGGGTTAGTTTGGTCTAAAGGGGAGTATCTACTCTTCAGATAAACTACAAGTATGAGGTCATTCACTAAGATCACACTTTAAGGCTGTACATGCACAGGTCAACAGGTAGTGTTTATCTATAACTGTGCACACATGCTTGTGAGGGGACCCCAGGCAGCCTCGGAGTGTACCGTGGAAACCAATCAATCTCTCTTCCTCAGCAGTAAGCTAGACTTCCCAAATGGCAGTTCTTATTTTCTAGTCTAACTTGTTTATTTTCAATTCACAAGTTCCCTAGTATAAACTAAACTCTAGAAAGGTATACTGGTACAGTTCCAGAGTTTGCCACCTCCTAGACAGAAATTCAATCTTGTTCCGTGATTACTAAGGTGATCGGATAGCTTTGCAAAGCATAAAAACCTTGTTATGCCCTAGTTTCTTGAACAATCAGATTGTTCAATCTACATCCACCTAGTGCTTGGGATAATAGGTGATTATATGTTTATGCCAATATGGTGAAATAGCTGGCACGTCTCTTGTCAAACAAGAATAAAATAAAAAAAAATCAGTCTGGCAGGCATTTCTCCTGGTAAGACACACTGCTGCTGTATGTGTAAAAGAAAGATGTATAAATATATGTGTGTACATATGTAAACACATGTACTTATTTTTGCAAAGAAAGTTACATCTGGGATGTATAAGAAGCAGTTTATAGTGGTACTGCTGAGAGGTGGGAATGAAAAGTTTGGAAAACTTTTACTTTCTATTTTTAGCTCCACTGTTTAGCACTGTTTTATTTTTAATGTAATTTTATTATATAATTTTATAATTATAATTGAAAAACAAGGGCTTTTTTCTTTTTTAAATATTTTTTTTAGTTGTAGAAGGACACAATATCTTATTTTTATTTATTTATTTTTATCTGTTGCCAAGGATTGAGCCCAGTGTCTCACACATGCTAGGAAAGTGCTCCACCACTGAGCTTTGACTCCAGCCTGCTTTTTTTTTTTTTTTTTCTTATTGTAATTAAAAAGAGGAGAGGGAGAAAACCCCCTGCCTCATAGAAATTCCTGGATATTTGTATGCAATTACTGGCAGGGTTGACTCTGCTTGGAAATCAGCTTGTTCAGAGTTACAAAGAAGTTCCCTTGGATTTGATTTCATGTCAAAACCCATCATAATATGCTTTGCATTTAAATTGCACTTTTGATTTTTGAAAAATAAGTCCAAGCATATAACACACATACTCATCCCTGCCCCCACCAACAATAGTTTGGCTTTCATTTTTTTTTCTGAAAGATGAGGCAACAAATCTATAGAATTTAACACTTTACTAGGTAGACTTTGAGTATGCATTTGTCATAAAGACAAAGTGGGATGTGAATATATCAAGCAATGAGAATGTAAATGAACAAATATGCCACTGATATCACCTGAGGCCATACATAATCCTGAAGGATTTTCTGGGACTGAAAACATTTGGAGACCTGCCTTTAAGAGAATCACATTCAGAGTCTGAGACACTTTTTAAGTAAGCTAAGCTGAATTAAATCTCCATCTTTGAGAGTGGATTTGCTATTCAGCAACGGCAAAGTCCTTGCAGCCATGTTTATGTATAAATTGACCAATCATGGTAAATCACAAATAGTTTGACAACAAAGTGTATGTGTGCATGAATCAGTTCTGCTCTTTTATAAGTCAGTCTTGATGACTCCAAAGTCCATGTGAGGAATTAAATGTTCCCAGCTTTAAGCATCAGGTGTTATATGTCTCAAGGAGCATTGCAAGTTAAGCAGGGATGCTTCTGTTTAAAGATAACTAGCAGAGTCTCTTGCTTTACGCTGGCATATATTGATGTGTGATTCTGGTGGAGGAGAGCCCTCTGCTTTGATGCATAAATCAGGAAACTGCAAGAAATTTGCATTGCCAGAAACTTTCCAACCTGAAGTCAGAACTTTCATATCATTAAATTGATCCACTGATACTTGTTTTGATTAAAGCACCAGCTAACTCATAACAGCATCTGTACTCAGTGATATAACTCAAACAAGCATAATGAATGCCTATCTTTTAATTTTTTATGAAAAGGCTTCATAATATATAATTAAGATGTTTTTTACATGTTCTACTGATGAACCATCTGCAGGTATGACATTTAGCATCTGTACTTAAAAGTAGCCACCTGTTACAGTCTGGTAATCCTGACTGTGAATCATTTCAGATAAATAGAATTTGGGATCATTTGGATTCAGAGTTTTTCATGAATCTGTCATATTCTTGACACTTACTATTTTATTGCAGTCTATCTTTTAGGTTTTTTTTTTTGTTTAACTCACATCCATTGAGAGATCTAGTCAACTATACTTGTTTTCAAGCTAGGAAAGCCTTGGTAAATGTATAGCAAGAGAAAAAAATTTTTTTTTTTTAGAGAACTGAAATTCACTCTTTCCTCCTTCTTCCCTCTTTATCAAAGTCCTATCATATCTGCATTCAAGTACTCAAAACTTTCAGTCTTTGTTTGTGTCATCAATTTCAAAACCACCTCTCAGATTCTTGCCTCACTTTGAAACGCAAAAAAGATCATGGCATTCAAGAGTTATTTGCATCAGATCAGTAAAGGGATCAAAATTTTACACTAAAGGGGAAAATTGCTAATGAGTTTTTTGAGAATGAACTAAGAAGGCAGTTTTAGAGGTAGTTGTAGTTCTTTGGGAAAGTAAGCATTATTCCAGAATTTATAAATTTCTGGGCACAACCGGAGAGATAGCATAAGCTACTCTGCCTCCACCTGAGCATAATCTCACTTTTTAATTGATAGATCAGAGGTGAGCCTTACAGAGCCTAGCCACCCTTCACATTCTATGACAATAAGGTGCCATAGAGGATAAACAAAACAAAAGCAATCATAATAATATCTACCTAAAGGTGTTTTTTTATTGGTTGCTCAAGACAATACAATGATCTTGACATATCATACATTTGATTCAAATGGGGTATGAATTCTTATTTTTCCATATGTACAGATTGCAGGATCACATTGGTTATACAGCCACACTTTAAAATTTGTTATCTTCAAGAAAACACAGGGTAGTGTCATAAATATTTTCAGTAAATTATAGGTCAACAAATAAATTCATTATATGTATGCAGTGGTTGTTTAGTTTTAGACTAAAATGTCCCTAAAAATTCATGTGTTAGAAGTATGGTCCCTAGTGCAACAAGGTTCAGAGGTGGGACTTTTAAGTAATGATCAGATCATGAGGATCTGATTTTACCAGGGAATTGCTTCATTTGAATGGATTCACTGGGTGGTGGTGAGACCATAGGTAGCTGGGACATGGTTGGAGGAAGTAGTCACTGGGAGCATTGCCTTAGGATTGCATCTGTCCTGGGCCCCTTCCTCTCTGTTTTCTGGCTGCAGCTTTCCTCCACCACAACTTTCTGTTTTAAAGTGAGCAGACCATGGACTGGAACCTTTGAAACCATGAGATTAATGAATCTTTCCTCCTCTGTATTGTCAGTGTCAGGTATTTTCTTACAGCAATGAAAAACTAACACAGTTGTATATTATACATGAGACAAAAGCCAAAACAAAACAAAACAAAAAACACCCAAGTTTATATGCTGGTTTCCTGTATAAGGGTTTTTGCTGATCAGTACAGAAAAATCAGCTCTTCCTATTGAACTTCAATATAGCACACTGACTACTTTCCCATTACAGAACACATGATTGTTTTGTTGTATTTAAAATATTTTATATACCACTATCTTGCAACTCAACAGAAAGTTTTGAGAATTCAGGGACCTTGTGAGAGATGAAATTTTACATATACACATTCCTCAATGTGCATTCTTTACACTCTTAATTCCTTAAACTCTCACTTGAGTGTATGTTTAAAGTAAGGAGACAATAACATAAAGATAAAATTAACCCTGGAAGAAAGGCTTATTGCGTACCAGTTGAAGAAGATGCCATACGTGTAGGGATCAAGCTGTATGTGAAGATCACAAATGATAGCAGGTAACATGTTCCCATTGTAACAGATCCTTGGAGGCAGAGTAGCTGGGGAGAGTTGATTCACGTCTTCTTCTGCCACACACTCCAAGGCAAATGCTTACAAAGAAGGGTGAATTTACCTATACTGTTCAAACCTCTCTTTTCGCTCTGAGATTGTTGTATAGAATGCAAATGATGTGTGATGTAGATCCACTATATTTACACATGGGCATAAAGTTCTTTATCAGATCTCTTTGATTATTGTATTAAGTTTTATTCATCTTCCCAAACTATGTAGCATAGTTTACAGAAACCATATAGATACAAATGATATTTATTAGACATTTAAATAACTTTTTAAATTATTCATTTCACCAAAAATAAAACATTGAAAAAATTGTACGGGTCTAGATTGTGCTTGTCAGTGGTCATCTAGCAATTTAAGCCATAGTGAATAGTAGAGGCTGAGTAGCTCTGAACAAGGGACTAAGAATATACAGTCAAAGCCAAAATGGTTTATATAACTATATTTAACTATCTACACATAACTATATATATTACACATATGGCTATATATAAATTTATTATTACATATTACTTTATATATAACATACATACATTTAACATATATATGGTTTTATATAGTTATAGTTAATACACAAGTTATAGTTAAGGTAGTAGTTTAATAGTAGGTTAGTTTTTTGTGTGCATATGTATACATATATGTTTATATGTATACATATATGTTATTATGTATATACCATATATAATCATTAGGGTTAACTTGGTAAACTACATATGATTACATGTATATTTACAAATGTGTAGTTTTCTATATACTGTTTAGTGCAGTTGGGTTATGCATGCACACCCATATATATTCTGGTTTTGGTGGAGTTCTGAAGATCACTCATTTGTTCAGTAATTTGCTTAAAGTACATGTGTGACTAAGCCTATAACTATACTTATGGCTGAGGTTCATCACAATAAAAAGGAACGCAACAGGATTAACAAAGAAAAAAGATAAAGGTAGACCCAGGAAAGAAATACACAGAGTTCTGATTTTCCTCTCCCTCCAGTGATAAATATGCTCCTTTCTCCATTAGTTAAAAATATATAGTAATATGTGTGCAATGTTTCTGCCAAAGGAAGTGTATTAGAAACCATCAGCCAAGATTTATTGGATGATGTTCACATAGGCACTTCTAACACATAACAAAATGTCAGACCCACAGGAGAAGAGGTATTTACATCAACCACCTTATTTGTGCAAATAACCTAGATATACTGAGAGACCACTCACATTATCAGTTAGGAGATGGTTTAAAAACCAACTTCCCATGTGACCATGTGACAGCAATGACAGTTTTGTAAAAAAACAAAAACAAAACCTTATGAAGATAGCAACCTCACGTGTATTATATTAAATCATTTCGGTAGTCCATCTTCTTGGCCCTTAGCAAGGTGTCTTTATAGTACAATTATTATCAGTAGTATCAAATGCAGAATTGTGAGACTACCCTGTCACATTATTCTCAGTTATTCCATTTGGTGCCTAGATTTAGTAATTTAAATCAAATCACATGAACTTTGAAGGCCTATCTTAAAAATCTATGTGTCTTTCTCTAGTTTCTTTGTACGTTTTCTAAGGCATCAGGTACATGCCACCTCTGGCAGTAAGTAAGTTGAAGCTGACTTGAGACAATTAAAGTTGAGACACAGTGTCATGACATTTAGGGTAAATATAAGAGATATAATCCAAGAGAGCATTCATCATATCTTTAGAAAGAGTGCATGTCAAACAGGATATATGCCAAAATCAGACAGTAGAAATTAGTAGTGTCCCCAGTGTGACTCCCCACCCATATAACTTCCTACCTTCATGTGTCCAGTTCTATGGCATCACATCAACTCCATGATGACAGACGATGTGATCTGGAGTGGGTTCTTCCTGGTGTTCTGTCTGTAGAGTGAGGGTATTTGGCCACATCCTGTTGTTTTATGGTCAGAGGTGTCAGAATCTGGTTAAGTTCTAAGTAATCAAGACAGCCTTGAAAAACACTTTAGAAAAACAACACAGAGAGTTTTTCTTCATGAAGAAGAGAAATCTTCTGATCCTTGTTCTATTTTAATTCTGGATGGAGCTAATTTTTAACGTGAAGTATTATGTCTTTTCTTCTTGGTTAAAGTCATTTTATTAGTTTTCTCCTGCTGCCGTAAGACACTCCCACAATTTAATTGCATCGAGTAATATAATTTATTATGTTATACTTATGGAAGATAGAAGTCTGAAATGAATTGTGCTGGATGGACTAAAATCAGGGTGTTGGTAGTTGTAATCCTGTCTGTCTGAGGGCTCTAGGCTAGAACCTATTTCCTGGCCTTTTTGAACTTTCCTTGTTTCAAGGGTTCTTCCTGTATTTTTAAATTCAGTAATATTGTATTTTCTGATCCTTCTCCTGCCATAGCATCTTTCTCTGACTGACTGTAGTAGCAAAACATCTAAAACATCTTCTGATTTTTTTTTTAGTTGATGATGGACCTTTATCTTTTATTTTTTTATATGTGGTGCTGAGAATAGAATCCAGTGCCTCACACACACTAGGCAGGTGCTCTACCACTGAGGTATAACCCCAGCCCACATCCTCTGATTTTAACAACTCATGATTAGATTGGGGCCATCTGGATAATCCTGGATCATAACTGAAAAATCCATTTTAACATTGAAGGTACCATATTTTACTTAGTGCATAGGTTTTGGGGGACATCATTCAACCTTCCTGAACCTACTTAAATTATATGTTGATTTAAACACAACACCTCCATGACTTTGCTGCCCCGGTTCTTGCAAAAAATCTCTTCTTTATTCTTCTCTAAGTCTCTAGAAGTCATCTTGCATGTGGTGCTGAACACTTCTGCTACCAAAGCTTTGCTAATTACTTCACTTCTCAGTTTCCATATAAACCGATTTCTGTTAGGCTAATCATATCAGGTTTTCTGAAATGTCTAGAATCTCAGTAGGGAAACAGCTCTGCTCATGACATAGAGAAAAGGTCATGACTATGAAGTTGGCTTCTAGGGAAGTTTCTATAATTACCTGTAATGGATACATAAAGAAAGAATATAATTCATGCTGACGGAGGAGGAGAAAACTTAGTAAGAATTTGAGTAGAAATGTTAAATTGTTGAAGTTTTATGGATCCAATGATTCTCTTTGTAGAATATGCATCTCACATGTTTACTATTGTAGTCAAATCTGTATGCAGTGGGAGGAGGCAGTGACCCTCCATATAGCATGTTCTGAAAGACACTTGAGAGGTCTATCATACTATGCCAAACTACTAGATGTAGGCTCCAGGCATTTGTCTTTTTAGTAAACTCCCAGGAACATGTGATATGCTTTCCCTTTGATTTAGAACAATTTCATTAGATGCTAAGATTAATTTGGAAAATAGTGTCCTGAGGGATTAGAACTCATGATTTCATAAGGATTAAAACACATCACCTTTGCTCCAGGAGAGGCAAGTTCTGGTGACCACTTAAGAAGTGTTGGCTATGTCACAGTTCAGGACCTCTGTGCCCACAGGGTCCATAATATAAAAGACAGAAATGTCCTGTGACTCCAAGAACCATATGGTATTAGACTGGGAGCAGAAATTCTGTTATTCAATTTCTGTATCCTTGGCCAGGTGGGCCTCATGAGTAAAATAAGGTCTCTGAGCCATGTGATCACTGTGCTGATTGATTTCATATAGCAACTTGATGTGGCCATGAGCTGCCTAGACATTTTGTTAAACATAATTTCTCAGTTTGTTTATAAGGGCATTTCTGGAATAAATACACCTTTAAATCAGTAACATGAATAACACAGGTTGTCTTCTCCAGTGTAGGTGTGCCCCATTCAACTCATTGAAGACCAGTGTACAATGAAAAGCTGAATAATAAAGAATTCTTTCTTTATGCCTGACTATTTTCAAGAGAGGACGTTAATCTTCTGCCTTTGAACTTGTGGTAGGACTAGAGTTGATGAGCTGTACAGGATCTCCAGCTTGCAGATCATGGACTTCTCAATCTGTGTAATTGTATGAGCCAATTTCTCATGGTAACTTTGTATATCTGTATGTCTATGTATGTATATTTGTCTCTCTGTATTCTGTTTTTCTGAAGATCTATGCTAATACCATCACCAACATCCTTTTTATCCCAAATATTTTGTTATGCCTTAGAAGATTGGTCTGGTGGGTCTGAATAAATATTCCTCCTATGATTCCAAAGCTATGTTCTGTACTTTGTTTTATCAGCACACTTTCCATGCTGTATTATAATTGCTTGCCAATTGCTATCTTGCTCAGCAAACCTCAGGTATTCTTCAGGTCAGGAACCATTTCAATCATATTGATTGTTCCATTTTTTGGTATCTGGCATATTTCTGAAAAAATAGTAAATTCATATTGAGAATTTTCTATAAGAGTAAATTTAATTGAATTTTTAATTTTAATCTAATTTTGATTTTATTTAGTACATAGTAATTGTATAAATTAATGGGTTTTATTGTGACATTTCTATACATAAATCAAAAGTGCTTCTAAAAAAGAGCAACAAAATTTTCCTTCTAACTTAACAGGTTGCCATATATTATTCATTGAAAACTTATACTCATGTCATCACATTTCCACCTACATTTTACCATTTGAAGAATCAGCCAGGGAACACAATTGTACATTTTTGTCTTTCTGGGGCAAATTCATGTCAAATATTTTATAAGTGAGGAAATTGGGTAGAAGAAGATATTTGCTACAAGTCATTCACAAAATATATTCTTTTACTTGGTAGATCATTTGTCTTTTTCTATTATTATCATAGGTCCATGAGGTTATTCTAGCCTAACCCCTGCACATAGGCACACAGTACAACAGGCATTTTATAAACATGTTTTTGAAGGTGCTCAATTGATTCACTTAAGAAATCTAGAGGAAAATAAGACATGCAAGTTTTCCTACACTACAAGTTGATACAGAGTATGTCAGGATATATATTTTAAAATAGAGAAGAAATAGAGATTATCTCGAAAGAGATTTAATACATACAGATGTCTTTCTACAAATATATCATTATTGTCATCCTTGACATGAAACAATTGGAGACATAGGTAGGGAGAATCTGTCATAGGATGACCAAACTTTCAGCGCTAACTCCAGATAAGACCAGGGCAAACAAGAATTAGTTGGTCATCTGAGGATAAGTTATTTCATGAACTTTGACGCAATCTGGCTGCAGCAAAATAACGGGGGGGGGGGGGGAGGTGGGGGTGAGGAGGAACTTGTGAAGGTGGATACAGCATGAGTGGGAGCCCTTTATTGTAATACAGTAGGGGTATATATACATAACTAATTACTCACAGCTTATCTTAATAAACATAAACTAGATACAGCAGTCAACCAATAAGGAATCATCTTAATGATTACACACAGCTTAATTTAATTGACATAATCTAGACACAGCAGTCAGTCATTAAGGAATCTATCATCTTAATGGCTCGCTGGTGTTACTTCTCAAACCACTCCCTCTGGCAAAATGCCAGGAGCCATCTTGACTTGTTTATGGACCCTAACAGAACTTCTTGACTATACTTGGAGATTGCTTGGGGAAAGATGTTAGAGATGGGAAATTAGCTCTAAGAAAAACTATCAAACAAAAATGAACAACATAATAGGAGATGAGTTTCATGACCTAACCAAAGCATTCTGGGTACCAGAAAGCCAAGAGGAGAGAGCTGCAGGAGTGCCTAAGATTTTAGGGGGATAATTTTGTTTCTTAATTATACACATGACATATAAATAGATTATCACTGGACAGAAGTATGCAGAGCATGACATTAAACTACTCCTTCTTTTTCCACAGCTAACCAGTCTTTACAATGTGATGCATATCCTTCCTGAAGTTTCCTGATGCATTAGATATATATATATTTTTTTTTTCATTTCTTCCTCTTCACATTTGTTTTGTGATTTTTCTGTTTTCAATTAAGGTCTGTTTTTTGAGATGTTTCACAAGTCAATGCCTAAAGAGCAACTCATTTTTCAAAACCTATCCTTGTATTTTATAAAATATTTTATAAGATGTGTGATGATTTAGTTAACTATTGACCAATTGAGGTCACTTAGTTTTTTTTAATATTTTGAAAATAATAAGTAATAATTCAAGAGGCATTTTTATACATATATATGCACAGAATGAAGAATCTCTGTGTGATAGTAATAACAAAATTCTAATTAACATGTATTTGTTACCTATTATGTGTCAATCTCTGTTATACATTTTGTATCCTGTTTAATCTTTACAATAGTTGTGAGTTAATATGATTATTCCAGTTTTATACAAATGAAGAGATTGCAGTTTAGAGGTGTTAAGCCCTACAAAAAGGTTAAACTGGTAGAAAGAGATGGAGTTGGCGGACAGAACACAAGACAGCAGTCCTACATGTTGGGCCAAAAGTGCAATTGTTTGGTACAGTTTGTCTCTAGAAATCATTAAATAAATGAAAGCCTATCTAATTTATATTTGTTTATTTTTGGTAAAACTTTCCTCTTCTAACTAAACAAGATGTTGGTCAGTCTCATTTAGAAGCTTACTTACAGTTTCACATGCACTTGACATTTCTCTTCTGACAAAGCATCCAGTGTACACAAAATACAATTTTCACTTAGCTTTATAATGTCAAATTGCTTTTGAAAGAGGCCATAACAAGTGCTTTTCTCAGCCACAATGACTGAACTAAACATTTTCCAATATTTTTGATTATGTATGATAACATCTCAAAAATTTGCTGATGTATTGAGGGAAAAGTGATATTAATTCCTATTTTAACTTGCATTTATTTTAGTAACTATCATGTTCAATTTATGCTACTTATATTTTTCATGCATGAAATTTTTGTTTTTATCTTTTGTTCAATTTCTGTCTTTGACTTTTTAAAATAAAAATCCCTTATACATTTTATACTGTTCTTATTTTATGTATCTTTCAAATATTTTATTTTATTGTTATTTTTTGTGTGCTGTGATGAGGATTGAACTCAGGGCCACCTACATGCTATGCAGGTGCTTTACCAGTAAGCCACATGCCCAGTTTGTTTTCCAAATGTTTTATAAAATTGAGTTAATTTATTTAGTTAAGGCATAAAAGTGAAATTGTTACTATCAACTAGTGTACTAACATTCTTTCTAGGATTGGCTAGACTGTAGATAGAGAAATTAAAGCTTCTGATTGTGGTTCTTTTAGATTCAAAGATTCTTCTACCATATTTCTTTTTGCACTGTAGCTTTAAATATTTAGCTGAGAACCCACTGAATAGAATGCAGCAAAATGTGTTTTGAGACTGATGATAACATCAGGAGTTCTTAATAGGCCTATGTATCCAACACAGTAACTGTTAAGGGAAGTTAGCAGTCACTATTAGGACTATTGAGAACTCTTGATGTTATCATCATTCACTGTTTAATTTTACATGGTTTTAAACCAAAACTCTGTTTTCAGTATGAAGCACATGATATTGAATAGACAAGATGTATTTCCTAAATTTAAGAAACTGCTGTTTGTTTTTTAATAAGTTGAATCCAGTTGCAGGTTAACAGATTAAAATAATCTTCTTTTTCTTTAGTCAATTTAGGAATCATTAACCTTAACAAAACATATAAAGGGATACCCCCTGTCAAAGTTATACCCCCAAATTCCCAATGTTCTTAGAATATATGATTTCCTATAACAGATTAAATACAATAACAGAGTAAATACAGAACACTAAGTTCTTCAATACTTGGGAAATCAACTCCCTATCATTTTAAATGTGACATATAATGGATCTTTAGTTATAAAGCTTATAGAAGGCTAGAAATCTATTAATACATTTTTTTTTAAAAAAATTAGAGCTTATAAACTCACCTGAGTTGAAGACTGTAAAATACCAGTTTCTGAAATAATAGAACAAAGTATAAAAATAACATAAATGATAATTAGTAATATAAAATTAATTGATATTTGCAAGCAAGTGGTAATAAAAAGTTTGAGTACATATACTACCTCCCATGAAGGTTTAATTTCTATAGGATCTGTTCTTCTATTGCAAATGAGTAAATAACTGTTTATTAAAATAGAATATAATGTTATAAAGTATGATATTACATGTAAATGGTATATTATTTAAATATAGATCATGATAAATTAAAGGTGAAAATTACAAATAATATAGTAACCATGTAAATTAAAATACATGTAAGCTAACTAATGGGACAGAAATCAGGTTAGTGGTTTCCTAGAGACCAGGGTAAAGGAAAGTGGGACTTGGAAAGGAGTGGGAGAAATCTGTGGGGGCAATGGAAAACTTTTTAATTTTGATTTTAGCTGCAGTTTTAAGATTATATAAAATTTTCAAAATTCATTTAGTTGTGCAGCTTGAATTGAAAATCTTTACCATTGTGCTACATGGCTGATAAGAAAAAAAGATAAAAACCAATCACAAACAAAATAATGTCATCTTATAAATCCCTGGACTGGTTGACATTACTGGTCAATTTTCTCAACTATTTAATGAATGAATTGTATCACAGTCATACAAACTATCAAAACATGAAAAAGAATCACTTACTATTTGATTTATGAGTCCAGTAATAACTTGTTGCTAGAACTAAATAAACATACTTGAAAAGAAGATTACCAAGAGCAATATCCTTCCTAAATACAGATGCAAGAATCCATTAAGGATATTAGCAAATTGAATCCAGCAAAATATAAAAAAAAAAAAAATGCAACTTGACCAAGTAAAGATTATCCTTGAATTTATGGTTTACTTAACATTAAAAGAAGAAATAATATTATTCAACATGTTAAGGTAATAAAGTATAAATATAATTATCTCATTAAATTGCAAAAGAGTGTTTAAAAAATTCAACCCCATCATGAATTAAAAAAAAATTCTCTCAGCAATTTAGATATTGAAGGGAAGCTCCTCATCTTAATACTGAACACGGAAAAAATAGCAGCTAACATTATACTTCATGGCGAGTGACTGAATGTTTTTTACCTAAGGTCAGAATCAAAGCAAGGATGTTTCCAGTCCTTGCTTCCATGCTTCTGTTGAGTATTGTTTTGCATATCTGAGACAGGAAAAATAAGCAAAGACAGGAATCATGATAGGCTGATTGGAAAGCAAGCCTCTGTGCACATCTGTTCTGATTATGTACTTTGAAAATCCTGAGGAAGCAATGCTGGAGGAGTTTCATGCACCTGATTTCAAAACTTACTGCAGTAGTAGAGTAATCCAAACAGTGTGCTATTGATGTAAGGAGACAGATCAATGGAATAGAACAGACTCCAGAAATAGACTCTTGTTTGTATGATCAATAGGTTTTTGACAAAGTTGGGAGGCCATTGAACGGCAAAGACAGAGTTTTTCATAAGTAATGTTGAAACAACTGAATAATCTTCTTAAAAAATAAACTATTAACCTCACAGCATGAAAAATTAACTTGAAATTAATCATAGACCTAAATTCAAAGGCAAAAACCATAAATATCTTAAAAGAAAACACAATAAAAAGGTTTTGTGACCTAAGAAATGACACAAACAAATAATAAATCCTCAAAGTAAAATATGGAATTCGTCCAAACTTAAAAGCCTTGCTCTTTAAAGAAACAATTAAAAAGATAAAGGCAAGCCACAATATGGAAAAGAAAACTGTATTATTTATATACACATAAAAGAAAAAACTCAATCAGACTATGTAATAAACATTAACATATAAATAAACACAATACTAAAATATCTGACCTGATCTCAGTTTAATAGTGATAAAGATATACAAATAGCCAGTAAATACGTGAAAAGGTGCTTCGCATAATTATTTATTAGATAGTTGCAAATTAATATGCCATAAAACATGTCAATGACTAGAAATAACACTTGAGTCAGCGGAACTTCAAACATTGCTGGTGGGCATGTAATAATTCACAACCGCTTTGGAAAAAAAAAATGGCAGTTTTTTTTTCTTACTGAATTAAGCATAAATTTACCATAGGATCCAGGATGACACAGGTATTTACTCAAGAGAAAATAAAATATATTTTACATAAATTGTACCCAAATATTCATGGCAATTTTATTCATAAAAACCAATACATGGAAACAACCTAAATATCAATCAGCTGGTGAATAGAGAAGAAAATTGCAGTCTATGTAAGGACTCAGTAATAAAAAGGAAGGAACTGCTAAGAAAGCTAATTATGGATGAATATCAAAACTGTGCTGCATGACCAAAGACAGATACCAGAGTACTTAACATATTATTAAATTATATTTAATTCTAGGAAAGTTAAATGTAATCCCTGTAAAAAAAGTACAACTGTAGTATTTGTCTTCAAAGGGGAGTAAGAAAGATTTTGAAGGGAAAGATACATTTTTTTATGAGAAAGAGAGAGAGAGAGAGAGAGAGAGAGAGAGAGAGAGAGAGAGAGAGCGCTTTTAAATATTTATTTTTTAGTTTTCGGCAGACACAACATCTTTATTTGTATGTGGTGCTGAGGATTGAACCCAGCACCGCGTCCATGCCAGGCGAGCGCACTACTGCTTGAGGCACATTTCCAGCCTGGAAAAAATACTTTTTAAATTTGATTTAGGAGCTTTTTACACAGTTCTTTTTATTCATCAGAACTCAAATGGACTCATTATATCATCAATTTTTTTTTTTTTAAAGTGAGAGATTTGTACTTAAGGGGTTAAATATATATAAGAAAATTTCCCTACTATAATTTCCTTTTAGACATTCAGGATGGATGTTAATAATTAAAATTTTGCACAAAAACAAATAGACAAAAACAGTTAAACAAATTTTAAGCCCATTATTTCCAAAACTCATTTAATTAGGGAAACTTATTTTCAATTTGTCAATGATAAACATCACTATGAGTAAAGGAAATGAGGGAGACCTCCCTGGGAAAGACTTTGTCACTAAAATTCCATGATTTTAGAAAAATATGCTATAAATATTAGAGTAATATGCTACAGATTCTTTATGAAACACATATACAAAACAAGCAAATATTGACATATAAAAGGCTTTATTATGAGAAAATAGAAACTAAAGAATTACATGCTGCAAATTCAAGTGTCTGATTAGAATTAACAATACTTAACTGTGTTTTCTGTATGGCTAATTCCTGATTAAATGCTGGTTGATGAATACACAGAAGATAGAACCTCAAATAATTTCTCCATTTTATCTATCATAACAAAGTCAGATATGATATTCACATATGATGCAGGTATGTTTGAACAAAAACAACAAAACTCATCTTTAATCAATGTATCATCAATTCATTTCTCTTAAAAATTACTACTTTTAAAAATTCCCTATTAATCTTATAGTTGAGTGGATGAGTATACCTCTTCTTCACACACACCTGGGAGTTCTATAGAATGCAACTTTCTCCTCTTGTTGCCTATGGTAGAGAAAAATAAATGAAGAGCTCCTGGCCACCAGTTCTTAGGGGAGGGTTAACAGTGAACCTGTGGTTCTAATGTGAACAGGTGTGAGCAGGACTTGTAATGGATTACCGAAAGAGTAGATCAGAAGAGTAAGTTTACACAGCTGCTAATCATGTCACTCAGGATAGTTTTTTTTTTTTTTTTGATTCCTGCATTTTTTGTCACGTGTTTGCATTATTTTATTAAATAAAAGTATTCTGGGTTTTATTGTAAGGAGGAGTTTATGTGAGCATTAATTGTCTGTGATTGAAGAGTAAAAGTTATGTGTAAGTATATCAAAGCAGTCTGGAAAAAGTAACAAAGGTTTGGTTTCTAATTCATTTTCAATCTCTGTTATCAGCAACTTGTTTTCTTCTAAAATAGTATGGTATTTTTTATTTTGGAAGTAATGCAAATTTAACTAATTAAGTAGATAACTTGTAAAATAAAAATTACATTAAAAATTAAAAAAACACAAGATTATCACTTGGATGGAATCACTGTGAATGTGTTTTTCTTTCTAGATTATAAAATCATCAATATCACAGGGTAAAGAGCTTTGTACTCCTCTTTTAAAATTTAAGTTCTTGTCTATGTTGTTAAATAGCCTATGGATATGTGATTTTTAATGACTGCATAATTATAAAATAATACTAATATAATTTAATTACCATTATAATATAATAATTATATTACTACATAAAATGATTAAATCATAATTAATAGAAAATTTCCTCTGTGGCTGAGCAGGTGTATTTTTTAGATTGGCTTTTGTTATGTTTAGAAAAATATAAACTAAAATATGAGATCCAACTTGGGCATATATAATAAAACTATTTGTAAAATATGCAGTGATATTTATTCAATGTTCTGTACTTATAGACAATTTATACCAGTCACTTTATTTAATCCTCAAACAATACGTGGCATAAATAATGTTGTTGTAATGACTATCAACATTTAGGAAAAAGATGAAACCATCTCTATTCATTTTTACAGTTGATAAACAGAAATACTGAGACTTGGAAAGATTAAGAAACTTGCCCAGGATAATTTATCTAGCAAGCAGACTCGGGATTTTAATGCAGAACTGAAAGATGGCAGAAAGGAGTTAGACAATGAGTTCTGATTTCCTCACAACATAGAAAAAATTCGGTGAAGGAAAAGCAAAATTGAAAGTTCGGTGACAACATAAATGCTCTTAAGACTCAATATTACAAAGTTGGAGACCTGGAGGGACTTGAAGATAGGTTACCAGAGTAGAGGATAGGTGCAGACCTCCCTGGGGAGGGGCAGCAGAGATAGAGAGAATGGCAAAACTCTTAAGCTCACCCACTTAAAATCATTTGGAAAGGCAGACAAAAATTTAAAGCATGATGAGAACAACAGGGTTCTTAAGCCAGAGCAAACAGCTTAAAACCAAACTGTGAAAAGCAAGCTGAGCCAGGGGTTTGAAACCATTTTATTAGATCCTCAGCTGATTATTCAATCCATTACATCAACATATCTTCCCATGCTCAGATAGTTGCAAATTAATCAAGAGGGAAGTTCCCTGCTATGGGACCTTTTATGAATCCAGCCAGAAAGAATTCTAGAGGGACCACTACTAAGAAATTTGCTGAAATCCCCTCTGCTTCCATCTCACCAGAACAAGGGGAGAGGACTGGTACAGAAGCAAGGGCAGAAAGCTCTGCACAACTTTCACTCAACTCAGGGACAGAGCAACAAAGAAGCTTTTATCCCCAAGCATAGAAAATTGGATTCACCAGTTCCACACCAGTACTGACCACTGGCATTGGGGAGAGGTACCATGGCAAGCCTAGGGACCATACCCAGGATCTCTGGCCTATACCAGAGGGAAGCTGCCTGAATATCCAGAAATATAGAGGTCCCCTTCCCAGATGGTGGCACGCAGGAACAGGTGGCTGAGAGCATAAGTTCCCCAGAAAACTTAAGTGGAAGGCAGCTGCAAACAAATCCCCAGGGAGATTAGTGAAGCTAGAAAATTTTTAGAGCCAAGGCCACAGGAAGTGGCTGTTCCCAACCTTAAGTGGCATCCAGCCTCACTCATGATCACAACTGGTGAGTGGAAGGGCATTGTTTGGATACTGGCAGGATCTTACATCAGACATAGTCAACAGAGGGAATCCATGTTCCTCATTCACAACCTATGGCAGTGGAAACTAGAACCCAGGTCAATCACCTGAATCTCTTTATACAGTACCCCAGAGAATAATGCATCACAGAATATCCACAGAAAACTCACAGTCAGAGTTTCTCTGCTCACAGACAGCTATCAGGAACTTCATAATTACAAAAAAAGGATAGTGTATGGGGGAGCAGGTATATGTTGACCCACCTCAATCATGGGGACACTCTAGAGCCTGCATCCTGAACTCCTGCACAAATGAAACAACTAAATCACAACACTGAATCCTCCAAGCAGACAGATGCAGGTCTCTGAGCTGACAAATAAGAACCAGCTAGTGGGAAGTTTATAGAAACTAAGGAATTGGCTTCTGTGCTCCAGCAACTCTGGAGAGATCAACAAAGAATAATGGATATCTGCTAAATGTCCAAATCCCAATGAAATTTAAACCAAGATTCCACCAGAATTTCCTTCACCTTGACATGGTTTACTATAAACTCTAACATCAAATTTGATCATATAAATAACTCTTTAACTTAAATGGTAATTGTTACCTTGATAACCAACTTTGTACCTTCAACACATTTTATTGTATTTTACCTAATGGTTTAAAACATTAATCAGAATTAATCTTCCTATCTTTGTAGTCCTAGCTCCAGTTTATACTTGCCGCTGTCATTCCCTGTTCCTCCCTTGTGGTATCTGCTACTATCTCAAATATCCACCATCCATATATTTCTCCTTTCTACCTTGGCATGAATTTTTTTTTATATATCTTTTTCCTCTTTCTTTCTTACTTTTGTTCTGTCTTTCCTTTCCCTCTCTTTTTTGCCCAATCTTTCTTCCTCTCCCAGCTAGCCCTCATTTAAAGGTTATAGCAAGTTTATTAAATTTAATAACTAATTATTGACCTATTCCACAACTTCATTAAAAGTTTATACCCATATTTGAGTAACTGTGGTGAAAAATAGCAACAAGTCTTTGATTCTCATAAAGTTGAATAGTACAAGGCTTGGCTTAAAGCAATTATGGCAAATAAGATTTAATGGAATATTTTGGAGTGCTGCTCTTATTGGTATCAGAAGAGGATACACATTGACTAAAATATAAATATCTGAATATTCATCCAACCCAGGGATCTTAAGAGAAAGATGATCACAAACTAGTCCCTCACTTAAAAGAAGTGAGAACTATCCCAATAAATGGGTAGGCATACAGACAATATGAAAAAGCAAAGGGAAAAACCATCCCAAATAGCCCATAATGCTTCAACAACTGACTCCACAGTTGTGGTGTTGACCACAGTAGAGGAAATGGCAGAGACAAATTTAGAGCATTCACACTTAAAATGCTCTATGAGGTAAAAAGAAGATGTAAAAATTAAAATTAGAGAGAAAACACAGGAAGTAAAAGATCACATAAATAAAGAGATGGATATTCTGAAAAAGAACCAAATGGAAATTCTGTAAACTAAAGAAAGATTTGATAAACCAAATTAAAAATTCAAAAGAAAGCATCATTGCTGGGCCTGGTGGTGTATGCCTATAATCCCAGAAGCTCAGGGGGCTGAGGCAGGAGGCTTGCAAGTTCAAAGCCAGTCTCAGCAAAAGGGAGGTACTAAGGTACTAAGCAACTCAGTGAGAACATATCTCTACATAAAATACAAAATAGGGCTGGGGATGTGGCTCAGTGGTCTAGTGCCCCTAAGTTCAGTCCCGGATTACACCCCCCACTCCCGCAAAAAAAAAAAAAAAAAAAAAAAAAAAAAAGTATTATCAATTAGGCCACTATGGTGATAGATTTTCAGGCCTCAAAGACAAAGTATGTAATCTTGAAAATGAATTTGACCATCCCACTCCTCGGTTTATTCCCAAAGGGCTTAAAATCAGAATACTGTAGTGATACAGCTACATCAATGTTTATAGTAGCTCAATTCACAATAGTTAAACTATGGAACAAGCCTAGGTCCCCTTAAATAGATAAATGGATAAATAAAATATTGTATATATACATAATGGAATATTACTCAGGCATAAAGAAGAATAAAATTAGGTCATTTGCTGGTAAATTGATGGAACTGGAGAATATCATAGATAAACCAACCCCAAAAGAACAAAGGGCAAATATTCTCTCTGATATGCAGATGCTAACTCACAATCAGAGGGGTGGATAGAAAAGAATAGAAATACTTTAGACAAAGGGGAAAGAAGGGAAAGGAGGGGAAATTGGAAGAGGAGAGATAGCAGAATGCATTGGACCTTACTTTCCTATGTGCATATATGAATACATGACCAAGGTAATTCTACATCATGTACAACCAGGAAAATGAGAAGTCATATTCATATCCGTAAAATATGTCAAAATACATTTTACTGCCTTGTATAACTAATAAATAGAAATTTAAAAAACATCTTAAGAGATCATGAACACAATATTCAAATAATCTAGTATAATATTAAGAGGCCAAATTTAAGAATCATTTAAATAGATAAAGATTCCGAAATACAAGATAAATGGATGCAACAATTTTTTTTCAATAAAATAATATCAGGATATTTTTCAAACCTTAGGAATTAAATGGAAATTCAAATATATAGGATTCTATATATACAAAATCACAATATATCAATTCCAAGACACATTATAATTAAGATACCTAACATACAGAATAAGGACAGAATTTTAAAAGCTTCAAGAGAAAATTAGCTTGTCACAGTTAAGAGGTAAAGCAACCTGGATTTCAAATGATTTCTCAACCCAGACCCAAAGAGCAAGGAAGGAAATGGACGCCAACTAAAAATACCATACCCAGCAAAATTAAGCTTCAGAATCGAAGATAAAATAAGAATTGTCCAAGATAAATAGAGGCTAAAAGAATTCATAACCAGAACCCCTGCCTTACGAAGAACACTCAGTGAAATATTTCATGAAAAAGAAATAAAAAATCAAAATGAAAACCAGTAAAGTGAGGAATTACACTAGAAGAATAATCCGTTAAAGAAGAATCAAGAATGATTAAACATTAGAAATAAATCAAAATGAAAGAGATAAAAATAATCTCTCAAAAATAACATTGAATGTAAAAAAGATATAGTTTGGCAGATTTGAATAAAAAAACAAGACCTAACATTATGCTGACTCCAAGAGACTCACCTCATAAGCAAAAAAATCCCCAGACTGAAAGGAAGGGTAAAGGCATACCATCCAAATTGGACTTTTAAAAAAGCAGGGCAGACAGTCTGATATCAGATAAAGTGGACTTCAAGCCAAAATGAATCCAAAAAGACAAAGAAGGTCACTTCATACTGCTTAAGGTAATCATACATCAACAAAATATAATGTTCAAAATTATTTATGCCCCAGGTGATGAAGCATCCATATATATATATATATATAAAAATATATTTATTTATATATATATATATATATATATATATAAAACAAACTCTTCTCAATATTAATAATCAAATAGACCACAATACAGTGACACTGGGTTACTTTAGCACATCTCTCTCACCACTAGATATGTCATCCAAATATAAAGTAAGTAAAGTTTTAACAGAACTGAAAAATATAATTAATACTATGGTACCAACAGATACCTATAGAATATTTCATCCGTCAATGACTGGATTCCCTTTCTCCAGAAGCACATGTAATATTTTCTAAAATAGGTCACATTTTAGGTCAGAAGCCAAATCCTGGCAAAAAAAAAGAGAGAGAGAGAGAATGCCTGCATTCTATAAGATCATAATGGAATGAAATTACAGATCATTGATAAGATTAAAAAAACACTCTAACTAATACCTGGATATTAAATGGTATAATTTCAAGTGATGAATGAACAGCAGAAGAAATCAGAGGTGAAATTAAAAAAAATTCTTAGAAGTAAATGAGAATAGTGCTAAAACCTATCAAAATCTCTGGGACACTATGAAGTCAATTTTAAGAGGAAGGTTCATAGCATTGAGTTCATACTTTAAAAAAATAGAAAGATACCAAATAAATAATTTAACTTTACATCTCAAGACCCTATAAAAAGAAGAACAATCCAACACCCAAATCAGTAGACAACAAGAAATAATTAGAATCAGAGCCCAAAGTAATGAAATTGAGAAATTAAAAAAAAATATAGAAAAGATCAGCAAAACAAAGACTTTTGCTTTTCTAATAAGGATAAAGAGGATTTATAAACCCTTAGCCAAACTAACAAAAACAGAGGAGGGCAGAAAACTCAAATTAACAAAATTCAAGATAAAAAGGTGATATCACATTAGACACTGAAAATACAGAAAGAGGGTAATCAGAAACTATTTTTAAAATTTATACTCCACTAAGGTAACGAATCTTGAAAATATTGACAAATACCTAGAGACATATGATCTGCTCAAATTGAATCAGGAGAACATAAAAAACTTAAACAGATCAATATCAAGTATGAAATTGAAACAGCTATCAAAAGGTTTTTCAAACAAAGGAAAGTCCAGGACTGTATGGATTCTCAGGCAAGTTCCACCAGACCTTTAAAGAAGGACTAATACCAATATTCCTCAAATTATTTCATGAACTAGAAAAAGAGGGAAATCTTTCAAACATATTCTATGAAGACAGTATCACTCAAATAACAAAACCGGGAAAAGTCATATATCAAGGATAGAAATACCCTTCATGAATATAGAGGCGTAATTTCTTAATAGAATTTGGCAAACCACACACACAGAAAAACCCACAAAAACCATATTAAAAAGTGTTTATAATAGACAAAAATGCACTGTGAACAAGTACACTATGTCCCAGAGATACAAGTTTGGTTCAACATATGAAAATCAAAAAGTGTAATTCATCACATAAATACAGTTAAGGACAAGAATATATGATTATCTCTATAGATGCAGAAAAAGCATTTTACAAAACACAGCACCCATTCATGTTTAAAACACTAGAAAAATGAGGGACAGAAGGAATATACCTCAACATTGTAAAGGCTATATATGAGGATCCTAAGGCCAACATCATTCTGAATGGAGAAAAATTGAAAGCATTTCTTCTAAAAACAGGAAGAGAACAAGGATGCCCACTATTGCCACTGTTATTAAATATACTCCTTGAAACTCTACACAGAGAAATCAGTCAAGAGAAGAAAATTAAAGGAGTACATATAGAAAAAGTAGTGTTCAAATTACCTCTGTTTGCTGATATCATGATCTTATATTTAGAAGACCACCCAAATTCCACAAGTTCTAGAGCTCATAAATGATTTTAACAAAGGATGAAAAATTGACATCCACAAATCAATCATGTTCCTTTATTCCAATGATAAGTCTGCATGATTAATCTGCTGAAGAAGAAATTAAGAAAACTAGCCCATTCACAATAGCCTAAAACACAAAAAACTTGAAAATTAATCTAACAAAAGAAGTGAAGGACCTCTATAATGAAAGCTATAGACCACTAAAGAAAGAAATTGAAGAAAACATTAGAAGATGGAAAGACCTCCCATGTTCTTGTATAGACAGAATTAATATGGTCAAAATGGCCATAAACACAAAAGCTTATACAGATTCAACATAATTCCCATTAAATTTTCAATGACAAACTTCCCAGAACTAGAAAAGCAGTTATAAAATTTATTTGGAAAAATAAGGGATGCAGGATAGCCAAAGCAAGAAAAGCCAAGTAGGAGGCAACACAACACCAAACCTTAAATTATATGACAGAGCTGTAGTAAAAGAAACAGCATGGTATGACACCAAAACAGGTATGAAGACTAATGGAATAGAATAGAGAAATGGAATTCTATTCCACAGAGAAATGCTCATAAATACAGTTTCTCAAAATAGGCAAAAGTGCCAAAAATATACAATGGAGAAAAAATAGCTTTTTCAAAAAGTCATGCTAGGATAACTCACAATCTATATGTAGTAAAATGAAATTAAACCCTATCTCTTCCCCTGCACAAAAGTCAACTCAAAGTGGGTAAAATGCTTAGAAATTATACCAGAAATCCCACAACTACTAGGAAAAAAAATCAGACCAACACTCTAATATGTTGGCACAGGACACAATTTCCTTAACAAGACTCCTAAACTACAAGAAATAAAATAAAAAATCAGATTAAAAAGCTTTTGCATAGAAAAGGCAAAAATAATGTATGTAAAAAGAGAATCTACAGAAAATATTTGTCACTGCTTCTCAGATAGGACATTAATATTCAGATCTCAAAATGGTTAACATGAAAAATAAACAAAACCAAAACCCAAAATACCATAATCAGCAAATGGGCAAATAAACTAAACAAATGCTTCTCAAAAGAAGAAATATGAATGGTCAACAAATATATGGAAACATGTTAAATATCTCTTGCAATTAGGGAAGTGCAAATTAAAACTACATTGAGATTTCATCTCACTCCAGTCACAATGACAATTATCAAGAATAAATATAATAAGTGCTGGTGAGGATGTGGAAAGAAAGATACACTTATATATTGCTGGTGGGACTGCAAATTGGTTCAACCCCTCTGGAAAGCAGTATGGAGGGAGATTGCTCAAAAAACTAGGAATGTCATTAATATATGACCCAGCTATCCCACTCGTTGGTATATATCCAAACCTTTTTAAATCAGCATACTACAGTGATACAACCACACCAATGTTTATAGTGGCACAATTCACAATAGCCAAGCTGTGGAACAAATCTAGCTGCCTTTCAACAGATGGATGGATTAAAAAAAATGTACATATACACAACATTGTGGCATTTTCTGATAAATAGAGAGAACTGGAGACTATTATGATAAATGAAATAAGCCAAACCCCCAAACAGTAAAATGTTTAATATTTTATTTGATATGCCAACGCTAATCCAAAATAATTGGGGAAGGGTGTAAAAAAGTAAAATTAAAAACCATGTGTAACTGATGTGATTCTGCAATCTGTATTTGGGGTAAAAATGGGAGTTCATAACCCACTTGAATCTAGTATGAAATATGATATGTCAAGAGTTTTGTAATGTTTTGAACAACCAATAAAAAAAAGAAAAAAAAAAAGAAAACCAGTGGACTAGGCAAAAGGGGTCGAAGAAGGAGGAAGGATGGGGTAAGGAAAGAACAGTGAATGAACTTGACCTAACTTTTTAGGTACATATTTGAATATACTACAGTGAATCTCGCCACTATGTATATTCAAAAGACACTAATTTTTTTTTAAAAGGGAAATTACTCAGCAATTTAGGAAAGTCCTAGGTGACTTAGCAAGACCCTAACTCAAAATTAAAAAAAAGTAAAAAGGTCTGGGGATGTGACTCAGTAGTTAAGTGCCTCCAGGTTTAATCACCTGGCACCAAAAATAAATAGATAGATAGATAGATAGATAGAAAATAAATAAATAAATAAATACATACAAGAGGCATCAGAAGAGTAGAGGAAAGGGAACAGGGGGAAGGGAGAAAGAGAGGAAAAGGAGAAGTATTGGGAACTGAGTTTGAACAAATTATATTTCCTGCTTTTATAATTGTAAAAATTAATATTAATAGTATGTACAACTAAAAAAAACAATAAAAATGGAAAAAAATTAATGCAGATTTGCCCAACTCTAGGACTTGAGCTCCTTATAACTAAAATGTATTGCCTTAGAAATATAAGGAACTATATATATGCCTATTCTGAAATTGTCAGCTTCATCAGGAAATGAACCACAGAAGCCCACTGAGCCCTTAGGGAGCATTCTAGATAGCAAAATCTGATGGGCCTGGAGTGGTGGCACATGCCTGGAATCCCAGTGGTTCAGGAGGCTGAAGCAGGAGGATTGAGCGTTCAAAGCCAGCCTCAGCAATGGTGAGGCGCTAAACAACTTGGTGAGACCCTGTCTCTAAATAAAATACAAAATAGGGCTGGGGATTTGGCTCAGTGGTTGAGTGCCCCTGAGTTCAATTCCGGGTATTTCCCCTACCAAAAACAAAACAAATAAACAAACAAAACCTGAAGGACCCACAGGAGTTACCCTGAGATTCAGTGCTATGGGAGCTTAAGGTTCAAGGAGACAGTGTTTATCTTTCTCACAGTCACCTGACTTGCAATTTCCATTTATCTATCTGCATTATCTTTGCTTATACTTTGTTCTTTCTCATTCCTCCACCTGAATGCTTTCTCCTATACAAATGCCATTTGTTTTAGATGAAGTAATACCTTCTCAGCAGTGGTCTCTACTGGCTACTCAAGTTTATTACATTAATATTTTTCTAAATTCCCCCAGCTCCATTTATTCTAACTTTTGAATTGGGCCTAGCTGGTACTGCCTTAAAAATGCTCCTGTCTCTGCATTATTTATGCCTCTCATTTCTGGTCTTGATTTAAGCTCTTTGAAGTAGTTCCCTCTATCTTTTTACATGATGAGCATCAATAATTCTTGAACAGAATTGATGAGGACATATTTATATCACAGAGCAGAAATCAAGAAGTGTTATATATCTAGCTATCCATCTATACATGCTATTTCCAAAGTTTTCAAGTAATATTGGTTTCACAAATCCTGATTATTATTGGTGAATTCTCATTTTTATTTCCCAAACGTCCAGTCCTATGTTGTGTCAAAATTTTTCCTCATCAAATTCTGTACCAAGTAAGTTCCCAGTGTAAAGTCTGGTTGTATTAAGCCTATAGAATTTCAGCCACTGTATTCAAGATAAAAGACTTTAATTTTTTCATAGTGCCTGTGATCAATTAATTTGTGATTTTATTTCCAGGATTTCCAGTTCTAAATCCTCAGCATAACATTTATACCCATCTTCAATGTGAAATCAGCTAAATTCTTTCTGACACTCTCAGCTTGGGGCCTCATTACACCCCCATTCTCACTATTTACATGTTTCCTTGACCATTTCAACTCTAATGACATTTCTTTCTTTTCTTTCTTTTTTTCTGAAAGTGAATATCTGTCTTCCCTTTGCCTAACAGTTTTTTTTTTTTTTTTACATGGCTATTATTATTTGCTTAAACTAAGTTCCTGGAGAACGATGATCTTATTTATTCTCATTGGTGTCCTTCAAAAGCACTTCATTCAAGGGTATTTGTTCAAGTTCATGTAATCAAACAACTAGGAGGGTTATATCATTTGTGCTGTTTTTCATATTCTAAGTTGTACTAGACATTCTAAAAAACTGCAGACTCCATAGCTTCTTTATGTGCCTACGCTGTGTCTGCATCTTTAAAAACACACATATAATAAAACATATGTGCAGAAATTTTTTTAAATCCCACAAATCTTTAATACATAGCTGATGAGTTATCTCAAGTTGAGTAGCACTGTTTTTTAATATTTTTTAGTTGTCAATGTACCTTTATTTTATTTATTTATATGCAGTGCTGAGAATTCAACACAGTGCCTCACACATGCTAGTCAAGTGCTGTATGACTGAGCCACAACCCCACTGGTTTGTTGTCAAGACAAGAAATATAAAGTTACCAATACCTTAGATTTTAGAGAACTTTTTATATTCTTCCCAATAAAAAAATCATAACTCAAGCCCTTTTATTGTCCTCAAAGATAGCCCCCCTTAGACATTACCATATATAAATTTGCCTATTTTTAATCTTCATATGTATGAAATCTTACTCATTGCATGTTTTAGGTTCCAGCTTACTTTATACAAGATCATGTTTATGAGACTCATCTGCATGTCTATATGTAAAAGTTGGGGATTTATTTTCATCCTTATCTAACATATTTTTTATGAATCTACCTCAATTTGTATACAATTTATCTGTTAGTGATCATTTACTTTGCAGTATATTTGGCAATTGTGAAAACTCACTTATAAATACATTTGTATAATTGTTTTGTGCACATATGTACATATTTCTAATAAATCTGTACCTTCAAATTGGAATTACTGGATTTGGGGTTATGTGCATTTTCAAATTTGTAAATTTTGGGGTCTCTAATATAGTTTTACAACTTAGGCTTCCAGTGGAAACGTATGAGGGTTCCTGTTGCTCCATAGTCTTACTGAAATTCAGTATTGCAAGTCATTTTTATTTCTGTTGTTATGATAGTAGTACATCATTTTAGTTCTAATTTGCATTTTTGTCATAAAAATGATATTGTAATTTTTAAATTTTTGTTTGGCTATTCATCAATTCCTAATTGATTGACAGGAATTTTAGTTACGTTTGAATTCTCCTGAATTTTACAAATATCTTCTTCCACTTTCATTTTCCCCTTAATCATGCTTTTAATATACAAATATTCTAATTTTAAAGTATTCCAGAGTACTGACATTTTATATTATGGTTAGTGTTTTATGTAAAACATTAAAGACAGTTTTATATATTCTAAGGTTATGAATATTTTTGCTCATTTTATAATCAGAAACTTTATTATTTCCCTTTGGATATTTAGATTTACAACCAATCTACATTTGATTTCCTAATATTGTATAAGGTTTAAGTAAATACTAATTAATGTAAAACTATTTTAGGAAAAGTTTGTCCTTGTCACAATCCTTTATGTTGCTATATTGATATTGCTGAAAAGCTGCTTATTTCAGGATGGGGATATAGCTCAGTTGGTAGAGTGCTTGCCTTGAATGCACAAAGACCTGAGTTCAATTCCCCAGCACAACACACACACACACACACACACACACACAAAAAAAATGCTTATTTCATTCCAGTATATAACAGCAGGACCAATATTTATACTACTTTATAAATAATAACAAAATAATTAATTTCAAACCTGTGGACATCAGGAATGATCTAAGAATGATCTTGAAAAACAGAAAAAATCAAGGTGAACACTTCAGTTATCATAGATTACTCTTCTAAGAATTTGCAGTCTGGGAAACAGGGAAAGGAAACTCAAATAAAACTCAGTGGATTTTCTGAGATGGGAATTAAGTTGAGACCCCAGAGAGAAACAGTTCTGTTAAGGATGATAGGTTAAATTCTGCCATCCTCACCTCTTACAAAACTTAAAAGAGAAAAACCAAAAAGATAAAAATCGATTTTAAATAACTTTTCTATATCCCAGAACAGAATAAATCTATGTGTATAAATAAAAAGTATCTAATTTTCAGTAAGATAAAATTCACATAGCATCCAATAAAAAGTTTAGAGAGTCCACTAGGAATCAGGAAATATGATCCCGATTGGTAGAAAATTAATCAGTTGGAACCATACCAGGCTGGCATTAGATAGTAGAATTAGCAGACACAGAAATTAAAGCAATTGTTATAATGGGATCCTAGATGTTAAAAAATTAAGTACAGACATGGAAAGTAATTTTGAATTTCTAGAGATCAGAAATACAATGTCTAAGATGATAAATGCATTGGTTGGAACAGATGTCTGATGGGACATTGCAGAATGAAAGATTAGAGGATTTGAATTCATGGCGATGCAAAATACACAAAAGCAGTGAGCAAATTATTTTTTGAAATTAAAAAAAAAAACACAAAGAAATGTTTTAAAAATCAAACAGATTAACCTATGTGTAATTAAAGTCCCTGGAGGAATGGTATGTGGCAAAAATTATTGGAAGAAGTAAAAGCTAAAATCATTCTAAGTTAAATTTATAACAACAAGGTTAGCAACGAAGATTCATGAACCTACAGGAAACTGAAGCAGAGAAATAAGAAAACCACAACAAGGCACATCATAGTCTTCAATGGCTTGCAATCAATTAAAATGAAAAAAATGATAAAGACATTAAAAGAAAAAATCAATAATATATAAAGAAATAATAAGAATTAGAGTAGATTTTTTCATCAGAAACAATGATGATGAAAAGAAAGTAAAACAACACTTCTAAATATTGAACCAAGCAAGAATTTTTTGTGAATGTAGACAAGCTTAATCTAAAATCTAGGTGAATGGGAAAAGGAGCTAGAAAAGAGGAAATAATTTTGAAAAAGAACATAAACTACTTCATCAACCGTTTAACATTTTCTGAAAAAAATAAAATAAATATCATAGGAGTTTATCCTTCATTGAGAATTATTTTAGCAGGCAACAATATAGGGCAGAGATGTCTGTATCTCAAGAATTAATAGTATTCAAAGGTGTACTTTTGAAAGGGTTATTTATTTTGTTACACTCTTTTCTTGGGAGTACTTCTGGGTTGAACTGAAAACTTAGCTGTTCAGCAGAGTGTTTCATTAGCTGACGTTTAGTTTCTCTAGCTCTGAGATTACTGAAGGTTACTTCAGCATCTCAGTTTTTAAGTTACTGGTTTTGCTTCTTCAGAACAAAATACAAAATAATACAAATAATACGTAATACAAAAGAATTCCAAGATCCAGGACCACTTCCTTTGACTTCTTTATTCTTCCAGATCTTGGTCAAGTACATTTCTACTACTTTGATAATTCTCCAGCAACTTCAAACTTTTTTTTTCTTTTCTGATTGTTATTGGCATGAGGAATATTCCTGGTACTTCATTATTGCCAGAAGTGGAATATACTTGATGGATTTCTCATTCTTCTGACTTTAGAAAATAAGTATATCCTGATTAACATTAGAAAAAAAATGAAATATTCAATATTTACATTAATTTTCTTTCAACTTTCTTCAGAAACAGAAATTCCTCTTTATTCCTTTATTTTAGTTCACTTTTTACATTCTCCACTCCTCCACTCTCTCCTCTCTCTGTTTGCTTCTTCCTCCTCTAATTTGTCTTCCTTTAATCACTTGCTAAATCTTTACTTAGCAGAAGATACAAAATAACCTCATTCTCACTGAGTTCCAAATATTGATTACACAGTTTCCTCTTGACATGGAATATTCAATGTTAGAGTTCTTTTACTCTGTCTCCTACATTAATTTCTTATAGGGCTAGGGAATATGAGTGCACCTGAACTTCCTTCTAGAACTTCTTTTGTTGTCTTAGGAAAACTTAGTGATTATCTGGAATATTTTCTTAAGTATTGCAGGTAAAATAAAAAGCACAATGAAGCAAAATGTAGCAACATATGTGCCTTTATGTATGGTAATGTTTCTCTGTATAGTAGAATGATTTTTATACAAGGTGTCTCTTGTGCAATTGTTTCCTACTTCTTGGTTTTCTGTTAAGAAAGATCATTTCAAAGACAAAACTACTGGGAAAATACTTGCAGAAAAGAACTAATAGAAGAAGTAGAAGGCATATTATTTATTTGTTTGTGATACTAAGCAGCTAATATACTCCTATACTGTGTTCTTGAACTCTTGCTTCTGGGGAGTGGGAAACTAATAAACACTGGAAGAACAAATCCAATGTAACTCATTCATGGAGATGAATACTGGGGTAGGATGCATTCCACTTTTTATATTTCAATATACAAAGACAGAATAAATTGGGAGAATAGCAGATTGATGTGTACATTCTGGGAAAACTATAAGAGGAAGGATGATTGCATGGGATCTTGAAACAGTAATGGGAGTTTGACAGATGGAGGTGGGAGAGAAATAGTGTGAACTGTATTCTACAAACAGACATCCACATAAGCAAAAATTGAGAAATCAGGAAATGCAGAATAGGAAAAAAAACTGGTCTGAAATCTGACAAGGCTAGTGGACAGTAGAGAGGCTATGATAGGCAGAAAATATTGGCTGGCCAATTTGTATAAGTTAAACTTATTACTGACAGAAGAGTTTTGTTTCTGTATACACAATAGGGATCTGCTGAAAAATTTTGACCAAAAAATAGGATACTATATACATAGTTACATTAGGCAATGATTTCTTCAGGGGATGAGGATAAAGGATAACTCCAGGGGTAACATACCAAATATAGTATGTATATGTATTAATCATGTTTACTGTTAAGAAATTTAGGGTAGTATTTATCTTATGCAATCAATAATAATGAAGTCATAGAGACACTAGGGAGAATTTTCAACACCTAAAACAAAACCCTTATTGCTCATTTGAATGCAGAAATTGATTTCAAGAGGACTTGGTTCTGAGGAATAATCTGAATAAAACAATCCAGACCAAAGCTTCAATTGAGGATCATGGCAGTCTTCTTTAGATTCTTTCCTTTATGACAGTACAAGATAGTCAGTTATAAAGTTTGGCTGCTTATTTATAGTAATGGAGAGGATTAAATGCCCACACATTGAATAAAAAGTCTATTTACAGAGAAAAGATTTTGTGTGAGCCCTGAGTTGTATGACAGATCTATGTGAGCTTATATTAAAACTAGGGAGAAACAAATGAGGAATAGAAAATGGTAGAATTACAAAATAATGTACCAAACATGGGTATATTCCTGACAAATCATGAGAGGCATTTTGGTAAGAGCTGAATTTGTCATAAAAGATATTTGTTTGTATATGCTGGTAATTTTGTTCTCTGAGGGGAAATGTATCATACTGATTGCCATAAATGGGGCCAATTTTAGATTTGCTAGAAAGTTTATTATCATGTAATCTATTTTTTTAATATTTGTTTTTTAGTTGTGGGTGAACACACAATATTTTTATTTCATTTTTTTACATGTTTTCTTTTTTCTTTTTTTTTTTTTAATGTGGTAAACCCAGTGCCTCTCATGGGCTAGGCAAGCACTCCACCACTGAGCCACAACCCCAGCCCCACATAATCTATTTTTTGAGAACAAAAACAATCAATCAATAGATTTTTGACTAAAACTAAAACTATGGGCAGGCAATTTCTTTTTTGGTGTCTAACAACTGAATATGTATGTAAAATACTGATTCACTTGTGTTTTTCTTCGTTTTCTCTCACAGCAGCAGTTACATATGGGCTCTATGACAGTGATATTAATAAAATAGTGGAGTTAAACCTCTCTCTATATAAGAGGCCTATGAGCTGATTACTCACACCTAAGCTTACTCTTCTCCTAACTTGGAGCTTACCAGGCTTAAAAATCTGTAGGTACTGGGCAGAGCAAATGGGATACTTAATAGAAAAAAAAATTCCAGAGAATTTGATTATGTGTGAATAATCAAATACTCTAGGTTGTCCAATTAGTCCCAGTTTGTACTCTTTATTCTAGACAAATATTAATAGGTCACATTTTCACTCCTAAAAGCGCGCTAGTCCATATACTGCCACTTTTTAGATGCAGACAATCACATAGTCACACATGGATTTTTGTCCTTAATTGTAGAATCACTTGCTTTTCCTCAGGGGAAGTATACTCCATGATATGTTCAAAATCATGTTAGATCTTAAAGGTCAGACACTATATCTTGTTCACTGCATTCTTTTTGTTGATACTTGTAAGGCTTCAGACCTGGCTGGTGCACATAAAGTGCACAGGATTGAAGACTACAGCAACAAAATTGTGAATAAACTTGAAGGGAAGAAATGGATTCCTGACAAAACATGCCATGAAGAACAGCAGTAACAAAGGGTCAAAGGGTAATTGGAATTTACTGAAATGTGAAATAGGTTATCTCTTCTGGTTCAGTATTAAGGTATGTTTCCAGCATGTTGCCTTATCTTTTCCCTTGATTCTAAAATTCTATCTCAAATCTGAGGAGTGTCTGTTACAAAGGCTTTTATCTTCTCCAAATGGTTAGATAAGCATCTGTCTTACTCAATTTACTATATCTATTAATCATCACAATTAATGCTGTTAATATGTTTGCTCATTTACTCTATGAGCTGTCTTTGAAAGTGTCTGATTTTGTTTACTGGATGCTATATTTTAATGTTCACTACTAGGTTTTATTATATGTCATTTCAGATTTTGAGATCGGACATTTAATTACATGTAGCAAATATAGTATCTTTCATCCCCAGATTTACAGCAATATATTTAAATAAAATTTAGAGCATAAATTTTAATCACTGAAAGAAACACAAGAAATTGGTCTTAAAAGAGAACTCTATGAAGAGATATTGGTGAAGGTGTCTATAACAATCAATATTTGACCTATACACAAATAAAGCAATAATAATATTCTAGTATCTGTGTTTAACTAGTGGATGGAAAGAAAAAAGATATTTTTTAAAAATATCATCAATCATCATAGGCTTGTTCCAAATCGACTTGTTCCATATTTTAGGATGGCAGTACCTAAACCTACTTATTTGAAGATGAGCTGCATAGTCTCTTCTTTCTTTTAAGAAAAGATGGAGAAAATATTTTGAAGGCCTCTATGGATCAAAATAGTTGCTGTGGATTGCTTTGCCTGCCTCAGTCTGTCAGTACAATGATTACTTAAAGATTTGGGGCATGGAGTAGAGATGTGTCCATTAGTTACATACACTTCCTAATACCTGTTTTCAGTCTTCTTGTGAATGAGTTAATGTATTCATTTGATCCTGAAAGAAGCAGATGTCAGGACAAAATTAAATATGTAAGATTTATCATGGGAAGCCCTTCTGAGGATGAAAGGAAGAAGGAATAGGCACAGCCAATGAAAGGTTTTTTACAAGCAGACAGTCTGACCCCAGAATAGAGGGAAGAAAGGAGGTCATGTATGGAGATGAAGTCTTGGCCAAGAGAATGGGTATTCCCGAGAACAGTGTCTCCCATCCGAGCAGATGTGTTTTGGTCAGAAATTTACCCCCCATGCTTTGTTCGGTCATTGGCTGGGAGAAGTTTGGGATAGGGAGAATTATCAAAAATACCTGTTGGATCCCAAAATTTAAGCAAATATAGGGTATAAGGTAGCTATTTTCTCCAAAGCAGATTCTTTCTTGGGGGATATCTTCATGGTTGACAGCCCAAGCTCCCACATGTAATTTTCCACCTAATGATTTCTTCAGTTCTCATTCTTGGTTAAAATTCCAAGGAAATACAAATTCAGATATCCTTAACTTTTCCCATCCACATATTCTCTTAGAAAAATGAAAAAAAAAACAACTAAAAAAGACCCATCCCTAAATTCAAAGGTATCATTAAGATATTAAAAAGTCTAAGCTATAAAATATTGAGAAATGGTCTATGATTTTTGAATGATCCTTAAAGACCCTAAGTTCTCCACTATGAACTTGCAAATTCTTGGCCTCCATCTATTCCTTACCACCCCTCTTACTTAATCCCAGTTATCTACTGAAATACTGTTCACCTGTGACTCAGTCTTCCTGCCTCGGTATTCTTCTCAGTTGCCCCACATTAGTGAATAATCCTAGGGAGGAAGAAAAAAAAAACAAAACTGAACCTTAGTTGACCTTCCTCAATGTATCACATAAAGTCGTTAAACTTCTTACTCCCCCAAATCCTCATCTAGAAGAAGTTATTCTCACATAGCAATGCTTGAATAAAGGCTTTAGCCACTGGTTTTCCTCCTTCACTATCCACTACTGTGCTGACCCTCTTTCAGTGTCTGTCTTTCCTCATTCCTTTTTGTGTCTGATTCAAAAATACCCTTCCTTTTTCTGGCTGCATTGCTAGTGGACAAAATGTGTGTGTTTTTTAAAACTTCTTGGAATCTTGCAATTTAACAACTTATTCCCCCACCATAGGAAGATTTATCTCAGCTTTATGAAGTCCTTCTAAAATGCATGGATAAGCATTTGGAAACTGGCTTTGGTTTGAGAAAACAGCATGTCCAGAGGAGCTTCCTGTGACACGTCCATTCCTCAAACACACTTACAGCCAACAGGACTGAGAAACCACCTGCTGCTTTCCCGGTTAGGTGAGTGATGGAGAAAGCGTTTTGTTGGTTTCTCTTAGAGATTTCTTAAAGAGTTAAAAACTTGCAGTTTCTTTACATTTTTTTTGTAAGAAAAACCAAGTACAAAAAAAAATGTCGTGACATAGTTGGATGAGGGGTAGAAATAACTCAAAGAATCTTCTTTTGTGCATTCTATGTGTCTATTCCTATTCCCAGATTCGGATGAAGGAGAATATCTAAAATTCATAGCATTCTATTATACTTATTTGTAGTAAATAAATGTTTGGATGGAAAAATTAGACTTGACATTTTGGATTCTTTTAACCACTGAATCATATAGCAGCTTGGAGGTAGGACCCCTGGGTTTTTGCATAGCTTCATTAATAGCTTCCTGGGTTTGCAGATTTTAATCACAGAACATTGCTTGGACTGCTTACAGGATTCCATTTACCAAATGGAACATGAAGTACCAGCAGCAAGATTTCAGAAACTGGGCAGGTTCTGGCGGGATCAATTCAAGGATGCAGGTGTTGCTGGGGTACTAGACAGGCTGTTGGATGAGGAATTTAGAAAGCAGACCAAAATAAAATAGAAACCCAGTTATGTGAACTAGAAGCAGATGGAGAGGCATTCAGGTTCAACAATTGGCCAGGAAATGCCAACAATACAGCCTTGGATGTTGACAGGAGTAATTTTTTTTGGAAATTTGTGCATCCAATGGAAGAAACTGTGTTGAATAAAAGAAGAAAGAAAATAAAGAGGAGAGGAACCCACTGTAATTTCTGGGTTATAGAACAATAATTACTTAATTTTCAAGCACATCCATGTTATGAACTGTACTAAAGACTTCACATTCGTTTATGCCTTAGTTTTATTTCAAATCTTTGAGTTAAATATTGTTAATACTGTTTCATGGGGCAGATTTCTGGTGTGTTGTGTTTCAAAAAACAATGTCTAGCATCAAATCATCTGTGTTTAAATCCTGATTATCATTTCCAAGCTGTGGATCTTAAGCTAGTTAATTAACCACTTATTGGGTTGCTATGAAGATTAAAAGAGTTATCATATGTAAAATATCTAGAATAGAATGCACTGAGCTCTTAATAACAGTAATTATCTTACACTGGCATCCACAGCTCAGAGTTTCACTTGACCAGGTAAGTTTGTGATTCCTCTTAGCCCATACCTCACTGTGTTATTTTGACCTGTGTCATGCACACCTTTCAAGTGTACAGAAGTCATGACATGATGACAGCTGAATAACATGGATTATCATTCCTGGCACAGTGTACTAACTCTATAAAGAGTTTGGGGTTTAGGTGTCTGAACTTTAAAGAGAGGCCAAATGAGACAGGTGGAGATGGCATAGATGATATATAAACATTAACCAATGTGTGACTCCATTGCACTTATATTAGCACTACTAAAACAAGCCCTATCTATTACCTGGCCCTGATATTTTAATCGAGTCAAGGCTTTAGTGCTATTTATTTTGTGAGAGTTGTGTATTAAAATTGTGTTTGTGACCATTAGGGTAATCGCTAATTTCCTTAACTGTTTAGGAAAAGTACTCAGAAATAGTTCAAACGGAAATTGCAACTTTAAATGCTTTTCAGCAGCTGGGAAGATAATATAATTAGAAATTTCCAGATATAAGAAACAGTAGGAAATCAGCAGCTTGTTAGGTAGTCTCTGGAGAACATAGGTACCTTATCTAAATGGACAATTCTTCCATGTAGGAATGAGAGATGGGGTTCTTAATTGTCAAGTCCTATTTTTTACATGAAATTTCTTGATTTTCTTAGATGTTTGATCAAATTAAAGAAAGATACTCTGTAAATCAAACAAAACATATCAGTAGGATTTTGTCTTTTGCTCCTTGCCCCCCAAGGGGAAATGGAAGAGAGTCATAGAATAGAACATAAAAGCTTTAAATTGCTAAGGTTTATTTAACAGCCCTGATTGATTCCTAAAAAAAAATACTAGAACTTGACTTGAGACTTGATAAACAATGACTTAGTTTAATTCTTTTTTTTTTTTTTGTTACCAGGGCTTGAACTCAGGGGCACTTAACCACTAGGAAACATCTCCAGCACCTTTTTAAAAAATATTTTATTTAGAGACGGTCTCACTGAGTTGCTAAGTGCCTTGCTAAGTTGCTGAGGCTAGCTTTGAACTTGTGATCCTCCTGCCTCAGCCTCCTGGGACACTGGGATTACAAGTGTTTGCCACTGCACCCGACTCTTGTAGTTGACTTCAAAATAATGATTATATACCTATTTCATGCCTATCCCTCTTCAAAATGTCACTAATATAACAGAACAAAATTCCAAGTATATATGCATATACATTCTATAATAGGAATACAGAAAAAAAGATAAATAATCAATGTACTGTATTATTTTTCCTTAGAGAAGAATACAACAGAGTAAGGAGGTATGGAATGCTAGAAATAGCATGAACAAGGTGATGAACAGAGAAGGCATCACTGTAAAATGAAATTTGAACTGAGACTTGAAGGACCTAGGGGAGTCAGCAATGCAAATTCTGGGGGAAGAGAATTCTGAGCAAAGGGAACACACCAATCTAGACAAAGTCTGGATTCTCATTCAAGGTACAGCAGAGACCAATTGTTTCTTTTCATATTACACATTGATATAGAACATTAGCAATGAATGCGTTCAAAAACTGTCTTGATACACAAAGGAAATGGGCGAAGATTTTAGACGATTAATGAACATTGACAAAAGGGTGTCAAAATTCCACACTGGGATCCTCATTAATCTTTTTTACCAAGTTGATGCAAAGTTTACTCTAAATAAAAAAGAAGAAAATACAGTATATTCCTGGGCAGATGGTTCATGGGTCACTTTCCTCTATTCAATTCTCCTGTCTAAGAAAGACTATATTATAGTCTCCCCAACTTATAATTCAGGAATTCCATATTTTCATCCTTCTAACCATCAATATAGCTGTAATAATAAGATAATAATAAGATATCCATATTCTCTAAGGAGAAACACCCGGTTGAGACATTCCCTTTTAGGTCTTCAACTGTAAAAGACATAGTGCAGGGTCTTCAACAGCAGAGTGGCAGTGGTTTATCAATGTTCTCAATTGTAATCTTCCCCCACTGACTTTGCCCCACAGCATATGAGGCAAAAGAACTGGCGGGCAAGTACAGCCTGTGTCTGTGAATATTGTTCACATATGAACTGAGCATTGGACTTATTTTCTTCAGCACTGGTTTCAGTCAAGAAGAGCTAACCTTTCAGCCACACAGAAGGTAGCCCATTCTTCTTATTATCTGTGGCTTTGGACACAATTGAGAAGCACTGATCATTTATTTGAGGGTCACCACGTCTGTATTCTGAGACTCCCACAGTGGGATCTGATCATTCAAATTTGAAACTTATTAGAACTTGGGTCTGAGAATAGAAAGCTGACTTCAAATCACATACTTCAAACCTGTATTTGATGCTTGTGAAGAAAAAGTTTATCTATGAAACTGTACCAACTGAAAATGCGTGATGTCTCTTTTGGCCTAAATGATATATCAACTCAGTATACATTTCCAAAAGAGTCCAGTGAGTTGTGTAAGACAGACAATTTTAGATGGCCTGAAATGGTGCTTCCTTCCTGAGCTAAAAAGCCCCGATGGAACCAACTGCCCTCCTCTACACTCTTCAGAAATGTATTTGGTAGGGGAAGACTTAAGCTTGGGGAGAGTATAATCAGGATACATAATGCTCGATGGGGGTAATAAATTGTTGAATCAGAGAGGATGGTACTTTAAAGTAATCCTTGCAGTGTTTGTACTAGTAAGATCATAAGAAGTTGCTTTTGTTTTAACTTCTGTTATTATTTGATCCAAATTCTTTATTATATATTCAGGTTGCAGTGGCTCAGGAAAGCATAGGCCATATGTATAAGTAAGATTGAAAGCAAGATGACATCTGCTGCAGTCAGCAATAAAATTGCCTTGATATTTGGAGAAAATATTGTAGGAAAAAAATGAAGTGATAATTTAAAGTCTATTCACCAAGTCAATCTCTGGATTTAAATAACAGAAACAGCTTGAGGAAAAATTGCTTTTTAGAGAGCAGGCAACACTTTGGTCAAGTGGAGGTACAGCAGGCCATTAAAATTATTAATTTGTTCTTTCCTTAATTCAACAATCCATTATGAATTCAGGATTTCATAATTTCATTCATTTATTATCCAACATTCAGTTCTTGTCTATGGAATGTTTATTACTGACATTTTGAGAGAAGAAGACAGAATCCTGTTTATGGGAAAGAAAATTTAACCTTGGCTATAATGTGAACAGAATTTATAGGATATATACATTGTAGACAGGTTGAAAGAAACCTTCACTGGGTCCTTTAGGAAGCTTAAGACCTCGGAAAGAAAAAAAAAAGCTTGAAGAATAAAGAAGATGACATGTGAAACATTTGGTAATTATTAAAATATGAAAACTGTTTTCTAAATAAGTGACCTAGCCATAAATCACATAGGTGGTTATGGCAGAGTTTGGAAGACATATAGCTAGGTTTAGATTAGGACTCAACTAGGGGAGATTGTATCTGCCTCCAGTAGGGGAAATTTGATGATATATGGAGGCATTTTCCATTATCACAACTTGGAGCATGCAGGTGGCTTCCAGTGATCAGAAACTGGAGATGCCACTTAACAACCTAATAATGCACTGATTGGTTTCCCAAGCTGAACAATCTAGGCCTACCTGCCAATAGTCGAAGATGGAGAGAAACCCTAATCTAAAGAGAGAATATAGAAAAATGGGATGGATATAGTAGAATCAGAGCAAGCAGGAGTAAAGAGAGAATAGAAAGAAGTTCTGGGCCACACAATGACAGTCTGTTCCTCATTCATTTTTGATTGTGAAAATGAGATGTGTGAAATAAAGGCGTAACTTACCGTGGGCCAGCATTTCTATGGAAACTGACCTTGTGCAAAATGTTCTAATTCTTGTTCCCTAATTCCAAACCAGACAAGAAGAGTAAGTTATTTCACCTCAAACTGAAGGTATTCATCCACTGAGAACCAGGCTTTCCAGGTATGGATACCAGGTGAACTTCAGGGTTACTACCTCTGGCCTTCTTAGGTCCACAGACAAGTCCAGGGGAGTGGAAGAATAACAACTGTGCCATTCCAACAGGATTTACCTGAGTCCCATGACAAATGACAGACATGGCTTGAGAAAAGAGGAGGTATCATTTTAGAAGTACGGATGCCCCAGAGAGCAACAGATTCACTTCACCTGGATTAAAGAATGACACTAGTTGTCTGTCCAGAATCCAGCACTACCTAAATTTACCTGTTATATTAGGTACCCCAGGAGGAAGGACCATCCGGTTTTCTGTTTTATGATATAATTCAATAGTCTTATCAAGAATTGGTAAGTTTCCATGGGCATAGCTATCATTCAGGGTTCCTATAAATCACAGTACTGAAAGTCAACACACTATAGAATTTGTACCTAAGTGTCAACACACCATCATTTTACAAAGTCAAAATATCTTGCTTAGGTTTGACTTGTCTTATTATGAAGTGGCATTTTCTTGGCAAGTGAAGAATTCACATAAAGGAGTCTTTCCTAAGAATAACTATCAATGCACTGATTTTACCATTCCTCACAATTCAGGCCAAAATTCTCAATGGGCCTGTAACTTTCAAGAGTTTGAAGGCTCTTGAAAGTTTCTAGAAGATACCAAAGTAGTTGTAGTGAATTTGAATGTTGAGGTTAAAAACAGATTAAAGCTTTAGTTTTAAATAATTAAACAAAACTGAGAACTTATTCCTACCCTGGGACAGGACTTTGTTTATTTCTGAAATTTGAGGAGGAGTGTACGTTTTTCCTGACTCTTCCTTCTTCTTTCTTTGGCATCTAGGGTTCTTCCCCCCTGCTATGTGCCAGCCTTGGATAGAACTTTTACTGCTCTAAATTGTATTTACTTCTCAGAATTCCTGAGCCTTGATACTAGGTTCTCTGTGGGAGCTCGATAAATATTCATTGATGGGGATGGTAATGAATACTAGATTTTTTTGGCTCTCTGCTTTCTGACTTTAATCCAGCCATTTCCTTCTCTCTTCCCTGGGGGAACTGGCAATCTGTTTAAAGCATGTTTGCACTTTGGAATCAGGAGGAGAAGCCAGCATAATTATTAGCTTCAAGTGATTCCCAGACTGTCAGTTAATTCTCAGGTCTTGCTGTTTTCTGTACGCTACACACAGAGCTAAATTTATATAAAAATGAATTAGGTACTACCCTGAAATATTTATTTCAGAGAGGAAAAAATGGAAGACTCTTTTCTCTCAATATAACATGCTCCAAACACACCACTATACAGTGTCCTGAAATTCTATTATTGTCCAGCCATTCAGTGGTCTATTAACTGCCCATTCTTTATAAAGTTGATTCAGGTGGTTTTGAGTGAAGCTGGGAACTTGAATGAACAAATAGTATGGCTGAGTCTTAATTCTGCCAACAATGACCTGTGATGATTTTAGAAATGTCCTTTCATGACTTTGGGACTCACTTTACTGATCTAGGAAGTGATGAGGCTAGAAAAGAACATGTCTGTTTTCCTTCATCTCAGGTAAGTTAAAATAAAATTTAAAATTACTCTCTTGCAGATAAAAAATTGACTTATGTTAAAGATATCATTTACCTCATTATATGAATGAGGGAGGGCATAAGATTCTTCAAGCAGACATAGGAAGATCAGAGAAAAGACATTTATTTGAAAAATTATGGCATGAAGCTGTGCAGCAAAAAAATTGCTTGTATGTAAATAGGACTGCCTTTAATTGCTCTCAGGTATATATCAATGTAGAAAGTTGTAAATACCTCCCATAATATCAGAATCAGATGTGTTTTAGACAAAAGCATTGTTTTCTATTAAAGCATATATTTTCTACTATGTTACAGATCAGATCCTAAGTTGTGTGTGGTCATGGTGGTACTCAAGATTTATTAGCCATTAATACTTCTCTTAAAATTCTGCTTCTGTTGATTTCTCCATGGTCTCAGAGTCCAGGTCTATGGCTCAGTATATTGGATACTTAGCAATTTACTCTTTGTTCTCTGACCTAATATTAACTAGATGATACCTAGGAAGTTATACATAAACTTTCTATCAAATTGCATTTCTCTAGTTCATTAAGGTTGCTTCTCATCATTTGAGGAAGAATCCCACTCTATTCCAAAATAGAGGGTATCATTTTGGAAGATGTCTTCACTTTGTCTAGCATCAGAGATAATCAGAAGGTGGATCAATTCCTGCTTGTGACATTTTAATGAAGCATATGCCCAGGTAAGGCAGGTCAAATCAATTTGTCCTTGCCTTTCACTAACCCTTATTAACACCTTCTCCTCCTTGACAACTCATTTTGGCTCTGAACTCTTTTCTATACTTTCTTTTTTGATTTAAAGAGGTTTTTCACCCTTCTTCCTTTCTTTTCTCCCCTCGTTTATAATTTCACCAAAATCAGCATTTGGAAACAGATAAAACTCTAAATCAGGGTAAATCTTACCATTATCCATTAGTAAAATTCTAAAGCAAACAGATAAGATTTATGATAAAAATTTTACATGATGTTGGTGTAATGAGGTATGTGTGCTGGGGCTGGTGGTAGTAGGGTTTTGGTTATTATTACTCTTTTAGAAAAGCAGCATAATTGTATGCTGTCCCCTGCTCCCAAAGATAACTTTCAAGAAGTTAATGAAAAAGTTGGTCATTGGGTTAGAAGTGCTAATATTACATTTTAAATGTATATAGATAAATACTTCTAATAGTTCTTGTTTTAATGGATACATGACCTAATAATGGTTGGCTTCCAGATTTTAATTCATTTTTTAAAATCTTATTTTTCTCTGAAAGTATAAGTGAGGGATTTTTATTTCAAAGTTGATTTCTAATTTAGTTTTTAGACCAGAGTTGGCTGCTATACTTACTTTTTATCACATGAGAGAACACTGCCAACACAATTGGGCTTCAAGGAGAATTTTACTGGACCAAAACCCCAAATAATTTAACCTGAATGGATAACACACTGGTTAATCCTCATCTCATGGGTATGTTTGTATATTTGGTCACAATATAATTTCAATAATTGAGCTTTTTTTCTTCAGTGAAATATTATAGAAAAGTGTCAATAAGTTTAATTTAAGCAAATTTGGAATAATGCAAAATTTGAATTAATAAAAACCTAGAATAACAAAATATTTTAAAGAATCTTTTATTGCAATATATATTAGCTATAACTTAGAATGATGGTGAGAATATATTTACTATGAATGAGAAAAGAAATATATTTTTCTTACCCATTCCACATTCATAATTGAGGCTCTAATAACAAAAAATAGATTGACCAGTGAAAAGTATAGGGATTTATTTAAGTTTTATGTAACCCACAAATCTTTATGAAGACATTTTGATGCAAAAGGATGGACTAATGTGTATATTTAATGGTTTCTATGATGAAGAAGTAGATATTAGTGGAGTAATATGATTGGATGAAAAGAAGTTTGATCTAATTTCTATAAACTGGGGAGTATGTAGCAAGGCCTATATTTTTTCAGATTTTTCTCTGTGTACCTGTGTTTGCAGAGATAAAAATGTACCTTTCTTCCTCCCAGGTATAAGGTGGAACTATGCTTTGGATGTAGTTTGTCTCCCAAATGTTCATATATATTGGAGTGTGGTCCCCAAATGTAATGATATTGAGAGGTGATGAGAACTTTAAGAGATGGAGACTAAAGGGAGGTGACTAGGTCACGGGAACACCAATTTAGAAGAGATTAAGACCCTTGTCATTGTAATGGATTAACTTGTGGGGTCTGATTAATCACTATGAGAACTGCTTAACATGAAATGGACCAGCCTCCCTTGTCAATTCTTTCTCACGTGCATGCCTCCTCTTTGCTCATGCCAGTTTCCTTTTATGCTTTATTTACCTTCCATGTTGTGATATAGTGTAAGGCTGGAAGCTGAGCAGATATTGATGTCATGCTCTTGAACTTCCCTGGCTCTGAAAGTATGAGCCAAAATAGACTTTTTTTTTTTTTTTTTTTTTTTTTTTTAACTCACGATGTATGAAATCTGAAGTCTTATGATAGCAGGACAAAACAGAATAAGGAGAATTTTCTACTCAGGAGAAATTATACCTGAAAATGTCAAAGTGGTTGTGGGAAAGATTGCAAAAGTTTAAAAGAGCTGGCTAAAACAGTTCTACCTTACCATGAATAGAGAATTAATAAGGGTTTTGGGAGTATGGAGAAGCCTCAGATGATAAAAAAGACTAGGGATAGTTTGGAACTTCCCTGACATTGGCAAAGTGGTCATCATGAGAATGGTGATGGAAAGATGGGCAGTAAGCGTGATGTTGACAGGGTTTCCAATAGACTAAGACAAAGACTAGGCACATTCATGTGAGGATCTTCTGAACTTCTTCAAGGAAGAATGGGAGAGGAAGGTCAAATAATGACCTTGCTAGGTGTTATGATCTGATTCAAGGGAAAAGGATTCAGGAAAGGTGAGATTAACCTTTCTGCTTCTACATTTTTTTCAAATGCCAAGGTGCCATATTATGGGATAGCATGTCCTGAATCCATCAACTGCAATTGATAAATTGACAAAATATATTATCTTATCAATGAGGTATTTTCAAGGTATCAAATGTGCTTTAAAGTTTATCTTTGTAAAAATATTTGCATATTTTCTTTAAAAGGATTTTTGTTTTCATTGTCTAAGTAGGTCTGCCTCATCTATATTGCTACAAACTCTGTAATATGTCTTGCACATTGTGAATATATAGAAACTACAAAAAAGAAGCCACAAAGTAACAGAAAATTTATTGACTAGTGAACATGGGTCAGTATGTTTGGAATATTTCTAAATGTATGCATTAACAGTCATAACAAATATATGAAGTAGACATTTTTATTATCTCTGTTTCATAGGTAACAAAAAGCTAAGGGAAGGAGAGTTAAGTAATTTTCCAAGGTTTAATTGCAAATAAATATTTAAATCATATTTGAACCAAAGAAGACTGACCCTTTACCCAGTTCTCTTGAATGTTAGGCTGCTCTGCCTTTGAGTAAATGGTTTGATATATTAATGGTTGATAACTCAATAAACATGAAGAGAAGGATTTAGTACTTATCTACTGCATCCATTGCACCCTGCTAGATGATCTCTATGAATCATCATTTTATCTTTACTTCAAACATTCAATATAGGTATTATTCTCCTCATTTTTCAGATGAAGAAAATGATTCAGAAGCAGCTTAATTAACAGCACAGGTGGCCAAGCTGGGAAGCTGGAGAGTAAGTCCTTGTGCATTTCTGTGCATGCTAATGCCCTCGTTTCTCTCTTACTGCTTTGCCTTTGAAAATTTTATTTCAAATTTATGTGGCCATAGGTAGAAAAAAAAGAACAATTAAGCTACTTATTACCTACCTGAAACTACAAGGATAAAGTACAATACTTATTCGAAAGAAAGTCATTATAAAACATGGCTATAAAAACCTTATACCTTTACTTCTAGGCACATTTCAAAGGCCAAAGAGTTGCATGGAAGAACTAGGTCATAGAGTGACCTAAATGCCCTGGAAGGATTTATTTTCTTGCCAGGTCTTCTCCTCCCCTTGCTTCCTGAATGCAAGGAGGTGAGCAGCTTTCTTCTGCCACACCCTTCTACCACGTCCTGCTTCAGCCCAGGCCCAAAGCAATGGAGCTGGCCAAACGTGCATTGAAACCATAAGCCAACATAAATCTTTCCTCCTCTTGTTCTTGTAAAATATTTGGGTCATAGAGAGTAAAAATTGACTAACATGAGATGTAATATCTACAACATGTGCGAGTCAGTAAACGTGTAAACTCTACCAGCTCATGTCTCCTGCTGCCTTATATGCCTGGTAAAATTATTTGACCCACTTAATCCTGTAGGTGCTGTCTCTTTTATCATTTTTCTACTGGGGAAGTGATAAATTGGATATTTTAGACATTTGATTTTTCCAGAACTCTTTGTGTTCAGCTATTAAAGGCTCTTTGCATTCTCACTGGCTTAGACTATTATAAGAAAACTGAAATGCTGTGTGATTCTAAGCATGAGTATTTGTTATCATTTTATAGTGGCTTTTTTTGCATGTCAAAGAAGAGAAACAAAGATTAAAGAACTGTTTAAATTTACACTTAGTGTCTCATACCTTTGTACTTTAAGTCCTGTTGAAACAGGATTTTCATTCTTTAGCTGCCCATCTTTAGCAGCAACTACTTTATTATTATATGTTAGTATATATTAAAATATTATGCGATATTATATAGCAGATAAATTTTGAAAGTTTATGGGTCATGAATTGGGGCAACTATAGAATAGTACATAATAAAGAAAACCTAAATATAAAATTAAATCTCTCTCTTCTTAAAAGCACCTTAGTTATCCCCACATCCTTTCTCTCCAGGCTGTTTCCCACCATGTTACTAGATTTCATCTTACCTTCTTCCCTCACATATCAGTCAAAACCTTTCATGTCCTCATTAACACATTAGGTATAGAGAGATCTATTTCCAGATCCAGCCAACAATCTCATTATTTGCAAGTTTAAAATTCACTGAGATCTTTTACTAAGAAAATAATCTGTTCTAGTTCAGAATACAAATCCGTCTAAGGAAACTGTCACAAGGGCATAAAAATAAGATATATAGTTTTATTTAATACATTCTATACTGTGGACAGAGCAATGTACAAGGTTGTGGATGTTAGATAGGGTTCTTCCTGTTACATCTGTGACGTACGCTGTATACAACGGGCTTTACAAGATCTCCCAGTTGTCTTAAGATTTCCATCTAATACTGGCCACAACCCTTATTCCTTTCTTACTCGGCAAATTTCAAAGGCCCAGGAGTTGCATGTGAATTATGAAAGCTCCATGAGGTTCTGACAAACTTTGAACTCCAAGTGGCAGGGAACAGAATTGAAAATTTCACAAAACCACCTTTATTCTCGGGTCAGCTCAGCAGGGACCTAGCAGTATAGAACAGGTGAGAATGAAGGCTAATCAAGAAAAGAAATCCTTTCAAACAACAACATGAGTCCGAAAAGACAGGATTCATGACCAGGATACTAGTCAGGTCGGTTCTTATTTTAACCAAAGCTTTGCCTTTGGTTTTCCATGGTGCTCCTTTCCAATTCAGAGGAATGCTCCACTACAGACTTCTTTCTTACGTCTCATACATAAATCAGCAAGACAAAAATAGATGCTTCTTCCAAAGTTAGAGCAAAATAAAAGTCAAGGCTACAGTGATCTTTCTCCACTCCTTTCCTTCTTATATTAAGATTTAGCCGACTGTGAGGACCGAAATTATTCAAGTATAAGTGCAGACAGAAATTGTAAAAGAAAAAAAAATTCTATGATACTGTTATTTAAAACCTAAGGTTAGTCAGTATATTTTGATGGAAATGTAACTCATTTTGTTCTCTTTTTGAAAAAAATTACAGAAAATTTTAGAGAATGTAACCATATTATGTCTCTCTTGAAAGAAGACAAACCATGTTTTTACTATAAGTCCTAGGCTATTATGGATATGAGAGGAAACTAAAGACATTTTTTTAATTGTGTCTACGGATAAAATAGTCCCTGAAGATTAGGGGTGCAATTTATAAAGGAGAGTAGCAGATGTATGTCTCCAGTAAGAAGAACTTCTAGCAAATTCTATCTTTTCATCTCTGTACATATCTCAAACATTTTTCATTTAATTTCAGGGATTCAGCTTGCAGGTAAAGACAGCATATTCTTCCAGTAACTACCAACATCTCCTTGATGCCACTCCTTATACTTCAGAAAGACATGGAGGAGCTTTGATGTCATGTAGAATATAAGTTTCCTTTTATGAGACTGTCTTTCAGGCTTTCAGATACAGAACATTCATTTAATAAAGACTGACTAATGTGGCTACTCTGGAGTCAACTAATGCATACGATTTCATATTAATTAAGCTGAATTATTTTGTCCTCATATTTAGTAACTCTAAATTTTGGCAGAGTATATCTTTACATTTTAGAGCTACAAATACCATTGCAGAATTTATTATAAAATGTCACTATAACTTTTAGCTTTGTTTTATTTAGGCTAGAAAAAGCAGGAAAGACTATTTATTACCTTATCTTAGTATAAAAGTATAGAACCTTGGAAACTGAAAACTGAGAAATTCACTTCTCTTTGCACCCTCTTTTTCATGACATTACTAGGAACTCATGAGAAATATTGGGAATAGTGAGAAGCCAGGATTGTCTTTCATGGTGAAAGCTGGGTAAAAGGAACAGCAGGTGCAGTGGAGAAACATAAGACCTTGTTGGATTCTTCCTCTCTACATCTACCTGGAAGAAAAGTCTTGTACAGTTGCGGGGAAGGCAGTAAATACTGTCAGACTTGGGTACAGATAAATACTTACCAAAAATGAGGAAAGGAAACAGAAAATACCTCTTTTCTCGGAGAAGGATCAGAAAAACATACTTGAGCCAGATCAATAAATATCCCATTCCATTGGAGGCAAGGCCATGATCACTAAGAAAGTCCAACCCTGAGACTCATGAACACATCATCTGCCTAAGACTAAGGCTGAGAAGCAAAACCAATACAATATATTGCTTAGGTAGGAGCAAGAGCAAGAGCTTGAAAAAAATACTGTGATACAGGAAAAGGGAGATTTTTATGCTTTTATTAGTACATTATGGTTATGCACAACAGTTGGGTTCATTTTGACAAAATCATACATGCATGGAATTTAATTTACTCCATTTCACTCCCCAGTTATCCTCCTTTTCCTTCCCTCCTCCCTTCCTCTGTTACCCTTGCTCTACTAGTTACTCTACTAGTCTACCTTCCACTCATTTATTTATTTTATAGATATGCATAAATATGGAATTCACTGTGGTGTATTTATATATGCTTGTAGTGTGTAATTTTGTCAAATTCATTCATTATTTCTTATTTCTTCTCTTTTCTCCCTCCTGCTCAATCTTCTTTTATTCCACAGATCTTCCCACTATCTTTTTGAGACTTGCTTCCAACCCCTTTTCTTATCTTACTTTGTTCTAACTGCTGCATTTGAGAGAAAACATTTGATCCTTGATATTCTGAGTCTGACTTATTTCACTTTGCATGATGTTCTCCAGTTCCATCCATTTGCTGAAAAATGGCATAATGTTATTCTTATTTATGCCTGAGTAAAATCCCATTGTATATATGTACTACATTTTCTTAACCATTTGTCTATTGACAGGCACCTGGACAGGTTCAATAATTTGGTTATCATAAATTGTGCTGCTATAAACATTTATGTAACTGTGTCATGACAGTCGTTCATTTTAGAACTTTTGGATAAATACTTAGGAGTGGGATTGCTGGGACACAAAGTGGATCCATTCCTGATATTTTGAGGAGTAGCCATATTGCTTTATTGATTTGTAGTACTAATTTTCAGTCCCACCCAAAATTTATGAGTATACTTTTACTCCCACATCCTCACCATAATTTTTTATCATTTGTATTCTTGATAATTGCCATTCTGACTAGAGTGAGATGAAATCTCAATGTAGTTTTGATTTGCATTTTGCTGATTGCAAGAGATATAGAACATTTTTTCATATATTTATTGGCCATTTGCTACAATTTTGTGGGCTCTATCCTCACATTCTTGATTGTTTCCTTTGCTGTGAAGAAGTTTTTAATCTCACGTCATCCCACTTGTTGATTCTTCATTCTATTTATTGATCTTTAAGTGTTATTTTAAGGAATTTGGCACCTGTACCAATATATTGGGGTGTTGGCCTTATTTTTTTTTTCTAGGAGTTGCAAAGTTTCTGTTCTAACTACCAGGCCTTTGATTCATTTTGGCCCCATTTTTTGTGCATGATGAGAGATGAGACCTGGAGTGCAGATGTGCCTGTCTAACTAGTTTTTGGTGTCTTTCCTCTTGTTTGTATGGGATGATAATAAGGGGCACTCTCTCTCTCCTTGGTTTCCCACACCTAAATGATCCTAAGCACAATTTTCTCTGTGACTGTTTAAATCACGCTGGACCAGCCATAGGCTCTGACCCACAATAGCTGATGGTTGGGTCAGGCTGGCAACTTTTACTAGTTCCCACTCTCACCCTCTGTTTACTGCCCCACAGCCATCTAAAAATGATTTTTACAGCTGCCAACCAGCTGAGCAATTTTAATCACATTTTAATCAACAACTTCCCCACTTCCCAGGGTCAGTTGAAATAAGCCTTACTTCCTATTCTACAGGTTCCCAGAAACCAATTTTACTTCCTACACCTTTTTTTTTCTGTGTCTTTGCCCCCCTTGCCTCTCAGCAGAGGACTGGTATATCATGACTGTATTATTTTTATATTATATTTAACATTTCCAAATTTCTGACTCTCTGAATTTTTATTTTTGTCCAGTGTTGAATTTCAGTGTCACCCACTTTGCCAAAGAGCAGTTTTCCCATATTTTAAATCTTAAACTGTGGAACTGTTGGGGAGTGCTCCCTTCCTCTAATCTGACATCTTCTCTTTGAACCCAGATTTAAATCAGGAATTGAATTTAAACATTTGAATTAAAACTTTCTAACACCCACCCTATACAGAAGATAATATAGGAATCTACTGGTGATGAACTGAATAAAATTGTAATTACAAAAAAAAATAATTTTTTTAACTTTATAAGGTATATTTAATCCTACAAATAAAGGACTCAAAGAAGAAGAGGTAAGCTAATTTATAGGAATAAATAAGGTAAAACCTAGCATTCACTGCCCTATAAGAGGAATTTGACTTTCACACAAAAATTATGAAATATACAAATAAATAGATAGAATAACAATTCTGTCTAAAGAAATTTATCAATAGAATCAGAATAGATTATAACACTGGGATGGGATAATCAGACAGGATACAGAAGTAATGATTAATTTGGCAGAAACTCTAGCACAAAAGGTATATAATATGAATGAAGAGATGAAAAATTTCAGTGGATATGTAAGAATTTTTATAAAGAATTGAGTAAAATGGGCAAGGAGTAAAAATAGTAACAGGCTAAGAACACTTCAATAAACTCATTAATAGACTTGAAGGGTGAAAAAATGAAAGCATGAAACTCATTCTAGGTCAACAGCTATCACATAAATTATTCACAAGAAAAATAAGGATTTAAAATAAAATAGGGATTCTAAATTATGTGGGACAGTTTTATTTTTTTCTAACATATGTATAGTACCACACAAACACACTAAATATATCCTAAAAAAAAAACAAAAACAAAAAAAAAACAACTCTTGAAAATTAAAGGCAAAGAAAAAGCATTAAAGGTAACCAGAAAAATATATATTACATATAGAAAAAAGATAAGAAAAATAAGAGGCTCCTTTATTAGGAATTAATAGCACAATCATAAAACAATATAATAGCATCCTTAGAATGAAAGAAAAGGAGAAAAAACCTTATCCACCAAAATTCTATATGCAGCAAAAATATCTTCAAAATATAACTTTCAGCAAACAAAATGAAGAAATTTTGTTGACAGAACCTGTGATCTAAGCATGTTTAAAGAAAGTTCTCTTTATGGAAAGAATATGACATCAAATATAAATTTTCATCTACACAAAAAAACTGAAGATTTCTCTATGAGACATAACTGAAGGTAAATACAAATTTTATCTTTTAATATTTTAATCATACTAAAATATGAGTGCCTAAAGTAAAAAAAGTATCATTTTGTATAACCTGTATAAAAAATAGCCCATGTAAAAATAAAATATGTTATGATTAAAATAAAATATATTTTGACAAAAATAGGAATAAACAGGTGGACGAAGTGAGAGTCAACAGTTTATAATACCTTTATTCTACACCTAAATTACATAGTATTATTTGAAGGTATTATTATGAACCTCTGAAGATTTATGATGTAAACACTATGGTAACCTATGAAAGTACTTTAAAAGCAAATATAAATATTAGCAACATTGGAAATAAAATTGAATTACTAAATCAAGAAGTTCTGTTTGGGGGGGCTGGGGATGTGGCTCAAGCGGTAACGCGCTTGCCTGGCATACGTGCTGCCTGGGTTGGATCCTCAGTACCACATACAAATAAAGATGTTGTGTCTGCCAAAAAATTTAAAAAATATATTAAAAAATTCTCTCTCTCTCTCTCTCTCTCTCTCCCTCTCTTTTAAAAAAAGAAGTTCTGTTTTTAGGAAAATTAAGTAGATAGATGTATCCCCATTTCTAATGCCAAGTAAAAGTAAACACTTTGACAATATGTACAAGTAATACATATAAGACTAAAACAATTGAGACAAAGAGGAAGAACTTATAAGGACCTTGGAACCCATGAAATAACATGGTGCTGAATTTGCTGATTCTTCTTTTTAACTCACATATTCTAGACTTGAAGCTGAAGAAGTCAAGTGAAAACAAAAATTGGCACAGACCAAAAAAACAAACAAAAATCCCACAATTCCTGAATTCTTTAGTGAAAGGCCCAGAAAAATGGTAGTGTGGAGACAGAAAATCTTTAGACAGTAACTTCTCTACTCCAGTGAAACTACAGAAAACTATGACCCCAACAGTATTTCAGTGGGAAACCCAGGCTTCCATCTTTATGAGTCTGGATTATGGTTTTCCAGATCTGCACTGGATGATATCAGAAAAGGATCAGTAAGAAGCTAGCACATTTGAGTATCCGTAGAGACCAACATGATGCAGGGAATTTGTCCATATCTGGCAAGTAACAATGACCACACTCCATCAAAATGGAATTTTATCAGGGGAGGCCTAGAGGAGTATCTGGATTTTTTTTTTTCACTTCCCAGAAGTAATGAATCCATTGTAACTATAGCAGAAACTATGGGGAGCCAGATTTTCTACTTGTAGTTAGAGGTAATTAGGAAACTTCCCATTCTCAGGTATCCAGTGTTCAGGTGGAGTTCTCAGGCTTTTATATTATCCTGTGAGCAATGATATGGCAACCCCATTCTATTGCCACACTGGTATCAAAAAAAGTGAGCTCACACAGAAAATATAATAGTTTAAAAAATACAATAGGGCCAATATTCAATTAAAAATATCTTATACTAAGAATCAGCAAGATCTAAAAGTGAGTGAAAAAGGAAACCAATAGATAAAAAATTGATATGACAGAAATGTTAAAATTATGTCAGGAAACTATTAAAGCAGCTATTAAAGATACTTCAATAAGCAATTACAAATACAGTTGAAACAACATTTTTTTAAAATAGGAAATAATGGCAAAGAAGTAAAAAAAATCACTGAAAGATTCAAGCTATAAAAAAAACCCAAATGGAAATTTTAAAACTAAACAAAAAATTATAGTACTCTAAATAAAAAGCTCAGTAGATTGTTCCAACAGCAGAATACCAGAGAAGAGGGAGGAATATAGAAAATGGAAACCAGTGAATCTGAAATTAAATTGAGAGAGAGAGAGAGAGAGAGAGAGAGAGAGAGATGAAATAAAATAAATAGAGCTTCAGAAACCTGTGGGACTATTAAAAATTCAAATAAGGCACATCATTGAAATAGGAGATGAGGAGAAAGAGTTTTAAACTGAAAAAAATTATTTAAAAATAACTTCCTAAATTTTGAAAGAGAGATAAAATCTACAGACTGTGAATGAACCCCAAACAGGACAAACAAACAAAATAATCTACATGGAGAGACATAATAGTCAAACTTTTGAAGACTAATGATAAACTAAAAATTCTTGAAAGGAAAAGACACACATTTGCTGGGAGCCATTAGCCAAGTAGGTATGACAATTTCCTTGCCAGCGTACCCCATGTTGCAGTGACATTGAATGTAGGTGACCTTGCTCAAGGACCAAGGCGGATTAGGGCGTTCCCAGTTTAGGTTCCAGGTTTAAGGTTTAAGATTATTCCTGCTGGGAATAGGGCGTATCCTGCTGCCTGAGTTCCCCTTGAGTTCTCACGGGATTCAGACAGTATTCTTTGGGAGATAGAAGCCCAGTGGAGGTGGATTTGGGCAGAGAACGTGGATTTCCCCAGAACGTGATTGTAGACGGCTGGTGTGAGTTCGGGAATAAAGAGTTGCTGCTTGAATCTAAAAGCTGTGTGGTGGCTCGTGATTGTGTGCCCAGCCAGACTGCGGCATTTGTGCCCAGCCAGACAGCGGCACACATTATACTTTCCAATAGAACAAAAACATTTATATGAAAGCAGAGTTCACGTCAGAAATTATGGAAGCTAGAAGAAAATTATAGAATAATTTTCAGGTCCTGAGAGAACCAGAGAAATTATTCTTCAAGGGTAAAAGGGAAATAAACAAGTTCTCAGGAACAATAGTTAAGATTACTCAGAAAGAATGGCTAAAGGAAGAACTGCAAACATAAAGGAACTGTGGAATATCAAGGAGGAGGAAGAGAGAACTTGAAAAACAAGGAAAAGAGAAAAGAAAAAGTGTATTTCTTTCTTTTGATTTTTCTAAATGGTGTCTGTGTGTGAGGTTTGAAGCAAAAATTCTAACACTGTCCAAAATGGCTCTAAATATATGTGAGAAAAATATTTAAAACACTAAAGTATAAGGGAGGAGAGTAAAGAGACATAGAGTATGCTTCTAATACTTCACTAAAGCTGGTAAGATCATCACAGCAGACTGTGATAAGTTATATTTAATTCTCAGATCAACCATTATAAGAGCTTTAGAAAGATATCAATAATCATCACAATGTAATTACATTTAAACAGATTTTTTAAAAAAATGGTCAACTAACAGACAGTAAGCTATAAAGAAAAATGATGAAACAAAAATAGAGAATAAGCAGAAATTTAACATAAATAATTACTCTATAGAATAATTCCTTTCATGAGTTGATGACGATTATACCAGGAAAGGTAAGGAAACCAACTTGAACAATTAAAAAAAAAATCAAATAATATGGTATATTTTGCTAGCCACAATGGAATCAAAACTAGAAAAAAATTAACAAAAATAACAAACTCAAGTGCAAATAATTGAACACTGAAAACAAAAACCATTCTAATTTTTGATGAATGCAAAAGAAAGTTTAAAAAGATGTTCAAAAGTACCTAGAACTGAATGAAAATGAAAATGCAATATTTATACCTCAACCTGGCACACAGATAAAACAGAACTGGGAATAGATTTCATAATGTTGAATATCTATATTCAAAAACAGTAAAAGTTCAAATCTGTAATCTAGTCCTCCAAAGTTAGGAATAAAGTGAACAGAAAATGAATGACAGGCAGAAGAAAGGAAATTATAAAAGTCAAAATAGATATAAATGAAATAAAAACAGACAAGATAGAAATTTTCAATGAAATAAAGAACTGGTGGTTCTCTTAAAATGATTTTTAAATTGACTAATATTTAGTGTGATGACAAAGGCAAGAGAGAGAGAGAGAGAGAGAGAGAGAGAGAGAGAGAGAGAGAAGACCTCAAAAATCCATGTCAAAATGATGTAAGATGCATCACAATCCATCTTGCAGACACCGGAAGGCTAATAAGGGAGTTCTACAAATGATTCTATAAACATAAATTTAACAAAAGATAAACTAGAGCAATTCTTCTAAAAGAAAAATAACTAGTACAACTCAGTCAAAATGAAATGGATCATTTAAGTAATCCTATAACTATTAAACACAGAAAATTAAAAAGGAAATAGAAGATCTGAAAAAAATGCTGTCAATCTTATCTCCTTGACAGGTTATAGATCATTCCTCCCAACAATAGGAAAGTACATAGTATTTTTAGGTGCTTATGAGACACACTTATACAGATAATATTCTGGGTCACAATGCAAAAACAAATATTTTGAAAGTAAAACCATTTTGATACATTAAAAACAATATAAGAGTTCTGCTAAAATTATTAAAAATAGTTACAAATACCAGAAAAAAATACATTGGAAAAGTATGGATTTAATATAATTTATTTTTTCGTCTGTAGGCTGTGTAGATATTGTCTTTGATTTGACTGAATGGATTTTAAGAAAGTGTTTCAAATACTTTTAAAGGAAGAATAAATCATATTTTATGTAACATTAGCCAAACTGTTAAATTTTATAGAATGAAATTTATTTTAGACACAGGGGATAAAATGTCACAGAGTTGAGTTTGGGATTGTTAGAATTGTTCATGAAAAGTCCTGCTTTAAGCTAAACAAAGCAAAACAAAAATGAATAAGCAACAACAGCAACCAACCCTCACTAAGATCTCCCGTTTATATTTTATCATTTCAACAGTAATGATTTTAAGACTAAGTGCATTGAAGGATGCTGTTAGAATGGGGCTGTGTGATTTGGAGCTGGTGGTATTCCATTAGAGCAGCCTGAGCACTTATACTGCCATGAACTCTAGCCATTTAGTGGAGACTAAGGAAAGAAAAGCTAATCGTAGGTGACAGAAGCAGGAGGCTAAAATAATGCAGCCAATGGATAGGTTGGCCATCAAAAGGGCATATCCAGAAAACAGGTAGTAAACTGTGAGATCAATTTAAAGAACTTAGCCCAAAGTCAGCAGAAAGGAATAAAGAAATGGAATGAGAGACATACCTTAAGATATGGGCATTAGCATAACAAGAATGCCAAGATCACTGGTACTTAAAACAAAAAGGAAAAAACATCTGAATAAATTATACCTGAGGATTCCCTGCAATTAAAGAAAAATAACTGTTACTCCAAATTTTCAACATTTATTTAATGCCAAACAGGACAAATAATGTGTATCTAGAGATGCTTTATATATAAACTATAAACAAATTTAAATTATGAAACACAGTAAAAAACTGAGAACACCATTCAGCTACACTGGACTCCTAACTTCTGCATAGGATTGAATGTGAACTCAGGAAATCACATTTATAAATATCTTAGGAGCATATCCCTCTTTTGTTGGAATTGATTTTGTTTAGAAACCCCAAATTTAGATTTGAGAAAACTACTAAAACTACTAGCATTGTGGTCAGTTAATAAAACAACAATTTTTATTTGATATTAATTATAATGTCAGCTGTGAGTAGTGTTAAATTTCAAGGCAAAGTGAAATACATTTGAATTTACCATGTATGTATTCTACACACAAGTATATGATTTTACAATGTATTGTAGTTTTGTGTAAGAGGGTATAGGAAGAAATTTAATTATTTTTACTTCTATTTCAGAGAGGATAAATAATAGAAAACTCTGAAATTCATACTGCAAACATAAAAATAATCTGGATAAGAATTTCTTAAAGTGTTATCAGTGAGCTGAACATTTAGCAGTAAATCCTATAAAGTCAGAGATGGCAAAGGGAAGAAGAATCCACACAAGGAAGCAGGACACTGAAGGAATTCCCCCCTTGAGGTGGTGTGCTGAAACTGAAGATCACAGAGCTTTGATATTTCGTGGCCTAAGAGCTTGCAGAGTGCAGGAGGCAAGCCTAGAACTTTTCCAACTGAAGAGTTCCAATAGAACCAAATTTGCTTTTGACATAATTTTTACCTGAAATATATGTATAGGTGAATTGGAAATTAACAAGGCATGACGTTTACTGCAAAGGATTGTTTAAATCAAAACAATGCCTTCAGAGTAAGTAAAAAATAAAAAAATATTTTCTCAGAAATAATTCATGATGACAAATTTAACCCTCATATTAAATCTCTGTTTGCATAGGCATAGTACTCTAAAGGGCCCATGGGCAGGCGGGTGGTCATCCAGTGGCCTTTAGTGATTAGTTCCCTCATGTTCCTGAGGAGCGAAAAATATTCTCTGGAGGAACCCATCTTCAGCTGGGCAGTAGTCCTTTCTCACAGACTGATTATAAGAGCTATGGCTTTTTCAGACAGAATGTCACAAGAAAAAAAAAAAAAGATACAATCCCAAGAACCAGCAGAGAGCAAACTAATGCTCAAATCTACAGATATTATAATTATCAAGTTAAAATCACATGATTTTTAAATATACATAAATTTAAAACTAATGATTATGAATATAGTCTGCCGTGCACGTCCACAGGTTCCACATTTGTGAACTTAATATATTGAAAATATTTCTAAAAAATCATGTCTGCATTGAACATGTATAGATCTTTTTCTTGTCATTATTCTCCAAATGATACAAAACTATAGACAGAGCATTTACATTTTCTTAGTTATTATAATCTAGAGTTGATTTAAATTATAGGAAAGAATATATACAGTTTATGTGGAAATACTATGCCTTTTACACAAGCAACTTAGACATCTTCACATTTTGGCACTCACAGGCATCCTGGAACCAATCTCTTGCAATACCGAGAGACAATGAATAGGTAAAGATCAAAAAGCTAACAAGAAGAATAACAGGAATGAAAAAATAAAAATGCAATGAACTAGATTAGTACCTAAAGAATTCATTACTTGTAAGAAATATGGGGAAAATTTTTAGAAAGCAGCAGAGCAAAGCACAGATAAAAATATTTAAAGAAAAAATTAAGAAAACTGAGCAAAGTATACAGTTGGAGAAATATTGAATGAGAATTATCTTAGTCTGCTAAGGCTTCCAAGACAACATAATATAGACTGGGTGATTTCAGCCATAGAAATTCATTTCTTACGTTTCTGGATGCAGGATATCCAAGATTAAGTTTTTGGTAAATTTGGCATATAGGGAGGGTTTTCTCCCTAGCTTTCAGAGAATCACCTTCTCCCTTTGTCCTCACATAGAGAAGAGGTAGAGATAGAAGGACACACACACACACACACACACACACAAACACACACACACAGGGGTGGGGAGGGAAAGAGAGAGAACAACACATGGGTTTTATTGGTGTCTCTTCTTATAAGGGCACTAAGCCCATCGTGAACTTGTCCTCAAGACTTCATCTAAACCAATCTCCTCCTAAGTCCCCATCTTCACACACCATCACAATGGGAATTGGAGCTTCACACACCATCACAATGGGAATTGGATTTTTGCAGGGATTGGGTACACAGTTCAGTTCATAGCAAGAATTTTAAAGAATATATAAAAGACACTGGCCTCACAGATTTAGGAAGTCAAAAGTTCCAAATTAACAAAAGATTTAAATGAAAATAATTGTCCTTTAAGGTATATTCATAGTTAATAAGCTCAACAAAGGAAAAAGATCTTTAAAATAGCCAAAGAAAATGGTAGAGCTAAAGAAGGTAAAAATCAGATTGAAACCTTCCTTTGTAACAAAAATTGTAGAAATCAGGTAACTAAGAATAATGTTACTATGTTTTGAAAATATTCTTGTCAATCTAATATTCTATATATGACAAAAGAGTTTTTTGGGCAACAAGGGCAAAATGCAGGCTTTTCTGGATAAACAAGGGGTTTTCTACCAATCAACAATTACTAGTGGAACTACTAAAGATATACTTCAGAAAGAAAGAAAGTAATTCCAGATAGAAGAAGCAGAAATTAATGACAAACCAAGTGCTGAATATGTTATAAGACTGAACTAATTTTGACTGTGTTGAACAAAATAATAATGAATTTATTATTATATTTTAAACATTATTAAGTGATTTTATTAAAAAAGTCAATGAACATTTAAAACAACAAATAAAAGCAACAGCATGTACTTTTACACGAACAATAACATGTATTTATGCTAGAGATGAAGAACTCTGCAACCTTTGCAATATTTGAAAGCAAAAAAAAATGAACATGAAGTTGTAAGTTAAATGTAAATGTCAAAAGTTTAATGTAAAAATAATAGAAATGACTTCTATAACTACCAAACTAATAGTGAAAAATAAGAAAAGAACAAAATTAATGTATGAAAGTAAAGAGACCAAATATTAGTACAAGTAGCACAAAACTAAAGTGATAGTGATAAATCTGAATGTAATAGTAGCACTACAAGAAGTGCAAATGAATGAAATGTTCTACTTAGAAAGTTTTCAAAAAGAATTTTTAAATGCAAGGATATAAGAAAAAAGATATAAAACTATGCAGAAAGTTGAAAGAAAATATTTTCCATAAAATAATCAAAGTTAACATAGCTAACAATAACAATAAAAGATGGTGAAGATTTTTCAGACAGAAGGTATCATTACCTTTTGGAAAAAGATAATCTCTCTATACTGATACAGACTCCCAGGAACAGCAATTCACCAGGAAGATTTCCGATTCCATTCCTGTATTACAGCTATAACCATGTAAAGCAAAAACTGACAGAACTAGAAAAGGCCCATCTATTACTATAATGAAGACTTTAACATACCTCTGTTATTGATAGCTAAACTGCGTAAAATGTGAACAAATATATAGGAGAGCTTAAAGGTACACTTAAAATAATGCTTAATCAGTTTTGCTCTGTGTAAAACAGTGAAAATCAAAGCAAGTGGACTTAATGTACCCATCATAAGTCTGGCAAGTAGACAAAGCCACGGAACAACCTGCCATGTTGTCTACACTCGGGAACTACTGAAACCAGGACAGTAATTGTGTGCTTTTGTAAAATATTTAGGGCTATTCCCATCTATGTCCCCATTTCAGTGTCACTGTTGCCAAAAAAACTGGTACCACTGTGGACCACAGAGATACTGAGCGCTTTTGGAGATACGTTCAGAGTATCCATTCCAGGGTGTAGTCAATATTTTTTTTTTTTGAACTTACAGTACCCTGGGAAATTTCTATTCTCAAGAATATGGAGGCTACTTGATTGGACTCAGAGTTCAACTCAGCAAGAGAGAAATAGTCTACCTTTATGGCATTTCCAAAACCAAACACAAACCCTTGGCAACATATCAGTTGCCTATGGCTGTGATTTCAGTTGGGGCAAAATGGAGCCTGTCTGAGAATTGAAAAGGAAATCTTGGAAAACTAGATAATATCAGGGAACTTTGAAAAGCTCTGGCATATTCTAGGGGATCTGAAAGTCTACTTGTGAGTATAAGGCTATGTGCATGCAAAGGAAATACATGGGAGAAAAGGCACCAGCTATTCACTTTAGGCTGACTTCCAGGCCTGTAGGAACAAGAGCTGATATCAACGCTGTCATGCAAGCTGCCTACATAAAGCTTAAAAGGTGTACCTTCTCACAAGGGTCTTCCTTAGCAAAGAGGGAAAGGCAAAGAGGGAAAGATATACAAGCAAGTCACTGAAGGAAATTTTAATTAATTCAAATTAATTACTTAATTTAATTAATCAGAGTTAGTTATTGATGAATAAATTATACTGATTCAGATATGACCATTAGGAAGCAAACCTTAAAAATATTTTAAAAAACCCACTAACAGGTAACTTCTGGCCACACACTGCATAAGACACAAAATCTAAATGTTAATTTGGAAAAACTTTTAAACAAATAACACCAACAAGAAATGATACAACAATAAAAGTGGAGAACTTTATTACCCTGTGGAGTTATCCTATCTAAAGTATCCAGTTTAAAAAAATGCTAGACTTCAAAAAAATAGAAATGTACGTGGAAAAATAAGAATTTAGCTGAATATCTGACTGAAGGGATCATAGATTTAGTGGCTTTAAATCCACGTTTAAAACATGTTAAAGGAAATAACATTAAAAGATAAAAAGAAACTGAAATTATGAATGCCCAAATATAGCTTTTCAGTAAAATCTTAAAAATTATAAAGAAGAACCAAACAGAATTTCTGAAGTTGAAAAATATAATAAAGATTAGAAAATTTTCTAGAGACACTCAACACTAAATTGAGCTGGGAGAAGAAAACAAAAACATCAGCCAACAACAATAAAGATAGAGCATTATATATGATGATGATATGTAACCTAAGGAATAGAAAGATCAGTGAATGAAGAAAAATGACCAAAGCCTTGGAGATAATGTGAATACCAAAAGAAGAAGACAATGAAAAATGGACATAAAAACTTAGTTCTAGAGGGAAGGAAACTTGTGTTTAGAGACAATAAACTGCCCAAATTCCCATAGAAATTGATTGAAACCTTCTCTTTCCCATCTGTTTACTTATATTCTGTCTATCCCAGAAAGAAGTGTGTAATGCTAGGATAAAGGTGTAGAAGTGCCAAGAAGAGTGTGGGTGATAAATGGTCGTCAGTTACCCCAGTAATTTTATGACCTCCTTGCTCAGGGCAGATAAGTACATGGTGAGATCTGACACTGACACTAATAGCATAACTTGGAATGATGTAATATAGTGTGCTAATTTTCTATTGCTGCATTTCAATTTTGAGTAAGTTTTGGTGAGACCAGAGAAGATCAAGAGAGAGAGAGATTGGAAAAGGTTTTAAACTTTAACTATACTCACATTGCCTTAGGAATACAATCACAGATATCCACTCAGAGAAAGTACAGGGGTCAATCATGAGGCAAAGGGAGAGAGGAATTCTGGGGAAGTTCCTCCGGGTTTTACATAGAAAGGAAGAGGCAAACCAGGGCAAACCCATTTAGGACTTGCTAATTTGAATAATTACATTAGGCTTTGGGACACAGAGACAGTCTTTATTTGTAGGGTACCTAACTCTGGGGTGATTAAAATAGATGCATAATGGCCTCATAGAACTGGTTGAGTGAAGTGGTTGGTGATGTAGCCTGAATCACCCTCAAAAGGGCATTAACCTGCCTTTATCCAGGACCTCAGAATTGGTTCACGACAGCATTTAAAAGTGTATTATTACATATTAATTTAACCAATTACAACAAGTTTGTCAGCTTCATACAAGACAAATTTATATCTTACCATTTTATAGGTCAGAAGTTCAATGGTCTCAACTGATTCTTCTAATTAGAAATAAAGATACTGGGCAACTGGCACCCCTTATTGGGAGCTGTGGGAAAAACTTGCTTCCAAGTTTACAGTGTTGGGTGGAGGCTTGGAAGGGGAGGGACTGGGAGGGACAGGGGTGGGGGGTGGGGGGCGGGGATCCCAATAGGTGGAAGAAGATGAAAGTCGCAGTTGGAATAGTAGACATTCTTTATTCAGAGGCAGCAGCAAACCCCACCCCCTGGCCTCCAGGCCCAGCCCTATTTTACCTCCAGACTCCTTCTATAGATATATGTATATATATATATATACACACACACACACACACACACACACACATATATATATCTCCATAGACATGGATGTTAAAGATATTAATATGTCTGTGGCTATATATATAAATATAATATAAATATGTAAATTTATATATATATATATATATATATATATATATATATATATATATATATGCCAGACACAGAAGGCACATTACCAGAAGTTTATGTTTATGACCTTTAGTACACATGCTGAATCAGGGTGTTTATGACCTTGGCTACTACTAAAAACTCCTTCTGGAAATCTTGGCAAGGGACCCTAACTATATCCATCTTGGGCCTGCTCCATACACAGGTTCTTGCAAGAACTCATTTCTATATTGTTGTAGGACTGAGGCCCTTATTTTTAGCTGACTGATGATCTGAGAGTCTTTTTTTTTGGAAAATGGATACCTTCCTCTATTTTAAAACCCCAAATGACACAAATCTTTCACATGCTTCAAATTTATTTGATTTTCGCTTCTGTATCCTCCTTTCTCTAATTCTAGCTAGAGAAAATTCTCTGCTTTTAATGATATATTTTCATACTAGACCTACCCTAATAATCCAGGATTGCCTACTCATCTCAACATTTATAGCTTCAAGCTTATCTGCAAAATGCCTTTTGTCATGTAATGTTAACATAATTTTTGTAAATTTCAAGGATTAGGGTATAGGCATCTTTAGGGAGGTAATTATTCTGCTCATTATACTTAGATAAAGTTATTATCATTAATCTTAATGTTAGTATCTTTAACATACGTGTCTGTGGCTAGCATAAAATCTCAGACTTCCATTCCATGAACAATGCACTTTTTCTAACCAGCAACCCATGTGCTTGGCTTTCTGCAACTCTCTAATAAACATCAAAGGAAGAACACCTCTGCGCAGGTGAGGCAGGAACACTGACCAATGAAGAAATTCAGATTGTAAACCATTAGCTTGTTTAGCTATTTGCTAAGTCAAAAAAAAAAAAATGCTTGTGTTTTTAAAATGCTTAAGTGACCTGGGCACAGTGGCACATACCTGTAAAAAATTCTCAGCTATTTAGAAGGTTGAAGCCAGAAGATCAAGACCAGCCTCATTAACTTAGTGAGACATCTCAAAATTAAAAATAAAAATTATGGAGAATGTAGCTTAGTGATGAAATGATCATGGGTACAATCCCCAGTAAACACCACCCACTTGGGAAAAAAAAAAAAGCTTAATTAAGAAGTTTAGGTAGTTTCTCATTTATGTTTCTGCATTATTTCTAAGAAACCATTTTTGTATGTTTTTATTTTTGCTGAAATGCAAGTGAAACTGAAATTGAAAGTAAAATTGCAAACCTAAAATAAGCAATTGGTGATGAGGATGGTATGTTTTACATGGAAAGAACTTAGAGAACTTATATCACAAGGCATTGAGAACAATGTCAGCTAGCTGGGCTTTGATATTTTTCCTTACTGAAGTCCTGATTGCTTGTCTCTATGTATTTGTGTAATTTTTCATCTTAATATATGAAAAAAGTTCATAATAGAAGAGGGCAGAAATGTCCTGATAGTATTAGAGCATTAAATATTTGAGGCTCAAAGATGAGCTTGATCCTGAGATGTGATGCAGTAGAAGGAGATGGGTGATCTGGAGAAGCTCACTTGCCATTTCTCATTCACCTTGCAAATCATCACCTCTCTGGGCCTTCGTGTGTATGTTCTTTCACTTCTGGTACTACCAAGGAATACTATTTTCTGAATGCTCAATATTTCAAATAACATAGCACATTCAAGTTAACGCACATAAGTCTTTATATGCAATAATTCATTTAACAATAATAACTATGAAGGTAGTAAACATTATTCCTGGCTGGAAAACAAGCAAACTTGAGAAAACTAAAAATCAGTGAGGTTATGTAACATCATCCAAATCATGCAGGCAGAATTAAATCTTGTTCTGTTTAAATCTGAAGCAGTAAATATTGTCTTGAAAATCGTACGATAATTTTAACGGTTAGTTTACTGCCCCTTCATTGATACCAAAAATGGCAATAGAATGCAAGATAATAGGTTACTCTTAGGTAGTTTCTTTAACTACAGAGCATAGAATCACAAATATTTCGTATTTGATATTAAACTTCTTGCCAAGAGTTTGATGTAGATCTAGGTTGAGGTGGCATTCTTCACATAAGAAAAGTCACTTGACTGTCTCTCACAGGGTCTTTTGCTCACCTTCCTTTTATGCTACCTTGCCCCTAATGATTTTTAGGGTGCACTTGTAGGACTTACCCCCCCTTTCCACAGGCTACATGTTCTCATTTTCTTGGACCCCTTGAAGTATCTCTTTACCTTCAGATTCCCCATGTGAATATCTGTTTGCCTCCAAAAAATCTGTATATGATGTTTGTTCACATTTTTTATCCTAGGATCAGAAATCATAAGGATTTTTAATCTGATTTTTTTCTTATTCCAAACAAGATCTTTGAAATATGGTAAACATTTTTTATAAGCAAGATAATCACCCAGTTTGTTGCATCAAGTAGTCCTGTGTGATTTTCACTCTCAATACACTCTTTGTGTCAAGCAGTACTTGTGGAACAACAGCAATTTGGCCTCCCATACTCAGACTCTCAAACAAACAAAGCGAGAGTGTGCTTGACCACAAGTGCATGATCACTCTTTCTTTATTGGCAGAAATTGTGGTGCTTGAAAGTTATTGCCAAGAGCTTTGGAATTTTTATTGAGCATTCCAGGAAGGCAGAGGTTTCTGGGTAATATGTTAATTACTAAAAAGAAATCTTTCCATTTTTCCAAAAAGTGACTTTTAATTTCATAAAAATGTCAGTAAGCCAGGAGCGTTCCATTTTTGTTAATATTCATAGGATCTCTTGATACTGCATAAGAAAATGAAGTGAACTCTGATATTGTTGAGGAATGAATGTGTTTCCTTCCCCTTGTTTATGTATTATTTGGCAAAACTCACATTTTTTTTCTTTTTCTGGAGAGAAATTCTGTTTCTTTGGAATGCTAGTCTACTTGCTATCCCTATGTAGACTGTTTGGGACCCATGTACTATTATTATACATCAGAATCAAAAAATGCAGTAACACACCCGGCATTTACCTTAAAAAAGGCATTGAATCTCCTGTAAAGAAATGTTTTTTTTAGAAATTAAACTATATATTTTAGAATATTTCTTAGATAATAACTGTTTCTTTATATCTCTTGGATAGTTAATGATAATGGCAATGTACTTAATAATGATGAAGTTATTTTAAATTATTTTAAAATTTGAAGACTACGATCCATAGCATTTAGGATATTGTGCAATCTTGAAACAATTTCTCCTCCATTTCCAATTGTAGTAGAAACACATGAATCTTAAACATGCCTCCTATTAGCCACAGTGATGGAACCAGGTTTGGGAACCAGGTTTGATAAGGAGGCCATTAGGCCAGTTGAGTGTACTTTCTAATGTACCATGGTTCCATTGATAAGTATTTGTGGCTATCCACCTTCACATTTGCCTATCTAGCTAACCCCCAAATCTGTCTACTACTGTTATTGCATTGGCTTTCCGTGTATAAATACACCAAGAAAAGCAGTTAAACTGTTTTTTGGACAATTGATTGTCTTAATTTCATCTATTTATATGTCATCTAGGATGTTAGAAGTCTTTAAATGTATCTTTAAAATTATTATTCTGTTGATGCTTCCACATTATATTATATATGTGGGGTTATACATCTTTCAAAATGGAAGTAAACACATGTCAATTGTATTACAATTGGGTTCCATGTACAGGAGAATTACATACAGCATGTGCTACTCCTATGCAGTACCACATGTGTGGTTAGTAGGGGTGTCCAAAAGGCACCCTGCTGTCAGAATAGTCTCTATTAATCATGCCTACTTTTTCTAAGTCCCATTTTCTGGAAGTACATTTTTAGGCGACTACTATGAAATATATCAGTGTGAATTCCATAGGAATGCCCTTGTAGTATCTATTAGGTCTTTTGGAAGGTCTTTGTATAGACCTTATACATTTAATGATCTCCTTACAGTGTTTTGATAAACTACACTCTGCATATATGATGATGGTCCCATAAGATTTTATTGCTGAGTGATGTCATAGGTGTTTTAGTTTGTACAAGTGTAGCTAATTATTGCACAATGACCTCACGTCTGATGACACATTTCTTAGAATGTATCCCCATTGATAAGCAAGGCATGACTGTATTTTCTTTTAAATAACATGAGAAATTAGGTCTTTGCATGGTGCATCTGTCTCCCTTTCTTCTACCTCCCCAACCACTAATCTATTCTGTTACAGAGATTGAAATAACTCTAGTTAAAACTTGGCTTCATTATTATTAAGTACATTGCCATTATCATTGACTATCCATTTCTTTCTTTCCTCCTCCTCCTCCTCCTCCTCCTCCTCCTCCTCCTCCTCCTCCTCCTTCTTCTTCTTCTTCTTCTTTTGGTGATACCACATACCTAAAGCAAACTCTTCTGTTAGCAAAATGGCAATTTACTGTGACAGTAAATCTTGACTTTGTCCAGCAGGGAGGGCTGTTGAGCAGCAGTGGTGGAGTGAAGCATGAATAATTTTGAAAGAGGCCAAAAGTGCCCTGTGGATTTCTAATAATTCCCTACTGTCATTCTGAATCCTTTGAAAAATCACTATATTTATTTCAAATGAATTCATCAAAAATTTTCAATGCTGCCAGCAACTGGATGCTAAAAATGTATGTCTTTTTTTTTTTTTGTCTAGAATATTCTTCCTGATATGGATAACTCTGAATTCCGGGCTAGTGCCTATGCCTTCTTTTCATCTACACTGTATAGACAGATTCCCTGTCTGTCTCTCTTTCTTTGGGGGTCTTTGATCCTCTACATTACAATAGTACTGTGTCACTAGATAGCAAATTTTATTTATTGGATTTTCTTCTTTGGTTTGTGTTTCTCTCTAGTATAGAGGTTATGTCATTTTCACTTGATTCTGTTTTTTATTGACATGATATGTGATTGATAAATGTTGAGAGAATGCAAAGAGAGTGATCTTTGATGATGGAGCCAGGAAAAGTCAAGGGGGAGATGTTGCTGACTGAGGTCATCATCCAGAGGAACACCACAGGAAGGGTACTGAATTGGTCAGGTAGACACTGAAGACTTGAGGAAAACAAAGTTCATGTAACAAAGGAAAGTTTGCCAACTTAATTTTCCTCAGGACTTGTCTACAAGTAGGAACAATTTATTTCTGCTCAAGGCCACATGTCTGGCGTGTTAGCTTTGTGCCTCTGTGACCAAAAGCCTGACAAGAACAACTTAGAGGAGGAAAAATTTATTTTGGGCTCTGGGTCTCAGATGTTCATTCCGTGGATGACTGACTAACCCCATTGCTCTTGGCCTAGGAACATCATGGTGAAAGGTTTGCAGTGGAAGAAAACTTCCCACCTCATGTCAGCCAGGAAGCGGAAAACAAGGATCCAGAGACAAAATGTAAACCCCAAAAGTAATCATCCAGTGATGCATATTCTCCAGCCTAACTCCACCTGCTTAGAGTTACCGCCCAGTTAGTCCATTCAAATTGTTAATCCACTAAGTGGATTAACGCCCTGATCAGGTTACAGATCTCATAACCCAATCATTTATCCACTAAATGTTTCTGTGTTTGCACAGGAGCTCTTGGGGGGATACCTCATATCCAAACCATGACACTTAGGAAGGCCATATGTCTAATGATTTGCTGTTGTTGTGATGTCATTCCTAGTAATTTTTGAGAAGGGGACTCTCATTTTCATTTTACTTTAGGGCCTGCAAGTTATGTAATTATTGCCTCATTTACCTTCCTGGAACCTTTCAGAGCCTCACATAATCATAACCCTCAACAGCTAAGATCTTGACCAAAACCTGCATTAAAGTATAGCAGACAGGCATGTTTTCAGCCCATCAGCAACATCTGCTGGTGCCACCTGACCAGCTTATCCCAAACAGCATGCTAACATCTGGAGGTGACATTGAGAGAGGAGTTGGTTTCCATTCTCATTGTCCATGGTAAGGGTCTAGGGAAGCAGATTTATTTATTTTGCCCTTAAAATGAAACCTATTCTGCAAGACCTTTGGCAAGAAATGAGAGGAATGAAACTTGGTTAAGAAAAAAAAATTACACGGAGATTCTAGGTAGGCTTTTAGTTGTCCTGCTCTGCTGATGGCTGAATTGGTGCATTTCGTCATGCTGCAGCAAGAGAAATCTATTAAGCAGTTTAGAACCACCAGTGTTTAAATTCTAGTCCTTTCCCTTAATAGGTGTGTGACCTTAGGAAGGTTCTGTAACCTCTAAGTATTAATGTCTGTAGTTGTACATGGAAATGGAATAATATGTATGGGGCTCAGGTTTGTTGTGAAGATTGTATAAGCTAACATATGGAACATTCATCAGAACATTGTGCATGTGGATGTTATGGTTTAGATGTGGTGTCCCCCAAAACACACATGTGAGAAATGCAAGAAGGTTTGCAGGAGAAATTACAGCCTTAACCTTATCAGTGAATGGATCACAGATGGGATTAACTGAGTGGTAAATGGAGGCAGGTGGGATGTGACTGAAAGAAGTATTTCATGGGGGGGGCGTGGCTATGGGGTATATATTTTGTAACTGGAGAGTGGAGCCTCTCTGCTTCCTGATTGTCATGTGGGCTGCTTCCCTCTGCCATACTCTCCTGCCATGATGTTCTGCCTCACTTTCAGCCTCAAGGAATGGAGCCAGCCTTCTGGGGACTAAGACTTCTGATACTATGAGCCCACAAATAAACTTTTTCTCATCTACAGTTGTTCTGGTTGGGTCTTTAAGTCATAGCAGTGAAAAAAAACAGACTAAAACAGTGAGCATGTAAAAGTAGCTGAATTAATATAGAACAAAAAGTGGCTAAGCTCCTCAAGCTTTGTTGGGAAGAATTCAAAATGAATTTTCAATAGGTAAGGAGGAGGAAGGGGAATAATAAATGTATTGGCATGTACAGATCTAATGCAATGTATATTTCTTTGTGTATGTCCTTTAGCAGTTTGTAATATTCCTGCAAAATAGCAAGGGCTTCTACTGCACATGACAGCAATGCTGGGAGTCAGGCCACTGATGGTTCTAAATGTTCTAAAACACTTTTTAAAATATTATATTCCCTCTGGTGTTTCCTCATTGACTTAGAGCTAGGAATGAGGTGAGATCTCAAGATTCTCCTGGGAGCAAGTGGAAATTAAACAGCCATCTGGTATTTCCAGGGGCATTTGGGGGCTCTCTATTACTCTCTCACTTCCCCACACACCAGCTCAACACGCAGAAGTACTTGTACAAACATGCCAAACCTCAGCAAAATTATGAATTTGACAGAAACTATCTTCTTAGTGCTCTATCTTCATTTTTTATTTTTTTATTCTCAAGAAGTTAATTTATTCCACAAACATAAATACTTGCAATAGGTATTAAGGAATCATAAGTTGGTCAGATAAGGTCTGCACCCCATCTGGCTGGAGAAAATATGTGGATATGTGATTTAAATACAGTAGATTGTTAATGATTCTGAAAGTACTATGTAAAAAGTGACCAGGATGTGGAGAAAGAACAGAGTAATAAGAAACCAGTTTGGAGAGAAACATTGCTGCAGGATACTTCTCTGAGGAGGTATTACTTGAACCAACACCTAAAGGATGAAATTTTTTTTTTTCCTTCTGTGAAAAGTAAAAAAAAAAAAAAAAAAGTGCATGTCCAGTGGAAGGAACAGCAAGTTCATTATTCCAGAAGCAGAAAATGAAATTGAAAAGAAGTAAATGATGCTAGATTGTGGTGAGACATAGGACAAATCAGATACAGGGGAAATAGAACGATTATGAACATTAGGGCCATAGTGAAAGTGTTGGATTTAAATTTAAGAGGAATACAAACCATTGAGGACCCTTGTCCACGGGAGTTACATTTATTTACATTTTATAAAGAAATCATCCATTGCTGTGCGCAGTGAATACTAGGAAGTTACAAAAATGGAACAAAAGAAATCAGCAATCATCCGTGCAACAGATGATAGTAATTTTCAAGGGTGGTGACATAAAAATGAAGATAAACTGTTAGATTCAAGAAGTATCAGGAAGGTGGAACTAATTTGGTGATAGATTATGTGTGGGGACGCAGGGAAAGGGAGAAATCAAGGATACGATCTATATGTTTTGCTTGAGCAGTGAAAGGATAATGGTGTTATCAATATTCTGTCCAAATATATTCAGAAAAGAACTGGATTAAAATTGTATGCGGTTAGTAAAGTTGTTTTGTTATTTTTTTAGAAGTGCTGGGTGCACTTTTGCAAATAGGATCAACTGAGAAGAGTTCAAAGTGTTTTGTCTTTGGAAGCCTTGCATTCTATGAGGCAATGAAGACCTAAGTTAATATCATCCATACAGGACTTTTGATGTTTTCATAATTTTTCTTATTGATTTAACTTGAACTCAACAGCATGTGCATTCCCACCTGTTTAGTCTCTCACTTCATGAAGGTTCTATTCCCCACTCCTTGCTTTGTTGCCATTGGTAGCAGAGTGTGTACCAGTCCCAAACCCATAGCATGCCTGGAATAGGTGTCATAGCGTGCAGGAAGAAAAGTAGTTAGATGGAGTTGTATGAAGGGAGAAAGAAGAAGGCAACAGTGTTGGACTACCTCTTCATTTTTGCTCATGTTTTTATAGAACAGCACTTCTTTCCAGCATAGTCAAGATATGTGATAATATTATTAAGATGTATGCTACAATGAAACTTCAATTCTTAGAAAAAAAAAACAACAGACATTTGTTTGTTGAGTTTTCATCCTGTGTTTTCTTGTCCCTTTTACGTCTTATTTTTCTATAAAGTCTACCTTGAAGGATTCTTTATTTCTGATTTTCCCTTAAATGATGAAATTCTTTTGTGTGCCATTCATAGACACTTCACTGTCTGCCATTCATAGACACTCTCACTTACTGGATCTTAATGATCAGCTACATAGTAACTAATCACAAACCTCCTTTTAAAACAAACCCAATCATTGGACAATGTCTGATGAACTGTCAAATAAATTTTTTTTGATTAAGCTTTTATTTTTCTCCAATTTTTTAGAACTGATAAAAATTTTCTAGAAACAGAGTAATCTATAATTCCGAGATAATTTTTAATCATGGTTTTAAAAAATGCAGCATTCTTTAAAAATCTTCTGATGTGTTTTTCAATTCTTGATCTGATTTTATTCATTTTTAGTTATTTTAGTAAACTGTATTTCAATAAACATTTTAAATATTAACCATTTCTTCCACTCATGATATCAACTTACTCAGAGATTATATATCCCTATCCTCTTAATGTCAGATTTGGCTGTCAAATATGATATAATGCACTTTTTACCTGAAGCTTTAAGAAATATTTTATGGATTTCCCTCCTCCCTAGTCCTTCTGCCATGACATAGGTGTACCCCAGGACGCATGTAGAGTGAGGAAGATCTAGAGTCCCAGATGAACTTCTGTGGGGAAAAAATATGAGCTACAAAATAACTCTTTGTTTTTGTAAGATACTCAGAATTTTTATCATTGTTACATACACTATTTTAATGGTTCATTCTTAAAATCAATTATTTATTTCTTGGAAAACTCAAAACAGTCGTTTTAGATAGTTCTTTCATCAATTAGCAGAAATTAACCCACACACTATACAATATCTTTTGGGATATTTAAGTATGTATGATGATTTTTGTGGATGATATGAACATTTATGATGATTTGGGAATATTATCAAGAAATCAAGATATAAGAGAAGTTAGAAAGTTGTGGGGACATACTAAAATGCATCTATAACCTGAGGTATGTAAAATGAAAAATGAAGATAATAACAGTATTTACTCCAAAGCAGCCAGGACGATTAAATGAAATTATTTATTTTTAGGACCCATCAGGCCAGGCGTGGTGGCACACTCCTATAATCTCAGAGACTCAGGAGGCTGAAGCAGGAGGATCGCAAATTCAAAGCCAGCCTCAGGAACTTATTGAGGCCCTAAGCAACTCAGTGAGACCTTGTCTTTTAATAAAACGTGAAAAAGGGCTGGGGATGTGACTCAGTGGTTAAGGACCCCTGGGTACAATGCCCAGTACAAGAAAGAAAGAAAGAAGAAGAAGAAGAAGAAGAAGAAGAAGAAGAAGAAGAAGAAGAAGAAGAAGAAGAAGAAAGAGAGAGAGAGAGAGAGAGAGAGAGAAAGAGAAAAAATAATAGAGAATTCCTGACACATAAAAAGAGCTTAGTAGACTTTATCTAAGGTAAAAATCAGGTGGGAAGAAATGAGGTCAATAACATTTCACATTTTCAAAATGGTCGAGGGCTGAAATGTACCTGTCGTCCCATCTTTGCCATGATAGCTCTGAATCCTTAAGTGTGCTAAATAGCACATTTTATTAAAAAAAAAAAAAAAGATGAGCCATTAGACTTTTAATCCTGATGCTATTTGAATGAATGATTGTACCTCTCTCATAGCCTCAGATGTTACCAGAGAGACAGAGGGCATAGGAGAATATGTGGGTCATTCTGTCTCATTGACACTGATGACTGACAGATGCACTTTCAACAGGACCAAAATCTAATTCACGTATTTGAAACTTGTCTGAACGAAGACTCATACTTTCAAAATTATTACAAGTATAAATGCTTTACAAATATTATTGCTATTAATTTAAAAATAACATTTAAGCTAGTAAGTAACACTATTGGTTTCATGTTTTAGAATTTACAATATCAGTGTAAGGGACTATCAGAAAGTGGAAAAGAAAATTCTCTCTACCTACTGCCACTGACCCCTCCGTTATGAATTTTTTTGGTTCAATGCTAATTTTTTGTTTGATTCATGGCATATTCTGGAGATGATTCAGGGAAAAGCAGCAAGGGCCATTAATATCTTGCCTTGCCACGGTGAGAATGATTCTGCAACACCACCATTTCTCATGAAGGATGGGTTTTAAATATGTATAGAGTGAAATGCTGTTTGATGGATCACAGCAATGGCTCTTTCAATGAGAGAACAAGCCCATCCCAGAGCCAGACATTCCCCTACAGATGACACTCCAGAATTCTGCTGTCAATATACTTTTACTTAAAATAAAAATGGACTGATGATCAAAACACTCTAGTGTGAAAAATGGAGTTATGCTGTCTGCTAAAATGTGATGCTGGAGATTCACCCTAAGAAAATTCTGTCTCTTTCTACCCAATCCTGGCTGATGGAAGAAACCAGATTTGTACTGAATTCCAAATGACTGAAGCTAATCAATTGTGTTTCCTATGATCACCACACACACACACACACACACACACACACACACACACTTTCTTATACTTGTTTAAGAATGGGACTGTCTAAAAAGAATATTTCCAACAGTACCTACTATAGCTAGGAAGAATTTTTTTCTGTTTTCTTACTTTAATACCTTGGGGGACAGTTTTCCTTCTAAACAGATTATGTCTTTTTTTTTTTTTTTTTTAATCTATTGGGAAGACAAGGGAGAAAGATTTGGGTGGCGTTTCTTTTATCTCCCTGGGCAGAAGGATTGACATTCTACCTCTCTTAGGTCTTAGGGATCTTCTCAAACTTTTCTTTGATCTTTGTTAGGAGTTGGATTCTTTTGTCCCCAAAGAGATGCCAAAATCCTAAGTTCCATTTCCTCAGAATGTGACCTTATTTGGAAATAGTATCACTGTGGATAAAGAGCTCATATGAGGTTATACTCAAATTGATATGACTAATATCTTTAAAAGAAGAAGGGAAATCAACATCTCCCCTTTCCCCTTTGACTTTTACTCTAGCCTCTGGTAACCACTATTTAAGTATCTACTTCTATGAATTCAACTTGTTTAGTTTCCCTATATGCAGGGTGACTATCAGCACCATATTGTATATGTTTACCTATAAAATATACACATATATTTTAGAACTATGTATGCATATGTACATTACATACTTCAAAAAATACCTTAAAATGGATTCACATATTCACACCACAATGAAATAAGTATTTAAGGTGGTGGAGGTTTATTAGCCTGATTCAATCATTCATCATTGCATGCATGTATTGAAATATTACCTTATACTCTATAAATTCATAAAATTGCTATTTCTCAATTAAAATACAATAAACTTTAAAATGAGAGCAATACAGAGAGAAGAAAACCTTGGGAAGCTGGAAGGACTGGGAGTTTTTCTGCCGCAAACCAAGAAATGTTTGGGGTTACCAGAAGCTGAGATTGGCAAGGAAGGATTTATCCCCTAAACACAGAGAACCATGTCCTATTGGCACACTTATTTAGAACATAAAGCCTTCAAAAGTGCGAAAGAATAATTTTTTTTTCAGCATTCTGTTTATGGCGTTTTGTTATAGTAGCCCCAGGAAACTACTAGATGTCCCAGTGGGCAGACTCACCCTATTTCTTTGGCTTTCAGGGAGCATAAAATTCTGTCGTTCAGTGCACACTTGATCTCCACCAATTAGCCAATGACAACTAGCTGAACTCTTCCAACTTACGCTTCTTTCTTGTGCTTTCTTGTGTGAACTTTAGTTAAGTCAAAGCTCATGTTTCATTCCTTTATATCTTCCTGACTTTTCTTAGAGTGTGAAATATGTATCTTATGACCTAAGATCTCTTTACTAGTCAGAAAAACTAAGACATATATAGTTTGGTGGGGTTTATTTGCTTTTTCTTTATTTCCTTTTAATTTTCAGTTAGAAGCTAAATTCTTTCTAGATTTCAATATTCTAAAGTAGGAACCAAAAGCAGTGAATTGAATTTGTTTTATTTTAGTTTTCATTCCATTTAAAATATTTCAGTATGTTTTCTAATTTTCTTTGCAATTTTTTTTCATTGACTTATGGCTACTTTGAAATGCATTATTTATAAATTTCTACATGTATAAGGATTTAAAAACATTTATTTTAGTACCTAGCTTAAGACTAAATACTCAATATAATGTAAATTTTCCAATTTGTTGATTTTTTTTAAACTCAGAAAATGGTTTGTTTTGGTGAATGACCCAGATTCATCTGAAAGATGTGGTTGTTCTATTGTTATTGATTAGAAAGTTCTTAGATTTGTAAGTTTATGATTTCCATCAAATTTGGTGGTTTTTGTAGTTGTTGGCTAGTAGTTATTCAAATACATTTTCCTGTCTCTCTTTTCTTCCTGTACCCCAACTGAATGCATATATATATATATATATATATATATATATATATATATATATATATATATATATATATAAAATAGCATTTTCTATTTGTCTGCAATTACTGAGGTTCTGTTTTTTGAATCTTTAATGTTAACCTATTTTTTAAAATTTTTCCTATGTTTTAGCTATATCTTCAAGGTCAATGAGAATTTTTTTTTGCAATAACACATTACTATTAATAATTTCTAGTAAAATTTAAAATTAAAAGTTCTATTTGGTGTTTTTTAATTCCATAATAGCTCTCCTAATTATGCTTATCTCTTTCTTTAATTCTTCAGTCATATTTATAAAAGTTGTGTGAGGTGCCTATTAAAGTTCTGTGTAAAGATTTTGCTGTACTCATTCCGTTATCTCTGCCATTTCTTATTGCTGTTTTTCATCTGATTTTCCTTCTATTTGTAGGTCATATTTCTTGCTTTCTGTAATTTTTGTTGAGTACTGGATATTAAGAATCCTCTGTTGTTTGAATTCTGCATTTGGCCCTTTTCATTTAAAACTATTTACCTTCAATCTGGAAGGCTGTTCCTTGCCAATTGATTTGATCCTTTCAAAATGTCAACCTTTGATAGGGAAGATATAGAGTAGTAGCTGCTGTTCTAGGTCATAATTTTTCAACCTCAACATTAATGGCATTTGGTGCAAGATAATTCTCTGTGTTGAGAAGCTGTCCTGAGAGTGGTGGGATATTTAGCAGCATCTGAGACCTCCACTTACCTCATAAACACCATTCCTCCCTACATATTGAGATGACAGAAAATGACTCTAATCGTTACAATATGTCCACAGGTGGAAAAAAATTGTCCTTTGTTTACATCTAGGACTGGTTTAGCCCTACTTCTCTGGTATGGATCTTCTAGGATACCTACTAAATATTATAGTTGTTCAACTAGGATTCTTCACTCTGCTGGTTAAAACCTGTATGTCCTCATGTTTTTGTATGATACAATAATGTTTAGCTTCCAGCTTCTAATTATTCTCTGCCTATTCTCATAGAGATTTATCCTTTGAATGAACAATAATGATGATCTTTTAAGAGAGAAGAGTTTTGTGAAGATTATGATGAATAATTTATCTCAAGGCAGAACAATAGGAAATAGGATGATATTAAAGAAAATGCTTTCTGTAGAATCCTAAAGTAATGAAATAACATACGGAAGTAGGTGCAAATTTTAGTGTTATCCATGTATTCATTCATTCCATGAGTACTTATTAAAAATGACTTATACAAAACTATTTCATATCCATTTCATGTTCTGAAAAAAGAGTAATGCTCATGATCCATCCCTTAAATTTTCTCATTTCTTATAGAAGATATTAAGGCCAAAAATTCAGGCCAATAATAATCAGTGATTCCAAACATTATGAGTAGTGACATAGCAAAGATAACATTTTCATGGGAAAATAGAAAATGGTGACAAAAATATTTATCTAATATTTATCTAGGGCTGGCACTGTTGGTAAACATTTTCAAGACAAAGAACACATTAAAATGAGTTTTAAAATGGACAAACGCAGAAGATACTCAATTGGGAAAAGAAAGTAGAATCAAAACACAAACAAGTAGAGAAAATGGTTTGCCTGGAGAAATGTGAGCAGACCATCAGAGCTACAAATTACAGACCTGCAGCAGAGTAGTGTGGCTGAAAATGCACTTGGGGATCAGGACTGTGTCCTTCTGTGTCATTTTTAAATACTTAAAGTTTTTTTCTGAAGGCAATGAATAACCTCTGCATGCCTTGGGATGGGAATTACAATGTGATTAGATTTAAATTTTGGTAAAAAATTTTTTCAGACTGATGGTGTTGAATAAGGTCTTTGAAAAGACGTCTATCTTATAGTATCAAGCCAGCCTAAATGTTCTCTATCCTATACAGATGTCAAACTGGGCCTCATTTTCTTTGTTTTTATGGGTTAAACTTACCTTTCTGTGGGCCACACAATTACCTCTTGCTCAAGATCGTATCATTATCTTCTTGTATTTAAATGTGCTGAAGAAACGCAGGGTTTAGAGGTGAAATGATTGGTTTATGAGAGCCTTAACCTGATTAGTGAGTGCATTAATGCCCTGATAGGGATAAACTGGGTGGTAACTGAAGGCAAGTAAAGTGTGGCTGGAGGAGATGGGATATATATTTTGTCCTTGCTGAGTGAGTACTATTGCTGCTCCCTGGTGATTTCTTGAGCCACTCCCCTCTATGATGCTTTTGTGCCATAATGTTCTGCCTCATCTTAGGCCCTAAGGAATGGAGACTGCCATCTATGGACTAAGACGTCCGTGAACCCCCAAATAAACTGTTCTTCTTTAAAATTGTTCATGTCAGGCCTTTTGGTCACAGAAGTGAAAAAGCTGAGTAAGACAAAAGTTAATCTTTCTTTTGCCTTTTAATTGTATTCTTATTAGATTTAATTTTATAGTACGGTGATTAATTTGATGAGCATCCACTTTTCTGCCATGCCATTTCCCATTATCCTACTATATTGCTAAATTTGTGACCTATGAATTCACATCTTCCTTTAGCCAATAAGTGATTTATTCTAATTTATATTTAGGCATTATTATTTCAATTTATTTTATACTTTTAATTTTTTGAGATCAACTTTACCAATGTTGTAACTTTGCTTTTATGAATAAATTAGGCATTTTTTTGATGCCTCAGAAATAAATGACTAAGGATTTTATGTGTATTTTATTGTGTCTAATGTTAATTTTAATGTTTTTTTTAAATATGAGTTTTCTTGATGGCCTTCCTATCTCATCCTACTTACTTTCTTATTTTTTTGCTCAACTAGGTTGTTAAACGAACACACACATCTTTATTGAAGTCAAGTTGACATACAATAAATTGCAAATGTTTAAAGCACATCACTTGATGTCTTTTGGCATCTGTATGTGCACATTAAACAACACAATCAAGACCTGTGTGCACACCCTCTAAAGTTTCCTCATGCCCTTTCCTACTCTGCTTTTCCCAAACTTTTTCACTTTTGTTATTACTAAGCTGTTGGTGTTTTGTTTTTTCCTCATTGTAGATTGACTTACATTTTCCAGATTTTATATAATTGGTTCTTAAAACATGTACTTTTTTTTTTGCTGGCTTTTTTTCCCCACTCAGTATACTTAGTTTGTTGCATGAATCAATAATTCAAGCTTTTTCATTGGTGAGTAGCCTGTTATTGTGTAGATATACCACAATTTTTTCATTCCTCACTTGAAGGACATTTGAGATACTTCTTATATTTGACCACTGCGAATAAAGTTGTCATAAAAATTCACATGGAAGACTTCATGTGGATATATGCAGTAATTCTCTTGGATAAATATGCAGGATTAAACATATGGAGTGTGTTTAATTTTTATATGAAATGCTAACTATTCTTCAGTTGGCATAATTTTACATTTGTACTGGTAGAGTATGAGACTTTCAGTAGTTCTGTATCCTTGGCAATAGTTGTTATAGTTAGTATTTTATATTTTATATTCTAATAGGTATGCAATGGTATTTTGTTGCTATTATTTTCTCTATCTCATGTTTGCTTTATTACTTGGTGTTCTGTTTCGTTGATTTCCTATCTAATTTTTATTATTTTTCTATTTCTTTTATCTTCTTTCTTTTTGACACCAGGGATTTAACCAAAGGGCACTTAATCACTGAGCCACATTCCTAGTCTTTTTTTTTGTATTTTATTTATTTATTTATTTTTAATTGATTTTATTTTTTTAAATACTACAACATAGGAATGCATTACAATTCTTATTACACATATGGAGCACAATTTTTCATATCTTTATATATAAAGTATGTTCATGGCAATTTATGTCTTTATACATGTACTTTTTTTCATTACAATTCTTATTACACATATATACCACAATTTTTTTATATTTCTGTTTGTATATAAAGTAGGTTGACACCAGTTTGTGTCTTCATACATGTACTTTGGATAATGATGTCCATCACATTCCACCATCCTTGCTAATCCCCTGCCTCCTCCCTTTCCTTCCCTCCCCTCTTACTTATCTAGAATTCATCTATTCCTCTCATGTTCCCCCTCCCTACCCCACTATGAGTCAGCCTCCTTATATCAGAGAAAACATTCAGCATTTGGTTTTGGGGGGATTGGCTAACTTCACTTAGCATTATCTTCTCCAATGCCATCCATTTACCTGCAAATGCCATGATTTTATTCTCTTTTATTACTGAGTAAAATTCCATTGTGTATATATGCCACATTTTTTTATCCATTCATCCACTGAAGGGCATCTAGTTTGGCTCTACAGCTATTGTGAATTATGCTGCTATAAACATTGATGTGGCTGTGTCCCTGTAGTATGCTGTTTTTAAGTCCTTTGGGTATAGACTGAGAAGAGGGATAGCTGTGTCAAATGGTGGTTCCATTCCCAGATTTCCAAGGACTCTCCATGCTGCTTTCTATATTGGCTGAACCAATTGCAGTCCCACCAGCAGTGTATGAGTGTGCCTTTTTCCCCACCTCCTCCACAACACTTATTGTTGTCTGTCTTCATAATAGCTGCCATTCTGACTGGAATGAGATGACTTGATGACTACCAGAGTAGTTTTTATTTGCATTTCTCTAATTGCTAGAGATGATGAACATTTCTTCATATGTTTGTTGATTGATTGTGTATCTGAGAAGTGTCTGTTCAGGTCCTTGGCCCATTTGTTGATTGGTTTATTTGCTTATTCAGTGTTTAGCTTTTTGAACTCTTTATATACTCTAGAGATTAGTGCTCTATCTGATGTGTGAGGGGTAAAAATTTGCTCCCAGGATGTAGGCTCTCTGTTCACATCACAGATTGTTTCTTTTGCTGAGAAGAAACTTTTTAGTTTGTGTCTATTCCATTTATTGATTCTTGGTTTTAATTCTTGGGCTATTGGAGTCTTCTTAAAGAAGTTGTGGCCTAGCCCCATGTGATGAAGATTAGGGCCTACTTTTTCTTTTATTAGATACAGAGTTTCTGGTTTAATTCCTAGGTCTTTAATCCATTTTGAGTTAAGTTTTGTGCATGGTGAGAGATCGGGATTTAATTTCATTTTGTTGCATATGGACTTCTAGTTTTCCCAGTACCATTTTTCGAAGAGGCTATCTTTTCTCCAGTGCATGATTTTGGCAACTTTGTCTAATATAAGATAATTGTAATTTTGTGGGTTAGTTCCTTTGTCCTCTATTGGGTACCAGTTGTCTACGAGTCTGTTTTGGTGCCAATACCATGCTGTTTTTGTTACTATTGCTCTGTAGTATAGTTTAAGTTCTGGTATAGTGATGCCACCTGCTTTGCTCTTCCTGCTAAGGATTGCTTTAGCTATTCTAGGTTTCTTATTTTTCCAGGTGATTGCTTTTTCTATTTCGATGAAGGATGCCATTGGGATTTTGATAGGAATTGCATTAATCTGTATAGTGGTTTTGGTAGTATGGTCATTTTGATAATATTAATTCTGCCTATCCAAGAGCAAGGTAGATCTTTCCATCTTCTAGAGTCTTCTTTGATTTCTTTTTTTAGGGTTCTGTAGTTTTCATTATATAGATCTTTCAGCTCTTTGATTAAGTTGACTCCCAAGTACCTTTCTTTTTTTTTTTTTTTTTTTTTTTTTTGATGTTATTGTGAATGGGGTAGATTTTCTCATTTTCTTCTCAGAGGCTTGGTCACTGATATACAGAAATACCTTTGATGTATGGATGTTGGTGTTATATCCTGCTACCTTGCTGAATTCATTTACTAGTTCTAGAAGTTTTCTGGTGGAGTATTTTGGTTCTTCTAGGGTATAGAATCATATCATCAGCAAATAGCGCTAATTTAAGTTCTTCTTTTTCTATACATATCCCTTTGATTTATTTTGTCTGTCTAATTGCTCTGGCCAGTGTTTCAAGAACTATGTTGAATAGAAGTGGTGAAAGAGGGCATCCCTGTCTTGTTCCAGTTTTTAGAGGGAATGCCTTCAATTTTTCTCTGTTTAGAATGATGTTGGCCTGAGGCTTAGCATAGATATCCTTTATGATGTTGAGATATGTTCCTGTTATCCCTAGTTTTTATAGTGTTTTGAACATAATGGGGTGCTGTATTTCGTCAAATGCTTTTTCTGTGTCTATTGATATGATCATATGATTCTTATCTTTGAATCAATTGATATTAAGAATTACATTTATTGATTTCCATATGTTGAACTGACCTTGCATCCCTGGGATGAATCCCACTTGATCATGGTGCACAAACTTTTTGATATGTTTTGTATTCAATATGCCAGAATTTTATTGAGAATTTTTGCATCTATATTCATTAGAAATATTTGTCTGAAATTTTCTTTATTTGATGTGTCTTTGCCTGGTGTTGGGATTAGGGTGATATTGGTCTCATAGAATATGTTTGGAATTACTGCCTCCTTTTCTATTTCCTAAATAAATGGAAGAGTATTGGTTTTAGTTCTTCTTTAAAGAACTTCTTTATAGAACTTGGCTGTGTATCCATCTGGTCCTGGGCTTTTCTTGGTTGGTAAGCTTTTGATGGCTTCTTCTAACTTGATATTGGTCTGTTTAAATTGTATACATCTTCCTCACTAATTCTGGGCAAATTTGTCAGTGCCTTTGATGTCTTCTATTTTATTGTAGTATAAGATTTAAAAATAATTTCTAATTATCATCTATATTTCTATAGTGTCTGTTGTGATATTACCTTTTTTCATCACATATGCTGATAATTTGAGTTCTCTCTCTCCTCTTCATTAGGGTAGCTAAGGGTATGTCAATTTTATTTATTTTTTCAAAGAGCCAACTTTTTGTTTTGTCAATTTTTTTCAATTGTTTCTTTTGTTTCAATTTTATCGATTTCAGCTCTGATTTTAATTATTTTTTGCCTTCTACTGCTTTAGCTGCTGGTTTGTTCTTCTTTTTCTAGGGCTTTCAGATGTACTGTGAGGTCATTTATTGTTTACTTTTTCTTATTTAAGGAATGAACTCCATGCAATGAGTTTTCCTATTAGGACTACTTTAATAGTGTCCCAGAGATTTTGATATATGGTGTCCACATTCTCATTTATCTCTAAGACTTTTAAAAATCTCCCCCTTGATTTCTTCTGTAACACATTGTTCATTCAGTAGCATATTGTTTAGTCTCCAGGTGATGGAGAAATTTTTATTTTTCATTTTGTCATTGATTTCCAATTTCATTCCATTATGCTCTGAAAAAAATGCATGATAGTATCTCTACTTTTTTGTATTTGCTAAGAGTTGCTTTGTGACATAATATATGGTCTATTTTAGTTAAGAATCCATGTGCTGTTGAGAAGAAAGTGTATCTGCTTGATACAGGTTGAAATGTTCTATATATATATATATATATATATATATATATATATATATATATATATATATCAGTTAAGTATAAATTATTAATTGTGTTATTGAGTTCTATAGTTTCTTTATTCAACTTTTGTTTGGAATATCTAACCAGTGGTGAGAGAGGTGTATTAAAGTCACCCAAGTTTATTGTGTTGTGGTCAGTTTGACTCTTGAATTTGAGAAGAGTTTGCTTGATGAACATAGCTGCACCATTGTTTGGGGTATATATATTTATGATTGTTATGTCTTGTTATGATTGTTATCTTTCCTAATTGGCTTTCCCTTATATGTAATCTGATTCCGTTCTCTTGTGGCTTTTAAAGTTCTCTTCTTATTCTGTAAGTTGGGCATTTTCATTATAATGTGCCTTGGTGTGGGTCTATTGTGATTTTGTACATTTGGTGTCCTTTAGGCTTCTTGAATTTGGATTTTCAATTCATTCTTCATAATATTATTTCATTGGATAAATTGTTCATTCCTTTGGTTTTGACCTCTATGCTTTCCTCTATCTCAATAACTCTTATATTTGGTCTTTTTATGCTATCCCATATTTCTTGAATGTTCTGCTCATGGTATCTTATCATTTTTGCTGTGTGGTCTATGTTCTTTTCAAGATGATATTTGATCTTCATTGTCTAATATCCTATCTTCTAAGTGGTCTATTCTGTTGCTGATGCTTTCATTTGAGTTTTTAACTTGGTTTATTATTTATTTCATTTCAAGGATTTCTGTTTTTTTTTAGAACCTCTATCTCCCTGTTGCAGTGATCTTTTGCTTCTTGAATTTGTTTATGTAGCTCATTGTCAAAGTGATCTTTCACTGCCTGTATTTGTTCTCTCATTTCTTTTTTGAGATCCCAAAACATTTTACCAATGTATATCCTGAAATCTTTCTCTGTAATTTTTTCTGCTATAGCTGCCAATGCATCTAATAATGTGTTGTTTTGATTTGTTTGTGGTACTTTCTTCCCTTGTCTTCTCATGTTTCCCATGTGTCTTCCTTTCCAGCTCTGTGGATCTGGTGTGTTTTTGTTATTACCCTATAGATTTGTAGTGCTCTTGTAAGGGTTCCAAGATCTCTCCTTTGTGGGCAAGGACAATGTTAACAGATCCCAATATCAACAATACCTTACCTACAAACAAATTGTTGTTATTAAGACATTTACAGTTTAGTCTCAATGTCCAGAAATGTTGGATTCAATTATTATTTAAAATATAATCAGTAATTTCATGAAAAGGTTTACAGTTTCTGGTGCTGCACAATGAACAGGGGGTCAGGCATAGGATGATATGTTGAGGGGAGAAGATGTGAGTAAATATATGTTAGGAATTGTGAAGGAGAGATCTAGTGATGACGGTTAGTAGTAGGAGATAATTTGGAGTAGACAATTATGTGGGAAGACAGTAGAGTACATAAAACAACACACATATGTTTTTAGAAAGAAGAAAGAGATAAAAAGGGAAAGAAGAAAGAAAAAAAAGAAGAAAAAGGGCTCATGCAATTCCTCTATATTATATTATTTAGGTGACTCAGTCCTTAATGTTCTATTTCATGCGAAGTTCTTGGTTTTACATATGTTGGGGATATGAGGGCCAGAGGATAGAAGGGTACAAGAGAAAGAAGAGAAAAAAAAATACTCTTAGAGATCTATTTCTTTTCTTCTTATCCAGTAGGTGGTGTTGTCTCATCCACTAGGTGTCTCTGCCCTCAGGATGGTGTAGGTAACCACGGGTGTGAAGACTGTACCTGGTGTGGAGCATCTGGAAGCAAGGAGTGCCACCCATCAGTTCCAGCAGGGAAATAATGTCTCACAGGTCTTTTTTTTTTTTTTTTTGTGACCACTTGAGTCCCTGGTATTGTCTCCCTCTCTTGCCTGGAGATTTCCCAGATCCTGTCTCTCTCTGTTATACTCCAGACTTTAGTCCCCTCACCTCTCTTACTTATCAGGTCCCAACTGCGGGACCTCTCACCCCCAGGCTCACACCAGGTGGCAGCGCCCTGTTCACACTGCACTCCTATCCAACTGACAGCTGTTCTTGTGCTGGGTGGCCACTGTGCAGAGTTAATGCCATTGGAGAGGGAAGAGGAATTGGAAATCAGGTACCTGCTCAAATGGCAATCCAATTTGGTAGCCACATCTACCACAAAATGGTTAGGGAGTTTTCCAAGATGGAGTCAGTCTGCTTCCAGCACTGGGGTGTCTGGTGAGGTGGGGAAAGCTGGGCATTGGCCTTGTGCTGTGGATAGGTAGCAGCCTAGTGACCTGTGTGGGAGTGGAACACAGTCTGGAGTTCTGCAGAGATGCTGATAGGTGTTTCTGCTAAGTCGCTTGTGAGCCGTGCGTGAGCTAGAACTATGGGCTTTGGGTCCAGAGTCTGGAGACTTACTTAAGCCCAGAGGCTCTGATTTCTGCCCGGGTGGTCACAGTGCTGGTGATTTCTGTAAAAATCCACTGCATAGGGGGTCTTCTCACACCCTCTGAGATGTTGTGTTTCGTCTAGGGGAGACCTTGTGGAGAAGCTGCCTATCCGCTTTCTTGGATTCATGTCACAGAGCAGCCAGAAACAGGACTTCCTCTATTCTGAAATCTTCCTGCCTCCCTAATTGTTATATTTTATTTGCAGACAGGGTCTCACCGAGTTGCTTAGTGCCTTGCTTTTACTGAGGCTGGCTTTGAACTCATGATCCTCCTGCCTCAGCTTCCTTAACCATTGGGATTATAGGCGTGTGCCACTGTGACTGGCTGGGATTGTTAAAACTATCTTGATGAACTTGCCCCTTTTGTCAGGCAAGTTTTCCTGGTAAGAAATTGTGCTCTGAATCTACTTCTCTGACATTGACATAGACATTCCAGCTTTCTTTTGATCAGTGTTAGCAATATATACCTTTTTTCCAATTTTTATATGTTGCTGTGGTTTGGATATATTTTCAGTTTCTTCCTCAAGAATTCATGGGGCTGGGGATGTGGCTCAAGCGGTAACGCGCTCACCTGGCAAGCGTGGGGCGCTGGGCTCGATCCTTAGCACCACATAAAAATAAGAAATAAAGATGTTGTGTCCACTGAAAACTAAAAAATAAATATTAAAAAATTCTCTCTCTCTCTCTTAAAAAAAAGAATTCATGTTCAATTCATGGAAACTTGGTTCTCAATGGGATGGTATAAATGCAGAATGAAATCTTCAAGTGATAGGGCTTAAGGCAAAGTAATTAGATCATGAGATGTGGTCCTAGGAAGGAATTTATGATAGCTTTCCTGGGATCCTAGTTAGTTTTGTGGAGATGGTTGCTTAAAAGAGCAAGGTGGGCCCCTGCCTGCTCTCTGATTTGCTGTCTTACTGTAGTTTTCTGTCATTGAAATGCCATCTTCCAGGGGTTCCAACTAGAGTCAAGCAGAGGCTCCAGCCATGTTTTTGGACCTCCAGAACTGTGAGCTAACTAAAGCTGTTTTCTTTAAAAATTACTCAGCTTTAGGTTTGTGTTACAGCAATAAAAAACAAGCTAATACACAAGTATTTATATTTTGATTCTTAAAGAGAATTTTTTGGGGGGTCAGCGTATGTGGTTTCCGATTTTTTTAAATCCAATTTGATGAACTCTACAATTAAACTTAAATTTTTAGACCATTCTAATTTCATGATGTTAATTTTTTATTTACTCCTTCCTTCACATTATTGTTTATTTGTTCATCTGTTCTTCATTATTTTTCCTTATTTTATCAACTTCTTTTACATTGAGTATTTTATTTTTTTTCCTATCTTGACCAGTTGCAATTCTGTTATGTTAATGGAAATATTATTGTTTGTAGTTTACATCTTTAATTTTTTTTTTTTTTTTTTTTTACCGGGGATTGAACTCAGGGGCATGCGACCACTGAGCCACATCCCAAGCCCTATTTTGTATTTTATTTAGAGACAAGGTCTCACTGAGTTATTTAGTGCCTCACCTTTGCTGAGACTGGCTTTGAACTCATTATCCTCCTGCCTCAGCCTCCCAAGCTGACAGGATTAGAGGTGTGTATCACCACTTCTGGACCTACATCTTTAATTCTTCACAGTCTACTTTCAAGAACTTTTATACTGTTTTACATATAGTAACATAACTTTAAGATAGTATACTTCTATTTGTAGACTTTTAGCTATTGTCTGTTTTTCATTAAATGTTAAATATCCAAACTGTATTATTATGGTTGCATTAAACTCTTGCTTTAAAAAGTATTAAATAATAAATGAAAATGTATTTGTCTGTTATTAAAATTCCTATGCTCATCATTCCTTTATGCAGATCCAGATTTCATTATGATAGCATTTTCTTTTGTTTTAAGATCTTTTTAAAGACATTGTTTGTTCCACAGAGCACTTAGTGATTATTTCAACTTTTGCATGTCTAAAAAGGTTTAATTTTTATCTAAGTATTTGAATGATATTATTATATGCACTACTTATATATTAACAGTTTCCTTTTTTTTTTTCTTCTCCCTATATTTTATAGATGTTACTCCATTATGTTCTGGCGAGCTCTCCTCAGAGAAATCTAATGCGATTCTTATCTTTGACTCTTTGTATAAAACCTGTTTTTGCCCCTTTGGGTTCCTTAAATTTTTCTCTTAAATATATGTGTGGCCACTTTGTCCTCAGTTCATTGATGTTCTGTTCTGTTTACTCTTTTTTTTTTTTTTTTGAGCACAGAGGCTCTTAACTGTGGAGCCACATCCGCAGTATTTTTCATATTTTATTTTGAGACAGGGTTTTACTAAGTTGCTTAAGGCCTTGCTAAATTGCTGAGACTGGCTTTGATCTCATGATCCTCCTACTTCAGCTTCCTGAGTTGCTGAGATTACAGGAATGAGTCACCATGCCCAGCTCCTTGGCTTTCTTCTTCTTTTTTTTTTTCCTGCTTTTTATTTTGAATATTTATCATTGCTATATATATTTAAATTTTTTTCTTAGTTGTAGGTGGACACAATATCTTTATTTTATTTTTATGTGGTGCTAAGGATTGAACACAGTGCCTCATGCATGCCAGGTGAGTGCTCTACCACTGAGCCACAGCCCTAGCCCCATTGCTATATTTTCAAGTTCATTAATTAATTTTTCTACAACATCTAACCAGGTGTTAATTATATTCTGTGTCTTGTTCATCTCAGGAATTATAATATACAACTCTAGGCTTTGATCTAGATCTTTATTATAACTTCTGTGTCTCTTCTTATCAAGGTCAATAGCTCCTATAACATCTTGAACATCGAGAATGCAGTCATAACACCTGCTTAATGTTCTAGTTCATTAATTCTATCACTATTTTTATTCATATGTCAGTTTGTTTATTTTTTCTTATTGTTGTGGATTGTTGTATTTTTTATTCTTTACGTATTTGGTAATTTCTGACTTTATGTCAGATATGAATCTTACTGTGCTTGATGCTGGATATTTTTATATTCCTATAAATAATTTAGAGGGTTTTTCTTCATTTTTTGATAGTATGGGTTTGTATAAGGAAACCATTTGATCATTTCAGGATTTGCTTTAAAGTTTGCTAGGTACAACAAGGATTGCATTATTCCTGGTTTAATTTTTTTTTCTTCTGGTGTGTTAAGATATTTTTACTCTATGCATTGTCTCTTGAAAGAAGATGGTTTGAATCTGGGTAGTGATAACAGGTCCTGTGGTTGGCTGTGGGTTTTTCCATCCAGCACTGCTTCTGGAAACTTTCTCTAGGTGATAAGCTGATATTAATGTAGAGCTCAAATTATTTCTTTTTATCTCACTATCTTTCATTGCTAATGTTCAATGTTTTGAATGTCAATATTTAATATATTTATATTTTATAATATAAAATATTATATATATTTTTCTCTTTCTCTTTTTTTTCATTATTATAAAATATATTTGGATTTAGAAAATCTATTTTAGCTTTATGAAAACCACAAAGTATGACTCCTAAAACAATCCTTTGATTTGTGGAGTAAATCATGTTAATATTATGCATTTTTCTTAGTATCTTGAAAGTATTGATCTTGCTTTTGTATTTTTAAGTATTTCATAAGCCCATTTTTCCTTGATATACATACCCTTAAAAATAAGGCCTAATAAAATGGGTGTCTGCAGATATACATGGCCATTTTATTTCCTTTTTACTTTATCATGACATAACCAATTGTATTTAGAATCATAATCTTGGAAATATTATGATAGAATCAGTAATACAAACCATTCCACTCAAGTGTTTTTCTACCATCTTTCTTCTATCTTAGCTTAGGACCCTTCACAAGGAAAATATAAGTATCTATTGGGACCAAGGGTAACCTACTAATACGTCTAGTCTAAATCTAGTAATAACCATCGTCCTCCTTCAAAGGTGTGCCTGTGTTGACAGGTTTAGGTGCTGCTGAGGTAGAGCTGCCAAATAAGTTTCAGTTGTGATGCTTCCCATATCTCCATGAGTTTCTTTATGATGTCACTTACTGTAGGGGGATACTGCTGTTACTCATGAAAGTGTATTGTATGATGTATGAGAGAATGCATTTCCTCTAACATCATATCTAGAAAAGGTTTGACATATGCACTTCAATTTTCAGTCTTCAAAGCTAAAAAAGATATTTCTAAATTATTGGGATTTAAATCTGAATCTAACGTGAAAGTTGGATTTACATCACTGCCTTTTCTAGCAAGTGTTTAAAGATTTAAATGACTAATTATATCTGAAACTTCAGGGGGATGTAGGCACAGATCCATGCTCTTTTCTTTTTGGATTTGACAAGCTAAAGGAGGAAAGGAAAAAAACATCCATAAAGCAAAATAAATGTATCATAACTAAACACCAAGTCTCAGCAGCAAAAAGATAAATGTTATTATGGGAAAAATTAGTACTACTTTGAGAATAAATAGTCAATAATTAAGGAAAGAAAATCAAAACTAAGTGAAATTTCATTTCTATCTATCTATAAGCAATAAGTTCTCTCCTCTCTCTTAGAAAGTGGTGGTATTCTTGAGGAAATGTAAAACACAAGCACATTTATTGACCAAGGCATGATAGGTAAAGTGGATTGAACAAATCATTACTTTTTTTTTTGCCAAAGGCTATTATAGATAATAGATATACATACCACTATGCTAAACTAGCCTACTTCATCAGCTTTGTATTATATAAATTAACTTTTCTTTTGCTCAAATAGGCGATTATTTCAGAGTAAAAGGATCTTTTGTGAACAAACCAGGATGTGATGACTCAAAACATTTCTTTGGCTTGAGTATCTCCAACTCAGGGGAAATAACAGCTACTTATGGAACTTCAGATAAAGCAAAAACTTTTCTATGTGGTTTCCAGGGCGCTCCATAATCTCACTGATCTTCACCTGTCTATTACTCCCCTGCTGTTGGGCTCTCATGGAAGAGACACATTAACATGAGCTTTGCAGTGTGACCATCCTGATAATGAATCTTGGCAGACTTCAACTTCAGCCAAGAGCTCAGTGACTATGAGTGGCAAGTTATTATCTTCACTGTGAGAATAAGGATGGATTACTTTCTGGGTTCCCATGAGCATATGATTTAGGGTATTTTTCTTTTATCTAGGTGGTATCTCCTTTTCCTTGGTTAAGATCATTGGCATAATCTAGGCAAGATATTGAGCAGTACCTAAGAGAGTAATGTATAGTTAATGGGAAGTAGGGTCTAACTTGTAATATTGGCCAGAGCTCAGAAGGATGTCCGGGGACATCCCATGGACTGAGTGGTGAGAGTCCCAATTTGGTTGGGAAATGTGAGGTAACTACAGTAGGAGCCAATGTATCCATAATCAGAATATTTGTGTAATAGTCAAGGGCAGATTCTAGGAAAGCTTTCCATAGGCCACTATAGCTGCCTTAGGATCACTCATTGTATACAGATGAACAAATACACAGTTGTTGGGACTAATTCTAATGATGAACATACTTCCAGTTACTAATAGTCACTTTGCTCTTTGGCCTTGACATCAAACTAGAATAGATTTGGAATGTTAGAAGACATGAGGATAAAAGTGAAGGCATAGATATGAGAAACTAGTGAAAAGGAAATAATTCAGGAGTTACCAGCAGCACAATTTTAGACAGATTTTAGATACTTGAAATTACATCTTGATGCAGTAATAAAATAGTTTAGAAAGATATTTTGGCATTTTCTTGATAACTTACAAGTTCTATTGACAATAGGTATTTTAAATGGAGCTTCTGATTTACTGATCTGTTATTATTAGCTCAGGTAGCATTATTTGTGATGAAAAGCACACAGATTTAGTCAGACTCTTCTGTTCCTGTCAGAAACCATAAGGTTTGATCTTTTTAACTTTAAATGGACGGCAAACATTGATTACTCTCACATCCTGCATTTATTTTTTGACATTTGTTTAAATTTTTATTTTTTATTGAGTGGAGAATCACACTGATTGAAATGACAAACATTTGCACTTTGTGGTTTCTCATTTCTGTGTGTTATAGATCCCCTACATTGATACCTCTGCAGTCTTATAAATTATATTTATGTTTTATTGCATAACTTAGACATTAGTAGAAGAAGAAAAGCATGTGCATTTGGAAGGGTAGGTCTGTTTTTCTTAAAGTATACATTGTAAACATCTTTCTAATATAACTCTAACATAGATTGTGGTTTATATTTGAATTTATTTTTTTCTTTTTCATCACTAATGTCTTCTAGAAATTTCTTTAAAACTGAAGAATCCTGCCCATCATTGATTTAGGGTACTCAAATATTTGCCCATATATCAGTTGGAAAGCTGCCATGATTGTTTTAGGTTAGGAAACAGAGGCATATTTGGAAGAATACTTATTGCACTAATACTTAGTCCTATTTTGGAAAGCATTAGATACTGTGGAGTGCTGGGTACTTACCAGTGGAAACAGAGGGCAGGGAATTGGGGAACTATGTGATTTGTTTTTCCTCCCTTCTCATTTGAAGTTGAATTTGTCATTAAAATATTCTTTTGTGGCATTCATATTTTGTTTTATTATTGTCCTACATTATAAGATAAATTTCTAAACACTTTTTATTTAGATGATCCAAATTTTCCATGTAAATTTATAAAAGGCTACATACATTTTTAAAAACTTTGCATTTCTAGGCTAATCTGTATCTTCTTATATTTCATTCTTTCCTTATGAGAATGACAAACCAATTCTAATAATAGCATTTATTATGTATACAATGCTTTTATATATATATATATATATATATATATATATATATATATATATATATATATATATATATTTATTTATTTATTGAGAGAAAGAGAGATAAAGAGAGTGCTTTATTTTATGATGTCCTACATATAGTAGCCAATTTAATAAACATTGTAAATTTGGCAGAGCAATTATTTTTATTTTTATTTTATAAGTGAAAACACACACACATACACACACACAAAATTAATGACCATTCATGTTTACACAGCTGTTGTAAGATAGATTCTGGAGTTCAAAATGAATTGCCCCAATTCATAATTCACTTGTAAGTGAATTGCTAAAATTCAAATATATGTGAGCAGGTCATATTTGCAAATTAACACTAAAGCTGAACACAGCAAATAAAGAATAGTGTACTGGTAGCAACGTTCAGTTGGTATACAAAAGATCTGAGCATGATTCCTTTCTTTGATACCAGCCCAGATACTAAGCCTCTTGAAATAACATCTATGTTTAAAATGAGCATAAAATTTGTTCCAACATCATAAAATTATTATGAGAATTAAAGGAAACAATGCAGACTAAGTATTTTGCATAAGTGGTCAGCACTGGTAAACAACAGATCATAACTTTTATTAAAATTTAAATTCATGTATATGGACAAGTTGTTATAAATTATAAATTGTTATTAGTTTTGGGTAGACTAAGATTTGGATTCTTCTTTATCTCTACTGAAGTCCCCCTGGATGGGAAGACAAACTCTTTTACTCAGATATTTTCCAACATTCTATATTGATAGTCATTCTTTTGAAACTCGCTGTGATCTGTATTTTCTTTTCCTGCATTGTTACTGTTTTAACTCTTCAATTAAGTTTTGCTCATTGGACCATATCTGATTCAGTTTTATTTTTATCCATTAATTATAGCATAGGACAGGGATTTCCTCTTATTGCCACTGTGCCATGTTACAGTTCAAGCATGAGAACAACCTTGTAGATGATGGTTAGACAATGGACTTTGAGTTCAAGCAGTGAGTGGCAAACTATGGGTGCTTCCTTGATCTCATAGCACATATTTCTACTCACGTGTCTTCACAGAGGGCAAATATGCCGGTTAATATGCTCTGTTTAAATCTCGAATGACTAAGAATGACTAAGAAAATATGAAAGTGATTGGACTTACCTGTAATTTATTATTTTATGTCACTTTATTTTTTTTATTGGTTGTTCAAAACATTATAAAGCTATTGACATATCATATTTCATACATTAGATTCAAGTTGGTTATGAACTCCCAATTTTACCCCAAATACAGATTGCAGAATCACATTGGTTACACATCCACATTTTTACATAATGCCCTATTAGTAACTGTTGTATTCTGCTACCTTTCCTATCCTCTACTATCCCCCTCCCTCCCCTCCCATCTTCTCTCTCTACCCCATCCACTGTAATTCATTTCTCTCCTTGTTTATTTTCCCATTCCCCTCACAACCTCTTATATGTAATTTTGTATAACAATGAGGGACTCCCTCCATTACCATGCAATTTCCCTTTTCTCTCCCTTTCCATCCCACCTCATGTATCTGTTTAATGTTAATCTTTTCTTCCTGCTCTTCCTCCCTGCTCTGTTCTTAGTTGCTCTCATTATATCAAAGAAGACATTTGGTATTTGTTTTTTAGGGATTGGCTAGCTTCACTAAGCAGAATCTGCTCTAGTGCCATCCATTTCCCTGCAAATTCTATGATTTTGTCATTTTTTAGTGCTGCGTAATACTCCATGGTGTATAAATGCCACATTTTTTTTATCCATTCATCTATTGAAGGGCATCTGGGTTGGTTCCACAGTCTAGCAATTGTGAATTGTGCTGCTATGAACATCGATGTAGCAGTATCCCTGTAGTACGCTCTTTTAAGGTCTTCAGGGAATAGTCCAAGAAGGGCAATAGCTGGGTCAAATGGTGGTTCCATTCCCAGCTTTCCCAGGAATCTCCATACTGCTTTCCAGATTGGCCGCACCAGTTTGCAGTCCCACCAACAATGTACAAGAGTACTCTTTTCCCCACATCCTCTCCAGCACTTGTTGTTGTTTGACTTCATAATGGCTGCCAATCTTACTGGAGTGAGATGGTATCTTAGGGTGGTTTTGATTTGCATTTCTCTGACTGCTAGAGATGGTGAGCATTTTTTCATGTACTTGTTGATTGATTGTATGTCCTCCTCTGAGAAGTGTCTGTTCAGGTCTTTGGCCCATTTGTTGATTGGGTTATTTGTTTTCTTATTGTTTAATTTTTGAGTTCTTTGTATACTCTGGATATTAGGGCTCTATCTGAAGTGTGAGGAGTAAAAATTTGTTCACATGATGTAGGCTCCCTATTTACCTCTTTTATTGTTTCTCTTGCTGAGAGAAAACTTTTCAGTTTAAGTAAGTCCCATTTGTTGATTCTTGTTATCAACTTTTGTGCTATGGGTGTCCTATTAAGGAATTTGGAGCCCGACCCTACAATATGTAGATTGGCGCCAACTTTTTCTTCTATCAGACACAGAGTCTCTGATTTGATGTCTAGCTCCTTGATCCACTTTGAGTTAACTTTTGTGCATGGCGAGAGGAGGGGATTCAGTTTCATTTTGTTGCATATGGATTTCCAGTTTTCCCAGCACCATTTGTTGAAGATGCTATCCTCCCTCCATTGCATGCTTTTAGCTCCTTTATCAAATATAAGATAGTTGTAGCTTTGTGGATTAGTCTCTGTGTCCTCTATTCTGTACCATTGGTCCACCCTCCTGTTTTGGTACCAGTACCATGCTGTTTTTGTTACTATTGCTCTGTAATATAGTTTTAAGTCTGGTATCGCTATACCGCCTGATTCGCACTTCCTGCTTAGAATTGCTTTTGCTATTCTGGGTCTTTTATTTTTCCATATGAATTTCATGATTGCTTTATCCATTTCTACAAGAAATGCCGTTGGGATTTTGATTGGCATTGCATTAAACCTATAGAGAACTTTTGGTAATATCGCCATTTTGATGATGTTAGTTCTTCCTATCCATGAACAGGGTATATTTTTCCATCTTCTAAGATCTTCTTCTACTTCTCTTTTTAGGGTTTTGTAGTTTTCATTGTATAAATCTTTCGCCTCTTTTGTTAGGTTGATTCCCAAGTATTTTATTTTTTTTGAGGATATTGCGAATGGAGTGTTTTTCCTCATTTCCGTTTCAGAAGTTTTGTCGCTGATATACAGAAATGCCTTTGATTTATGAGTGTTGATTTTATATCCTGCCACTTTGCTGAATTCATTTATTAGTTCTAGTAGTTTTTTTGTAGACCCGTTTGGGTCTTCTAGGTATAGAATCATGTCATCTGCAAATAGTGATAATTTAAGTTCTTCCTTTCCTATTTTTATGCCTTTAATTTCTTTCGTATGTCTAATTGCTCTGGCCAGTGTTTCGAGAACTATATTGAATAGAAGTGGTGATAGAGGGCATCCCTGTCTTGTTCCAGATTTTAGGGGGAATGCCTTCAATTTTTCTCCATTGAGAATGATGCTAGCCTGAGGCTTAGCATAGATAGCTTTTACAATGTCGAGGTAAGTTCCAGTTATCCCTAGTTTTTCTAATGTTTTGAACATAAAGGGATGCTGTACTTTGTCGAATGCTTTTTCTGCGTCTATTGAGATGATCATATCGTTCTTATTTTTAAGTCTATTGATGTGGTGAATAACATTTATTGATTTCCGTATATTGAAACATCCTTGCATCCCAGGGATGAATCCTACTTGATCATGGTGCACAATTTTTTTGATGTGCCTTTGTATCCGATTCGCCAGAATTTTATTGAGGATTTTTGCATCTAGGTTCATCAGAGATATTGGTCTGTAGTTTTTTTCTTTGAGGTGTCTTTGTCTGGTTTCGGAATCAGGGTGATGTTGGCCTCATAGAATGAATTTGGCAGAGCTCCTTCTTTTTCTATTTCATGAAATAACTTGAAAAGTATTGGTATTAATTCTTCCTTAAAGGTTTTGTAAAACTCCGCTGTATACCCATCCGGTCCTGGGCTTTTCTTGGTTGGAAGTCTTTTGATTGCTTCTTCTATTTCATCTATTGTTATTGGTCTGTTTAAGTTGTGAGTATCCTCCTGACTCAGTCTGGGCAAATCATATGACGTAAGGAATTTATCGATGTCTTCACTATCTTCTATTTTATGGGAATATAGGTTTTCAAAATAATTTCTAATTGTCTTCTGTATTTCTGTAGCGTCTGTTGTGATATTGCCTTTTTCATCCCGTATGTTAGTAATTTGAGTTCTCTCTCTTCTTCTCTTCGTTAGCACGGCTAAGGGTCTGTCGATCTTATTTATTTTTTCAAAGAACCAACTTTTAGTTTTGTTAATTTTTTCAATAGTTTCTTTTGTTTCAATTTTGTTGATTTCCGCTGTGATTTTAATTATTTCTTGCCTTCTGCTACATTTGCTGTTGTTTTGCTCTTCCTTTTCTAGGGCTTTGAGATGAAGTGTGAGCTCATTTATTTGTTGGTTTTTCCTTTTTTTGAGGAATGACCTCCAAGCGATGAATTTCCCTCTTAAAACTGCTTTCATTGTGCCCCATAGATTCCGATATGTTGTGTCTCTATTTTCATTTATCTCTAAGAATTTTTTGATTTCCTCCTTTATGTCTTCTGTAACCCATTGATCATTCAGTAACATATTGTTCATTGTCCATGTGATGTAGGATTTTGCCTTCCTTCTTTTATCATTGATTTCCAGTTTCATTCCATTATGATCAGATAAAATGCATGGTATTATCTCCACCCCTGTATATTTACTGAGGGTTGCCCTATGGCATAATATATGGTCTATTTTTGAGAAGGATCCATGTGCTGCTGAGAAAAAAGTATATCCACTTGATGATGGATGATATATTCTATATATGTCAGTTAAGTCTAGGTTGTTGATTGTGATATTGAGTTCTATAGTTTCTTTATTCAGCTTTTGTTTGGAGGATCTGTCCAATTGTGAGAGAGGTGTGTTGAAGTCAACCATAATTATTGTGTTGTGGTCTATTTGATTCTTGAACTTGAGGATAATTTGTTTTATGAACGTCGCAGCACCATTATTTGGTGCATAAATATTGATAATTGTTATGTCTTGTTGGTGAATGGTTCCTTTTAACAGTATATAATGTCCTTCCTTATCCCTTTTGATTAATTTAGTCTTGAAGTCAATTTTATTCGATATGAGGATGGCCACCCCTGCTTGCTTATGAGGACCGTGTGCGTGGTATATTTTTTCCCAACCTTTCACCTTCAGCCTGTGTATGTCTTTTCCAATCAGATGTGTCTCCTGGAGGCAGCATATTGTTGGATTTGTTTTTTTAATCCATGTTTCCAGCCTATGTCGCTTTATTGGAGAGTTTAAGCCATTAACGTTTAGAGTTACTTTTGTTATATGGTTTGTACTTCCAGCCATGTTTGATTATTTATCTTCTTCTTTTTTTTTTTTTTAATTTAGTTTGTTTCTCCATGGTTAGCTTTCCCCCCGCCCTCTGTCTTTATAGAGGCACTTCCCACTGATGGTTTTGGTTATTGTTTTTCATTTCTTCCTCGTGAAGTGTTTTGCTCAAGATGCTTTGCAATGCTGGTTTTCTGGCTGCAAATTCTTTTAGCTTTTGTTTATCATGAAAGATTTTTATTTCGTTGTTGTACCTGAAGCTTAATTTTGCTGGATACAGAATTCTTGGTTGGCATCCATTGTCTTTCAGTGTTTGAAATACATTGTTCCAGGATCTTCTCGCTTTCAGCGTCTGTGATGAAAAATCCGTTGTTAACCTTATTGGTTTACCCCTGAATGTAATCTGCCTCCTTTCTCTTGTAGCTTTTAATATTTTCTCTTTGTTCTGTATATTGGATATCTTGATAACAATGTGTCTTGGCGTTGGTCTACTGTGATTTTGTGTGCTCGGTGTCCTGTATGCATCTACAATTTGTATATCCGTTTCCTTTTTTATTTCTGGAAAGTTTTCTGTAATTATTTCATTCAGCAGGCTACTCATTCCCTTGGTTTGAATCTCTGTACCTTCTTCTATCCCGATGACTCGTAGGTTTGGTTTTTTTATGTTATCCCATATCTCTTGGATGTTTTTATCGTGGTTTTTAACCAGCCTTTCTGAGTTGGCTAGGCTCTTTTCAAGATGATATATTTTGTCTTCATTATCTGATGTTCTGGCTTCTACTTGCTCCACTCTGTTGGTGATACTCTCAATTGAGTTTTTAATTTGGTTTATCGTTTCTTTCATTTCTAGAATTATTGTTTGTTTGTTTTTTTATAATCTCTATCTCCTGATAAAGATGCTTAACTTCTTCTTTTATCTGTTTATGTAATTCATTTTCAAAGTGTTCTTTCACTGTTTGAATTTGCTGTCTCGTATCTTCTTTAAGGTTCCATTCCATTTGTCTAAGGTATTCCTTGAGTTCTTTATATGACCATTTTTCTGCTGACTCTGGGTCCTCCTGAATATTTAGGCTGTCCTTCATTGTTTGTACTCCTTTTCTTCCTTGCTTTTTTATGCTGCTCATGTTACTTCTTGTTCTGTTTGACTGCTGAGTTTCTGTTTACTCTTATAGATTTATTTGATGCTTGGGAGGAAAGATATTAGAAGGGAAGGGAAGAAGTCACTAAAGAGAATGAGAATAGGCAGGTAGAATTCAAGGAAGGGGAAATAAGAAAATTGAAAAGAAATGAAAAGACAAAATAAACAAAAATAACAAAGATTAGATAATAAAGAAAGAAAGAAAAGACGAGAAAAAAATTTTTAACAAAAATAATAATGATAATAAAAAAATGAAAATGAAAATTTAAAAAAATAATAATAATAAAATAAAAAAAATTAAAAAAAAATTAGAAACATTGAAAAAAAGTTAAAGAACAACAACAAATAAAAATTGAAAATGAAAGAAAAAGAAGAAAAAAAAGAAAAAGAAAAAAAAATGATAATAATAATAATAATAATAATAATAATAATAATAATAAATGCAGTCCTAGAGTTCTATTAACTTCTCTTCCAGTAGGTGGAGCTGTGCCCACTGGGCCAAGCTTCTCCTCTCAATAGGTGGGAACCATTCACTGTGCAGCAGCTCTTTCTCCTAGACTGGGCGGGTCTCTAATCCTGAGTGTTTAGGGCCTTGTCTTGTGTTTCCTCAAGCCAGGCCGTGCTCACCTGTGGCTCTCACCACAATACTGGCTACATGCCAGGTCTGCTGCTCCTGGGAGCCCTGTTTTCATGAACTCCTGGGCTCACTCTCCCTGTTTGCCTCCCTCAGACCCTAAGTTTGTAGAGCTTGGGGCTGAGATCCCCCAGCAAATTTGCTTGCCCTCCTGTAGCCACGCCCCCAGTAGCTGGTGCAAGAGACCTCAGTTGTCAGCACTGGTGGGAGCGGTAGCCGGGAGTTCCGCGCCGCAAGTCCCGCGCCACTCCTGATTCCCTCGGTCTGGTTATTGCGTTCACAGGAGAGCTGGGAGTGGCCCTTAAGGTTTCCCCGCTGTGTGGAGAGAGATGACTAGGGGATTACACACCTGTCGTGCTGGTTTCAATGCAGTTATCTCCTCCGCCCGTGACGCCATTTCTCTGCCATGGTGGTTTCCCATGCAAATGGTGACCGTTCGTTCCCTTTGCCGGGTGACCAATGCAACGGGTGGGTCCTGACTGTCTCTCCCAATCCCTGTTTCAGTCCTGTGGCCACTGCCTATGAAGGCTCGGTTGGCTTTTAACTCTGTAAGTTCCTAGGGGCCGACCAATTATTTCAGTGGGATCGTTAGTGCTGAGTCACACGAAGCAGGTGAACCGAAGCTTAATTGCCTCCGATTCGGGCTCTGTGTGTGTGTTCTGAGGGGCCCAGCCTGTACACCTCAGATCCACGTCAGCTCAGCATTGCCTAGTGATCCTGAGCAAACAGCATTTAGACAGTTTACGGCTCCCTATGCCCGCGCAGTTGAAGATGTCGGATACTTGATCTCTCTGCGCCTGCCACCATGTTAGATCTCCTCAATGATTTTCATGTTGCCCTTACAGCTTTCTGGCATAAGCAAGTTCTTGGGATTATACAAACTGCTGCTTCTGTTTCCAGTCCAGATTTCTAGAAATGAAACCCTGCCGCCGTCGCCTCCGTCTCTGGGCCGCACTGACGGGCGCTGCGCTTGTCTGCGACTGTAGCAGAGCCGCCCTGGCCTCCGCGCTCTTCAGCCTGGTGCCCGGACCCTGGGGCCCAAGCGGCTGCCGCCGCGGCTCTCCGTCCCCCTCCTCCGGAGCACGGGTCCCCTGGCAGGGGGGTGCAGAACGACTCCAGAGCAGGCTCTGCCCGAAGGTGCAGCAGCGAACAGGCCACCGAGGCGTTCTAGGCTGCAGTCCAGCCTTCGGAGGACAGGGCTCGGCACGCAGCCCAGCTCCAACCTCTAGGTGCGGCTGCCGGACAATGTATACAGAGCCATCAAGACAGCGAGCAGAAAGCAAATGGCGGCTCCCGCGGAGTGGATTTTCGGCACAGAAACCACAGCCCCGCCAACAATCCCAATCCACAAACTCTCCCTGTATAAAAAATATTCAAAAAAAAAGAAAAAAAAGAAAAAAGAAAAGAAAAAAAGGCGGGGCGCACTGAGCTTTCTTTGCCTCGGGTACTTACAATCCACTGCTGATTACACATTCAGCTTCTCTGCCCGGAGCGAAGCGAAAGAGGAAGCAGATGGGAGCAAAGCGCCCGCGGCTCTCAGCAGCCAAGCGTCCGGGAGCCAAGCGTCTCTTTTTCGATCTCTTTGTTCTTCCTGCTGCTTGGCAAAGTGGTCCACTACAGATTAACGGTGAAAGGAGCTCTAAAAGACTGTGCGAAATCTCTATTAAAGCCACTGTTCTGAGCACCACGCTCAGCACTTCAGCAACCCCCGTACGCAGCGGCCATCTTCCCCCCATATCAATGTTTTCTGTAATTTATTATTTTATTCTTGTTTGTTTGGTACTAGCCAAATAGGGAATATTAGCAGACAGAAAAAGTGACAGAAAAAGAAAACTATGTTTTTTCCATGTCCAAGACTTTTGGCATGTGTTCTCAACACACATAATATATGCATATATTAAGTCATAACTGTGGTACTTATTTGTGCTAAACATTTCTGTCTCTCCATCTTCTGGACACTGGAAAAGATGGTACTTCTTGGTTTCACTGGATGAGTGAGAACAAGAATCACAAATGGAAGTGACATGGGTCCCTTTTGAGACAGAATGGTTAATTCCTTGTGAAAACTTTTCCTTATTTCCTTTTTACCTTCTGCCATGACAGCCTGCAACACTGAGAAATGGCTTTACCATCAGCCTGAGTCTGTGAGTGTTCCAATCCAGCCTTACCTGGCATACTCTAGCACAAAAACATAGGAAAGTTAAATTAAATTTCACTTCAGAGTAAAGTGCTAATGTTTGTAGTCAAGTGCATTCTGCCTGCATCCCCTGATAGAAAGCACAAAGACACTGAAAATCAATCCTTCTAAGATATGCATGACTGACAAATTCTTCCCTGAGGAAAAGTGAAAACAGAAGTGCTCTCTCTGAATTAAGAAGAGGAATATGTACTGCTGAGATATGAAAAGCATCTTTTTTTTTCCTTCAAAAAGCACAACAAGTGTTACCAGTGGTAGAAAAATAAGGAGACATAGTTATACTTGAGGGCCCTTTTGTTAGGCTGTTGGGTTATTCTGTCCTTTAATATTTATCACACATATAAATTATGTTCTATTATCATCATTTTACAAATCAGAACACCCCCATCTTAAATATGTTAAGCCTTCTTAATTGTAAGTCAAGTTAGAGATGGTCCCATAATTTCAATGTATTACCTATCTAACTCTAAGTTCAAAAGATACACTTCATATCATTCCATGTGATCTCTCACAGAATAGATGTACACTTGGAAAGATGAACTGTAAGGTTAAACCATCCCCCTAGAATATAAAAAGTTTCTTTAGAGAGAAAATATTTCAAAGATGATTTATAGTCACCTCTAAACAACTCTCAGCAGAAGACAAATTAACTTAATGGAAAAGGGTGTGGTTGAAAACCTAATAGACTGTGATCCCTGAATTCTACTGTAAGTCCCAAGGCATAGGATATTTTCTCAATTTATTTCCTTAGATTTTTCATTCACTGAATCTTGCTCATTAATTTTCCATTACACTATGGTAATGCTAGAGATGGTATAAGGCTCTCTATTTTAAATGTGTTGTTTACCTTTGATAAAACCTGTTCCTGATTAAATAAAACCTGGGATTTTCTGGTATTCTTGTGTATTGTTGTCAACTATACATATTCTGTTGTTATTGTGAGATTCCTATTATACATAATGTTACATGTTAGGTCTTTGGAAACCATATTATTTAGAGACAGAAGCTTTCTCCTATAGGCTTCTGAGAATTTAGTGCTCAGTAACTTGTTGGTATCAATACATCATATTGTAATACTTTAGTAATGACATTTTTTATTACTGAACTGGAATTATACAGTTTAGTTACTCAAGTATTCCTTATTTACAGATTTATGAAATCCTAAACTCCTCATAATTATAAAGCATGATGCATGTTAAGTGAGTTGACGTCAGAATTGAATTAATGTAAAGTCATTAAAGGATTTTAAAGGCTTAAATTATTGACATCCAAGTCTCAATCCAACCCTTAAAAAGGAACATTTCCACTTAGATGATGCACAGATTTCTTTTCAAATAGAATTGCATTATATTTCCAAGTCGACTAATAGCTGCTCCTATATTCTCTATATCAGAGAATGACATTGCCATACCCAAATTACCTTTGGATTTAACCTTATCTATTTTCTCTACTTCGCTTCCTCCATATCAGATGAATAATCAAGTTGTTTATGTTATTTTTCTTGTGTTTCTTAAACTTATTCAAACCTGTTATTTCTTAAATTAGGTTCAAAACTAAATCTTATGTCTTGCTATGAATCCAGGAGTCAACTTCCAACTAGCTTCTCCCTTTTCACTCCTCAAGGTGCCAGACAAAATGCATCCATAGGCTCTATCCAAGTTGATAAAATACTGAAACTCATGACTTTCCATTTGTTTCTGTTGTCTATCTTAAGTAAATGCAATAAACTGCCACTTCTTTTGTCAATCATAGGCATTTTTCTAACTTGGGGGGAAATAAGCTATTTATTCCAAGTTTCAAAAGTCTCACACATAACTTTAGAAATTCACTTTTCCAACCTCATCCACTCCTTTCAGTATTTTCAGGAGTGAAAGAGTGCCACTCAACACATTACAGATATTTTCTTTACTTTTATCCAGAGAATTTTAAGATGGACTGACAGAATCAGAACTTGAACATAAATTTCTTTGTATTACACCTGGGAATAGAATATTTCCTCTTCTGTTCATGACCTCAACTCATCTTCAGTTCACCAAGATCATCAGAAAATTATATGGCACACATTGGCAACATAGACTTCAATGGCAATCACCTATTTTGGTATCTCTTCTCCTGAAGCCTTCAAACTTGGCAGAGCTTCATCTTATGATTCATTTTAGTTTTTCTCTAACTGTCCTAAACTTTTTCACAGAATAAGTAGGTGTTTTTAACCTCAAGCTTACCTCTTAAATCAACTTTGCTTCTTTGCTTTACTTATGAATATAGCATGATTTGTCAAAAGAATACCTTTGTTCCTTTCTATCCTTTTCCTCCTTCTGTTGGTTTTTTTTTTTTAATTTTTGAAGTCAAAACCTATTATTTGTGTGTGAGTGGATGTGCTCTATTAAAAGTTTATTACGTTCCACTCTAGGGAACTTTTTTTCCCCCCCTTTATTTACATCTGGCTCTACTTGACTCAACCTAATTTTCAGCATTCCAGGCCCCAGCCCCAAGGTCATTTTTAAATTATTGTTGTGCCAGGTTCTAGAATTCATGATAAGTTTCTCTTATTGCTTTTTTTTATACAAGCCAAAGAGTTAACCCTTATAATTGCATTTCCAGATTTCAATACGTGGCACCAAAATTTACTCAAAATATGACAGTGTGTCACTACTTAATCCTTCTATTATTTACATACTGTATCTAAAATAGGAGTAATATTATTATCTACATTATATATTTTTCATAAATACTGTGATTTATAAGACCTTTCTTGGAGGCAATAGAGAGATACAAAAATAGGCACAAGACAGGGCAAGAATGAATATTCAATGAATATTACAAAACAGGTCTGTATTTCTAGTTTCTATTACTAGATTGCAATTCTAGGTACTTGAGTGTGATGATTGCAAATTGAACCACTTTTTATGTATGTTTCTGTATATTATTTATACATGACTCAAATATGGATTTCTATATATTAACTTCTGGGTCAGCCTAAATAAATGCCACTGTGGCAGAAATGAACTTTGCTTTAAGCAACATTATTCACATTTAATCTTAAAGAATTACCTTTGATTTTTAAATCTAGCAAATTTAAATGTTCATATGTAATGTTTTGAACAACCAACAATAAAAAATATAAAAAAAATAAAGCCATTTGCCCAAGTGGAAAAAAAAAATAAATGTTCATATGATCAATTATTACCAAAATGTATTGACGTTTAATGCATTTTATTTGATAGGTATTTTTATCCTTATTAACACGGCACTCATGCAACAATTAATGTTGTAATCCGAAGAAGTTATCACATTGATTACAAAGCAATCTTCTACTCAATTCATCACTGACATCATTGCGGATCTGTTCTTTGTTCTTCAATTAATATTTGTGATGATGAAATCACATCACTTAATAAATTGTCTTAATATTGAACCAAGTAGATGTCAGCTTTCATAACATTTTATTTACCTGAAAGAAGTAAGTATTTGGAATCCACTTGGTACTCATTAGGAAAGCAAAACAAAACAAAACACCAAAACACCAGAATTTGGAGGATTAAAATGGTTTCAGGATCAGAATATTGTCCTTCAAATAAACTCAAAATTAGTTTGAAATATATTAGGTGGCAATTACAGATTCTTTTTTATTTACAGGTAATATCCTGATAGCAATTTGAAAATATCCTCAGTGAAAGTGCACTTAGCACACATAACCCAAGGAACAGGGTAACTTGGCAACACTGTATATAGTGTGGTCTATTGTTCCCACTCGTGATCATGTGGCGGACGGGAGCTCAGGCTCACTGAAACTGCTGTGCATCGAATGGAGAGTGCAGCACAGCCTCTCACTGTTCCCAGAGAAGATTGAGTCCTGCTTTCACAATATTATAAAGTCCTAAACTCTTAAGTTGAACCATCAAAGTTGGGAGGCAAGATATATTGAAAACTGATATAAAAATTACTGCATTAAAACTATGCTTCAGTCATGATTTTTTTGTTTCTTTATATATAATAGAATTGAAACCATTAATATGCTAAATATATAAAAAAATTCACTATCATGGATAGAAGTGAAAAGGCACATGACTGTTACTTTGAATAAGTCATTCCAATTCCGTGTCTAATTGGTTGAATTTGGGGAAATGACAGAATTGCAATTCTTTTATATGGAAAGTGACAACCTGTTTCATATGATTGCAGAGACATCAAACCAATTATGAAGAAATGCTATGTAAATGATTGAACTGAACTCAACTCTTATGGAGAATCAATGTGATGTTTCTTTGTTCCTGATGTCAGTGTTAATCACATGGCTGAGCAGCTTCCTTAGAGGCTTTAGGTACTGCTATTGCTTGGATGTTGTCTGTCCCCCAGAGGTTCATGTGCTGGGAGCTTGATCCCTGGGGTGATGTGAAAGCTGATGGAACCTTTAGAAAATGGGTCCTAGTGGGAAGGCCTGAGTTGACTGGAGGTTCTGCCCTCAGAAGAAAATACTGGATCTTCTAGAGTGAATTCTACCAAATCATGGGTCTGCCTTCACTCTCTCTTGCTACCTGCTTTTGTGATGTGATCCCTCCCTCTCCTACTCTTGTTATCTGCCACAAAGTGACAAAGTCAAGGGAAACCCCTTGCCAGACAGACTTGCACAAGGTTGCTTGGACTTTTAACCTCCCAAACTATGACCTAAATAAACCTCTTTTCTTCAAAAGTTGCCTGCCTCAGATATTTTGTTATATTGATAACTAATAGATTAATTCAGGTACCAAGCTGTGAGGGAGAAAGGAATGCTTATTCCCAACCAACTTATTATGTCTTCAGATGTGGAGGGATGTTGCTTGGATCTTTTGTTTTACAAGGAGTGATATGAATCAGGTTTTAACTAGTGGTCCACAGAAGGACCTGAATTCAAAGGTTTAGTCTGTTAATTATACGTCATTCGTCCTTGAGAAAGTAATGTAACCATTTTGATTTCCTTTGGTTTTCTTAGAAAAATGGACTTAATGAAGAATAAATAACAAAACAAAGATGTACAACAAAACACTTCACAGTATCTGAAGCCTCGTAGCTACTCACCAACTATTTAATACCTCCTTCTTCCTTCTTTCTTGCTTCTAATCTACAAAAGAGTCAAATACTTTCCTACAAAATAACCACATTTTTATATATTTAAAGTCACATAATATTACTGTATTTTTTTCAGATTGCCTCATTTTAAGTGTGATTTTTTTCATTTTGTTGTCATAGAATTAATATGATAATTTCACTCAAAGATTGGTATTTTGGGCATTTGAGCATATTTTATTTCATTGTGATATCTGAATGCAAGATGGATATTTTTGTTCCACCTCTGATTCATTTGCATGCATTTTTTCCTAGTCACACACCATTCCTCTCTTAAAGTTCTATAAATCCTATGTTTCATTTTATCCCTTCCTGGAATGTTCAGATTATTTAATTGTTTATCACAATCCTCTTCAGCTATGTGTAGTCCCTCTCGATTATTTTGGAATATGTGTATCACGTAGAAAGCACTTGTATCCTTTACAAAGGAGAAGATTAATATCATATATTTTTACTCAAATATATCAACCTTCTATTCTTTTATGATGGAAATACTTTTCCATCCATTTATTACTGTTAGAAAAAGAATTACTACTAAGTTGTACCTGTTTTCCTCTATTTTTAGCACTTGTTATGGAACCTCATTTATTTGTTTGAAGAGTATTGTTATATTGTTTTGAATCTGTCACCATTTTAAATACACTAGTAAAGTTCTACATCAGTTTAGATACAAAATTTGCAGTTTGTCATCTGTAACTTTGATAAATGATATCTATATTATTGTGAACATGCAATAAAAATAGATTAGGGAAACCATCCCTATACGGAATTCCAAAATGACCACCAAAAATTACTTGGACAGTAGACTATATTCCCATTCTCATTTATGTAAAACCAGTCAATTTCTGATCTCACAAATTGCTGTTACATCTCATTTTACTTTCCCTGTAACTTCAGTATCTTAGAAGAAATATTATCAAGTACCTTATTAAAATGTCTACTTGGTTTTAGCAATCCATCATATTTTCCAAGTAAATGAACCGAGTTAAGTTAATGTGACATTACATGTTAGAGTCAACCAAGCTTATGCCTAGTAACATTTGACTTTAGAATCTTTTCCAGAATTGATATTAAATGATTGGGTTCATATCTTATTTACTTTGGTTTTAGCCTGTATTGTGAAAATCAATGCTATAATTATGTTTTATTAATATTTTCTTCCATTATCAATATCTATACCATATCCATCAATAGTCACTTAGAGAACTTGCTTACTAGGTGTTTCATTCTAGAATCAAATTTATCTGAAGGAATTGAAATTATTTCAAACAATTAATTGCTCACTTAAAATTTTCTGACCAATCTTTTTTTTTTCTTCTGGGGGTGTGGGTACTGGGGATTAAACTCAGGGGCACTTGACCACTGAGTCACATTCCTAGCCCTATTTTGTATTTTGTTTAGAGACAGGATCTGACTGATCTACTTAGTGCATAGCTTTTGCTGAGGCTGGCTTTGAACTCATGATCCTCCTGCATCAGCCTCCCTAGCCACTGGGATTACAGATTTGTGCCACTGTGACTGGCTGGGATTGTTAAACTATCTTGAAGAACTTACCCCTTTTGTCAGGCAAGTTTTCCTGGTAAGAAATTGTGCTCTGAATCTACTTCTCTGACATTGACATAGATTTTCCAGCTTTATTTTGATTACTGTTGGCAATATATACTTTTTTTCCAATTTTTAAATCTGTTGCTATGGTTTGTATATATTTTCAGTTTCTTCCTCAAGAATTCATGTTTTGGAAACTTGGTTCTCAATGTGGTGGTATAAATGGAGGACAAAATTTTCAAGAAATGGTGCTTAAGGCAAAGTAATTAGGTCATGGGATGGTGGCCCTAGGAAGGAAGTAATATAGATTTCCTAGGATCATAGTTTTTTTGAGGAAATGGTTGCTTAAAAGAGCAAGGTAGGGGGCTGGGGTAGTAGGTCAGTGGTAGAGTGCTTGCCTAGCACATATAAGGCACTGGGTTCAATCCTCAGCACCACATAAAAATAAATAAATAAAGATATTGTGTTCATCTGCAACTAAACATATTAAAGCACCAAAAAGGGCAAGGTGGGCCCCTGCCTGTTCCCTGACTTCCTGTCTTGCCATAGTCTTCTGTCACTGATATGTCATCTTTCAGGGGTCCTTAACTAGAGCCAAACAGAGGCTCCAGCCATTCTTTTGGACCTCCCGAATTGTGAGCTAACTAAAGCTGTTTTCTTTACATATTACTCAGCTTTAGGTATTTTGTTATAGCAATGAAAATCAAGCTAATACACAGGTATTTACATTTTGATTCTTAAAGAGAATTTTTTTTGGGGGGTCAGCATATATAGGTCTTGTTTATTTATTTTTTTATCCAATTTGATGAACTCTACAACTAAGCTTCAGTTTTTAGACTGTTTGAATCTAATGATGTTAAGTTTTGATTTATTCCTTCATACTACTTGTTTGTATTTGTTCATCTCGTCTTTATTATTTTTCTGTTTTAAGGAGTTCTTTTATGTTGAGTATTTTATTTCATTTTTTTGCTATCTTGGCCAGTTGCAATTCTTTTATGTTAATAGACACATTATCGTTTGTAATTTACATCTTTAATTCTTTAGAGTCTACTTTCAAGTGCTCTTATACTGTTTCATACATATAGTAACATAAACTTAATATAATATACTTCTAGTTCTAGACTTTGTGCTATTGTCAGTTCTTCATTAAATGTTAAAAATCCAAACTGTATTATTAAAATTGCATTAAACTCTTGCTTTTAAAAAGTGTTAAATAATAAATAAAAGTGTATTTTTCTATGTTATTAAAACTTCTATGCCTGTCATTCCTTTATGCAGATCCAGATTTGATTATGATATCATTTTCTTCTGTTTTAAGATCTTTTTACAAACATTATCTGTTCCACAGAGCACTTGGTAATTAATTATCACAACTTTTACATATCTAAAGTAACATTATATTTATCTAAGTTTTATGAATGATATTATTATAGGCACTACTTATATATTAACAGTTCTTTCTTTTATTTTTTTTTCCTTCCTGTATTTTATAGCTGTTACTCCAATATGTTCTGGTGAGCTTTCCTCAGAGAAATCTATTGCTATTCTTATCTTTGCCTCTTTGTATAAAACATGTTCCCCCCGCCCTTTGGGGTCCTTAAAATTTTCTCCTAAATACATGTATGGCTACTTTGTCCTCAGTTCATTGATGTTCTTTCAATCTGTTTTTAGTTTTCTTTTCTTTTCTCTCTCTCTCTCTTGCTCTCTCTCTCTCTCTCTTTCTTTTCTTTCTTTCTTTTTTTTTGGTATAGGATTGAGCACAGAGGCTCTTAACTGCTGAGCTACATCCCCAGCCCCTTTTTATATTTTATTTTGAGAAAGGGTTTTATTGAGTTTCTTAAGGCCTTATAAGTTGTTGAGGTGGAGGATAACTTTGAACTCATGATCGTCTTGCCTCAGCTTTCTGAGTTGCTGGGATTACAGGTATGCACCACCATGCCTGGGCCATATAACACTTTAAAATATAAATATATTGACACACAAAAGCTCACGGCAGACTATCTATTATGACTATATATATTATGTCTGAAGAATAAATTCAAATTTCTTTAATAGTTAATGCATTTTTTTGCTCTAGGAATAGTCAGTGAACCTCTTAGAACTATAATTTTATCATCTGTTAAATAGTTTATTGAAAATACCTACCTAAACTGTTGATGTACAGGAGCATCAAGAACTTTCTTAAAGACCCAACAAAGTCCCTTTTCCCAAATATTCTAGATAAAATATAGTTTTTCACATACATGGCCAAACATGAGTTGTAGAAAGTAAGTCTTCAAGTACTAAAAATTAGGATCTAGAACACATACAGTGAGAAGTTTTTGAAGCTTGTTAAAATCACAAATGGCATTGGACCAGGGTATATAGTGTAGTAAATTTGTTTTTATATCAGTGAGGGGGAAAAAGGAAAGTGAACAGACATGAAATAATCATCTTTGCTTGTTATTATTAGATTGAATATAACAGGTTTATTCTTATGTACAAAGAACTATTTCTCTGAACTCAGAGTGGACATATGATTTGATTTGCTTGAATGAAATTTTCTTATGCTATTTTGACATTTCAATGTTTTGATAATATTAATACAGTTCTTATATAAAATCACATTCCCATGCCCAAAATGATTAGGTTATTATCATTTCATGATTTCCCATCTATATTTATCAGCAAGACAGGCTTGCATTATTATTACTGAGGGGTGTCTTTCTCAGAGAATGTTGAATACTTACACAACACATTTGCAGAGTAATTTCTATAGCTTCCACAGTTTTATCTGATTTACATCAGTACATTGAGGTAATCTGTTCCTTAATTTTAAAAAGATGTCATAACAGGTTTCTGATAATGAGAGTGATGGGCTGTGATCAAAGCTGTAGGGAGATTCCTGAAAGTGGTAGTAAGTGAAGGATTTTCTTTAAAGTGACACAGTTAGGAGTTAATTGTGGGGCCCAGAATTCCAACATTTCTGTAAATGATTCTAAATTCTGAGACCTTTCCAAAAAGGCCAACAAGTATAAGCAGCTGAACTCTGAACTTTGGAAGTACATGAGAAGCATTCTCAAGGCTATATTTAAAAGCTGTAGGAACTAATTGAGTGTGATGGCATATAAGGAATTCATAAAATATTCATGGATGGTGAATTATTTGTTACTCACATGGAGGCAATTAGAAAACTGATAAGCATCCTACATTATTTTTTTAAAAAAGATATTTGCAAAGAGACTTTTGTCCTCAAAGAGCCAGGGGTAGTGGAAAAACAAATCTATAATTTCTGTATCCATATTTTGTCATACAAATGGCCTTTTGGAAAAAATTAAGTTCTTAAGCCAATCTTAGACAGAATAAAGTATGTACTATGCACCCATCTGTTTTCATGGTTACATAACTCTATTTGAACCATTTAGCCAGTCTAAAGTTACTGTACATTTAAAACAGCACAGTATACTTTGGCTATTAAGGTATACTATACTAGTATTATATCTGAGGGTTAATACTTCCTTCCAGAAAATAACAGCCAACCATGTGTCTATTTCCCTTGATATATGGTATTATACAAGAGTGGCAAAACCACCTTCCCCCAAATCTCACATCCACTGGCTTGCCAGTGGAGTTAAAGAGCTTGATGTCCACTAACTCAGTGTGCTGGGTAATAGGATGCTGTGATAACATCTTCAGGGCCACTTTTAAAAAGTTAAAAATTTTTAAAAAATTAATTCATTTATTCTAATTTGTTATACATGACAGCAGAATGCATTTCAATTCATAGTAGACAAATGGAGCACAATTTTTTCATTTCTCAGATTGTACACAAAATAGAGTCACACCATTCATGTCTTCATGCATGTACCTAGGGTAATGATGTCCATCTCATTCCACCATTTTTCCTATACCCCCTTGCCCCCTCCCTTTGCTCCCTCCCCTTTCCCTATCCAAAGTTCATCTATTCCTCACATTCTCTCCCCACCACCCTTGTGTGGGCTCTCTCTCATCCAGCAAGGAGGTCCATGGAACAGGGTAGAGGAGAGTGTGGCTGCAGAGTCACTAATCAAGACCTCCAGAGACCAAGCAGGAAGCAGGTCTATGTAGTTAATATATATATATATATATATACACACACTCAGGCAGTAGCTAAGCATATTACAGGGCAGCCACCAGTGGAATTTCTGCTTACTGTCCTTGCAGTGACCAATTGAGGAGTGGGCTGTGGAGCAAGTACAGGGATTGCAACACATGGACTCATGCCCAGGACTGTGTCTATGGTGTAAGCGGTCTGCCGCTCACACGGCTAGCACTAGGGGAGTGGCCTGCCACTCAGATGCCATTAATGTATGCCATGTATGCAGTACTCCATGCACTTGTCACCACACACCCCCATTATGGATCAGCATCCACTTATCAGGGGAAACATTTGGCTTTTGATTTTTTGGGGATTGGCTTATTTCATTTAGCATGATATTCTCCAGCTCCATCCATTTACCTGCAAATGCCATGATTTTATTCTCTATAAATGCTGAGTAATATTCTATTGTGTATATATATGTCATAGTTTCTTTATCTATTTGTCTATTGAAGGGCATATAATTTGGTTCCACAATTTAGCTATTGTGAATTATGCTGCTTTAAACATTGATATGGCTGCATTGTTGTAGTAATCGTAATCTGTTTTTAAGCCCTTTAGGTACCAACTGAGAATGGATAGCTGGATCAAACTGACACCAAAATAGACTGGTAGAACAATGGTTTAGAATAGAGAACACAGAGACAAACCACATAAATACAGTTATCTCATACTAGACAAAGGAGCCGAAAACATACATTGTAGAAATGATAGCCTCTTCAACAAATGGTGCTGGGAAAACTGGAAATTCACATGTAACAAAATTAAATTAAGCCTCTCTCTCTCACCATGCACAAAATTCAACTCAAAGTGGATCAAGGACCTAAGAATTAAACCAGAGACCTTGCACCTAATGGAAGAAAATATAGGCCCAAATCTCCATTATATCGGTTTAGGCCCCAACTTTCTTAATAAAACTCCTGTAGCACAAGAATCCAAACTAAAAAACTTCTTCTCAGCAAAAAAGACAATCAGTGAGGTAAATAGAGAGCCTATAGAATGGGAGCACATTTTTACCACATGCACATCAGATAGAGTACTAATCTCTAGTATATATAAAGAACTCAAAAAACTTAATACCAAAACAACAAATAACCCAATTAATAAAAGTGCTAAGGAACTGAAAAGACACTTCTCAGAAGAAGATATATAACTGATCAACAAATGTATGAAAAAATGTTGAACATCTCTAGCAGTTAGAGAAATGCAAATCAAAACTAGTCTAAGATTTGATCTCACTCTAGTTAGAATAGCTGTTGTTAAGAATACAGGCAACAATAAGTGTTGGCAAGGATGTGGGGGAAAAGGCACACTCATGCATTGCTGGTGGGACTGCAAATTAGTGCAATCAATGTGGAAAGCAGTATGGAGATTCCTTAGAAAACTTGGATGGAACTTCAAGGGCTGCTTTCCCCAAACTCAAGGACATGAGAGAGTGCCTCAGGTATATAACCAGTATTAGACTTGAAGCGAATGAATGAAAGATTTAGAAAGAACCTTGATAATCTAGTTTATGGCTTCTGATCTAAACTACATCATAACCTTCTGATTGAGATAATTGACTCCTATCTGAAGGCATGCTATAATCTTCCATATTAATGCTGTCAGCGAAACTGAGAATAGAATGAGAATGGGCACAAGTAGACACAGATCAAATGACCTAAAGGGAAAAGGTTGGCTAAATTAAATGAGCTCGGAAAATTGATATATATTTAGAAATAATTTTTAAAAGAAAGTACTCTTAGATACTAAAGTGATCATTAAGGGTAGTACTTATTTCTCTGTTGTTTTGATCTTCTTTTTCGGTACTGAGGATTGAACTCAGGGGCACTTGACCACCAAACTACATTCCCAGTCCTATTTTGTATTTTATTTTGAGTCTCACTGAGTTGCTTAGTGCCTTGCTTTGGCTGAGGCTGGCTTTGAACTCATGTTCCTCCTGCCTCAGATTCTTTTTTTTTTTTAAATATTTATTTTTTATTTTTTAGTTGTACTTGGACACAATATCTTTATTTATTTTTTATGTGGTGCTGAGGATCGAACCCAGGGCCTTGCACATGCAAGGCAAGCACTCTACCGCTGAGCCACAACCCCAGCCCCCTGCCTCAGATTCTTGAGCTGCTGGGATTACAGGTATGTGCCACCCAGAGCCCAGCTAGTGTTTTCATCTTGAACATCAACAATACAACAAGAAAGCAACTAGAAAATGAAATTATATTCTAGTGTATATTGCTTGATTTTCTAGATCGTCTATTACTTTTTTTGTTTTGCACTTTTAAATCAATCAGAAAAGAATTATACAATGGCCCATTTTCAAAAATGTATAAAACTCCTAAAATCTCTTTTTTAATTTTTAAATTTATTTCTTACATACATGACGATAGTGGAGTGCATTACATTCTTAATTATCCATTCACAGCACAATTTTTCCTAACTCTGTATATAGAGTATGTCACTCCAAATTATGCCATTATACTTGAGCGCTCTCTCTCTCTCTCTCTCTCTCTCTCTCTCTCTCTCTCTCTCTCGGTCTCTGTCTCTCCCTGTCTCTCTTTTATGCATAAAGTTCTTAATATATTTTAAAAAACTAGTATCATCTGGGATTTTCCAGAGTAGCAGAAAAGAACACCTAACCCCATCAGAGAGAGGAGAGTTCAGGGAATGTCTGTGTCTGATAGGAGGGAACAAAGCTGGAGTAAGACTTAAAGGAAAAATAGGGAGAGAAAATAATGTTAATAAATACCCAGAGGTATGTTGTAGCTTTTGTGAATGAAGTGCATTTTTCTGAAGTATATAAAACAAGATTGGGAGTTATAGGAAATAAATTGAGATCTGGTCAGAGGGATATAATCTATGCCAAAGACCTTAAACTTCATCTTGCAGACTGTTAGCTTTGTCTTGGTTTTTAGTGCTGGTGATTTAACTCAGAGCCTCATGCATTCTAGGCAAGCACTCTACTGCTAAGCTCTATCTCTGAACCTAAGCTGTACTTCTATAGCAATCCTGAAGGTATTGTGTGATAAAAAAAAAATCAGAAAAAAAATGAGAATACAGTTTGAAATTTTTGTAGATTTTAATGGAGGCAGTATATAAGAATAAGTAGGCACGTTGAGACTTGGGAAGAAAACTCGAAATGGGGGATCCGTCAGGAGATGATTCCAGAAGAGTGATGCCCATGTTGACTATGAGAAAGTACATGTCCTACAATAGGCATTGAATTAATTTGCATGTTCTAAGCACAGAATCATATAAACTGTCTGTGTTTTTGAACAAACTATAAAGGCATGGCATTGGTTTTTTTTTTTTTCCCAGAATGTAGTTTATTGCAGTTACCAGCAGGATAATTGTTGCAGAGGGATAAACATATGTTATGAAGGGAGGTTATTCTCAAGTTCACCTTCTCCGTTGCTCTGGTGCACTAGGGAAGGAGTGACTCCTTAAGGGTTTTTGTTTCATACCTTGTCATTGGGAGGAATTTCTCTCTCTCTCTCTCTCTCTCTCTTTTGGTACCAGGTATTGAACTCAGGGGTGCTTTAATACTGAGCCACATCCCCAGCCATTTTTATATTTTATTTAGGGACAGAGTCTCACTAAATTGCTGAGACTGGCCCTGAACTAATGATCCTCCTGCCTCAGCCTCTCAGGTTTCTGGGATTACAGGCGTGCGCCACCACACCCAGCAAGGTTCCCTCTTCTTAATCACTGCTAGTGTGATTTTCAAGAGTTTGCAGGAACACTTTGGTTAGGTTTCTATAGTTTTGATAATTCCCTTAATTTTCTTTTTTTTTTTAACTTTTTATTGTTGGCTGTTCAAAACATTACATAGTTCTTGATATATCATATTTCACAATTTGATTCAAGTGGGTTATGAGCTCCCATTTTTACCCCATATACAGATTGCAGAATCACATCAGTTACACATCCATTGATTTACATATTGCCATACTAGTGTCTGTTGTATTCTGCTGCCTTTCCTATCCTCTACTATCCCCCCTCCCCTCCCATCCCCTCCCCTCTTCTCTCTCTGCCCCCTCTACTGACATTCGTTTGTCCCCCTTGTATTATTTTTCCCCTTCCTCTCACTTCCTCTTGTATGTACTTTTGTATAACTCTGAGGGTCTCCTTCCATTTCCATGCATTTTCCCTTCTCTCTCCCTTTCCCTCCCACCTCTCATCCCTGTTTAATGTTAATCTTCTTCTCATGCTCTTCGACCCTACTCTGTTCTTAGTTACTCTCCTTATATCAAAGAAGACATTTGGCATTTGTTTTTTAGGGATTGGCTAGCTTCACTTAGCATAATCTGCTCTAATGCCATCCATTTCCCTGTAAATTCTATGATTTTGTCATTTTTTAATGCAGAGTAATACTCCATTGTGTATAAATGCCACATTTTTTTTATCCATTCATCCATTGAAGGACATCTAGGTTGGTTCCACAGTCTAGCTATTGTGAATTGTGCTGCTATGAACATCGATGTAGCAGTGTCCCTGTAGCATGCTCTTTTTAGGTCTTTAGGGAATAGACCAAGAAGGGGAATAGCTGGGTCAAATGGTGGCTCCATTCCCAGCTTTCCAAGAAATCTCCATACTGCTTTCCAAATTGGCTGCACCAATTTGCAGTCCCACCAGCAATGCACAAGTGTACCCTTTTCCCCACATCCTCGCCAGCACTTGTTGTTGTTTGACTTCATAATGGCTGCCAATCTAACTAGAGTGAGATGGTATCTTAGGGTGGTTTTGATTTGCATTTCTCTGACTGCTAGAGATGGTGAGCATTTTTTCATGTACTTGTTGATTGATTGTATGTCGTCCTCTGAGAAGTGTCTGTTCAGGTCCTTGGCCCATTTGTTGATTGGGTTGTTTGTTCTCTTATTGTCTAATTTTTTGAGTTCTTTGTATACTCTGGATATTAGGGCTCTATCTGAAGTGTGAGGAGTAAAGATTTGTTCCCAGGATGTAGGCTCTCTATTTACCTCTCTTATTGTATCTTTTGCTGAGAAAAAACTTTTTAGTTTGAGTAAGTCCCATTTGTTGATTCTAGTTATTAAATTTTGTGCTATGGGTGTCCTATTGAGGAATTTGGAGCCCGACCCCACAGTATGTAGATCGTAGCCAACTTTCTCTTCTATCAGACGACATGTCTCTGATTTGATATCAAGCTCCTTGATCCATTTTGAATTAACTTTTGTGCATGGCGAGAGAAAGAGATTCAGTTTCATTTTGTTGCATATGGATTTCCAGTTTTCCCAGAACCATTTGTTGAAGATGCTATCCTTCCTCCATTGCATGCTGTTAGCCCCTTTATCAAATATAAGGTAGTTGTAGTTTTGTGGATTGGTTTCTGTGTCCTCTATTCTGTACCATTGGTCCACCCGCCTGTTTTGGTACCAGTACCATGCTGTTTTTGTTACTATTGCTCTGTAGTATAGTTTGAAGTCTGGTATCGCTATACCGCCTGATTCACACTTCCTGCTTAGCATTGTTTTTGCTGTTCTGGGTCTTTTATTTTTCCATATGAATTTCATGATTGCTTTCTCTATTTCTACAAGAAATGCCGTTGGGATTTTGATTGGCATTGCATTAAACCTATAGAGAACTTTTGGTAATATCGCCATTTTGATGATGTTAGTTCTGCCTATCCATGAACAGGGTATATTTTTCCATCTTCTAAGATCTTCTTCTATTTCTCTCTTTAGGGTTCTGTAGTTTTCATTGTATAAGTCTTTCACCTCTTTTGTTAGGTTGATTCCCAAGTATTTTATTTTTTTTGAAGATATTGTGAATGGAGTGGTTGTCCTCATTTCCATTTCAGAGGATTTGTCGCTGATATACAGGAATGCCTTTGATTTATGCGTGTTGATTTTATATCCTGCCACTTTGCTGAATTCATTTATTAGCTCTAATAGTTTCTTTGTAGACCCTTTTGGGTCTGCTAGGTATAGAATCATGTCATCTGCAAATAGTGATAATTTAAGTTCTTCTTTTCCTATTTTGATGCCTTTAATTTCTTTCGTCTGTCTAATTGCTCTGGCCAGTGTTTCGAGAACTATGTTGAACAGAAGTGGTGAGAGAGGGCATCCCTGTCTTGTTCCAGATTTTAGAGGGAATGCCTTCAATTTTTCTCCATTCAGAATGATGCTAGCCTGAGGCTTAGCATAGATTGCTTTTACAATATTGAGGTATGTTCCTGTTATCCCTAGTTTTTCTAGAGTTTTGAACATAAAGGGATGCTGTACTTGGTCGAATGCTTTTTCCGCATCTATCGAGATGATCATATGGTTCTTATTTTTAAGTCTATTGATGTGGTGAATAACATTTATTGATTTCCGTATATTGAACCAGACTTGCATCCCAGGGATGAATCCTACTTGATCATGGTGCACAATTTTTTTGATATGTTTTTGTATCCGATTCGCCAGAATTTTATTGAGGATTTTTGCATTTAGGTTCATTAGAGATATTGGTCTGTAGTTTTCTTTCTTTGGAGTGTCTTTGTCTGGTTTAGGTATCAGGGTGATGTTGGCCTCGTAGAATGAATTTGGAAGTTCTCCCTCTTTTTCTATTTCCCGTAGTAGCTTGAAAAGTATTGGTATTAGTTCCTCTTTAAAGGTTTTGTAAAACTCTGCTGTATACACATCCGGTCCTGGGCTTTTCTTAGTTGGTAGTCTTTTGATGGTTTCTTCTATTTCCTCAATTGATATTGGTCTGTTTAGGTTGTCTATATCCTCCTGACTCAATCTGGGCAGATCATATGACTTAAGAAATTTATCTATGCCTTCACTATCTTCTAATTTATTGGAGTATAAGGATTCAAAATAATTTTTGATTATCTTCTGTATTTCTGAAGTGTCTGTTGTGATATTGCCTCTTTCATCCCGTATGTTAGTAATTTGAGTTCTCTCTCTTCTTCTCTTCGCTAGCATGGCTAAGGGTCTGTCGATTTTGTTTATTTTTTCAAAGAACCAACTTTTAGTTTTGTCAATTTTTTCAATTGTTTCTTTTGTTTCGATTTCATTAATTTCAGCTCTGATTTTAATTATTTCTTGCCTTCTACTTCTTTTGCTGTTGTTTTGCTCTTCTTTTTCTAGGATTTTGAGATGAAGTATGAGATCATTTATTTGTTGGTTTTTTCTTTTTTTAAGGAATGAACTCCAAGCAATGAATTTTCCTCTTAGAACTGCTTTCAATGTGTCCCATAGATTCCGATATGTTGTGTCTGTGTTTTCATTAATCTCTAAGAATTTTTTAATTTCCTCCTTGATGTCTTCTATAACCCATTGATCATTCAGTAACCTATTGTTCATTCTCCAAGTGATGTATTCTTTTTCCTTCCTTCTTTTATCGTTGATTTTCAGTTCCATTCCATTATGATCAGATAGGATGCATGGTATTATCTCTACTCCTTTATATTGTCTAAGAGTTTCCCTGTGACATAATATATGATCTATTTTTGAGAAGGATCCATGTGCTGCTGAGAAAAAGGTGTAACTGCTTGATGTTGGGTGGTATATTCTATATATGTCAATTAAGTCTAGGTTATTAATTGTGTTATTGAGTTCTATAGTTTCCTTATTCAACTTTTGTTTGGAAGATCTGTCCAGTGGTGATAGAGGTGTGTTGAAGTCTCCCATGATTATTGTATGGTGGTCTATTAGACTCTTGAACTTGAGAAGAGTTTGTTTGATGAACATAGCTGCACCATTGTTTGGGGCATATATATTTATGATTGTTATGTCTTGTTGGTGTATGGTTCCCTTAAGCAGTATGTAGTGTCCCTCTTTATCCCTTTTGATTAACTTTGGCTTGAAATCTATTTTATTTGATATGAGTATGGACACTCCTGCTTGTTTCCGAAGTCCATATGAGTGATATGATTTTTCCCAACCTTTCACCTTCAGCCTATGTATGTCTTTTCCTATCAAATGCGTCTCCTGTAGGCAGCATATTGTTGGGTCTTGTTTTGTGATCCATTCTACTAGCCTGTGTCTCTTGATTGGTGAGTTTAAGCCATTAACATTTAGGGTTATTATTGAGATATGGGTTGTTCTTCCAGCCATATTTGTTTATTTATGTTACTAAACATGGTTTGTTTTCCTCTTTGATTATTTTCCCCCCTTTAGTGTCCTACCTCCCACTGTTGGTTTTCATTGTTATTTTCCATTTCCTCTTCCTGTAATGTTTTGCCAAGGATGTTTTGAAGAGATGGTTTTCTAGCTGCAAATTCTTTTAACTTTTGTTTATCGTGGAAGGTTTTAATTTCATCTTCCATCCTGAAGATTAATTTCGCTGGAAACACAATTCTTGGTTGGAACCCATTTTCTTTCAGTGTTTGAAATATGTTATTCCAGGATCTTCTAGCTTTTAGAGTCTGTGTTGAAAGATCAGCTGTTATCCTGATTGGCTTACCCCTAAATGTGATCTGCTTCCTTTCTCTTGTAGCTTTTAAAATTCTCTCCTATTCTGTATGTTGGGCATCTTCATTATAATGTGTCCAGGTGTGGGTCTCTTATGATTTTGCACATTCGGCATCCTGTAGGCTTCTAGGATTTGGGGTTCTGTCTCATTCTTCAAGTCTGGGAAGTTTTCTCATATTATTTCATTGAATAGATTGCTCATTCCTTTGGTTTGAAACTCTGTCCCTTCCTGTATCCCAATGACTCTTAAGTTTGGTCTCTTGATGTTATCCCATATTTCTTGGATGTTCTGATCATGGTTTCTTAACAGTCTTGCTGAGCTGTCTATGTTCTTTTCAAGTTGAAATACTTTATCTTCCTTGTCTGATGTTCTGTCTTCTAAGTGTTCTACTCTGCTGGTAGTATTCTCAATTGAGTTTTTAAGTTGGCTTATTGCTTCCTGCATTTCTAGGATTTCTGTTTGTTTGTTTTTCATAACCTCTATTTCCCTGTATAGTTGATATTTTGCTTCTTGGATTTGTTTATGTAATTCATTGTTGAAGTGATCTTTCATTGTCTGATTTTGCTGTCTGATGTCTTCCTTGGGACTCCAGATCATCTGAAGCATGTATATCCTGAATTCTTTATCTGACATTCCATCTGCTGCAGCTATTACCTCTTCTAACGTTGAGTTGACCTGCAATGCTTGTGGTCCTTTCTTTCCTTGTCTCTTCATACTGTTCGCGTTCCTTTCTACTTGGTGAAACTGTTGTGCTATTGAATTTTCCCCCTATATATTTATATTGGTCTTGTATAGTTGCAAAGTCTCCCTCGCAGGCGTGGGCGGCGTCTCTGCCCCTCCTCCAATTGGGGCAATGTGCCTACCACGCCAGCAGGCCGCTGGGCCTGCTCTGCCAGTCGGTAGCAGGTCCGCCGACCTTGCAGGCGCGGGCGGCGGATCTGTCCCTCTGCGGGCCGCTAGGCTTGTTCTGTCGGTGGTCGCAGTTCTGCCTACTTTGCAGGCGCAGGCAGCGGCACTGCCCCTCTGCAGGCCTCTGGGGCTGTACTGCCAGTGGGTCGCAGGTCCGCCTACCTTGCAGGCGCGGGGGGGGGGGCGGCTCTACCCTTCCTCAGGCCACTGGGCCTGTTCTGTCTCTCGGTTGCAGGTCTGGCCTGTTCTGATGGTGGTCACAGTTCCGTCTACCTTGAGGCGCGGGGGGGAGGGGGCGGCTCTGCCTCTCAGCAGGCCGCTGCTCCTCTTCTGCTGGTGGGTTGCAGGCCCGCCTACCTTGCAGGAGTGATTGGAAGCTCTGCCACTCCGCGGGCCACTGGGCCTTTTCTGTCGGTGGTCACAGTTCCGCCTACCTGGCAGGCGCGGGGGGTGGGGGGTGGCTCTGCTCCTCAGCAGGCCGCTGGGCCTGTTCTGTGGGTGGTCACAGTTCCCTCTACTTTGCTGGCGCAGGGGGAGGGGGTGGCTCTACCTCTCAGCAGGCGGCTGCTCCTCTTCTGCTGGTGGGTCGCAGGCCCGCCTACCTTGCAGGAGTGATTGGAAGTTCTGTCCCGCCGCGGGCCACTGAGCCTTTTCTGTCGGTGGTCACAGTTCCACCTACCTGGCAGGCGCGGGGGGTGGGGGGCGGCTCTGCCCCTCAGCAGGCCGCTGGGCCTGCTCTGTGCGTGGTCACAGTTCCCTCTACCTTGCCGGTGCAGGGGAAGGGGGAGGCTCTGCCTCTCAGCAGGCCGCTGCTCCTCTTCTGCTGGTGGGTCGCAGGCCCGCCTACCTTGCAGGAGTGATTGGAAGCTCTGTCCTGCCGCGGGCCACTGGGCCTTTTCTGTCGGTGGTCACAGTTCCACCTACCTGGCAGGCGCGGGGGGTGGGGGGCGGCTCTGCCCCTCAGCAGGCCGCTGGGCCTGCTCTGTGTGTGGTCACAGTTCCCTCTACCTTGCCGGTGCAGGGGGAGGGGGAGGCTCTGCCTCTCAGCAGGCCGCTGCTCCTCTTCTGCCGGTGGGTCGCAGGCCCGCCTACCTTGCAGGAGTGATTGGAAGCTCTGTCCCGCCGCGGGCCACTGGGCCTTTTCTGTCGGTGGTTACAGTTCCCCTACCTTGCCGGCGAGGGGGGTGGTGGTCGGCTCTGCCCCTCAGCAGGCCGCTGGGCCTGCTCTGTGCGTGGTCACAGTTCCCTCTACCTTCCATGGCATTGGTTTGAAGGTACTTAAAAAGTGTCTTACATTAGACATGTATTAAATATATTAAATTATATTAAAATTAGAATAATGTGAAAATATATGCTACAGAAAAAAAGCTCATATGTGTAAGAAGTGTATTTTAGAGTAAATTGTAGTGTATATGAGAATTCTTACAGAGAAAAACTCCTACATCTTTGGAGACAATGTAAATTTTTACAGCCATTGTGGAATACACTATAGAGTTTTCTCAGGAAAACTGAATTAAAATATAGAATTATCATATGACCTAGCAATTTTACTGCTGTATTTACCCAAAAGTATTGAAATCAGTGTGTTCTAGAGGTGTCTGCAGCCACATATTCATTGTAAAATTCTATTCACCACAGCCAAGTTACAGAATCAAACTGTTTCCATCAACATATAAAATGTTGTATATGTACACAATGGAATACTGTTCTGTCTTAGAAAAGAAAGTATTCCATTTTATGTTACAACATGAATGAAATTGGAGAACATTACACTAAGTGAAAATAAACCAGGCACAAAAGACAAATATCATATGTTCTCACTTACATATGAAATCTAACTGAACTCAGAAGGAGAGAGAGAATGGTGACAAGAGGCTGTGGGCTTCAGGGAAGAGGGCGATGACGGTCTTATCTAACTAAGCCTCCATTAGCTAGGAGAAATCCTTTTTTTTTTTTCTTTTTAAAATCTATGGCACAACATGGTGAATATAGTCATAGAGGGTTTTTTTGTGGGGAGGAGGGGGTACCATGGATTGAACTCAAGGCCACTTCACTTAACCACTGAGCAACATCTCCTGGCCCTTTTTTGTATTTTATTTATAGACAGGATCTCACTGAATTTCTTAGTGCCTCCTGTTGCTGAGGCTAGCTTTGAACTCACAATCCTCCTGCCTCAGACTCCCAAGCTGCTGGGATTACAGGTATGTGCCACTGCAGCCAGCACTTATACTGTTTACATTTTAAAATTGTTGAGAGAGAATATCAAATGTTCTTACCACAAAAAATAAGTATTTGAAGTTGGGCTGAGGATGTGGCTCAAGGGGTAGCACGCTCGCCTGGCATGCGCGCAGCGTTGAGTTCCATCCTCAGCACCACATACAAATAAAATAAAGATGTAGTGTCCACTGAAAACTAAACAATAAATATTAAAAATTCTCTCTCTCTCTCTCTCTCTCTCTCTTTAAAAAACTAAGTACTTGAAGTAACGCAATGTTAATTATATTGATTTAATTATTTCACAAATCACATAATCATTTTGTATTACACAAACATATAATACTATAATCTGTCAATTTATGATAAAATTAATTAATATTAAAATTCAGTATATGCTATTATTGGCATCATAAATATATGAGAAAAAAAATAAAAGAATCAATGAAATTTGAGATAACTGACAACTTGGGAAAAATATTGAAACTAAAGCTATAGAGAAAATATTAAAAACTCAAGAGTACATAAAACACTAATTATATAAGTACACCATTAGTTTTATGATGAAATAATGTTTCATTGTTTGAATTACCACATTAAGTTTACCCATTTGTCAATTGATGGGTATCTGGGTTGTTCACTTTGGGGCTATTAGAATCTTTTGTTATGAACAGTGTTTTATTATTATTGTCAAATAGATTTCATATTTCAAATAAAGAAACTTTAGATTTATGGCACATTTGAGTAGAAAATACAGAGACTTCTTATATACTCTCTGAACTCAACATGCATGCCTAACTTCCCTCATATGACAGTCCCTCATTGCAAATTTCTTACAATTGATGAAGCTGAATTAATACAACATAATCACCTAACATTCATATTTAAAACTAGGGTCTACTTTTCTTGTATATTCTATATAATTCTATATTCTACCAACATATAATGATATTTATCTACCACTATAATATCATACAAATTAATTTTGTTTTTCATTTTATAAATTCTGTGTGTTCTATTAATTCCTTTATTTTCACAACTCTTCAACCATTGATCTCTATATTGTTTTGATGATTTTGCCTTTTTTAGAATGTCAATAGCCTTTTCAGATTGACTTCATTCAGTCATTTAATAATATGGACTTAAGATTCTTCTAAGTCTGCTTTTTTCCCCTCAGTGTTGGGGACTAAAGGGCCTTGCACGTGATGCTAGACACTGTGCTCCCAGCCCTTCCTCCATATTTTTTCATGATTCAATAGTTCATTTCTCTTTAACGTTCAACACAGCAAATCTATACTGAACTCCATTTCATTGTTTGGGTGTACCAGAGTTTATCCATTCACCTACTGAGGAGCATCTTATTTGCTTCCAAGTTTTTGTAGTTATGGATAAAGTTGCAATAAACACCTATGTGTAAGATTGCATGTGAAGACTAGTTGTCAAGTAAAAATAACAAGTAGTGTGATTGTTATATCATATGGTAAGTGGATATTTAATTTTATAAGAAACTGCCAAAATGTTTCCCAAAGTGGCTATACCACTTTGCATTCCCACTGTCAATGAATGAGAGTTCCCATTGCTCCGTATCCTTGGTGGGATTTGGTGTTGCGGTGTACTAGGTTTTGGCTCTATTATTAGTGGTATCTTATTATTGTTTTTAATACTTATTTGTGGATTTAGTTTGCAAATATTTTATCCCATGTTTTGTCATTTTCCTTTTAATTTCCCGTATTATTCTTTGAAGCATAAATGTTAATTTTGATGAAGTCCAATTTATCTTTTTCCTTCATACAAAGTTTGTGCTCTTGATATTTTATAAAAGAGATCATTACCTATTCCAAAGTCATGTAGTTTTATCCTTTTACTTTCATTTAAGAGGTTTATAGGTTTTTCTTTTTCATTAATTCATGTGATAAATTTTGATTGAATTTGGTTATGATGTGAGGTAGTAGTACTATTTCATTTTTTTATGTGAGTATCCACCTGTCCTTCCTTGTATAAGGAAGAATTATCAAATTATCAAAAAGAATACAGAATATAATAAAACTCAACAAAAATCCCTCCTGTACTCATACAGACATGTTGGTCCCAGGACTCAGTTGGCCTTTTCATCTGCAAGTGATTACCAGAGGATCAGAAAATGCCACAGGAGACCCTACAGATGACTTCAAGTTTCCCTATGCTGATGGGCATTCCAGGGCAAAGCCTATCTACACATAAATCATAAGCCCTCCCCTTGTGGAGAGGGAGTTGGTCTTCACCAGAACCTGTTCCTCATAATAAAGATGAAAAGCACATTCAGTCCATCTCTTTTGGGTGGGTGCAACAGGGATTTCATCAGAAAGAAAACTGTGTGGATGCCCTCTGGGTGCACTGGTTGCAGTGATAGTGTGGTTGGGAAAATGGGCCCTGGCTGGAGGTACATCCAGGACCTTTACTAGGCTTCACTGAGAGCTACTAGTACTCAGAGGGATCTGGAGGACACTGAAGGCTTCACAACCCTGACCAACTTGCATCTTGTCAGGTGTACCAGGATTTTGGAAGACCAGTCTGAACAGTCTGATGCAACAGACCATGAATTGGAGACACCTAGAATGCCAGGTGCCCCAGTCTTCTTTCACCTACTTGAGGTGTACCTCACAGAGGTGAGGCTGGCTGTGCTGGTGTCAGAATAAAGAAAACCAGTGAGAAGCTGAGAAATGGTGCTCCTAGTGCAATCTCAGGAATATGGTTGGGTGTGTGAAACTCTCTCTGATCAGCTGATGAGGAGGGTGAGCTTGAAAATTCCAGTGGAAAACAGTAACTGTGCCTGTATAGAAGTCTGGTGGCACTGCAGAGTGCTCCAGAGACCTGTAGTAAGAGGTCTGGACCTGGGCAGGCAGTGTCACACATTTACACTGTCGGCTTTTGGGATGTTGGTGCTTCACTGAGGAAGTCTGAGACCATGTCAATTGCAACAAGCCCCATCAACTCAGAGGTGTCAAGTCCTGGTAAGTCTAACTAGAAAACATCCTGATAATACTCATCGACACTTGTCAATTCCTTTCATACAAAACCAGCCTCTCTGGTTGCCGGAATTCTGAGTAGGCTTCTTCCCCACCCACCTCTCTCTATTATTCCCCCTCCACCCACACATATATCACATCTCTGTCACCTTGAGCTGCCTGGTGGTCCAATACTGCTGCTGTGTGCTGGTTCCAAGCCCTCAAAGTTCCCACAAATAGCCTGGAATAACAAAGGCTGTAGGACTCATCTATCCCAACACACCTTCTCCCCTCCCCCCCAAAAAAAAAATCCAGGAGGAAAAGGTTCCTTATTTCTTTCTCTCCTATCAGATGCTGGAGGTGAGGGATATATTTATTAACTGAACCCCAAATTTCCAAGCCAACTATTTCCTCCTCACCTGTAACTGGGTGAACCTTCTTATTGGGAGACTCTCATGACAGGCTGAACAAGGGGAAAAAAGTACTTTACACGGGAACTCCATTGTGAAGTCTGGGTGGGCACATCAGTCTGAGTGAAAAAAGACTCTCGGGGGACTCAGATCTTTGGGACAACTCATTATCACTGCTAAAAATAAAAACAAAGCAAAACAAAAAAATCAACCTGGGGTCTATTGACCAGTGCAATATGCTTTGTGCAGAAAGGAAAAAAAAAAGTATCTGCTTTTTTCACCTAATACAAATTGTCTTGGCACCCTTGTGGAAAAATCACCTGAGCATAAATATAAAGGTGTGTGGACTGTCTCTCATCCAATGAGGAGGTCCACAGAGCAGGTAGAGGAGAGTGTGGCTGTGGAGTCATTAATCAAGACCTCCAGAGACCAAGCAGGAAGCAGGTCTGCTCAGTTACCATGTATATATACTCAGGCAGTAGCTAAGCAGATTATAGGGCAGCCAGCAATGCAATTTCTGCTAACTGTCCTTACAGTGACCAGTTGAGGAGTGGGCAGTAGAGCAAGCACAGGGACTGGAACACATGGTCTCACACCCAGAGCTGTGCCTACAGGGTAAGTGACCTGCCACTCACATGCCTAGCATGAGGGGAGTGGCCTGCCACTCAGACCCCCTTGACATATGCCATGTATGCAGAACTCCATGCACTTGTTCCCACATAAAGGTTTATTCTTGGATTGCAAATTTTATACAGGATCTACATGTCTACCTTTAGCCCAGTTTCACTACTTTTTTCATAAGAGTGTAACTTTGGAGTAAAATTTCAAATCTGGACATGTGAATCCTTCACATTTTTTTTTCTTTTCAAGATTGTTTAGGCCTATCCATATAAATTTTAGGATTAGTTAATTAATTTCTAAAAAACAGTTGGGATTTTAAGAGGACTTCTATTTTATCAAAAGCTTGATATGCAACACCTTCTAAATGATATTAAGTCTTCTGATTAATTAACATGACATATTTCCCACTTAATGTCTTTGATTTCATTCAGTGTATAAGTCATATGTGTTTTCAAAAAATCATTACTAAGAATTTATCCTTTTTGATGCTATTTAAGTGAAATTGTTTCTTTAGTTTTATTTTCAGATTTTTTCATATACAAATATAGTTCATTTTTTTAAAAAAAAGAGAGAGAGAGAATTTTAATATTTATTTTTTAGTATTTCATGGACACAACATCTTTGTTTGTATGTGGTGCTGAGGATTCAACCCGGGCCGCACGCATGCCAGGCGAGCGTGCAACCGCTTGAGCCACATCCCTAGTCCCAAAATATAGTTCATTTTGATCTTGTTTTATTCTGCAACCTTCCCAAAACCATTTATTAGCTCTAATAGCTTGTTTTGGATTCTTTAGGTTTTTTTTTTTTTTTTTTTACATAGAATACCATATAATTTCTCAATAGAGATAGTTTGACTAATTCTTGCTTTCCTAAATCTGATTTTCCTTCTTCCTTTTTTTAACCCAATTTCACTGGCTGTAATCTCCCAGTACAATGTTGAATAGACGTGTCAAGAATAAACATCTTTGTTGTTTTTTTTTAATGATAAGCTGCAAACTCTCTGTTTTTCACCAGATAGTATGATATTAGATGACCTTTATCACATTGAAGAAATTGCTTTCTATTTGTAGTTTGTTGAAGCTTTTTTTTATTGTGAAAGTGTTTTTTATTTAGTCAAGCACAGTTTGTGCATATATTGGGAAGGCTGTGGTTTAATTTTATTAATATAGTATTATATTAACTGATTTTAATACATTGAATCACCATACTTTGCAGCAAAGTAATAAATCTCACCTGGTTGGGGGCATGTAATTCCTTTTATATTGCTGTTTTAGTTGATTAATATGTGGTTGATCATTTCAGCATTTATGTTCATAAAGAGTATCATTCTGTGATGTCATTTTCTTGTGATGTTTTTGTCTGTCTTTGATATCAGGGTAAAACTTTGATATTAGGGTAAAACTGTCTTTGATATTGGGATATTGCCCTCCTTTCTTGTTTTAAATGAGTTTTTAAATGTTGATGTTGGTTCATCTTTAAATGTTTGTTGGCATTCATAAGTAAAGCCATCCGTTCATTGGCTTTTATTTTGGGAGGTTTTTAAAAAAATTTATTATTCCTATTTAAATTGCTCTATTTGTTATAAGTCTCTTCAGAGTTTTTATTTTTCCTTTAGTCACTTCCAATGTTTTGGGTATCTTGGGGAATTTGTCCATTCCATCCAAATTATCTATTGTTTCAATAAGGAAATAGTCATGTAATTCACTTGTATTTCATAATTTTTTAGTAATTTTTCATCTTCTATTCCTGTTTAGTTACTTGAGACTTTTTTTTTAAATTGGTCACTTGAAATTTTATGATTTTTAAATCTTTTCACAGAACTAACTTTTACTTTCATTTATTTTCTCTGTTACCATTATCTTCTGTTTTATTAGTTTGTACTCTAGCTAGGAGTGGAGGTTTCAAGTTTGAGGTCAGTCTTAGCAAATTAGCTAGATTTTTGACTCAAAACATTAAAAAAAATCAAATTTCTACTCTGATCTTTGTGTCTTTCCTTTTGCCTGCTTTGAATTTGATTTCTTCTCTTAAGAAAATGAGACTAGAAAGTTTCTGTAGGTAGAATGTTAGGTTATTCATGTAAGATCTTTCCTCCTCCTCCTCCTCCTCCTCCTCCTCCTCCTCCTCCTCCTCCTCCTCCTCCTTTACTCCTCCTCCTCTTTTTATCATTTCCTTCCTTCTTTTCTCCTTCCTTCCTTCCTTCCTTCCTTCCTTCCTTCCTTTCTTTCTTTCTTTCTTTCGATTGAACCCACACATGATTTATCAGTGAGCTACACCCCAACACTTTTTACTTTTTGATACAGGGTCTCACTGAATTGATGAGGCTGGGCTCAAACTTGTGATTCTCTGGCCTCAGCTAAGTTGTAAGATCATTCTTCTTTTTAAAATATAGGTATTTAAAGTTATAAATTTTCCTCTAAGCCTTGCTTTAGTTAGACTATGTGTGTGTGTGTGTGTGTGTGTGTGTGAGTGTGTGTGTGTGTGTGTGTGTGTGTGTGTGTGTGTATTGGTTTCTTTTCTTTTCCAAATATTTTCTGGTATCAATTGTGATCTCTTCTTTGACCCATTTGTCTTTCCTGAGTATGCTGCTTAATGTCCACATACCTATGTATTTCCCAGATTTCCTTATGGTAATTTTTGCTAGTTTAATTCCATTGTTGGAAGTGAACTTACTTTATAAGATTTCTATGCTTTTGGACTAATACATGGACAATTATGAAGATGATGTTACCTGTACTTTTCTGTATCAATGTTTTCAGAGTGTTCTATAGTGTCAGTTAGGTCCTAATAGATTTTTTACCCTGTTGATAATGTTTTCTATTTTTTATTGAATAGTTACCAGACTTTTTATATTATTAAAACTAGATATCAAAGACTCTATTATTGTTGAATTGTCTTCTTCAATTTTGAAAACTTTTGCTTCACTGTTATTAGGTGCGTTTAAATGTAAAATTATCATATATAAAATATAAAGTATAATTGAATATTTGTTTTTGTTTTAAAGTTGTTTTTTTTTGTTAATATAGCTGTACCAGTTTTCTTTTGGCTATTGTTTCTATGGTATATACTCTCCCATCCTTATTCATTTAGACTATTGCTGCTTAAAACCTAAAGTGTGTTTCTAGTAAATAGTATATAGTTAGACAATGTCTTTTATCCATTCTACCAATTTGTTGTTTGACATGTTTAATCCATTTACATATACTATAACTACAGATAACAGAAGATTTTCTTTGAGTGTTGTGCTGTTTATTTTTATGCACTTATGGTTATCCCATTGACCATTACTGACTACTTTTGTATTAAATACATATTTTGTGGGGCACCTTTTTAATTGCTTTGTTTCTTTTAGTATGTTTTTTAATTAGTGACTATCCTGTGGGATCCCAATTAATATCTTAACTCATACCAATTTCATTCAGATTAAGACCAACTTTTGTTAATATTAAACAAAATATTCCTTTCTGTATAGCTCCTTTACCGCCTCTATGTTTATGCTCTCATTGATATACAAATTGCAATTGTGTTCATTTTGTGATTATATAATAGAATAGGAGATAAAATAACTAAAATAGCATAAAGAAGAATTGCAATCAAAACTTATTTATACCCTCTTTTATATTTACATGGTGCTTTTTATTTTTTATGTGGATTTGAATTATTACCTAGTATTTTTCACTTCAACTTGAAGGAAATTCCTTTTGGTATTGATTTTTGTAAAATTGGATGGCTGGGCCTAGTTCTATTTTACTTTTCCATATGTATAACCCACAGTCCTGGAACTACTTAATGAATATTTTGTCTTTCTCCCCTGATGGATAATACCCACATCTGAACTATCAAGCTCTTTTTTCCTTTTCTTCCTTCCCATTTTTTTGTCCAATACTGGAGATTAAATCAAACCTTTATGCATGCTAGGCAAGCACTCTTACACTGTACTACAACCCAACCCAGCTCTTTTAACATTTTATTTTAATATAGGGTCTTGCCAAGTTCTCTGTGATTCTCCTGCGTCAGCCTCCAGAGTAGCCACTCTGGAGTAGAAAGTGAACCACTGTGCCAGCTAATATCAAGATTTTCTATGTGCTAGAGTCTGCCTCTTGTATCTCTAAGGAAAGACAATCCTATATATATCTATCCAATCCTTTAAATATCCATTTTGTTCCCCATTTATGATGCCACTCCTCTGTTCATCTTCAGTCTGCTTACAGGTGGCTGACTCAGCACCTTGAATCAAGTGAGTGAAAAATCATTAAGATGATACCAACAAAGTTGGTAAGGTGCTCCAATACAATTCTTATTTGGTTCCAAGCTAATTTATAATATTTAATATACTTTTATCCATGGTAAAAATATTTTATCCCTGCATAGCCAATTTGGTATTTTCTGCCTCCCCCTCAATTATTTTGTAAAGACATAAAGTGATATGGGATATTTGCTTTGGATTGTTTTATATGTTTTTTTCAGCTGTGCCTGTACCAACAAGCCAGGTACTTAACTTGTTTATCAGGTGCACAAATGAGAAATGAGTTCTCCTTCTTGAGCTGTGTTCTTAATTCACTTATCTGTATATTTTCTATATATTTATCTCATGTGTCACTATGGTATAAATGCCATTATTTTATCTACCTTTCTATTCGTATTCAAAATATAGTTGTTTCTCCATACCCATGGATTCTGCATTCAAGAATTAAAACAACTTCAGATAGGATATAGATAGATAGATATAGATAGATAGATAGGTAGATAGATATAGATCTCTATATAGATATAGATAGATATCTACCTATCTATCTATATATATCTCCTATCTGAAGTTTTTTAATTCTATATATATGTAGATATATAAATATATCGATATATAGATACATAGATATTGCACCTTCACTAAATTTTTACATTTTTTCTCATCATTATTCCCTAGATACTATAGTATATCAACTATTTACATACCATTTATATTGTATTTTGTGTTAGAAGTAATTTAGAGATAATTTAAATGTATCAAAGGATGTCTATAAAATTCTAAAATTTTTTATATAAAAGAATTGAGTATCTGCTAATTTTTAGTATCTGTGGAGAGGAGATCCTGAAATAAATCCCCTGAAAAACCAAAGAACGACCATATCATACTGCATTATTATTATTTTATTTCATAATAAGACTTTCTTTGTGATAGAGAATTCTCCCCCAACATGACTCTTTCCTGTCATGAATTTATTATCAATCTTCAACTTGTTATAGCAAATGTTTTGTGTACTCTATTGTAATAGATTTTTGTAATAAGGATGAAGAACAAATAAATAAATGTATCCCCTTTGAAAATTCAGAATATATTTCAAGTTCTTCTGAGACTCGATGATGCTGAAATACGAATTATTAACATTTTTATTCCCCATAGCAACTAGTAAAGTGTTTATGCATTGTCAGTGCTTAATAAAAGCTTTATTGTTCTAGCAAAAGCTAATACTAGTGAATGCATTAGCACGAATGTCAGTTGTAAGCTCTTAAATAGAAGCCTCTTGTGGGCTGGAGCTGTTTCATTGTTCCACATGCATATCATAGTAGAGTTAATCTTGCAAACACTTGATTAAAATTAATGCCATCATTTGGCATTTATCAGATATATATGTTTTCCTACAAATAACAGAATATTTGCCTAAAAGTGGATTTAAAAAAATAGAGATAAGTTCAGATGAGCTATTTCAGAGAATAAAAATTTCAGATTTGGCTAATTCAACAGCTCATCAATGCTCACATGCATCAGGAGCATTCCTTGTTATTTTTTTGGTTCCTTTCTCATGGCCACATTACAGCTATTAAAGCTCTGGGTTCACAAACACCACAAGGTCCAAAAATATTTCAGAGGGGCAAGGTTTCTCCTCATGTTGTCTCCATCATGGAATAAATCAGGCCCAGAAGCTAACTTCATTTTAATTCTCAAGAGCCACATTCAGACTCCTATCAATCACTGGCATGGATTAGTTATGATTTATCATCAGGTGGAGTGCAACTTACTGAGCTTAATGCTAAGAACTATTGAAACAAAACCAAGTTTCTTTACCAGTGGAAAAGGATGATACTGCTTGTAGGTAGAAATTTAGCAGTTCCTCCCACAGGGAGTTTCATGCTTGCAAGTCAGTAATGAGGACAGCGTAACAAACATACTGAAAATAGGTGTTATTTAGGATTTTTTAAATTCTAGTTTATCTGTACAGTTCTTAAGGAAAAGAGGTTGAGCGTTATTTACTGTCTTTAAATTTCTACATTTTAAGTTGATTTTTGAAAGATTTCCTCCTAATTAGAAATACAACAACCTTTTTTATTCTTGTCAACATAAAACATTGTTACTTCTTAATTACTACATAGAAATTAATAAGAAAAATTCTGAGGCATTCCCCCGGAGTAACAAACATTGCAGCAATTCCAATAAGTAACACATGTGAAAACATAAATGACACTCAATTTTTCCCACAGATAAAGCAGAATTTACATATTTGAAGATCAGTTTCTTCATCAAAACAAACACATGCAATTTATAATCTATTAATATAATCTGATTATGTAAATATCTTCTGCGACTTCTGGTTAGAAATTCTTTTTAGATTCTACACTATCTCTTCTTTTCCTTGCTTCTTTATTTTTTTACTGAGAGGAGATGAAATAGAATTCCTGATACCATGAATTAATTGCATCTCATTGTCAATTTCTACACCTAGTAGTTATATTTGGTCTCATCTGTTACTAAGATTTAGAGGTCAAAAAATAAGATTTGAAGAAAAAGCATGCAACTTCTTTCTTATACATTTTCTAAACACCTCCAAGTACACATTGATAAAAGTATTTCCAGTAAAATTTTGAGAAATAGTATCCTATTGAAACAGATATACATATCTATACATAACAAATGAAAAATATTTGTTCAGATGTATTTGTTGTATTCTCACTGTTATTGATACATCTGGTTTCTTCTATGTATCCAGCAAGGTACACATATTTTAACTAGAGTGTCTTTGCACTGATACTGCAGTAATTTGAATTCAAGGTTGGTAAGTGATCCTCAAGTGTCTACTGATCTATCACACTACTAAAAGTTGCCTGACAATTGGAATCAATCCAGTATTGTCTTTCTGATGAGCATGGCAGTCCTGGGATATGAAATATGTGATGGCCAATTTTTCTGAATATCCTTGCTGGCTTCATAAAAGAGGCATCTGGGAATGTGCTGAGCTTGTGAAACAGGTAACCAAAGTAGGAAATGGATAAGATTTCTAACTTAAATTGGCCATTATGTGAAATGAACAAAAGTGGCTTCCATTTCCTGAATAAGGAATGATTTCTTCCCTCTGTGAATTGAACGGCAATCGATATGAGAGGGGCTAAAAAACTGATAGTAATCTTTTCCTTATGAAAAGGAGCACTTCCAAGGTTGGCATCAGCTGTTGCAAATCTGGAGCTGGGAAAAGAAAGAAGTTGCACTTTCTTGCTTTCTTGAAAAATCCAACTCCACACACATACGCTGAGTACCCCTTTTTTTTCCCCAGGGGTGCGAGGGAAGGGGTAATTTATGCCTGTGAAGTGAGGTCTTCATTGTTTAAATCTGAATGGAAATGAAAGCTAACTGGAGTATAGACAGCTATGAAGATTTCCCTTTTTCCTTCCTACTTGCTACATCATAATATGTACATAGCTGCACACATGCATACACACAATGCACATCTGCATGCCTTTTCTCTAATTTAGAAACCCACTTTGTTTACTTGGCTCAGGTTATTTCTTTTCTGTCTGTATCAGTCATGCCAGGCCTTTTGCTGGTTTAATATCTTTTCCTATGAACACTGCACCTCTCTTTGAACTTTTACTCAATCCTATTTACATTTCATCCTATGCTGTTTGCTACTTTGTTTATAAAGTTAAGCTTTCCCTCTTTATTATACAATTAGCTCAATCTGGATGAGGTTCATATCTTTAATTTCTTCTTTTCTCTGTTGGTATAGAAGGGGAATTCAAGAATAATTGTATGCTGAAAGAGTAATTACATCTCAATGATTAGTATACTGAAAAGGTGTAAATGATTGTGTTTGGATCCACCTCCAGTCATCAGAGACAGACTGTTTTTATCTAGAATGAGAAAACATGTATAGTGAAAAAGTACATGTATTGATGCACATGGTGAAAGTGAAGACAGAATTTAGAACAATGATTGGAAGATAAGTTTGCAGATTTAAGTCATTCCTATTTAGTATTTCTCGTGTAAGTCTTCAAAACCATTTCAAAAGTACTCAAGGAAATTCTTTTTATAACATCTCTCTAAAGAAAAAAAATCCCCCTGTTCTAAACACACACACACAAAATTTGTGAATTCTTGCTTACATATTTGTTTAGGCATTGAACCATTTTGCCTTAAAGGTAACCACACAGACCTAGAGAGAAGAGAATTAGGATTGTTGTTGATTACTTTAAACCACTTTCAATGTTTGTGATTATTTGGAGTGTTTACTTAACTTTGTTTTCCTATTACCCCTCAAAATCTGAATGTGCATAATGAAATTTTCTTCATGGGGATTAAATGAGATGGAAAGGTTACATCTCTCATGTTGGTTTTTATTCTATTCCTTTGTTTTTTTAAACACATATTGACATGCTGCCAACTATGAATGGGCAGTGTTCTAGATGGTGGGCAGGAGCTGAAGCCCTTATCAAAGCAGACAAGATTCCTGCTCCTCTACCACTTCATTGTACTCAGGAGACAAAACATAAATACACAAAGCAAGCAAATATCAAATATTGTTAATACTAATGATAAAATTCAATATAGAAGGTCCTGAAAATAGTCTGGCGTGTTGTGTGAAGAGGAAGAGAGCCATAGGTAAACATGTGATGTATAAAGAAGAGAGGGTTCTACATGCAATCAAAGAAGTAGGCAGGTGGCAGACCATGTGGAGGCCAACAACACCGACAACAAAAAGAGTTTGAATGTTATTTAAAATTCAATCAGAAGCCATTGGGGTTTTCGAGTAGGAAAGTGACATAATGTGATTTATATTTTAGGAAAAGATTACTGGGGTTTCTATGTGAAAAGTGCATTGTAAGGAAATTAAGAGCAGAGTTGGGGCAACTAACTAGGAAGTTCTTACAGAATATCAAGTCAGGAAATGATCTGGCAGAGCTGGAAGTTTGCATGTAAAGGTGGAGATAGATGGATAGATTCAGAATATATGTCTTTAGGGTGTTTAGTCATAAAGTGAGCAGAGGGTTAAATATGAGCAAGCGTGGTGTGAATTTCCAATGTAGCACATGATGTGGATATTGTTCTCACCTTTGTTGTGCATTTTAGCACCAGAATATCACAGCTTGTCATGAAGCAGCTTACAAACAATAGAGACCAATGACCTAGATGGAGAAGTTATTTAAATCTGTGCTTCTATTTTCTTATCTATGAAATGGGAATAACAATTGTTACCGTTTGGATGTGAGGTGTTCTCCAAAAGCTCATGTGTGAGTCAATGTAATAAGGTTTAGAGAAGATATGATTGGGTGATGAGAACCTTAACCCAATCAGTAAATTAATCACCTGCTTCGATTGAGTGCTAACTGAAGGCAGGTAGGGTGTGGCTGGAGGAGGTGGGCATTGGAGGCATGGCTTTGGGGTCTATATTTGTATCAGGCAAGTAGAGAACTCTCTCTTTGTTTTATGATCATCATGTGAGCCACTTCCCTCTGCCATACTCTTGCCCCATGATGTTTAGCCTCACCTGGAGCCCCCCCAAAATGATGCTGGATGTCTATAGACTGAGACCTCTGAAACTGTGAGCCATTAAATAAATGTTTCCTCCTCTATAATTGTGCTGGTTGGGTCTTTCAGTCACAGCAGTTAGTCATAAAACAACAATATTATGTATTGCATATAAGCTAGAACAGGATTAATATATGTAAAGTGCTAAGAGTAGTTCCTAGTCCTGGTAAGTGCTACATTATATCACCATAATAGTAGTTATTATTGAATGTCCACAGTGCAGTATCAATACAATGTACTGGAAAGAATGAGGATTTTGAACTAAGGAGAACCTAGATGCCTGTTCCCTCTTGTATCAATTTTTCTTGGCATGGAACAAATTGTTAAACTTCTGTAAGCCTCAGTTTTCCACCTACAGAATGGAAATATTAAATCATATGTTGCAGTGGGAATATTATGATTAAATGGGATGTTTGTAAGTCTTCCAACATTATGATTAGCACTTGCGGTAAACTTAAATATGAGTTACTATGAAGATTAGATGACTCAAATTATTTTTTAACCAATGAAAAGTTTATTTGAGTTGAAATATGGAATACTTCCAAACAGAATATTCATTTAGAGCTAACGTTCGAAGAAAAGCTTTATTCCTCAAAAAATATATGTTTATGATGTAAAACTTTGCCAGAAGCCTTATCGTTAAGACTCATTAACTTGAAAGTTTTTTTCTTTTAAATTTAAAAGTAAGTGACAAAAATTGTATATGTCAAAGTGTACAATATGATTATATACATATGTATATATATAATATATGCACATATTATATGATAGTTTCTGTGATAAATTTAATTAACCCCAGGCGTTGCTGCTGCAGACGCCACTGTAGGGCCCAGAGGTCATTTCTCTGGCCACCACCACAGTTGCCTTGGTTACCTCGGTTGCTACCTCCAGTGGTCTCTGCTGCTGAACCCAAAATCTCCTGTCAATCAACTGTTTCCTGCACTGCTACCGCCATTGCTGCTGCCTCTGATTCTACTGCTGCCAGCCTGAGGTTGCCTGGAGGTCTTCTTTCTTGGTGCTGCTGTCATAGAAGACATTGCTGCTCCAGATGCAACAGAAGCCAACACGGCTGCTGACACCTGGAGATTGCCTGGTGACACCACCCCCACAGCTGCAGTTGAAGCTGCCACTGCTACTGACCCACTACCTGCTGCCAACAACAACCTCCACTACCACTGCTACCATGGCCTAGAGGACTGCTGTGGGGGAGACTTCAGGTTTGGTTGCCACGTGGCTGCACCCATTTTGGGACACCAGCCAGGGCCTGGGGCCTGGGTGCCAGCAGGTTTACTACCATAAGATCCTCTATCTGTGTCCCTGTAGTATGCTGTTTTTAAGTCCTATAAACCAAGGAGAGGGATAGTTGGGTCAAATGGTGGTTCTATTCCCAGATTTCCAAGGAATCTCCATACTGCTTTCCATACTGGCTACACCAATAAGCAGTCATACCAGCAGTGTATGAGTGTACCTTTTTCCCCACATCCTCACGAACACTTATTGTTGTTTGTCTTCATAATAGCTTCCATTCTGACTAGAGTGAGTTAGTATCTTAGAGTAGTTTCGATTTGCATTTCTCTGATTGCTAGAGATGATGAGCATTTTTTCATATATTTGTTGATTGACTGTATATCCTCTTCTGAGAAATGTCTGTTCAGGTCCTTGGCCCATTTTTTTGATTGAGTTATTTGTTCTTTTTTTGTTTTTTGTTTTTTGCTTTTTTGGTGCTTAGCTTTTTGAGTTCTTTATATACCCTAGAGATTAGTGCTGTATCTGATGTGTGAAGGATAAAAATTTGCTCCCAGGATGTAGGCATTCTGTTCACTTCACAGATTGTTTCTTTTGCTGAGAAGAAACTTTTTAGTTTGATTCCATCCCATTTATTGATTCTTTGTTTTAATTCTTGTGCTATATAGGAGTCTTATTAAGGAAGTTGTGACCTAATCCCACATGATGAAGATTAGGGCCTACTTTTTCTTCTATTAGACACAGAGTCTCCGGTTTAATTCCTAGGTCCTTGATCCACTTTGAGTTGAGTTTCGTGCATGGTGAGAGATAGGGGTTTAACTTCATTTTGTTGCATATGGATTTCCAGTTTTCCCAGCACTGTTTGTTGAAGATACTATCTTTTCTCCAGTCATGTTTTTGGCACCTTTATCTAATATAAGATAATTGTAATTTTGTGGGTTAGTCTCTGTGTCCTCTATTCTGTACCATTGGTATACCAGTCTGTTTTGGTGCCAATGCCATGCTGTTTTGTTACTATCGCTCTGTAGTATAGTTTAATATCTGGTATAGCAGCACAATTCACAATAGCTGAACTGAGGAGCCAACCTATATGCCCTTCAGTGAATAATGGATAAAAAAGCGGCATATATATACAATGGAATTTTACTCAGCATTAACAGAGAATAAAATCATGGCATTTGCAGGTAAATGGATGGCGTTGGAGAAGATAATGCTAAGTGAAGTTAGCCAATTCCCCCCAAAAAATGCTGAATGTTTTCTCTGCTATAAGGAGGCTGACTCATAGTAGGATAGGGAGGGGGAGCATGGGAGAATTAGATGAATTCTAGATAGGGAAGAGGGGTGGGAGGGAAAAGGAGGGGTAGGAAATTAGCAAGGATGGTGGAATGTGATGGACATCATTATCCAAACTACATGTATGAAGACTTGAAATGGGTGTAAACATACTTTATATACAAACAGAGATATGAAAAATTGTAGTACATATGTGTAAATACAAAAAACACAAACAAAAAATACATGTATAAAGGCATGCATTGGTGTGAACATACTTTATATACAAAGATATGAAAACTTGTGTTCTATATGTGTAATAAGAATTGTAATGCATTCTGCTGTCATGTATTAAGAAGAAGAAGAACAAGAAGGAGGAGGAGGAGGAGGAGGAGGAGGAGGAGGAGGAGGAGGAGGAGGAGGAGGAAGAGGAGGAGAAGATCCTCTATCTGAGAACTCCAGCTAGAACCTGCAAGTTCAGTGTAGAGGTGACTGTGGGTTTGGAGGAGCCTGGGGTCTTCCCACTGAGAATGCTGGTTGTTTTGCTGCTGCATCTTGGAGTTTCTCCTTTCCATAAGTGTATCCCTAGTGGTCTCTCTGCAAGTAGGAGAAGCACTGAGATCTTGGGACAGAAGTGTGACTGAGCCTGAAGTATCTGAAGCATAGATCAGTGGTATAGTGATTGGATTTGTGTTGGGGTTTTTAGCCCCGCCCCCCGTTTCCTCCTGACCTGCAGGAGAGGGGGAAAGCACGCCTCGATCAGGACCAGCCAAGAAAGGCAAAGGTCGACTGGCCACCAGCACCCAGCCCTCCCTCGATGGAGGACAATCAGACAGGCCAGGGAGACCAGTCAAAGCAGGATCTCATTTATTGAGGAAGTACACATAGTTAATATAATGCACAGGAGCCAATCAGGATAAAGGTCAGACCCGTGGAGCGAGTTCACTGGTACACCCATCCCATGGTCTGTCAGGGAAGGCATGAGCTGTCTACAAGGGTAGAAGAGTCCTGGACCTATCATGGAGGTGGTCTGTTTTTTCCATCACTACCCACAGCCCCACCTCCTGGCTGTACGCCAGGCGCCATCCCAGCCACATGTGCAGCCCAAAGACCTGGAAGCAGGCAGCAAGTCAGCAAGCTAGGTTTCCTCCTTTCCGACGCAACATGCCCCACATGCCATATCATGCCCTACAGGTTTGCAAGGGATGATCTGGGTTTGGTGATCCCAAAAAGACATCAGAGACAGGACACTGACAGAGACAGTTCGACATTCCAGCAAGATTTATTATATTTTATTTTTTTATTTGCTATCTCTCTACCATATTTAGAACAGAATCTTTTTAATGCATCATTGTGTGGAGGACAATGATATATGGATGCTGTTTTGCATTTTTGTTGTAGTCTTATGTCTTTAATATTTTCTCTTTGTTCATATTCATCCTCTCTCTTGTCTGTTTTCTTGCATTTTTCCCCCAACTTTTCTCCAACCAATAGCCAATCTCTGTTGGCTCCACTTCCACTCTTCTTGTAAATTTTTACTTCTTGCTTCTGTCTTCCTCCCTTACAAATATTGCATACTATGATACCTTTCTTTTCTCATCTACTACTTGAAATTGTAAACTGTTTTGACAAATTTTCTGTTTATACTATAGATAGTTATTGAATTCATCATTTTGGTTTAATGTGAGAAGGTAATAAATGCCTTAGTGGGAGCTATTATATTCAAGGCTATATATTGTGTACACTGGGTGCTATTGATACTGGTCTCACCATTAAAGACAAGGAAGTATAAAACTTCAGAGTCACTATTGGTCTACAGGGTAGAATTTATGCTGCCTTAAGTCCATACTTCTAGATAGAAAACACTCTAACAACATGGAAAAACAAGGGAATAAAGTGCCCCAAACAAACCAAGATGCTTCAACAATAGAAGCCATTGATAACACAGTAGAAGAAATGTCCAAGAAGGAGTTTAGATTGTACATAGTTAAATTGATATGTGAAGTAAAGGATAGTATAAGGAGTGAAATCAGAGAAAAAATACGGGAAGTGAAAGACCACTTCAATAAAGAGTTAGAGATTGTGGAAAAAACCAAGCAGAAATCCTTGAAATGAAGGAATCAGTAAACCAAATTATAAATTCAATAGAAAGCATCACCAACAGACTGGACCACTTGGAAGACAGAATCTCAGAAAATGAAGACAAAATATATAATCTGTAAAGTAGAGTTGACCATAAAGAAAGGATGGTAGAAACCATGAACAGAACATCCAAGAATTATGGGATAACATGAAAAGACCAAATTTCAGAATTACTGGAATAGATGAAGTAGCAGAGATACAAACCAAAGGAATGAACAATCTTTTCAATAATATAAGAGCAGAAAATTTCCCAAACCTAAGAATGGAATGGAAAATCAAATACAAGAGGCTTACAGGACCCCAAATGTCCAAAATTACAGCAGACCCAAACCAAGACACATTATAATAAGAATGACTAACACACAGGATAAAGATAAAATCTTAAAGGTTGTGTGAGGGAAAAAAATCAAATTATATATGGGGGAAACCAATTAGGGTCTCAACTGATTTCTCAACCCACACCTTCAAAGCTAGGAGGTCCTGGAATAATATATTTTAAGCTCTGAAAGAAAATGGGTGCCAACCAAGAATTTTATATCCAGAAAAACTAAGTTTCAGATTTGATGATAAAATTAAAAACTTCCATGATAAACAAAATTAGAAGAGTTACACTACACTTCAGAGCATTCTTAACAAAATATTCTATGAGGATGAAGGGAAAAAAAGTGAAAACCAGCAAAGGGAAGATCTACACTAAAGGGACATTCAACCAAATGGGAAACAGACAAATAAAAAACTAGAAATAAATGAAAATGACAGGGAATACAAATCATATCTCAATAATAACCTTGAATGTTTATGGTCTAAACTCATTAATCAAAAGATATAGATTGGCAGATTGGATTAAAAAGCAAGACCTAACAATATTATGTCTTCAAGAGACTCACCTATGGACAAAGACATCCACAGGCTAAAGGTGAAAGAATGGGAAAAAGTTATCACTCATATGGATTATATAAACAATCAGGGGTTTCCATTCTTGTCTCAGATAAAGTAGACTTCAAACCAAAATTAATTGAAGAGACAAAGAAGGACATTTCAAACTTTTTAAGGGAAGTTCATATAAGCAGGACATAACAGTCATACATATTTATGCCCCAAACAATGGAGCATCTATGTATATGAAACAAACCTTTCTCTATTTAAAGAGTAAAATAGACCACAATACAATAATACTGTGTGATTTTAACACACCCATCTCACTACTGGAAAGATCTTCCAAACAAAAACTGACTAAGTAAACTATAGAACTTACTAATACAATCAATACTTTAGACTTGTAGGCATATATAGAATGTTTCATCCATCAATGAGAAAATATACTTTCTTATCAGGAGCACATGGATCCTTCTCTGAAATAGACCATATTTTATGCCACAAAGCAATTCTTAGTAAATACAAAAACACAGAGATAATACCCTGCATTCTATCAGACCACAATGGAATGAAATTAGAAATCAACAATAGAAACAACAACAACAACAAAACAAGCTACTGTAAAAAAATGGAGACTAAATAATATACTATTGAATGATCAATGGATAGTAGAAGAAATCAAGGATGAAATAAAAAAATTTGTAGAAGTGTATGAGAACACTGATACAACATATCAAAATCTCTGACACTATGAAGACAGTACTAAGAGGAAAATTATCCCATTGATTGCATTCCTTAAGAGAATAAAAAGTCAACAAATAAATATTCCAACACTACATCTCAAAGCCCTAGAAAAAGAAGAACAAATCAATACCAAAAGCAGTAGAAGAGAAGAAATAATAAAAATCAGAGCTGAAATCAATGAAATCGAAAGAAAAGAAACAATTAAAAAATTGACAAAACAAAAAGTTGCTTCTTTGAAAAAATAAAACACTTAGCCATGCTAACAAAGAGAAAAAGAGAGAAAACTCAAATTACTAAAATACAAGGTGAATAAGGAAATATCACAAAGGACACATCTGAAATACAGAAGATAATCAGAAATTATTTTGAAAATTTTTGCTCCAATAAAATAGAAAATATTGAAGACATTGAAAAATTTCTAGAGACATATGACCTACCCAACTGAATGAGGAGGTCACACATGATTTAAACATATCAATTTCAAGTAATGAAATAGAAAACACCATCAAAAGCCTACCAAACGAGAAAAGCTCAGGAACCAGATGGATTCTCAGCCCAGTTCTACAAGTCTTTCAAAGAAGAATTAACAAATACTCTTGAAAGTGTTCAATGAAATAAAAAAAGGAGGGAATGCTTCCAAACTTATTATATGAGGCTAATATCACCAATATCAAAATCAGACAAAGACACATCAAGGAAAGAAATCTTCAGACCAATATCCTTGATGAACATAGATGTAAAAGTTTTCAATAAAATTCTGGAAAATTCCATACAAAAACATTAAAAAGATAGTACACCACAATGAAGTGGGGTTCATCCCAAGGATACAGTGTTGGTTCAACATACAGAAATCAACAAATGTAATTCATCATATTAACAGACTTAAAAACAAGACTCATATGATAATCTAATAGATGCAGAAAAAGCATTTGACAAAATATAGCACACTTTCATTTTCAAAACACTAGAAAAACTAAGGATAGTGGGAACATACTTCATCATTATTAAAGTTATATATGCTAAATCCAAGGCCAGTATCATTCTAAATGGAGAAAAATTAAAAGCATTCCCTTTAAAAACTGGAACAAAACAAGGATGTCCTCTTTCACCATGTCTATTCAATATCATGCTTAAAATCCTAGCCAGAGCAATTAGACAAAAGAAAAAATTAAAGGGATATAAATAGGTAAATAAGAACGCAAACTGTCACTATTTGCTGACGATATAATTCTATAACTAAAAAATCCAAAAATTCCACCAGAAAACTTCTAGAACTAGAGAAGAATAGCATTACCTTAGATTAGGTAGAGGGAAGTGATGGGAGGGGAGGGGAGGGGATATGGGGAGAGGAAAGATAGTAGAATGAAACAAACATTATTACTTTATGTATATCTGTGTCTACATGACCAATATGATTCTTCAATATGTACACTCAGAAAAATGAGAATATATATTCCATCTATGTATGATATATCAAAGTACATAAATGCATTCTACTGTCATGTATAACTAATTAAAACAAGTAAAAAATTTAATAAAAATAAGAAAAAATTAATTTATCTGTCACTATAGTTACCATTTATGTATACATAGGGCTATTAGGGTTTTGTTTCTTTGCTGTTTCTACATTTCAAGTGAGCAACAACATTATTAAGTTCAATCATGAGTGCTGTATATTAGATCATCATAATGTATTCACCCAATAATTGAAAGTTAATCATATGATCATTATCTTTCATTTCGGTAATGCGGTATATGACATTAATTGACTTGGTCCATCTTCGCATACCAGGGATAAAACCTACTTGATCATTGTGAATGACCTTTTAAATGAGATGTTGGAAATGGTGCTAGTACTTTGTTTAATATATTTTTTCAAATCTATTTGTATCAGTGATGTTGACCTGTAGTTTTCTTTTCTTGTAGTGTTCTTCTCTGGCTCTGATAACACAGTAATGTTGGCCATGTAAAGGTACTTTGAAAGAATTCACTCCTCTGCAGTATTTTTACAAAAGATTAAGAAACATTGATGTAAGTTTTTTAAACATTTTAAAGAATTCACCTATGAAGCTGTTTTGTTCTCAGAGGTTTATGATTACTGATTCAATCTTCACCATTGTTGATCTGTTTATATTTTCCATTGTTTCAATGATTTGTTCTTGGAAGATTGTATGTTTCTAGAAATTTATCCATTTCTCTAAATTTTCAATTAATTGGCATATAATTTTTCATGGTATTCTCTTATAATTCTTTGTATTTATTTGGTATCAGTTGAAATGTCTCTTCTTTGACTTATGAGTTTACTTGAGTCCTCTTTACTTTTTTAAAAAATTTCTTGGTTAATCTGGTTAAAGATTGGTCAATTTTGTTTAGCATGGAGTACTGCATACATGGCATACATTAAGGGCATCTGAGTGGCAAACCACTACCCCGTGTTAGGTGTGTGAGTGGCAAACAGCTTACCCTGTAGTAGGCACAGCTCTGGGTGTGAGGCCGCGTGTTGCAGTTCTGGCACTTGCTCCACACCCCACTCTTCCATTGGTCGCTGCAGGAACAATTGGCCAGCAATTGCAGTGGTGGCTGCCTGTAATCTGCTTGGCTACTGCCTGAGTATATATACATGGTAACTGCGCAATAAAATCAGACCTGCTTCTTGCTTGGTCTCTGGAGGTCTTGATTATCGACTCCGCAGCCACACTCTCTTCTAACCTGTTCCATGGACTTCCTTGCTGGATGAGAGCCCACACACTTTTCAGAAAAAAACAAAAACAAAACAAAACAACAAAAAAAAAAACAGCTCTTAGTTTTATTGATTTTTTTTGTATTATATGCTTTCTATTCTCTGTTTTATTATTTCTATTGTGTTTCTGGTAGTTTCCTTCTCTCTGTTTTTGGACTCATTCTTTGGACTTGTTTTTCTTATTCTTGTTCTTTGTGACACTATATCAGGTAGATTATTTGGGATCTTTCATCTTTTTTTTTTTTAAATAATTAATTAGCATTTATTTAATAATTTTTTTCTTATTTTTTTCAAAGGCAAATGAAGTCCTGGAATGTTTTTACTTCAATTATGGACAACAATACCCTAAATATTTTGTCAATATTACATGTATTATAATTTGTTACAAGGCTAACTCATTTTTATAGCACGTGCAACTTACAAAATGAATAGTGAAAATTATCTTTGCTGTTAAAACTGCCTTTGCTGCATCCCATACATCTTCATATGTTGTCTTGGCATTTTCATGTGTCTTAAGATATATTTTAATTTAACATTGAATTTCTCTTTTTATCCATTGAATGTTCAGGAATGTGTTGTTTGATTTCCACATATTTGTCAAGTTTCCAAAATTCATCATTTTTGATTCCTAATTTTATAGTATTGTCATCAGAAAACATACTAGATGTAATTTTATTCTTAAAAAAATTTAAGGCTTGTTTTGTTGCCCAACATGAATCTCACCTGGAAAATGTTCTGTGTGTGCCTGAAAAGATTGCATGTCCCACTGTTTTGGGGTAGAGTGTTCCATATTTATCTGTCAGGAACGTTTGATCTGTGGTGTTATTAAGTCCACTGTTTATCGATTTTCCACCTGGATGATTTATCTGTTGTCAAAAATGGGGCCTTAAAGTCTCCTAATATTGTATGTCTATTTGTCCCTTTAGTTCTGTATACTTAAGTGCTCCAATGTCAGGTGTGTGTATATACTTATATTATTCTCTTGATGAATTGACTCTTTTGTCATTACTTAATGATCCTCTTCATCTCTCCTGAGAGATTTTGACTGAAAATCTATTTTGTCTGATGTAAAAATAGTCACCCCTACTCTCTTTATGCTACTATTTACATGGAATAGTTCTTTCAATTCTTTTGCTCTCAGGCTATGTCTATTCTTAAGTCTAACGTGAGTCTCTTGTAGGCTGTATTGTTGCATTCTGCTTTTGTTTTTCCATTCTTCTACTCTATGTCTTTTGACTGGAGAATTTAGTCCATTTACACTTAAAATAATACACACTATGTATCTATGAACTTATATTGTCAATTGTGAATTTCTTTAGCCTTTATTATAGTTCCTTTTTTCATCTCTTGCTTTCTCTCTTTGTGATTTAAATTTTTTGTAGTACTATAATTTGATTTTTTCCCCTGTATCCTTTATGTATCTACCGAAAGTTTTTTTTTGTGTGTGGTTACCATGTTGCTTATATAAAATAACTGATAGTTATAACATTCTATTTTAATATGATGACAACTTCTATTGCTTACAAAACCTCTAAAATTTTACTTATCCTTTTCCTCAATTTTATGCTCTTGATGTCACATTTTGCCATGTTATGTATTGATTGTCAAATTATTGTAGTTACAGTTATTTTTACTTCTAATGTTTATACTAAAGTGAAAATATTTCTATGCCACCCTATGTCTATATATTTTAACCTTTGTCAAAAATTTCATTCTCTCATATTTTCATGTTGTTATTTGGTGTCCCTTCATTTGGACTTTTAGAAATCTCTTGTATTTCTTGTAAGATAGTTCTCAAAGTGATCCACTCCCTCAACTTTTTTTTTGGGGGGGAGGGTCTGGCAATCTTTATATTTAGTCATTTCTCTATATTATGTTTTTATTAGTACATTATAATTACATAACTTGGGGGTTCATTTTGACATATTCATACATGTAGGGAATATACTGTAGTCTCCAGTACTTTCACTTTCCCTGCCTTCTCTGTTCCCCTTTGTCTACTCTACTGGTCTTCTTTTATTTATTTATAGGTTGTTTTTTTTTTTAAATTGTGCTTTATAGATATACATAAAGGTGAAATTCACTGTGGTATATTCCTATATGTATATATAATAATTTCATCAAATTGTTTCACCATCTTTTCTGCCTTTTCCTGTCCCTCCCCCCTCCCCCTTTATCCTCTACTCTACTTGTCTCCCTTCAATTTTCATGGAATTCTCCCCACCACAGCCCCGACTTTGTTCCTTTATCTTGGACTAGCTTCTGAATATGAGAGAAAATGTTCGACCTGCCCCTTGATTTTCTGAGCCTGACTTATTTCACTTAGAATGATGGTGTCCAGCTCCATCCATTTACTAGCAAATGACATAATTTCATTCTTCTATGGCTGAGTGAAACTCTATTGTGTATTATTACCACCTTTTCTTTTTGGTTTGTCTGTTGACAGGAATGTGAGCTGATTCCATAATGTGGCTATTGTGAATTGTGCTGTTATAACCATTGAGGTGGCTGTATCTTTAGGATAAATACCAAGGAGTGGGATAGCTGGGTCTTATGGTGGCTCCATCTCTAGTCTTTTCTGGAATCTCCATACTGCTCTTCAAAGTTATTATACTAATTTTCAGTCCCACCAACAATGTATGAGTGTGCATTTTCCCCACATCTATTCATTTATAAAAGAGAGCTTTACTGGGAGTCATATTTTTGGTTAGCATATATTTTCCCCCTTTTAGTAGTTGACTATATCATCTTACTTCCTCCTCACTTGCAAGTTTTTTATTAACATGTCAACTGATAGCCTTCTATAAGTACATTTAGATGTGTTGGATCTCTCCTGCTGCTTTTAAGATCCTTTATACTTGACATCAGACAATTTGATTATAATATGCCTCAGCCTTTTCTTCTTTGAATGTTCATGTTTGGTGTCTTTCAAATACTACAAATCTGGATGTCTACATCCCTTCCTAGATTTGGGAATTTTTCAGTTTGTATGTTCTTAATCTAATAATTTTGCCATTCATCCCCTTTTAGTCTTCCATAATTAATATATTAATATATTTCATTCTGTCCCCAAGATACCTTGCATTTATTATGCTTCATTATTCTTTATTCTTTCATCAAATAGTTTAGTATGTTGTTGAAGCTCTCTAATTAATTTTCAGTTCTGTGGTTATATTCTTTCATTCTAGGATTCTGATTTGGTTCTTTATTATTGTGTCTATTCTTTTGTTAAGTATCTAACTTTGTTCATCCATTGTTTTTGAATATGTTCTTTATTTTAAATGAGTACTCTCATTTTATTGAATGAAATTCTAATCATTTGTTTTCTTTCCTAGTTTCATTGATTAGTGTGCTGAACTTCTTTGAAATGATCATTTTGAATTCTATTTTTAAGCAGTTTGTAGCTCTCCATTTCTTGGAGGTTTGTTACTGAAGCTTTATCCATTTTGATTTATATTTATTTATTTGTTTGTTTATTTTTTAGTGTTCTTTGTTTGCCTAGTTTTTTATTATACATGTGGTCTTGTACTAGTGTCTGCATATTTGAAAGAACAAACATTTTTTTTTCCAATCTTTACAGATTGGTTTTGGTATGTGAAGACCTTCTTATTTTGGAAATCTAGGCTGATTCTTTGTCCCTGAATCAGAGTCAAGTGAAATTGTAGTCAAGTAAAATTTCTAGACTGTTACTAGAAGTTGAAGTAGACAATGGGCTATAGGATTTTATTCCATCTCATTTCTAGGTAGATTGTACCGTCTCAAAGAACTTGGTCTACAGGTATAGAGCTGAGATGAGGGTTTGCTTCAGGATCTGCAAACAGTTAGGCTATTACCGGGAAAACAGAGATCCCTGGAGAGCTTCTGGGGCAATGAGTGGGACTCTGTGTAAGCAGTATTGGCCATGGGCAGTGGTCAAGAGAAGCTGAAACAGAAACAAGTTATTTTATAGCTTTGACGTGGGCAGATATAACTCAAGCTCCCACAAAAACACTATTGTCCTTGGAAGGCTAAATTAATTAATTAATGCTTTCTTTCTTTCTTTTTGCTATTGGGGATATTATCAAGGAATCTACTAATTTTACCACATTAAGAATATTCTGTTTGTTCCCAATTATTTATTCACTTCGTTGTATACAATTTAATATCTGCAAGTTGCATCATATGATTTTGAAGTTTCTCCCAATGTTGATAGTTTTCATGTCCCTATCATACTGATGTTGATCTTAGTCATGAATTTCTTAGCTAAGTATGTATTGCCAATGTGACTCAAGAACATTCTATTCATGTACAAGTGTTAGCTTACCTTTTAGCCTTCTATAATTCATAGTGAGAATAATACGGCCCAGGTAGCTGCTGGCTCATGGAAAACTAGGAAACCTATAGAGCAGATCTGAAGCAAGTTTGACACCTGTAGCCAAGCTGGGTAGAGCCACAGCTAGGTCAAAGACCTCTGAACCAGACAAGAAGCCTTTATTATTTTAAGATGCTGGAGTTTAGAGGATATTTGATTTGCAGTTTTATTATGCAAAGGTTAATTAATACATTAACTTTTTCTTTTTCTTATATCATCATGTCAATTTGTAGATCTTTAAGTTTTATCTGAAAAATAATTTTTCTATGTAACTTAAAATTTTCTCAACTAGTTTGAGGAGATGGAAATGCTGTACCCTGTTTTGATCATTTGCACACTGTGCACATTTACCAAATGATCACACTATACCCCTGATTGTGTATAATATTTCATGTCATTTGAAAATTGAAAAAAGAATATAATTCTATAGTTCTCTAGGACTTTGTTTAAAGTATATAAATAATGAATATACTAAAACTTGTTAAATAGCACTGTAGTAGACTATCTTTAAGAGATTGAAAAAAAAAAAAAAGAAGAGAAACTTGGGCTTTCTCACTGAGAACATATTGGTAAAATATTCCAAGGCATGCTCCAGGACACAGAGGTAGGAAGGAGATACTGGTATAGGTAGGAAAAGTTCAAGAGAAGATCCAGTGTCAGATTGCACATGGAGAACAGCAGTATTTCAACATTGCTGCTTTAATTCCAAAGTGATTTCATTATATTGGAACTGTCCATGAAAGCATAGAATCATTGTTCACTGTCTGACTGCTGTTTTTATTGAGGCCCTAGGAAAGGATCTGCTCTTTCCCAGCCACAGGGCCAGTGCATCCTCTGATACACACTCAGATTCCTGCCTAATGGGACCTGGTTCCCTCAGAGGCTACAGGCAAGGCAACTTTTGCAGTTGATCAAATGTAACTCTGAATATTGTTTTCTTTAATGAGTCAAAGTGACACTTTACATTAAAAGTTAAAAGTAGAAGAGAAAAAGGAAAGTCCAATTATTTACTGTTTTATTATTATATTTTTGATTGGAAACAGATGAGCTATGTCCTTTCCTGTGAAATCATCTATCTTTCTCCTCTGGCTTTCAGATTTGAAGTCGGTGACTTATTTATCCCAAATTTGTCAGGCTCTGTAGCAAATACAGCACATTTGGGAAAAGGGAAGAAAATGGTTGAATTGGATTCTACATAGATTTAAGATTTTATTTTCCCAACTTTTTAACTTTTCTCCAAAAGTGAAGGGAAGTAGGAAAAAGTAAAGAAGGACATGGGGAGGTGAGAGGGAAAAAGATGAACAGCTGTCTCTTGAACAATTACTATGTGCCAAGCATGTACCGTCATATATAAATATCTTTATAATAACATTCATAAATATAAATACATGTGTACTTATATATAAATTTATAATAAATATATAAATACATGCATAAATAATTATACACTTAGTTGATTCTCAAGTTGTACCTGAAAGCCAATTATTTTATATCCATTTTGCAGATATTGATTTAAATAAATTGTTTGGTATCTCAGCTAATAGGAGCCTATAACTACATATGAAATAAGCAATATAATTATTTTAAAAATAATTTCATTTAAATGTTGTAACAACTATTGAGAATATTTTATAATGATCTAGTTTTAGAGAAAACAGGTTTATGAAGGTTTAACAACATGTACAAAGTCATATAACTTATAAATGACAAAGCCTGCTCACACTTGGATTTGCCTAATTATAAAACTCTAGCTTTTGTATGTCTGATTAATAAGTATGTGTGTGTATACACACACACACACACATATATATATATATATATATATATATATATATATATATATATATATATATTTCATAATATAAATACAAAACTTACTTGTTTTGAAATATATTCTGGAGAGAAATTCACTTGATAATTATGAAAGACCTTGGACAGTGTGGTCCCTGAATTGATTTATACATCTTGCCTAATTTAAATGATTTCCAAGTTCTTTTTCCCACTAGATTTTATAAAGTAAAATCTCTTTCCCACCTTTCAACTAACCACTAATTGCAATTCTTCTATTTAGCAGATATACACTCTGTCAACTGGCTTCTGCTTTCCAAAGAAGCAAGGTTTCAGTGGCAATTAGAAATAATTGTTGTGATTTCTCCACCTACCTAACTCTGGCTTCCAACAGAGCAGTGCATCTCATTAGCCTTTAAAGATAAGAACCTTGAAAGAAAAATATATCATTTGAAAACCAAACACCATGGAGTTTAGGATGCAGTAATAAGTAATATTTAAGTCTCTCTCTGACCAAAACAAAATAGATGGTGTGTAAAAATATAAAAAAAAGTGGAGTACAAGTTTGTTTTCCTCAGAGAAACATCAAACATTAGAAAAAATAGTTGAGGTAGACAAGGTAGCAACTGTATTTTTCAAATTAAGAAGTGTTTACAAAGGATTCTTCATATCCACGTTTTTATATAATGCCATATTAGTGACTGTTGTATTCTGCTACCTTTCCTATCCCCTACTATCCCCCCCTCCTCCCCTCCCATCTTCTCTCTCTACCCCGATGTGATTCTGCAATTTGTATTTGAGGTAAAAATGGGAGTTCATAACCCACGTGAATCAAATGTATGAAAGATGATATGTCATGAGCTTTGTAATGTTATGAACAACCAATAAAAAAAAAAGAATTCTTCAAGTTTTACCCAACTTAAAACTCCAAAATTGAGTAATTCCTTAGGACTAACAGTTCTTAGTTAACAGTTCCCTCTGAAAATGAAAATTCTTACTGAAGTGACGGCATATTTATTTTTTCTCTTTGAGTGTGTGTGTGTGTGTGTGTGTGTGTGTGTGTGTCTGTTTGTATTTGTGGTAGGGGGAAGGAAGGAAAACTTTTCGTAAGACATGTACTGCCTTTACCACCTAAGTCCTTATCTACCTGGAACATAGATTTTAGGGCTGTGACTCAATGTGTTGAGATGTTTTTATTGTTTAAGTTCCTGGTACCCTGTCTCTCCCAGTGACTTCCACCTGGGCTTTTAAAGTGATAGAAAACTTTACTAGTTAATTCAGAGTTTCTCTAAATTGGTTTCCATCTAATTGGAGGGATCGATTGTACAATGTGTACATGCATTGGTACATCATGTGATTCTCCATTAATAGGCACACTTTTATATTTTTATGTATTAGTAAAAAATAAAGTTAATTTCAATTATAAAGCACACCACATTATTACTTTATGTATATATGTGACTGCATGGCCAATATGATTCTACAACATGTACACTCAGAAAAATGGGAAATTATATCATTTATATAATATATATATATATATATATATATATATATAAATTTATATATATTAGTTATATTAATATATAAAAATTTATATATTTTTAAAATATATATATATAAATTTATATATATATTTTAAATATATATATATAAATGTGTGTGTGTGTATATATATATATATATATATATATATATATATATATATATATTTAAAACAAACAAAATAAATTGTTAAATAATAAAAAAAAAAAAACCACCATAGTTTAAGACTTCAAGTTTTAGCAGTCTGGCCCAGAGCATTAAAATTAATCTAGAAATAAGATTAAACAGTTCATTTACTCTGTCAAAATTCTAATCCTGTGCTATTTTAGTATCATCTATGAATTTGAAATATGCAATCCTCTTAACTAATTTTTACCCACCTACTTTATCTGTAACTATAGACCTTGGCATTTAAAATTCCAGCATTGAGTCTTTCCTTTGGATTAGTAGTTCATGGTCAGTATTCTGCTCTTACAATAAAAATTCTTATTGACATGATGATATATTTAGCTCTATTCTTGCATATGTATGAGGAGGGGGGATCTATTTGTATTTTTATATGGGGAGACAGAATTTGTTTTAAAACATTTTTTGTTGTTGTTTTTAAAGGAGAGAGAGAGAGAGAGAGAGAGAGAGAGAGAGAGAGAGAGAGAATTTTTTTTTTTTTTGGTAGATGGACACAACACAATGCCTTTTTATTTTATTTTTTATGTGGTGCTGAGAATCAAACTCAGGTCCCGCCCATGCTAAGCGAGTGCTCTACCGCTGATCCACTATCCCAGGCCAAAAACATTTGTTTTAAAACAAATGTTCCTTTTAAAATCTTAGTTCTTCTCTGCATGGAAGGCAGAGATTTTAATCTCAACAGTTCCTTACCTCCCTTCTATGGTTCAAAATACCAGATTTTAGAAAAGACCACAACTTTGTCCCTGGAAGATTAACATTCTGCACTTCTCTTCAATTGAAATTTTATCCTGGACTAGCTTAATGTGATCAGGAAATTAGGTAACCAATTTAACAACAATGATCAAATGAAAAATAGTATGGGAAGTCAGGTCCCCTGGAGAGTTGATTAGGCCTTTGAACTTGGGGTTATTGGGAAATGACACTGAGAGGTGGTGCTGGACATGGCTCAACTCTGAGCTCTTAGGAAGGGTAAGATTCAAAAGGATCTGTAATCCAAACCTTTATTTTTTATGCAGATACCAAAGAAGTGGATTTTTGTCCTTTGTGATATGAATTCCAAGTATTGGAAATGCCACCCTCTTCCACTTTTCTTTAATAACAGAAATACCAATTTGAGAAATGTCAGCACAATTCCCCTGTTGGGATAAAGTTATTCCAAATTAAATTCTCTCAAACTTTGGTGGCAATCTTCCAGTCTTGGTATTCAAAGATTTGTTTTCTTATCTCATTGTCTTCTCTATTCTGGTACTTCAATCATGACTTCAAACATAGCTTCACTTTCTCATTTTTCCCCAAACCTAATCTTATCAGTTATCTTAGGAAACCTCCCAGTATCCTGTATTAATCCAGTGCACATTTCATCTGGAACTCTCTGGACCTGCTTTAGCATTGTTTACATATCAAGATAGGAGACTGGAAGACAGGGGATTCTGAAAGCAGCATCCCACAGGCAAAGGGAGAAATTGGGCAAGTGAGAACAGGTGGCCAAGATGTCTTCACACTGCCTTAGGCCACTCTGTTGGATCGTTCTCGAGCAGTAAAAATCATTAATAATAGAGATTTGGGGCTGCTAGATATTGAAAGAGAGAGAAAGAATAGGGAATAGAATCAAAGCGAATTTTCATTGAGCTGTGATTCATTTTTCCTTTACAATTAACTCAAAAACAAGTTCTTACCAAGTGGGTCCCTGAGTACCTTCTCAGAGAGCCTAGCTACACAGAAAGTAAGAACAGGTATTATACGTGCGGTAAAAAAATCAACTTCCCAAGACAGTCTGTCTTGTACTAATTAAGAGAAAATGTTAGAACAGGGCAGAAAAACACACATTTTCACCACTGGATCAAACTCCAATGATCAAAGTTTTCCTCTTGGGGAAATTCTAATCATTCTTAAACCAATGGCTGTTGGCTGGTAAAACTTAAGTATAGTGACTTTAAGGCAGAATTACTTGAATGGAGTACACAGAAGCTTATGCTAGGATTTAAAAAAAAAAAGAAAACAAAAGAGATTGTATGGTCAGGAAGTATATTAGGAATATCACATTTATTAGTAGAAGGACTGGTGACTTCTGAAACTTTGAGTGGACCATTACTGATGCAGTATCATTAGGGGCAATAGGGGCACCACAGTTAGGCAGACTAATGCCTATCTAATGTTGAGAATTAATGATACAAAGTCTTCATATCTGATTAATATCTAATGCATCTGATATCTAAACTATTATATCAAATTGGCTAAACTTTCCATGTTGGATGCTTCTGAGTATCAAAATTTGCTTTCAAAAGTAACGGATTTGTTTTAAAATTCTGGTTATCAGTGCTCTTACTAGGGAGTGTTTAAGCAAGGCTTATTCTCTCTCTTGCAAAATATGTCATCCTGGCTATTCTCCATATGTGTCCCTGATTCAATCCAGTTTCTACCCTGTTGCATTCTAGGGGCAGTGGTGTGGGAGAGGCTTGCATTATATCTCTCTTATCCTTTTGCATTTATTAGACTGGACTAATCAGGGACACTGGTAATTTGCTGTCAGAAAGGATTAATGAGAGCTTGGAGTCTTTATTTCCCTCACTTGTTTTCCTGTCTTGGCTAAAGGTTCACCAGTAGCTGATTTGCATTCATGTCAGTGGTGGTTCTTTTCCTGCTCCTAACTCTTGCCAAACTGCAGACCTAAAAGTGGTAAGACCTCCCACTTTTCTGTCAACATCTGCTTCATTACACTCTCCTTTTTGGTTCCCTTTGACTGTACATTTTAGTTCTTACTGTGACTGTGACTAATTCCTCTTTTTCCCATACGGATTATAAAACCTGGTGGTTACGTGGGGATCCCAGACATGTCAAGAGAGAGGAAACTCCATCTCCGAATCAATTCCTATTGTGTGTCCATTGTAGTCCTCTTTCTACACTGTCCTCACCATTGATACATTATGTTTGGGTTGGCCCCGAAGGCTTCATTTAAACTGCCACTCAGAAAGTTGGTGAAAATTAAGCTAAGACAATTTTGGTTTGCCTAATTTTTCAAAGTGACTTGTATAATTTATGAGGGTGAGGGTTATTTATTCATTCATTTATTCATCTATTTTAGTGTTCATAGATTTGTTCAGTAAGCTTATAGTACATACCTCTGTTCATAACTAATGTGAAAGAAAAACCATGTCTGCTAGCATTTGAAGAGAGTTTAATGGAAGCTCTTGTTGTCAGTAGATCTGAAGTTGTGAAAGAAAGCATAACCTAAGCCTAAGGAATCCTGGTACTATGTACTCAAAAAGGAGTGGCAGTCATAGAGAGATTCATTACTGACAGAATTTTACCCAGAGAGAAGGGCTACCTAGGAGTGCTTCTACTTTTTTACCTTTTCTCCTTCTAACTTCCAGAGGATTTCTCCTATTTTTGCTGCCATAAATGGAACCCAGGGTTGTTTAACTGCTGAGCCATATTCCCAGCCCTTATCTGTGTATTTATTTTGAGGCCTGGTCTCATTAAAGTTGCTTAGGGCCTCAATAAATTCCTGAGGCTGACTATGACCTTTCAATTCTCCTGCCTCAGCCTCCAGAGCTGCTGGGATTACAGGTATGTGCCAACATGTTCGGCTTCCCCCTTTCTTTTAACTCATCCCAATATAAAGCATAGGACTAAGGAATCCAGGTGATGCAGATTACAGAGGTTAGACCCTTAGAAGATAAAATTGGGGATGATGGAGTTGGTCTGCATGTGGCATAAAATAGAAAATGGCCTCTAAAGATGTAGAGAGTGAATATGTAAATCCTGATGAAGAAGATTCTGATTTTTGTTCACAATGTGCTCCAATATGAGTATTTAGTTTTCATGGACAATAACAGGAGCAATATTTAATGGTGTTGATTCCACTTGTCAGGACTATCTCCTTAGGAAATTATGCTTCTCTATACCAATAATTTTTCATTTGAATTCAATTAAAACTGGCATTTATAAGAAAGTGGGGGAAGGAAGATGGCGGCGAGGGGAGTGCATTGCCCCCGTGTGCTGCTTCACTGTGTGGGAGTATGACAAGTCAGGACGGCTAAAGGATATCTTGTTAGGAATTTCCAGCAATAGTGGGGTGCTCCGTAACCTGGAGGAAGGATTTCCATCGCACGAGGATCGGCTACGGGGACTCAAATGCGAGAGGTTTGTCGCACGGAGGGTAACACTGCTTATTCAGCAAATCGCCCCGCGGCTAGAGTCTGCAGCGCGCGATGGGAAACGAGGAGATAGCGACGCAGGGATACAGCGCTGCAGTTTCTGCCAGCCGTGCAAGCACCGTACTCAGGGCTGAATTCTGGGTTCGAGACGGGGGAAGGAAGCGGTCCATCTCGGTTCTCCACACCGGTCAGACCACAGAGGAGGCCAGCAGCCACCATGTTGGAAAGCTGACGTCACCATCCCTGTTTTCGACTGACCGCAGCTCATTCAGCCATAGAACAGGTAATTTCAGGCTGCAATTCGCCTGCGGCTTGCAGACAGATTGCTAGGGTTCAGTGCCTGGGTGCTTCTTAGAACCTGATCTTACCGGAGTGAACACCGAGCGCGGGGCGGCCGAGTTCCGGCTCCCGGAACCGTCCCGGAACCGCCTGGCCCAGGGCTGCGGAGCCTGCGGAGGCTGCTTCTTGGACCCTGCTCCTATCAGAGCATACACCAAGCACTAAGCGGCCGAATTCCGGCTCCCGGAACTGAGCCCGCGGGGACTGCTTCTTGGAGCCTAAACTTATAGGAGCTTACACCGAGCACGGAGTGGCCGAGTTCCGGCTCCCGGAACTTCCCTGGCCCGGGGCTAGGAGCCCGTGGAAACTGCTTCTCGGTCCGGGTCCTGCTGAGGGCCGGTCAGGACTCACCCGTTGCTTTGGTTGCCCGGCAAGGGGAACGAAATGCTGCCATTCGCATAGGATACCAACATGGCAGAGATCTGATGTCATCAGAAAGCGGCGGAGGAGAGAACTTCATCAATACCAGCGGCGACATAAACAGTTGGTCTCCTGGTAGGGGGGGTGAGGCACAGACACCCAAGTCTCCTCAATTTGTCATCGAGCCAGAGGGGAGGAGCCGGGCCGCCGCCAGCGCCCGGAGCAGGCCCAGTGGCTCGCCAGTGGTGACCGCGTGACCCCAAATGGAGAGGGGGCGGAGCGGAGCCGCCACCCGCACCTGCAAGGCGGGCAGACCCGCGACCCAGTGGTACATGGGCGTGGTAGGAGGGGCAGGGCAGAGCTGCTGTTCGCGCTTGCAAGGTAAACAGACCTGTGACAGACTGGCGGGTCAGGCCCAGTGGCCTGCCAGTGTGGTACACACGTCACCCCAACTGGAGTAGGGGCAGAGCAGATCCTTCTCCCATGCCCGGATCAGGCCCTGCCGGTGTGGTGGTCACGTGACCCCAATTGGAGTGGGGGCAGAGCGGAACCGCCACCCGTGCCCGCAGGGTGAGCAGACCTGTGACCAACCTGCAGATCAGGCCCAGGGGTCCGCAGGCGTGGTAGGAGGGGCAGGGCAGATCTGCCGCCCGCGCCTCCAAGGTAGGCAGACCTACAACAGACCGGCGGATCAGGCCCAGGAGCCTGCTGGCGTGGTACACACATCACCCTAATTGGAGTAGGGGCAGAGCAGAGTCGCCGCCCGTGCCAGGAACACGCCCAGCGTCCTGCAGGCGGGGTAGTCACGAAACCCCAATTGGAGTAGGGGCAGAGCAGAGCCTCCACCCGTGCCCAAAAGGTGGGCAGATCTGCGACCGACCAGCGGGACAGGCCCAGTGGCCTGCCGGTACGACAGACACGTCACCCCATTTGGAGTAGGGGCAGAGTAGAGCCGCCGCCCGCGCCTGCAGGGTAGGCAAACCTGCAACCGACCGGCGGATCAGGCCCGGTGGCCTGCCGGCGTGGTACACACGTCACCCCAATTGGACTAGGGGCAGAACAGAGCCGCCGCCAGCGCCCAGAACAGGCCCAGTGACCTGCCGGCGTGGTAGCCACGACACCCCAATTGGAATAAGGAGAGAGCAGAGCCGCCGCCCGCGCCTGCAGGAAAGATACGCAAGCAGTATCAAAAGACAAGGAAAGAAAGGACCACAAGCAATGCAGGTCAACGCAACTTTAGAAGAGGTAACAGCTGCAGCAGATGGAATGTCAGATAAAGAATTCAGGATATACATGCTTCAGATGATCTGGAGTATCAAGGAAGACATTAAACAGCAAAATCAGACAATGAAAGATCACTTCGACAATGAATTACGCAAACAAATCCAGGAAGCAAAGGATCAACTATACAGGGAGATAGAGGTTATAAAAAACAAACAGAAATCCTAGAAATGCAGGAAACAATAAACCAACTTAAAAACTCAATGGAGAATACTACCAGCAGAGTAGAACACTTAGAAGATAGAACATCAGACAATGAAGACAAAGTATTTCAACTTGAAAAGAACATAGACAGCTCAGCAAGACTGTTAAGAAACCATGAGCAGAACATCCAAGAAATATGGGATAACATTAAGAGACCAAACTTAAGAGTCATTGGGATACAGGAAGGTACAGAGCTCCAAACCAAAGGAATGAGCAGTCTATTCAATGAAATAGTACGAGAAAAGTTCCCAGACTTGAAGAATGAGACAGAATCCCAAATCCTAGAAGCCTACAGGACGCCGAATGTGCAAAATCATAAGAGATCCACACCTAGACACATTATAATGAAGATGCCCAACATACAGAATAAGGAGAGAATTTTAAAAGCTACAAGAGAAAGGAAGCAGATTACATTTAGGGGTAAGCCAATCAGGATAACAGCTGATCTTTCAACACAGACTCTGAAAGCTAGAAGATCCTGGAATAACATATTTCAAACACTGAAAGAAAATGGGTTCCAACCAAGAATTGTGTATCCAGCGACATTAAGCTTCAGGATGGAAGATGAAATTAAAACCTTCCACGATAAACAAAAGTTTAAAGAATTCGCAGCTAGAAAACCATCTCTTCAAAACATCCTTGGCAAAACATTACAGGAAGAGGAAATGGAAAATAACAATGAAAACCAACAGTGGGAGGTAGGACAGTAAAGGGGGGGAAAATAATCAAAGAGGAAAACAAACCATGTTTAGTAACAGAAATAAACAGATATGGCTGGAAGAACAACCCATATCTCAATAATAACCCTAAATGTTAATGGCTTAAACTCACCAATTAAGAGACACAGGCTAGTAGAATGGATCACAAAACAAGACCCAACAATATGCTGCCTACAGGAGACGCATTTGATAGGAAAAGACATACATAGGCTGAAGGTGAAAGTTTGGGAAAAATCATATCACTCATACGGACTTCGGAAACAAGCAGGAGTGTCCATACTCATATCAAATAAAATAGATTTCAAGCCAAAGTTAATCAAAAGGGATAAAGAGGGACACTACATACTGCTTAAGGGAACCATACACCAACAAGACATAACAATCATAAATATTTATGCCCCAAACAATGGTGCAGCTATGTTCGTCAAACAAACTCTTCTCAAGTTCAAGAGTCTAATAGACCACCATACCATAATCATGGGAGAATTCAACACACCTCTCTTGCCACTGGTCAGATCTTCCAAACAAAAGTTGAATAAGGAAACTATAGAACTCAATAACACTATTAATAACCTAGACCTAATTGACATATATAGAGTATACCACCCAACATCAAGCAGTTACACTTTTTTCTCAGCAGCACATGGATCCTTCTCAAAAATAGATCATATATTATGTCACAGGGCAACTCTTAGACAATATAAAGGAGTAGAGATAATACCATGCATCTTATCTGATCATAATGGAATGAAACTGAAAATCAACGATAAAAGAAGGAAGGAAAAAGCATACATCACTTGGAGAATGAACAATAGGTTACTGAATGATCAATGGGTTATAGAAGACATCAAGGAGGAAATTAAAAAATTCTTAGAGATAATTGAAAACACAGACACAACATATCGGAATCTATGGGACACATTGAAAGCAGTTCTAAGAGGAAAATTCATTGCTTGGAGTTCATTCCTTAAAAAAAGAAAAAAACAACAAATAAATGATCTCATACTTCATCTCAAAATCCTTGAAAAAGAAGAGCAAAACAACAGCAAAAGAAGTAGAAGGCAAGAAATAATTAAAATCAGAGCTGAAATTAATGAAATCGAAACAAAAGAAACAATTGAAAAAATTGACAAAACTAAAAGTTGGTTCTTTGAAAAAATAAACAAAATCGACAGACCCTTAGCGATGCTAGCGAAGAGAAGAAGAGAGAGAACTCAAATTACTAGCATATGGGATGAAAAAGGCAATATCACAACAGACACTTCAGAAATACAGAAGATAATCAAAAACTATTTTGAATCCTTATACTCCAATAAGTTAGAAGATAGTGAAGGCATAGATAAATTTCTTAAGTCATATGATCTGCCCAGATTGAGTCAGGAGGATATAGAAAACCTAAACAGACCAATATCAATTGAGGAAATAGAAGAAACCATCAAAAGACTACCAACTAAGAAAAGCCCAGGACCGGATGGGTATACAGCAGAATTTTACAAAACCTTTAAAGAAGAACTAATACCAATACTTTTCAAGCTACTTCAGGAAATAGAAAAGGAGGGAGAACTTCCAAATTCATTCTATGAGGCCAACAACACCCTGATACCTAAACCAGACAAAGACACTCCAAAGAAAGAAAACTACAGACCAATATCTCTAATGAACCTAGATGCAAAAATCCTCAATAAAATTCTGGCGAATCGGATACAAAAACATATCAAAAAAATTGTACACCATGATCAAGTAGGATTCATCCCTGGGATGCAAGTCTGGTTCAATATACGGAAATCAATAAATGTTGATCACCACATTAATAGACTTAAAAATAAGAACCATATGATCATCTCGATAGATGCGGAAAAAGCATTCGACAAAGTACAGCATCCCTTTATGTTCAAAACTCTAGAAAAACTAGGGATAACAGGAACATACCTCAATATTGTAAAAGCAATCTATGCTAAGCCTCAGGCTAGCATCATTCTGAATGGAGAAAAACTGAAGGCATTCCCTCTAAAATCTGGAACAAGACAGGGATGCGCTCTCTCTCCACTTCTGTTCAACATAGTCCTCGAAACACTGGCCAGAGCAATTAGACAGACGAAAGAAATTAAAGGCATCAAAATAGGAAAAGAAGAACTTAAATTATCACTATTTGCAGATGACATGATTCTATACCTAGCAGACCCAAAGGCTCTACAAAGAAACTATTAGAGCTAATAAATGAATTCAGCAAAGTGGCAGGATATAAAATCAACACGCATAAATCAAAGGCATTCCTGTATATCAGCGACAAATCCTCTGAAATGGAAATGAGGACAACCACTCCATTCACAATATCTTCAAAAAAAAAATAAAATACTTGGGAATCAACCTAACAAAAGAGGTGAAAGACTTATACAATGAAAACTACAGAACCCTAAAGAGAGAAATAGAAGAAGATCTTAGAAGATGGAAAAATATACCCTGTTCATGGATAGGCAGAACTAACATCATCAAAATGGCGATATTACCAAAAGTTCTCTATAGGTTTAATGCAATGCCAATCAAAATCCCAACGGCATTTCTTGTAGAAATAGAGAAAGCAATCATGAAATTCATATGGAAAAATAAAAGACCCAGAATAGCAAAAACAATGCTAAGCAGGAAGTGTGAATCAGGCGGTATAGCGATACCAGACTTCAAACTATACTACAGAGCAATAGTAACAAAAACAGCATGGTACTGGTACCAAAACAGGCGGGTGGACCAATGGTACAGAATAGAGGACACAGAAACCAATCCACAAAACTACAACTATCTTATATTTGATAAAGGGGCTAAAAGCATGCAATGGAGGAAGGATAGCATCTTCAATAAATGGTGCTGGGAAAACTGGAAATCCATATGCATCAAAATGAAACTGAATCCCTTTCTCTCGCCATGCACAAAAGTGAATTCAAAATGGATCAAGGAGCTTGATATGAAATCAGAGATGCGCCGTCTGATAGAAGAAAAAGTTGGCTACTATCTACAGTCGGTGGGGTCGGGCTCCAAATTCCTCAATAGGACACCCATAGCACAAAAGTTAATAACTAGAATCAACAAATGGGACTTACTCAAACTAAAAAGTTTTTTCTCAGCAAAAGAAACAATAAGAGAGGTAAATAGGGAACCTACACCCTGGGAACAAATCTTTACTCCTCACACTTCAGATAGAGCCCTAATATCCAGAGTATACAAAGAACTCAAAAAATTAGACAATAAGAGAACAAACAACCCAATCAACAAATGGGCCAAGGACCTGAACAGACACTTCTCAGAGGAGGACATACAGTCAATCAACAAGTACATGAAAAAATGCTCAACATCTCTAGCTGTCAGAGAAATGCAAATCAAAACCACCCTAAGATACCATCTCACTCCAGTAAGATTGGCAGCCATTAGGAAGTCAAACAACAACAAGTGCTGGCGAGGATGTGGGGAAAAGGGTACACTTGTACATTGCTGGTGGGACTGCAGATTGGTGCAGCCAATTTGGAAAGCAATATGGAGATTTCTTGGAAAGCTGGGAATGGAGCCACTATTTGACCCAGCTATTCCCCTTCTTGGTCTATTCCCTAAAGACCTAAAAAAGCATGCTACAGGGACACTGCTACATCGATGTTCATAGCAGCACAGTTCACAATTGCAAGACTGTGGAACCAACCTAGATGCCCTTCAATAGATGAATGGATAAAAAAAATGTGGCATTTATACACAATGGAGTATTACTCTGCATTAAAAAATGACAAAATCATAGAATTTACAGGGAAATGGATGGCATTAGAGCAGATTATGCTAAGTGAAGCTAGCCAATCCCTAAAAAACAAATGCCAAATGTCTTCTTTGATATAAGGAGAGTAACTAAGATCAGAGTAGGGACGAAGAGCAGGAGAAGAAGATTAACATTTAACAGGGATGAGAGGTGGGAGGGAAAGGGAGAGAGAAGGGAAACTGCATGGTAATGGAAGGAGACCCTCAGGGTTATACAGTGGAGGGGGTAGAGAGAGAGGAGGGGAGGGGAGGGGAGAGGTGGGGAGGGGGGAGGGTGGAGGATGGGAAAGGCAGCGGAGCACAACAGACACTAGTATGGCAATATGTAAATCAATGGATGTGTAACTGATGTGATTCTGCAATCTGTGTATGGGGTGAAGGTGGGAGTTCATAACCCACTTGAATCAAAGTGTGGAATATGATATGTCAAGAAATTTGTAATGTTTTGAACAACCCACAATAAAAATTAAAAAAAAAAAAACTGGCATTGATGACAAAAATCCATTCTTCCATGCTTAATTTGAATAAGAAATGAGGCTTGGTGCTCAACTGAGGCCATCTCAGTTATAGCAGAATATTGCATATGTGTTTCTTGTCACAAGATGGGCTCGTCACTTCCTTGAGATTGAATTCCACAAAAAAAAAATATGGAAACTGGAGGCTTCCCAAGTGAACTCTTCATGGTTGTTCAGATTAAGCCATAGTTAGATTTCAGAAGAATATTTTGTGTTGGAGGTCTTCAAGGATGGCCTCAGCCTCAATGATTTATCAGAAGGATTCACAGTACTCAGAGGTGTTATGTTTCTATCATGGTTCCTTAGAGTGAAAAGATACAAGTACAAATCCACAAAAGGGCACATGTCATGAAAGTTTAGAGGAAAAGATTAGCAAGTATCTAAGGGTCCTCTCCCAGCAGGGTCATACAGAATGCACTTAATTTCTCCCAGCAACAATGTGTGGCGACTCCTGGGAAAGACACTTTTCTAAGCCTGGTTGGTCATGGATTTATTGGAAGTCAGTTACACAGGCATGCAAGACCCATTCAACTGACCTCAGATACTGAAGCTTCAGTTTCCCAGAAGGAAGGCAGGTGCTCAGAATAGATCACATTGAAGACATACACCATCTGGACAAACTGGCACAGGATGGTTCAAAACAGTCTTTATCGGACCAAACATTCAGAGAGGTTCATTCCCAGGAGTGAGCAAAGGGCCAGTCGTGTATGCAGGCCTTTCTTGGGAATGAGCAAGTTTGAGCATCTCAGGCCAGCTGAGCTGATGCTGCCTCATGTTAAAGTACTGTATTTGTTTTTCTAATTCCTTTCTCAAAATGAGCAGCATTTCTGAAAAAATAATACTCAGCAGTCCATGAATATGCCTTTAATTGAAAGTAGCCACCAGCAGAATCAATGACTAATCACCTTGGTGTTTGTGTCCTCAACAGCTGCCTTGTACCCTTCTTCCTCGTTTAAGACTCATTTAGTTTCTTACTACAAGTTCTCACCATCCTCATGTTGTCTCATTTTCTCTCATCAAACCTCATTTTCAGGAAGGCTTGGAGCTACTTTTTACTTTCAGTGAGCCTGTGCGTCCTTTGCTTCTCCCATAAGGACTTCATACCTCTGTGTCAAGGGTCTTCTGTAAGGAACAGATTCGATGCCTGATAAATGAAAGGAACCCAACCCACATGAAGTCATCATATTGGGTGGTCACGGGTCCCAGACCTTTGACTGAGCTCATCTATTTCACATTAGGGACCTACATTACATTATGTAGACATTTGTAACTTTTGACCAAAAAAAATAAAAATCTAAGCAAGTTATTTCACAATAATTTCCCAGACTTATTGGGTACAATGTATCACTGTCCCCTTACCTGTTATAAAACATAGTTATTCAAATAATAACTTGAACCAAGTAGAATTAAGTCCAGTATGTATCTTTAAATAATAGAGCACATTTTCCAACTTTGTGAATTACAATTTCTTAGATATTCTCCTTTAATAAAAAAGTGTCTCTTTGAAATAAAAGCATCACCAAGGAAACATATTTCATTTATTTTATGTTTTATTCCTTCTTCTAACCCTGGCTGCAATTCAAATAAGTAAAGGAGTCGAGACCTCAATGTGACATGATTGGAAGCAGAATGGAAACCTCCCATGAAATTTTGGTATAATCTGCTGCATTTTATGCCTTCCTTTCCTACCTACAAAGTCTCTGAAAAAAAAAAAAAGAAAACACAATACCATTTGTTATTTGTAGATAATCATTAATAAAATTCTCTCTACTTTAGGCAAGGAAATGTGCATGTGACTATTTGTATAAATGCTTGTTATCTCTTGGAGTGGTGGGTGAAGTCTGTGTGTGAGGGTCTAAGTATGCTTGGAGGACTATTTAGCACACAGTATTTGTGTCAGTATCAATAGTCTCTTGTTCCTAAAATTAATTCATAGAAAACACACACACAAAAGAATAGAAATCTAGTTGCACAAGAATTCATACCATAGCTTAGGAGGCTGTCATGGTATCCTTCGTGGATCACATATTTTTCAAAGATGACATGAGAAAGGAAAGCAGGATCCCTTAAGACAGTTCTAATCCTGTGTGCCTCACAGAGAAAAAGACATAAGAAAAGGCACTGGATTGGCTAACACTGGATGGGTAGTCACCTCATTGTGTTGACAGCCCAAGGCATTTCTTTTCATTTCCTGTGTAAAACCAACAGTATATCAGAAAAGTTACAGATTAAAGTCCATTGCTTCTGGCATGCTTTTAAGATAAACAATTAAAAGTAGAGACGTTCACAGTGTAATTAGGTTGTAGCCAAATAAACACTGCAGATATTTATACTAAAACATAGGTTGAAAAATTCCCCTGACCCCCAGGTGCTATATGGTATTCATAGAAAAATAGAGGAAAATAAGAGTTCCTCTTTCTAATTCCAATCACTCTGTTGCAGCCTGTATCTGGGATTTCCCCCTTGAGTGCACTCTCTACACAGCAGTCAAAGTGACCTTTATAAAACAAATAAAATTGTACTCCCTGCTTCAAATTTTTCAGTGACTTTCCATCTTGTTTGAATTCCAAAAATCACAGCACAGCCTTCGAAGCTCCAGGTGATCTCACCTGTAGGCTTAATTCTCAACCTCTTTCCCTGCACTGGCCTTCTTCCTCACCATATTCCTAGACACTAAGGCATCTTTGGATGGTTTCTAACATACCAGCCACTCTCCTGCCTTTGGACTTTTTGCAATCACTGTTCTCTTTGCCTATATTGCTCATTGCTTCCCTTGGGCATAGTTGGTTCATTTTCTATTTTTCAGATGAGCACTGATATTAGTGTATAAAAGAAATCTCTCCTAAGGACCTTTATTTATTTTTTAAAGTTAGCACACAAATTCCTTTTGTTGCAATTTGTAATTTTATGTAATTTTTAATTTCATATGTACATGCACCTCCCATATTTACTGATTCCCTTCCACTCTCTTTCATTGTATTTATCATCAGAACACCACTTGGTCATGAACCAACTGCCTCAGTCCCACAATATTAGAGTTTTTGTCATTGTCCCGGGGGCATAGTAATTAAAACTTCTTGACCTTCCACAACAACTGAATTGCATTGTTCAGTCTTATTAATTTGTTATTAATTTTCTTATTAATTTGTTTACACTATGCATTGAACTTTATATTCATTAAACTCTGTAGTAGGTCCTTAGGATGCATTCTTTAGCAAAACAGATGAGTTCCTGCTTTGATGAAGGGTTAATTCCAGAATAGAACAACAATAGAGAAAAATAATGATTAATGAATTCCAACTATTTTAAGTACTTTAAAAATTCAGCTTAAGCCCACCCTAGTCTTGAAAAGTGAAGAGGATATGGCAAACAAGGAGAGAAGAGACAAAGTTCTACACATCTCCCTCTGAAATAGGGAGATGCACAGTGTATTCAGATTAATGGGGATAGTAGTAGGGATACTAGGCACAAAGGGCTAGGGGAAGAATCATGTAAAATAGACTAAATGAAAGCTAGAGCTTGATCCTGGAATTCTGAAAAGTCTATTGCAAAGAATTAGAATGGATTATAGAGGCAAGAATAAAAAGTCATAAATATGCCCATATTTTGTGTCTAAAAGATCATTTAATTTTTATCTCTTTCTCTCTTGATTTCTTAATTAGAGTCAATGCAATGAAAAGTACTTAGCACCTTGCTCAATCTGACATATGGCAGTCACTCAAAATATATTTGATTGATAAATGACTAAACAATTAAAGGAATTCCCAACAAGACTACAATTCATTCTGCAAAGACCTTTAAGCAAGGACCTTCAGCAAGGGCAAACCAAACCAAAATTATTAGAAGGAAATAATTAACAAAGATTGAGCAGGAATAAATAAACTACAGACTAAAACATCAATACAAAAGATCAGTGCAATTATGAGTTGCTTTTTTTAAAAAGATAAGCCAATTTAAAAAATCCTTAGCAAATCAAGAAAAAAAGTCAAATAATTAATATTACAGATGAAAAATGCTATATTGCAACAGAGTCTACTGAAATTTATATGTTTGGTAAAGACTATTTTTAGAAACTATCTGCCAATAGTTTCTAAATAGTTTAGAAGACATAGAAGAAATGGACAAATTTCTGGAAACATCTGACCTGATAAATTAAATTATGATGACATAAAAACCTGAAGAGACCAATAGTAAATACTAAGATTGAATCTATTACTTATTATTGACTTCACTGCTGAATTTTATCTAATGTTTAAAGTAGAATTGATGCTGATTCTTTTGAAACTCTTGCAAAGAATTGAAATAGAGACCAATTCTCCAAAATTCATTCTAGAAGGTCAGCATTATCCTGATACTAAAACCAGGCAAGAACACACACACACACACACACAAATGAAACCATAGACCAATATTCTTGATGAACATATATGCAAAAATTCTCATCGAAATTCTAGTAAATCAAATACAAATGCACATCAAAAATATAATTCACCATGATCCAGATGGATTTATCTCAGGGATTCAAGGATGGTTCACACACATTAATTAATAAATGTAATATGTCAACAGAATGAATGAAAAAAAAGAGCATATGATCATTTCAATACCAAAAAATTTCAATAAAATTTAATAGCCATTTATGATAAAAGTGCTGAACAAGTTAGGTTTAGGTAGATTGTATCTCAATAAATGTATGTGGAAAAACCTACATCCAATATTATACTAAATGGGGAAAAGCACAAAGTTTTCCTTGTAAGACCAGGAATAAGACAAGGATGCCCAGTTTTACCACTCTTATCTGACATAGTGCTGGAAGATTTAACCAGAACAAATAGGTATGAGAAAGAAATGAAAGATGTATGAACAGAAAGGGAGGAGTCAAATTATCTTGGTTTTAGATGATTTGATTACATAGAAATACCTAATGACTCCCCCAAAAGACTATTAGAACTGACAAATTCTGTAAAGTTGAGGATATAAAGTTATACAAAAATCAGTAGTACATTGAAAAATCATAAACATTTTTATACTTCAATAACAAACTGCTAAGGGAAAAAATGGAAAACAATCTCATTCATAATAACTATGAAAAAAATATCTAGGAATAAATTTACAAATGAAAGAATTCACAAAAGATCAGTGCAATAATGAGTTGCTTTTTTGAAAAGATAAGCCAATTTGAAAAATCCTTAGCTAACCAAGAAAAAGAAAGAAGACAAAAAATTAAAATTACAGATGCAAAAGGGTATATTGAAACAGTCCATTGTTAAAATGATAAAAAACTGATTAAATAATTTGAAGAAGACACAAAACATAAAAGATCTCTCATATTCATTAATTAGAATAATTAATATTGTTAAAATGTTCATACAACTCAAAACGATCTACAGATTCATGAAATACTAGATGCGGTTATTCACAGAATGAGTTAAAAATATCCTAAAATTCATATGGAAACACAGAAGACCTTTTCTAGCCAATGTAATTTTGCTCAAAAAGAACAGAGCTGGATGCATCACAATACCTGATTAGTAGACACAGTACCCCACAGAGCCATAGTACCCCAAACAGAATGACATTGGCATAAAAACAGATACATAGACTGATGGAACAGAATAGACGTTATAGAAATAAATCCATGAGCTTTTAACTGAATCTTAACAAAGGTGCCAAAAACATACACTAGAGAAAGAACAGCCTCTTGAAATAAATGGTGCTGGGAAAACTGGGTGGCCACATACAGAGGATTGAAAATTGACTCTATTTCTTACCTGTAAAAAATCGAATCAAAATAATCAAAGACCTAAATATAAGACCTAAACTTAGGAAACTACTAGAAGTAATCACAAGCCACTTTAAGACATTAGTATAGACAATGAGTTTTTGGATACCACCTACAAAATACAGGAAATAAAAGGAAAATAAACAATAGTATTATATCAAACTGAAAATCTTCTGTATATCAAAGAAGAATATAAACAGTGAAGGCAATCTACAAGGCAGGAGAAATTATTTTCTAACTATTCATCTGAAACAGGATTAATATTCAGAACATATGAGAAACTCAAAAACCTTAATAACCTAAAACCAAGCAATCCAATTTAAAAAAGGGAAAATGATCTTAGTAGACACATCTCAAAAGGAAGAATATAAACTGGTAACAAACATATGAAAAATGCTGAATATCTTTAGCTCTTAGAATTAAAATCCAAACTACAATGAGATATTGTCTCATCCCAGTTTGAATGACCTTTATCAAAGATAAATTAAGTGTTGGCGGGAGAAAAATGAATTCTTATACATTGCTGATAGGAGTGTAAAATAGTATAGCCATTATGAAATAGATATGAAGTTTTCTTTGAAGAACTAAAAAAAAAAAAGAAAGCTGGATGTGGTGGTGCATGTCTGTAATTGCAAATTTGGAGGCTGAAGCAGAAGGATCACAGATTTGAGGCCAGCCTGGGCAAACTAGTAAGATGCTATCTCAAAATAGGAAAGGATGGGTTGGGTATACATCTCAATGCACAAAGTTCTTGATTCAACCCTCAGGACTATAGTAGGCAGTGGGGGTATTGTAGGGCTAAAATCAATCCACTATGATTCAGGTATCCCATTACTGAGTACCTCTAAAGAAAATGAAGTCAGCATACCAAAGAGATACATGCACAGTGATATTTTTGTGCCATTTTTCACTTCAGCTAAGGAATGACCCCAGAGGCCCATCAACAAATGGATGGCTAAAGATGACACATATATGCAATGGAGTATTATTCAAACACTAGGGAGACTGGAATCTTTTCATTTGCAGCAAAATGCATGGGAATAAAGGACATTTTATTAAGTGAAAAAAGCCCTACAAAAGCTGGAAAAATATGACATATTCTTTCTCATATGTGGAAGAAAAGAAAACATTGACCGGAATGTAGAATAGTGATTACTAGAGGTTGGGAAGGGTAGATTTAGAAGGGTGAATAAAAGGAGGTTAGATAAAGGGTATCAAAGCTTAGAAATAAGGAGTGAGCTCTGGTGTTCCACATTATAGTGAGATGACTGTTGTTCACAATAACCTATGATATATTTTATGAAGATTTGGAAGACAGAAGCTTGAAGGTGGCATACATAAAACAATGATGGGAACAGGCAGTGCCAATTACTTTGATCAGTGCAGGCTGTATGCACGTGTTGAAACTTCATGCAAACCCTATTAATGTGTTCAACGAATACATGTTAATAAAAATAAAAAATATATTTTAATAAATTACAATTCTTGAGTATAGGGATTTTAAAGATATTTTCGGTGTGTTTAACTTTCCCCCCTCTTGATTTGAAATAAAGTATATAGGACATAGTAAGTGTTCACTGTGAATTTGGCTAATTGTTTTGATTTCTATGATCCTTCCATCACCTTGTAGTAGTTCCCACTCTATGTATTTCATCCCATTCTTGCTTCTCCTGAAATTTGGTCAATAATTTATAAGAGAACTTCCCAAAAATAAGAGAACACGATCCTTGACCCCTGACAGCCACACAAGTGCACTGGTAAATACTTATAGATTCCCATACAAAGCAGAAAAAGGAAAGAGAAGCATGTGTTGTTGAATCCGTCCTAGGTCTTTTGCCTAATTTTGATGTGATCTATGTTCATTTGCTGTGGTCTTTCAAATTTGCACATTTGCTTAAATGTGTATGCCCAAAACGTGGATGAAAATTGACATTCTGGTCATTTGTAGTCCTATCAATGTTTCCTTCTATTCAGTTAGCATGAGTTCTGCGGTTTTAAAACATACTATGGTTTCTGCCATTTTGCTGTAAAATGTTTGTGCTTCCAATTATTTCAGTCATTTTATTAGTAGTAATGTTTAGTTATAATATGTTGAGGGAATATTTTTGCCAGAGTCTTTGGTATGAGACTCATACAATGAACTACTCAAACCCTTTTATACTTACAGATTATGTTGGTTTTGCTCCACATAGTAAGATCTTTAAGCAGAGACTACAATTAAATGAATGTTTAAAAGTTATTTTTGTCTTCCATATTCATTTTCTATTTTTATATATCTTTTGTTTTTTCTCTGTATCTCTTTACCAGAACTCATTTTTTTTCCATTTTATTACTGTTTTCTTATCACCGAGAGGGTTTATAATAGAGTTCTTTCATAGTATTTATTTTTTATTGAATAAAGTGCCACCTGCTCTTTTCAAAGTACTTTGGCTATCTGGGATTGTGATGGTTGTACAGTCATAATATAGAGAGAAAAAGAAAATTATTTTAATATTTGGCCTCCACCAGAAAAATGCAAACCTTAAGTTTTTCATTTTACAGAGATTACCTTGGGTTAGCACAAAATCTTCCTTTATAGCTCTTGATCTTAATCTCTTACTTGGTCACTAGATATCCTTTCTTTTTACTCTGAATCATTTTTTGTATGTGGACTGATTTTCCTCTGGTTTAAGGTTGTTGAATGCGTCAGTCATCCTCCATGTACTATGTGCACCTGATCATTCTTGTAGCCACCTAGGCTAGTAAGGACAGAGAGTTACAAACTTTCAGTGGTATATTAAAAGAAAGGCCTTTCTATTATGATTTTTCACACAGATATCTTCTTTAAGGAAATTAGCTTCATCTCATCTCTAAATTGAAACAAAATGAGTGACAATACCTACACTACCATATCATTTTTCTCTACCAAGAATCACCTTATTCTTAAGATAGAGGCTGAATAAATTCTCTTGTCTTACTTGAATCATTCTCTGAAAAGTTGGGATAGTGTTTTTCTGATTACTTCCACCGACAACTGCCTCAAGTCTACTTTATGGTGTGCTGGAAGTCAGTGGGTCACATATGTACAACAGCTTAGGCCCTTCAAAACTTCTATGGGATACTCGTGGTAAACATCACATGGTATTTCTGCTAAACTAGAAAACAAAACAACAATAACAACAACAACAACAATAATAAAACAACAACAAAAAAACAGGTAAGTTTAACTGATTATACATGGAATTTCAAATCAAATATCCCACTAGTTATATTGATTTATTATATTTTTAAATTAAATTAATATCTGTACCATTGGATAAGAAGCTCTTAACTCCATAGGAAAAAAAGAATTCATCTTAGGACTATGTTTAAGAATTCTAGTCCTCTTGCAATTTAGTGCTTAGTGATAATAAATCATACAAAAAGCTAAAGCAGAAAAAAAAAGAAAATGTCTGTAATTGAAGTGAAATTGTACATTTATATGAACATCATGCCTTTGCTAGATTTGCAGGACAATTTGTTCCCTGTTTTGAAAAGAGAAAGACACCAATGCATATGAGCTTATGTCTATAAATTCTCATTTCATTTCTGCCTAGATATTCATTTCCATTCAGATCTTTTCCTGCTAGTTTCACAAATCACACCTTTTAATTGCATATAACATGACTGAGCACCAGGGAGGCCCCAGGGATTACTTTGGAAAAATCTACTGATTAGACATATTAAATAAGACAATATAAGTAAGTGTAAGTATTTACAGTAAAACAGTTTTGTTCCAATTTATGGACTTCTTACATCTACTCTGTCTCTTTCCACAAAGTAATAATGCAGGACATAAACTAGAGAGAAAAGGGAAAAAATAAACAAAGTAAGGAGAATATATCTTGGTTCCATTTATGTCAAAACAGCAATAAACTGGAAAAATATATTCAGCTGAGGTGTTATTTGGAGTTTATTTATCAAGGCTACAGTCTCTGGCCTAATGTTCATTAGCTTTGTCCTTGTTGCCTAGTTACAGATTTATAATTTTGTCTCTCTTGATATTGATGGCTCTAATGGAGAGAGCAGTGATTGAGGCCTGATGAAAATACTTTAAATCTCTATTCAGAAATGTTAACATTTTTCTGTGTATGGCTGGTGTTGCTGATTACAATGATCAGAAAAAAATGGTCTTAGAAAAAATCGGTGACAGCCAGTCTCAAAGGTGGTTTGAGACGATCTGTGTTTTTTTTTTTTTCTTCTCTTAGTTAAGTACATTGTTAAAAGTATTTATTTTATAAATAAGATTTGTCTTTAATAAAATTATTTAGTTAGGTAAATGATTCTCAAATGTACTGCATATATTTGAGATGCAGTGATTATATTCTTAAGAGTCCTTACTCCTTATCCAATCTTAGTCTTGGGTGGAAGTGGCAGAGTGGAAGTCAAATTGTATACTGTGGCACTGGAAGGATTTGCAAAATAACCTCAGCAGTTATAGTGTTGGGAGATGTGGCAGGTGAGGACTGGGTGTTGATAGTAAGGGCTGTAGTCATTACTTTTGGTCAGTAATAGTTGGCCTATTTGTATGTATTTGGGTTCAATTAATGTTTTATTTTTTAAAATCTAAAATGTAGAATTTTAAAACCAATCAATCACAAAAAGGTCCTCACTAGACTTATGCCAAGAATCACCTGCTCAACAAGTAAATACAGTTATAAGTGTTATAATGAGGTGAGTGAAATATTCAAATAAAAATCACAATCCCTTAGTTGAATACTGATGTGATCAAAAAGATGGTGGGATTATCATACCTTGAAAAATCCTCTGGGCATGGGTGTTTTCAAATTCTCAATAGCATTCTACAGCTAATTAACATTTTTACCATTGCATAAGCTTCATTTCTGTGAAAGCAAAGTCGGGAATTTGATGAAAAATGAGAGGCAATCTGTAGATCAATGTTTCTCAAAGAGTTGTAAGGCCAGCAATATCAGCTTAAAGCAAACTTGTAAAAACTGCAGATACTGGTCAAAATTTCTGAGAGGTGGGTTCCAGCAATTCTGGACTGTTTTAATAAGAAGTCTAGGCAATATTACATTTTAAGCTTTGAGAACCTGTACTCTAGAAGAAGGTTACTCAACTTCAAAACTATTGATATTTTTGACCAGATAACTTTGTAGGATCCTACTGTCTAGAGTGGTATTGCAGTTGATTTACCAGTAATCCTGGTTTCTATACTCCCAGCACCAGTAAGACTCATCCCAATGTAACAGCTAAAATTTCTCCAGACATTACCAAATTATCCTTTAAAAATTTTTTTGTAGTTATAGATGGCTCAGCATGACTTTATTTTATTTGTTTATTTTTATGTGATGCTAAGGATCAAACACAGTGCCTTACATGTGTGAGGCAAGCACTCTGCCACTGAGCTACAGCCCCAGCCCTGCCAAATTACTCCTGAGGGCAAAAAAATTACTCTTGCATTCAGAATCATAAACATTTTTGGAACCTGTTAAAATGAAGATTTCTGTGCCCAAATTGTACAGAGTTAAATTTAATATATGGAAAAAACTCTGTAAATTGTGTCAAAATTTGTCAAAAATTTCCTAGAGATTACAAATTCTTTGAGGACAGGGATCAGATCAAATAATGGCTCATGAGTGATATTTGGACAAACAGTACTTTGAGTCAATGATTCTCAAACTTTAATGTTAGGTTTTAAAATCTCTATTTGTGGATGACTGTTGAGAGCCACAGCCGAAGGGGCCCCAGCAAACTTGGTGTCATTGGTGGTACAATTTTTCCAAAAGGAGCCATCAATTGGCTTGGTGTATCCTCCTCCCTTCTGCTTGTGATGGTCGTTCAGCTAAAATTTGGGGGCCAACAGAGGTGAGGCAAAGAAGCTCACCTCCCCGCTGGTACAAAGACCTATCCACAGGTGTGGCTGTATGCTAGACTGTAGTCAGTGACGGGTAAGATCCAATTGCAATGGTACCAACCTAAGATAGGAGGCTGACGCCTTGAGGTCAGCTCATCCGATGACGGGTAAGAACCATATGTAGTATTGGGCAACCTAAGGCAGACAGGGTCCCTAAGCCACATGCTTGTTGTTTAAACAGAGAGGGGGAGATGTTGAGAGCCACAGCCCAAGGGGCCCCAACAAACTTCCAGCTGCCAGCAAACTTCCAGCTGCCAGCTGATGATTGGCTCACAGCAGTCCCCACAAACTTCCAGCTACCAGCTGATTGGCTCCTCTGTGGTGATGCTCATTGGGCTATTTCACCGCCCTTTCAGACCATGGAGCTGCTCATTGGGGGACTTTTTTTGGCTCCACCCACACGACCCAGCCAATCGGCCTCAAGAGCAGGAGGATTGGGGGGGTTGAGAGGCTTGTGAGAAGCCAGTGGTGGCAGTTGGTCTCTGAGGGATTTCCTGAGGAGCTCGTGTGGTGTGGCGTGTGTGTTCTAAAATTAAAGTTCGTTTCTGCTTGATAAGTGGCTCCTGAATTGTGCCCAGCCAGACTGTGGCAGATGACTCTAGTGAGTGACCATCTGTGAGTGACTAGGCCAACTCAGTAGTTTTCAATCTTGGCTGGACATGAAGATCCCCGGGGGAGCTGGTTAAACTATTGATGCTCAGACCATGACATGGAACCTCTGGAGGTGGGGCTCTGGCATTAGATAAAAATGGTTCTCAAATTTTGTCAAATATTGGGATCATCTGACAATTGTGGAAAGTACTGAAGCCTGGCTCCCATACTTGATCTGATGTGTGGGTGTGAATTTCTTTCAGGAGACTTTAATGTGCAGCAGAGTCTGAGCACCACTGCACTGGAATGTCTCAGAGGCTTTTCACGTGTTCCTAATCTGCAGCAAGGGTTGCAGGACTGCTGTGAGCTGATTTCAATCCTAAACTGTAGTGGTCAGATTAAATTGCTATATCTAATAGACAAAGTTCAGTGAAGGATTCCTTTGAATTGATTCCTCCAAATTGCTTCCACCTAAGAATCAAGTTTGGATACCAAATAGGATGTCTCCATTTTCCCAATTTGACAGGGGCTTTTGGTAATAACTCAGAATCTGTGATTATTTAAGAGTATCCTATAATATATTGAAGAGCCTGTAGTCTTCAATGTATCTATGACTAGATGACTAGATAACATCCTAGTGTTTTCTTTGAGGGAAGGATCCTTCCTGTGAGTTCTTATATATTCCATATATTTTTAAAAAGCAAAAAAAGAAAGTGTCATATGCCCTTTGAGCACATGCTTTCCAATTGGTCTATTCACTCAACTAGGTCATTGCAGTAATCCAATCACCCTAAGTATCTCATTTGTTTATATAAAACTCAGGATAGATACAAATCCCCAAGGCAGATAAATTTCTTCAGAGAAAAGGAAACACAAATATTTATTTGTCTACATATATATATGTACACTTTTCATGCATCAATATGCATTGCATGTTATATATATATATATATATATATATATATATATATATATACACTTATATCTGCATTAGTGGTATATATTTCCATACAATCTGTGCTAATAATTATGGTAGTTACAGGAGGGAATAATAAAACAATTTTCTCTAAAAAAGTTTGTAATCCATATCACCTGGATGAAAACCACATTTTTTTCAATGAGAACTTCCTATAATTCCATTATGTCTTCCTAAAGTTTTCATTCAAAGTACAAGCTTTCTTCTAAAGTTAAAGCAAAGCACTATTTAAAAGATTTTTAGAAATCATGCAATAAGTCATTTTAGTCTGTGAACATACACAAAATTATTTGTGATTGAAATTATTTTCTTAAATCTATTTTTCTAGTATTTTATTTTTAAATAACTGTTCCAAAAATACAAGCCATGACAGTGTTTGTTTTAATGTTTACATTTGTAATTTTTCTCCAATTAGGCATTTAAGGAGGCTCTCCATTTCCCCCATCTGTAGGTGCCTTATGGCCCCTGAGGAAAGACAGTTCTAGGACACTGGTGAGAGGTAGTGACTGGGAGCTCTAATCTTAGGGGTAAGATGTCAAGTAAACCAAATCTGAAAACTATCTTTATAGCTAATTCATAATCCCCCTCCCAATAGTTTAGTAATAACAGACTCCTTTGAATAGTCACAATGTAATTTTTTTTTTAGTTTCTAGTGAAAAATAATTATACTGAGTAGTGGGTTCCAGTGTGCATATTTATACATGCATATAATACAGTTTGATCAATTTTAACCCCCAGTTTTCCTCCCTCACCACATCCTCTGCCTCTACGTTTCTGTTTTGTTTTTTGAAAAAGAACTCTGATCTTTGCCAGAGTGATACTCTTGTGAGATTTACTCTTTCCTCTTAGTCATTAATCAAATGTAAACTGAAAGATTATCTGTATATTGGACAAGAAGTAAATTGTGTAGTGCATGAGCTCACAGCAATGTAATTATGAAATGGAGCTCTGTCCTCTGAACTCCAGTGAGTTTTCTAGCATAAGCATTCTATTTCACGGTCACTGTGGGATTTGTTGGTTTGCTGTTGCTTCCTGCCTTGTTTCTTTGGACTTGGTATAGCAGTCAGAGTTCAAATGCTCAGATTCTGTCAATCCTAATTCTCTGTCAGATCTTTTATAAAGTTTCCCACTTGTGGAATAAATAGTTTGAACTCAGTAGATTTTTATTGTTGTTTGTCTTAAATAAATGAACTCCCTTTTCAAGAAAAAAAGGTCACTAACAGGTTTATTGTATGAAATGTTTCAAAGCAGCACAGCTTTGACTGCGCAGGGTGATCTTCCCCCAGCCTTCCTTGTTCAGCTTCCCTTACCCTGAGGTATCTTCCAGGACACCTGGTTTTAGATGAACACAACTGGAAATGCATCAAACTAGAGTTTTCTCTAAATACCTTCAGCAGCATTATTTTTTTAACTTAATGTGAGTGGCTATAGGACCATAACAGAATACCAATTGAGAATTTAAGTAGATATAATTGAGGTACAATGTGGAGTGTATGTATAAAGAAACATCTATCATACATAGAGTTTTGAATGCAGATCTCATGTAAAGATATGAGTTTTTCTCTATCTGTCAGAAACATAACAGAAACTCCTCTGTGCACTGAAGGAAATTATGCCCTTTCAAATATTAAATGTCATCCATAGAAATGCCAGGCACCATTAAATATGGAGAGAGAAAATTGGAAAAGATTGCAGAGTATTATTATTCTTTTTTTTTTCTTTTTGCAAGTCACTGTATACACATCTTACTTTAAAAGAAAACCTTATACCTTTATGCAAGGATTATTACCGCTGCAGCTATTGTAGAGATATGACAGCTGGAGTACAGTGTTGAGGGAAGAGTGGGATTGAAGTATAGTGGGATTTGTTTGTGCTTTGGACTGTGTAGTTTGTGACTTTATGGAAGGATGTGCTATTTCTCTGAATGTTGTCCAGCAAGCTGTAGCACAGTGCATCTTTAAAACTCTGTTTCATGGGAAATCAATAGCATGCTGGGACTTTCATTAGGGTCCAATGCAAAAACATTTTCTGATGAGGTTGCCAATCACAGTCTTTCAGAATGTATAGATAACAAGCAGGTGAATTCGTGAAAATCATCTTATGGACTGAGCTCACCATCTCCCAGGGAATAGGCAGGAGAGATGAGATTAGGATTTCAATGTTTATTGCTGATTATAAGAATTAATAATAAGTACTATGAGAATATATTATTTATTAGACCTGATTCTGGACAACACAAATCTATTGAGGTCACCAAAGCTATCTTTTGTTTAAAATCCAGAGCCCAACAACCAGAAAACAAAGAGGAATGAAATGAATTAACTAGATACTAAGTATGGAAGCTATAATTATAGAAGCCTTTTTTTTCTGGGATAAAGTGATTTCTCACCAGATTATCATTAAGGTTTTTTCCAGGGTGTAGCAGAGGAGAAAAAAAGTGCTCACTGGTTTAGGAAGGTGAACATTTTAGGTCAATAAGTGGCCAAACTTAGTATTTGATGTCCTCAGAAGATGACACAAATTTTTATAAGAATTGTTACTGAACTTTTAGGATTTCTTTATGTCAAATATATTAGTAAGAATTTTAACATCAAGTGAGAAAAAAAAATTCCCTGCCACTAAATACATCTACTTCTTGTCTTCCCTGATATAAGAGACCTTTCAGCATGAGAAAGCACAGGTCTAATTGTTTCCTTTATCCACTTCCCTTACTTTTTCACAAACAAAATTTTCTCTTTACTCACTGCTCCCCTTGCATTTATCACCCTTAAGCTATCACTGGAGAGATGCAGACTTGAGGGATGGTTCATACCTACTCTTTATCTGTGTCCCACAAGATCTCAGTGATATACCTTTCCATAAATTTATGTTAGTTAAGTGATAAAAGCACTGAAGTAAAGATATGAAAACAGTATCTGTCAAGTAAGAGTAAAGATAAAATACTTTCATAATTATAAATTTGAACATCTAATTAAATTTGTTTGAAAGGAGAGTTCTCATTCATATATATGTGTATATACATACATATACATATATACACATATATATATAATTATATATATATAATTTCTTTCCAGCCCACCAGGTGTTTTGGGTGATACCATGCTTTATGCTTTTGGATATGGTACATTTATACATATTGCTTATATGACTTAAGAAAATAACTGTGATGTTTTGAACTTGTGAACATTTGTAGAGCTAACATTTTCTAGTCATGGATGATATTAAAGTTTAGAAAAACTGTTGTCTTACCAAAGGTCTTCCAGATGATAGATGTCATAATCAGAATTAGAGCACAGGTCTGCTGATCTCCAAGGATCTTTTCATCCTTAAAAAATAATACCCTTCATTTGCCTACTATGATTTAAAAGTGTTTGTCCATATGTTTATGTCATGGGATAGGCAATTGATCAGGCATGAAGCTAATGAGCTAAATAATAACACAAAATAATGAAAATTGAAATAATTAAACTCTGTTCTCTTATAGCTTACCCTGTATGTTCTTCTTATCACTTAATGAGAACCCAGTGGTTTTCAAAATGGTGAATGCTAATGACATGCCAAAATGTCAACAAATATTGGCACTCTCTTTCCCACATCAAATGCCCATTGATGACTAATTCACATTAGACATTATTTTCCAAGTAAAAGATTTATAATATACTATGTGAGATTGTCTTAAAAATTGTGTATCTCCCCCTCCTTTGTATTCCATTTGATAAGTGATCCACACTTAAGAGATTTGTTTCTTTACTACTTTCACTGAAAGTCAGACTACAATTACTTTTCTTTTAATTGCCTCTTTTATAAGTGAAGCCTTGTCTTGGTACTGATGTCAGCTATTTTATTCTTTGAAACATTTTCACACTGACATCTTTATCTGGCTCTTTACTTATGTATTGGTGAAAACAATGAAGTATTGTAATAATGGATTTCTTTCCAGATGTTTATCACAGTATCTACAAGAAGATGTTTCAAATAAATGATTTTTCTTACTTGTATCTGGAGAAAAACATCAATTCAAAAATTGATGTTTCTACAATCTTTTTAAAAAGAATTGGGGCAGACAAATTATGCCTGTAATTTCAAGCACATAACATCCACCCATCTTTATAATGTCATGTAGATAATGCACATAGCTCTGGGAATAAGAGCTAAGTTAGAGTAAGGAAAGCAGTTTCAAAGACAAAGCCTGGGTAGTATCACCCGTCCTCTAAGACAAATATGATGCCTGTTTGGTCTTGGTTAAAGGAGATTCAGCTGATGACACACATCCTCAATTACCCTGGTAGTTGATCCAAAGTTTTAAAAACTTTTTCAGGATCATCTTAATGGAGAGTTATGGGTTGTGTTGTTATTATTGTTAGCATGTTTCTTTTGTCTAGAACCCTTTATTAGGTGAGATACAAATTTCTCTACAGTGGTACTAACTGTGGTAATTTTTACTGGTGATTGAAGGACTGAACTAGGCTTGTTTTGCCCTCTGCATGGTATGCCAATCAATGAAGTCATGAATTTTGCAAAAGACAAAGAGTTTATTTATGTGGAGGCCAGGCATGTGGCGATGGGACAGAAAGTGTCAAATCTGACTCCTCAAAAGGATAGGTGTTAGAGATATTTTATGGTATAAATAAGCAAGATCATTTAAGTTATTGGGAAAGTTGTTTAGAGCTGAAGTAATTAGTAGACAATGTTCATAGCCCTCATATGACACATGTTTTATAAATGTCAGTGTTAATATGATCTGAAGGTTGAGTTCTTTGTGATGATAAAAGTCACTTATCAAACACCCGACAGGTCCAAGAGTCAGTTGTCTCAAAAAATGCAGACTTCAAGTCCCTAAAAAGTAACTTAGGTAAACATCATCATCATGACCCACATGTTAGAGGTGTCATCTACATTAATGCTATTGGGAGACTAATGTTATATTGCTCAGTTGAGTGGCCTCCAATGTTTGTAATTTTTACAATCAATTAAAAGTAAGTAACAGCAAATGACGCTAGAGTTTATTCAGGTTCCACCTCCACCCCAGTTTCAAGATCAACCAAATACTATAAATCTGAGAGGTTAAGTATTACAGAATCCCAGAAAGAAGAAAAAGTCTATGACCATGAAATTGATGACATTGAAGTCATCATCACAGTGTATTGCTTCCCCAAGTTGTTATGCATGGCATATGTGAGCTATGCATGGAGGTAGGTAGACCTAGCCTTGCAATGAATACATTGTGTTCAGTATTCACAAAGTATATCATTGTGGTAGGGAAAATCTATGTAAAATCAAATTCTACTCTACTCTCATGGACTTCAGAGGCAGTCTAATTGACACATAAAAATTGTACATATTTTGGGGTGTGCCATCTGATATGTTGATATGTGTCTACCTTATAGAGTGTTCATATTAGTGTCTACCTGTCTCCTTGATCATTTATCATTTCTTTATGATGAAAACATTAAAAATCCTCACTTTTAGGTTTTTTAAAAATTTTTAATGGACAACACACTATTACGATCTATGATCATCCTATGTGCAATGTGCAATAGAAGATCAGAAATAATGTGGAAGGTTGAGTTCTAGTTGGTGTGGCTGATTGTCTCTCTGATGTCAGGGGCATTACTGTTCAGGTTTGAGACTGAAATAGAAGATTTCTGTGACCCCTTTCCAATCTCAGAGATGAGCTGGTGCCCAGATTGTACGGAGAGGTGCTTGAGAGAGCCATCCCCAGTTTCTGGGACACATCCAGAGCAGCTCCATTACACTTCAGTCAATATCCAGCCAAGGAGGCTCTTAGGGAGAGCACCACAAGTGTGATCAAAAGAGACTCCCAGCTATGCTTGCCAAGCCATAAATATACCTATCAATATAAAATCTATTTTGCTATAATAATTTATTAACATGTCATCAGTTATCAAAGTTTCCTATATTTTAGATGGTTAATACATTGAATTTTATTAATGCAGGACACTCTTCATTGTTGAAATAAAATATGAAGATAAAAACCTATCATTGATGAAAATATGCTTTTCTTTTGGCTTACTTTTTATGTTGCTTTAAGTTGAGTGCAGAGATAAAATGAGAAAATGGGCTCAGGAACATGCATTCATTCCATTTTTTTCATTTATTTAATGATATAAGGAATGCATTATTCATAATTTTCCCTTGAAGAAATTTAGGAATCTCATAGTATTGAGATACATATATGAAAGGAATTATTTTGCTTAAAAAATAATAATTGTTTAGTAAGTAGTCATTTAAAACTTATACTTGGTGATTTTTGTGCTATGGTATAAATTCTTAAGAATAAAACAGCGTTATAATCATGACAAAATATATAACCAAGATTAATGGCAAAATTAACACATTTGGGGAAATAAGGCAATAGATAGCATGAAACCAACAAGCCTGTGACTATCTATATCTACATCTCTGTGTGTATGTGTGTGTGTGTGTGTGTGTATAAATATATATATGCATTAATATTTTCTGTTTTAGAGCACTTTTTTTGCTATTTCTTTACCCTAGACATTCTTACTCCAAATAATATACAACCTTCTGAGCCAAAGCATGTTATTTTATTTTCTTCATAAAATTCATTATGACTCAAAAAATTTTATTTGTTTACATATTTTCTGTTTTTATACCCAAAGTAAAAGACTCACGGGGGGCGGGGGGAGCTTTAAATCTTTATTTTTTTCAACTTATTCCACATTTTAACCTTAGACTGGGACAATTCTGACATTAAATGAATGATTTAAAAAATTTCATTTAAAAAATAAAAAACCTAGGATGGATAGTTGGCAAAGAATCAGATCTTCATGAGGTAGAATGCTTAAGAAAAACGTTCAGGTAGGGTTCACTTTAATCTGGGTCTCAGAGAATAGGAATGGATCAGATTAGTTCAACGGAAGAGGACATTCTCATTTTAGAGAGAGAACACAGAAATATGTGTTTGAATGATGAAAGATAATGTGGGAGATGGTGTAAACCTGGATTGTCCTTAGTTTTGGAGCAAAAATCTAATATAGTAACATCCATAGCAATCTATTGCTTAGTTTCTAATCATCAACCATGGTTGTATGTTCCAAAAATATTTACTGAGTAATATATGTCAGGAAATCTTCTAGACATTGAAGAATTAATAGTGAAAAAATAAATAAAAAATAAAAGTCAAAGTTTCTGTCCCTGAGACAGAAAATAAAGTAGAAAAATTATAATGCTTAGTATGTACTAAATGGCATTAAGGAAGAAAATAACTTGGGACATGTAATAGACACCAAGGTTAAAAGGCTAACTGAGACAAAATAGAACAATTCACGATTTATTGATTTAAGAAGAGAAGCAAAACAAAAATAAAACAAAGCAGAAGATACTGTAAGTGCCATGGTGGAAAGCTACATGAAGTGTGGTTTACTAAGAAGCAGTGCAGCAAGCTGGGTTCTGAGAACAGAGATATGGGCAAGACTCTTTACCTCTCTGAATTTCAGAAGCTTCAGTTATGACAATTATAGAAGATTTTCTATGAAGATCAATAAAAAGGTATTAATTTAAGCACTTTCTTTTCAGTATGTAGTATGTTCTAAAAATTTTAACTTTTATTGTTACTATAGATTTACATACTTTATTTAGTTGTTATTATAGCCCAATTCCCAGAGCCTGCGTCGGTTAAGTTTTACAATTTCTCATTGACCTCTACCTTACGGACATAATTGGAAGCAGAAACCCCAAGAGATTATGTACCTTATGCAAGGTCACATCTGGAAATAGGTAGCAGCATAGGTACTTGTGTACATCATCACTTCATTATTCCATTTTTAGAAGTACAGGTAAGTTGAGAACTTCACTTTGAATCATGACCAATGTTTCATGAAGCACAGATAGGAAGGGAATTATAGTGAGTTCAGTCTTGGCACAAAAACTTGAAAAGGCTAGCATATTTTGTAAAAGGATATACCTCATGACCAAAATTTGTCAGGCAAAGTGAGGAAATGCTAGAGACTGAAATTAAAGAATTAGGATAGAGATTCTCAGGATTTTTAATCTAACAAACCCTTAACCAGGCCCACATTCTTTTTAAAAAATATATTTTAAATAATTTAATTGAAAAATAATGACTGAACATATTCAAGGGATACAACACAAGGATTTGATACACACGACTTTCTGTTGTGATTATTACAATCAAATTAACAAATCAATTATCACTGTTGCTTTACATTTGATCTCCAAAATTTGTTCATGCTGTAACTCAAAGATTGAGCCTTTTCATAATATCTTTCCACTCCCTTGCTCCAATCCTTGCAACCACTGTTCTATTCTGTTTCTATAAGTGTAATTTTTTTTAATTTAAAATATAAGAAAGATCTGTCTTTTGGCATCTGGTTTATTTCACTTAGTATAGCATGCTCCAGGTCTATCCATGTGATCATAAGTGGCAGAATTTTCTTCTTTTTAGTAAATGGTTAAATAATATTCCATTTAGAGGACGCTATTGAGAATCCCAAAGAACTTTTGCTTTTTGTAATATGTGCCATTTTAGTGTTTTAATGAGTGGTATTTTAGTCCTATGATATATCATAAATTGCCACAAATATAGATGCTTAAAACAACAACATTTTTTTGCTGCACAATTTCTGTGGGTCAGGAGTCCAGGCATGACTGAACTGCATCCCCCGATTAAGGTCTCTCAGCATGCAATGTAGCTGGGCTATGTTCTCTGTCAGAGACTGTTATGGTTTGAAACTGAAACATACCCAGAGGCTCATGGATGAGGATTATTCCCCAATTTAGCAATATTCAAAGGTGGGATTTTGGGGAAGTGTCTGGATCATGAGGGCACAGTAGCCCATGCATGAATGGGCTATTAGGGGATAGGGCCCTGTTAGACGAGGTAAATCACTTGGAGCATGCCTCTGTAGAATATATATTGTCTCTGGCCGCTTCCTTCCTTTCTCTCTGATCCTCATGGTGACCATGAGGTAAGGAGCTTTGCTCTGCCACACCTTCCCTGCCCATGATGTTCTGCTTTTCTGCAGGCCTAAAAGCAATGGAGTCAGTTCATGGTGGACCAAAATCTCTGAAACCATGAATCAACATGAATCTTTTCTCCTTTTCCTTGTTTTTCTCATGTATTTTGTGATAGGAATGGACTAACACACTGAGTCTTCAGTTAGGAAGACTCAGCTTCAAAAATTACTCAATTTTTTTTTGGCAGTATTCATTTCCTTGTGGTTATAGAACTGAGTCCTCTGTTTTCCTAGAGGTTATCAGCTAATGGACAATCTCAGCTTCTAGGGCTCACTAACCATTCCTTACTATCTGCTTCTCTCACAACAAGGAAGTCAATTTCAAACTTATCTTGGGGAGAGTCTCCTTATCTACTAAGATACAGTCTTACATAACTGAAACATAATCATAAATATTACCTCCATCTCCATGTCAGATTTTCCAGAAATCTCACTTCAGAAAAAAAAATTATTTTCAGAACAGGACCTGCTGGTCCTCAGGGTAAAGTTGAGGCACAGTGAAGTTTAACAAATCAGGCAAAACAGCCCATTGACATACCTGAGACTAACGCCAAAAAGAGACCAATACTTTTGAGTTCCTTGAGTACGCCGTAAGCTAAATAGTGTAACCCAGAGAACAAAAAGTGGGAGAGGATGGATTTAAGACATACTCTAGTACTTGTCTTCAATTATTAAAAAAAATAATCTGGAATAGATGCTCATATGCATGACGTAGAGAACTGTGTGGTCTGGAATAAAGGGAGAGCAATTGAATTATATTTGGACTATAGATATCTTCACTACTTTGCCCAAGAAAGGGCCACCTTAGGAACCACAGGGATAGAACAATGGACAATGGATGCTAATTTGATTTTTATATATATATATATACATACATATATATAATTTATTAGATTAGCTTACACAACCAGAAGTTAGATATCCCACATGGACACCTGAGGGTAGAGAGTGGGAAGAACAAGTAGCTACACAGTCCAGGATGCTGAAACAAGAAGGATGAACCATGTTTTCCTAGTCCTGCACCAAAGGTTTCTGGAAACTCACTAGAGAATCATTGGCAGAGTTCACTTTGGAATAGTGAAGGAGATGGAGTCTGATGTCCTCAGGCAATCACAGCAGCAATCAAGAACCTGTTTAAGAAGTATTAAGCTTGCATCTACTGCTGCTTTCTTGTTCTTCCAACTTTTATTCCATCCAAGCCTCCAACCTATTGGACAGTGCTGCCCATGCTTAGGGAAGATCTTCGCTGTCCCACATGCAAATCATTCCTAGATATACCCTCAATGACCCACCCTGAAGCCTCTTAATCTTAGGCATCTCTTAAGATTAAGATTAATCCATGCAATTAGACAATTCATGTTAACCATGACAATGTCTTATGCACCAAACTAAATGGCTAAATATATCAATCAGATATTTCTTTATTTAATTATTTTTTAATTTATATATGGCTGTGGAATGTATTACAATTCTTATTACACATAGAGAGCGCAATTTTTCAAATCTCTGGTTGTATACAAAGCATATTTACACCAATTTGTGTTTTTATACATGTACTTTGGATAATCATGTCCATCACATCCCACCATCATTTCTAACCTCATGCCCTCTCCCTTCCCCTCCCACCCCTCAGTCCTATCTAGAGTTCTTCTGTTTCTCCCATGCTCCCCCTCCCTTCCTCACTATGAATCAGCCTCCTTATATCAGAGAAAACATTAGGCATTTGGTTTTTTGGGATTGGCTAACTTCACTTAGCATTTTCTTCTCTAACTCTATCCATTTACCTGCAAATGCCATGATTTTATTCTCTTTTATTGATGAGTAATACTCCATTATTTGCATATGCCACATTTTTTTTTATTCGTTCATCTATTGAAGGGCATCTAGGTTGGTTCCACAGTTTAGCTATTGTGAATTGTGCTGCTATAAACATTGATGTGGCTGTGTCCCAACAGTATGCTGTTTTTAAGTCCTTTGGATGTAGACTGAGGAGAGGGATAGCTGGGTCAAATGGTGGTTCCATTCCCAATTTAAAACCCCTCAACTTTTAGTCTTTTATACAAACTTTTATAGTGACTATTAATATGACTGATCCAACTGCTTACCATGCCTAAAAAAAACTCACTGTTATTTGACAACCTATTTCAGAGCAATGATTTCAAATTCTGATATATATATATATATATATATATATATATATATATATATATATACACACACACACACACACACACACATATATATATATATATATAAATTTATTTATAAATAAATATATATATATATATATATAATTTTTTTTACAACTGTCACTATCACTAACAACCTCCAATCAGGCTAATGCCTGGACAAATTGTAGGTAACAGAGAAATTGAACATAATAGAGAAAACTCAAGAGATGTCTTTGAGCATACCATAGTCTAGCAGGCCATGGAGGCAATGAGGAGCTGAATAAAAGCAATCATCTGGTTCTGCTGTAGGCATATATAGATGTTTTTATTGGTGTGCATATAGAATTGGTGTGTATATAAAATGATGGTTGCATTCTAGCATATGATCAATTTTACTCTCCAATACTTCCCTCACTCCTCCTGTTCCTTTCCTCTACCCTAATATTCTCTCCTACTTTCACAGTTTCTCTTTTTTTCCCCTATTTTTCCCCACCACTTCCACTTATGAAAGAAAACATATTATACTTACTACTTATGTGTGTGTCAGTGCAGAGGACCTGCTCTTGGTACCTGTATAGTGATATTGATTAAATCCAGATGGTTTCCCAACTATAATTATCCCAATCCAGAAGCTCTATTAGAATCTCCCACTGCCTTCTTTAATGGAACACGAGAGCCCAGCTCCTCAGCTCCAGCCCCTGCAGTAGGTTATGATGTCAGAGGTTTGATGAAAATGGTATATATTTGAGAAAGTGAAGGACTCCTATCAAGGCTACTGCCTTTCTAGGTCCAACACAGAAGTGGTGAACAGGCATAAATAGATTAATTGCAAAACCACTTCCACTGCACAGATTTTCCAAGCATCTGAACCCAGGTGCTTTAGGGAAGGGTGATTGGTGGTATGCTGAGCAGTGAGAGTATATTTGTACAGTTAGCATGCTGATCTGTCCCCAGGACCAGCACATTTGAGACCAAGTCACTATAAAGAACTGCAGCAAATACAGAAACAAGTCTGAGATAAACTTTCCAAATTTGCATTTTTTTCCTGATTATTGTATTTTTTATTCCACTCCTCTTCTAGCTTTCTTCAAATATTATTATGAAATATTTTAAACATAGAGAAGAAAGCAGGGAATAGTAAGACAACATCCATAAAGATAAATCTCAGAAATATTGCAGCGAATATGGTAAGTTGGAGAATAATATATTGAGCATAAAATTTATATATATATATATAGTTTGAAAGCTTACAAAATATTATGATGCAATGTTTATCAATATGGATTTTTACTTTTTGACATACTAAATCAATATTTTTTAAAAAGAAAATTTAAAATTTTATGGTACAGTAGAAACACTCATGTTCTTTCTCCCTTCAGAAAGTAATACTATCATAATATTAAGTTTACATTTTTGCATATTTTATGATATTTTACATATATAAATATTCATATAAAACATAGTACACATCTCTGCTTTTCAGATTTGACATAATCAGCATTTTACAAGAAAGCATACATATCATTATTTCCAAGATTTTTTTCTGTGTTTATTCATGTGGCCCTAATGCATGCTTTTTACTGAGTAATATATACTTTGTTATCTTTATTAACATTTACATATTAGTATTTTGTCCTATGGAGGAGAGATATCCATCAATATATATTCTTGTTATGTGTTGAAATTTCAAGCCCTGCTGCAATGGACATTGTCATCCATATGTTTTGGACACACTTGTAGGAGCTATAGACATTAGCTACAGGGAAGACTTCGCAGTTCTGTAGAATAAAGCACTGTAAGTACTGGTATCAAGAGTCAGTATATGAGGTCGGTACTATGGTTACTGTTTTCAGCTTAGGACAAAGGATCCTGCTGCAGGGGTTTTCAATATCCTTAGCCACAAATCCCATCTGGTGAGGGAGGTCTGATATACCTCTCCTTACTTCATAAATGGTCTTAATTTTCATGACTTCAAGCTCTTCCTATATGTTGACATCCTCCTATCCAGTATCTCACATTCAAAATCCTGAGTCCTAAGAAGCTGGTTTATTAGTTTATTCATTCATGCATTCAGACCATTTCACAGAAAATATTTTTTAACCTGTACCAAAAAAATAAAATTGACATATTGGAAATTATATCTGCATCTGTTAAATTTCGTTTCCATTTTTTTATTCCAAAAACAGTCCTTTACTTTCTTCTTTGTCCTCAGTTCTGGTTCTCATTTGTCAAGTTCTTTCTTCTTCTTATAACTAAAATAATCTTTTTAATTTGAAATTAAAATTTTGATGGTACTCCCATTTTTAGTTTATGATATTACTCCCCCAGTAGCTCTCCATTGTTTCCATGACCCCAACAGACATATGTGTCTCTTTACCCACCACTGGTCTGTGACTCATTTCCACAGGGAATCACATTACATGCTCCCTGCAGTTCCTTCTATAGTCTTCCACAACTTTCATTTTAACTGTGTAGAATTTTTCTCCCTATTCTTTACCTACCTATCTCTTCCATATCTTTCAAGGTTGACCTTCTCAAGAAGGTTTTTATGAGCTATGAATTATGGTCTAGTGTCCTCTTTTGTTTTTTCTGTAGATCATTCTCAGTACTTCTGTCATGCCCCATGCATTGGTAGTTTAATTCTTTCACCCAGGGGTATTAGAAGCCAGGTCTAGTGTTTTATATCTCTACCTTCCTACCACCTAGAATTGAGGTCAATTCATAATAGATCCTAATCTAATGATTGGACACACATGATGAAATGATCTCATGATCACATAGTTGGATTGAGGTCAAGTCCACACCAGGTTTCTGTTCATCACCATTCAGAGACTGTCATTTTCCAAAAGGACTATCAAAAAATTTCAGTGTCATATGATACTAAGATTGCTAAGGAAATCTTTCTCTGTTCAAAATGTCATTTTGGCTTTGTTGACTAACTGCTAAAATCTGTAATCAGGAACATAAAGAGTAAATGAGTGAAATATGAATAACTGTAAAAAGAGGGAATGGTGATTGATATTCTCCTTCTAGTACATACATTTTCACTGAAGAAAGAGGGGCAGTATCACAACCTCTCCTTGTAGCAGGAAAGGAAGTAGAATAGAAGACCTAAAAGTGCTAGGAACTGGGTGACAGGTAAAATGCCTTGAGATAATGAAAGTCAACTCCATTGGTTTTGCCCTAAGCTGGCACCTTTTTGAATCATGTGTGTCAATGTGCTTCCTCAATTTTTTTGCTCGTTCCTGTTCACCCTTTAACATCCACATCCAAAGAAGCCGTTAACACATTAGATCTTTCCTCAAAGAATAATTAGTACATTACAAACACATTCATGAGTTGCATCTCATATAATGAAAGATGTGTATAAAAATAATTTGTTGATCAAATAATCACCATGAAAGTATGATTGTGAATGCTTTCTGGAAGGAGATGATGATTGGTGTTGGAAGTACAAGTGGCTGCAGGTTCATCTTCTCCTTCCTCATTCTTGTCTTAGCTATCTCTGCTATTTTTGTGACATCTTGGTTGCTTCCAAGTTTATGCAATTATGAATAAGGCTGATATAAAAAGGCATGTGCAATTGTTTGTAAGAACATAAGTTTTTACTCCTTGTGATAAATACCAAGGGATCAGACAGCTGAATTGTACAGAAGACTATATTAAATTTTGTGAGAAACTGACAAATTATCTTCCAAAGTGGCTGTATCAGTTTACATTCCCAGTAGCAATGGATCTTAATAATAAGTTCCTTATTCTTCACAAGCCTTAACAGTGTCAGCGTTCTAGATGTTGGTCTAATAGGTGTGTAGTGGTGTTTTGATGTTTTAGTGTATATTTTCCCTGACGACATCTGATCTTGAGCATCTTTTCATTTTCCCATTCTTAATCTGTAAATCAACTCTGAAGAGATCTTTGTTAAGGTCTTTGGCCCATTTTTAACTAGGGTTGTTTGTTTTCTTATTGTCAAAATTTAAAAATCCATGTATTTTGAATAACTGCTTTTTATCAGATATGAATTTTGTAAATATTTCTCCTAGTCTGTAGTTTGTCTTTTCATTCTTTTTTCTTTCTTTCTATTTTTTGGTGTTAGTGCTGGGGATTGGACTCAGTGCCTTGTGCATTCTAGGCAAAGCACTCTATCAACTGAGCTATCCCCAGCCCCTGTCTTTTTATTCTTTTAATGGTGTTTTCCAAAGAGTAGAATTTTGAAATTCAACTTATAAATTCTTTTTCTCATGAGTCATGCCTCTTAAAACGCAATCATCAAGTCTATGTTTATTTAGATATTCTTTAACGTTTTTATCTAGGCATTATGTCTTTACATTGTGTTGATCTTTATAGCTGTGTACTTTCATGTATGAGATTTATTTCAAAATTTTAAATAAAAGTTCATAAAAAGGAAAAAAATTCAAAGAAATTTTATTTTAAAGGATAAAACTCAGTAAGAGAACAATATCAACCTAATATGGGGAAACTGACATGTTGAATAGGAAGGGTTAAAAGAAAAGCCTATTAAAGACTGAAACTTTCCCAATCTCTAGTTAAGCAAGTTATCTCTCTACCCTACTTTACTCTTTCCTCTTTTCACTAAACACACATGCACTTATATACACATTCACACACTCATATGCACACAGTACAGTTGTTCAGCATGTATTATTTTTACATCCTTGCTTTTCATGAAGAACATTAAAGGTGAGGGTAATTGAACAATTTTTAAGATGGGTAAAATGAAAGCAGTTCTTGATAGCTTGGAACTAACATGCTACTCTCAGGTATATTTTGATATTTATGTAGTAGAAAATAAACAATTTCATAGAATACCAACACCAGACAAGGCCCTCTGTAATCATGATGGATCAAACCCAAATTATCTCACTTTGTAATCAGGTCTGAAAACACACAAAAAATTAACATATTTCAAGTCACAAAATGACCACACCTCCCATTATCCTTAGTAATGAGTGACTTAGTAATGAGTGCTACTGCTTTAACAATAGCTTTAGTCTCATCCTGTTTTCATTCCTAGATAATAATTATTAATACAAGCAATTGTATAATTAACCACATACAAAACAATTTCTAAGATGTGCAGTCTTAATTACTAAAACTCTCTTTAAACTAACTGATAAAACCCTAAGTCCTTCAGTAATTCTTTGCTAATTCTTTTGTTGTGAAGGCCCATGAGTCTCCATGTTATGTTTTTTTTTTTTTCTCATTGCAACAAACAAAAGCACTGAACTTATTCAATGACAGGTGTCTTTCTGGTCATCTTTGGCTGAAGGGCTCTGACAATGTCATATGTATAAGCTTGCTTTAGGGATCATTTTCAAGTGGTACAGTTCTATATTCTATTTAAAGGTAGAGAAGAGAAAACACAACAGGGCAAGTTTTGGGATAAAGATGAAAGACATTTCAAGAGTGAGAGACTTCCTATTGTGCCAAGCAAGTTTCCTGAATCTTTACCATCCTCAGGGATTTGCTTCCTGTGCTGTGGCAGACGTACCGTGTCTAAATTCCATGATATATAACAGTTTTAATATTTCAAAAAAACCCTATAATTCCATCTTTAAAAGGATTGGAAATGGAATTATGACTTATTGCTTAATGATGTATTTTTGAAATGTTTTTGCTTTTGTTTAGGGTACATGGACAATTTTCCAAAGTCAAATGTGCTCACAGTGAATGTAATGCTGTTTGTAGTTCCCTAGAAAACAGCTTTCTCTTTTTTTCTTTCTCATCTCTTAGCTCTGAAAATCTCTTGAAAATGCATCTGTGAGTCCTTGTTTACTGACACATGCTGTGTGATGAAGACATCCTACCCGTTCGTTGGAGCATTAGTTCTTCAAGACGAGGAGGAGTAATGAGGATGAACAAGATGAGATAAATGTGAGCCTAGGATGATGAAAGAGAAGCAGGGAGACTCAGAGGTGTGGTGGCCTCAGTTAATGGTCTGTCATGCTTTGAACTCTCTGAATTTCACTGTGACTAAACAATTCTGAAGCTAGAGCCAAGAAACATGCTCAGGCACATTTAAGAATCCTAAGAAAATTGATAAAAAAGGATCTATTTTAAAATGCATAAGAAAATTAATGTAAGGAGAGAAACAACACAGGAGGATGCATAGGGGAAAAGAAAGATAAAATTTGCTGATGTTTTTATCATATAACCTAGTCCAGCCTTATGTGGTGATTTTAATCCATAAGTTAAAATAATTTGACATTCCTCCCAGGAAGAAGTGGATTCTGCATTCCCTCTCCTTGAACTTGGTCATGCTTTTGTGACTATTTCAATGAGCAGATTGCATTGGAAGTGATGTTGTGTGACTTCTAATGTTAGTTTAGAAAAATCCATTTAGCTCCTGCTGATTCATCTGGGAAAATTCACTTTGGGAGCCTTCAAAGCCATGAAAAAAACCAGAGTTTCCTGAGGAATTCACCGGGGAAAGCCCACATGAATAGAAAATGAAGAGAGAGGAAGAAGCTCCAGGTCTTTGGGCCTTGCATTACTCAGTTTTGCATTGTTGTAGGGATATATCTGAGGTTGGGTACTTTGTAAAGAACAGCAGTTTAATTAGCTCACAGATTTGTAGCCTAAAAATCTAAACAGCAGATCAGTGGTCTGGGGAGGACCTTTTTATCTGTCTTCCATCTTGACAATGGCCTGTTTGTAGGAGCACATGCAAGAGGGAAATATGATAAAATAGGAAGCCAGAGTCCAGGAGAGGCCACTCTTCTTTTTCACACTTAGAAAATATGCCAATTCTATTTCACATAATTAGCATTGTTCAAGATGTTCAATTTAGGTAATATATTCAACTGTTTTATTTATTTAACAGAGATATATTATGTGAACTATTAGCAGAAATAATAGTAGTTAAAAATTATTTAACACCAAATGCATTCCATTCACAGTTCTTTGCCCATTAGGATAGTCAGCTTCTAAGATGATGTTTGATAATCTGTAGCCCCTGGTATTTCATATTCTTGTATAATCTTCTCCCCTTAAATAAGAGGTAGATTTGCTGGCTTAACTTTATAGAATGTTATGTGATAAAAAAAATGATGTGATGTCACTTGTGTGATATTTGTGAAAGACTCTGACTTTGGTCTTGCTAGCAGATTCTTTTCCTGGATTTAATGAAGTCCGTTGCTATATTGGACATTCCCACATGGCAAGGAACTGAGGTTAGCTTGCAGATGAAAACTAGTAAGGTAGACCTTCAGTTCAAAACCTCATAAGGAACTGAAATTTTGAACAATTAAAAGAATGACTTTGGAAGCAGATCTCACCCTGATTGAACCTTAATTGCAACCTTTAAAAGATCTTGAAACTGAGGACACAGAGTATTTTTGGAATGCAAAATTATTTTATTGCATTATTCCCAGAAAGATCTGCAATGTTGCATTTTTACTACAAAGTTAAATGGTTGAATCAGTAATAAAATCCATATGCCAACTCCAAGTTCTAATTCTGTGGTTTATTATAGGCAATGAAAATTACTGTTCTTTTGTCTACAAAACCTGTTCATGTGAATGGTACTATGATCTAATTCTTCCCTCCAACATTGTAAAGAGCTTGCTTCTGTGTTTAACTTTCTAAAACTGCTGGACCTTCATTGTAGCCAGTTATACCTACACCTGGACCTCCCTGCAGTAGGAGTCTTCTCTTGAATAACAGCTTCATTATTTCACAAAGTCCAGTACTTGCTCAAAATAGGCATCAAGTAAATGGCTAAAACAGAACATCCTCCTTGCCACATTCAGCATTATTTCTCTGTTCCTGTTTGAATGTCCATACATGTGGTTATCACTGCTTGAGTTCCTCTCTCCATTTGGCTTCATATTGTGGAATGCAGACTGATTCCACCAGGGAATTGGATCTCAAGGTATTTTGTTATAGTTGCTTCTATCTCCTAGCTCAGTGTGTTTGCAGGAATCATTTCTGCAGATTCTATTAGCTTTCTATGGTCCAAATCTTAGGGTGGTTGATATTTACAATAAAAATAACTGAAGTGCACTTTTTTAAATCATGAAATTGGCATGACAATGTGATTGGATAAATGGGTATGTTCATTTCACCAGAAATAAAACTGAACAAATTGCTGCCCATCAAGTATAGCTCTTGAACAACTACCCTTAGAGAGATGAGAAAACACATATGATGACTGAAAATTATTTCAGGAAGATATAAAAAGAAGCATTGGTTCTCTTGACAAAATATGGATGACTGAAAAGGATGTTAAGTGGGTTATTATTCTCCACATATTGAAAGGGAAGCAGTTTAATGTGGCGCACAAAGTCTAGGTAACTTTGTTCTGGTTTTAATCCACATACTAGCCATGTGATCTAGCAGATTTAAACTCTCTCACCTTCAGTTTCTTTTATGAATATAAGGTTCAAGTGTGTATACAAAGATAAGCTGACTTCAGAATTACTGTGAAAGGTAAATATGAAAACAGCTCATTATGTCTCACAAAATGGTTAATAAAGTATAAAATTTTCCCCAAAATTTCCATAGTGAATCATCTCTGCAAAGCTTTATCCTCTGTACACTGAATATTCCAATGAAATATCCAATTAATTACTATCATTTGAAATGACATTGGAAATAAATTGTTTCTAAAATAACTAGGGAACAGGTGATGACGTCATTTGTGATAGTACACAAATGAGGCAAGAAAGAGTGCAGTGATAAACTCATGTTTCCTCCCTTCCATCTAAATTTCTGGTCCTACAAGTTCATAAACATGGCTCTTCAATTTAGGTCCAAGAATCAATCATGTAGTGTATCAATATGGCAGCTGAATAGGTTCTCCAATGCACTTTCCAAAAGACACACCAAGTTGGACATCTACCCATGAGCCAAACTACCAGCACCAACAACTAAGAAATTCAAGTGAGAGATCACAGTGACTCCTCTCAGTATAACAAAATTAAAAGATACACCGAAGAAAGAGTTTCCCACTTCATACCCATTCTGCAACTCCATGAAGCCCAGCACAGAGATACCTCCTGCTTGGAGGAAGGATAGAAATTAATTATAGACCTTAGACTTGAAGACTACTCACAGACTATCACAGTGAAACCATGTTGAGCAAAGCCCTATGACCCTTACTGCCAGACCAATATCTGAGAACAGAGCCTCTTGAAATGCATTTGGCCGGTGACATTTGGCCTCCTTGACCTCTCCTCCAATATCTGGTAGCAGAAGTGAGAGCAGGACTCCACCTGCTGGATATCAGGACACAAAAGCTAGCATAGGGCTTTGTGGTAAAGCCTACTGGTAGAAACAGCATGGTGAGGCCAAGCACTAATAGAAACTGAAAGCTCCATTTCATATGTAGAACTCACAGACAGAACCTCTAGACTGACTTTGGGAGAGATCTGTTTTCCAGCAGAACAGACCTGACTTTTGAGTATTCAGTTCCAGGCTTGCAGTGGGCCTTGGGAGAAACTGTTCTTTCTCTGAGACTTTACAGGTCCCTATGACTATGAGACTCTGGTACAACCTAGCTTAGCAACAGCATTGGTGGATAAAGGACTCTCTGAACATTTTATCTCTCAGCTTTGGACAGAATAGCTATTGCCAGGCCAGTACTCACAGATGGGGTTATATAAGTGTCTCAGCATCAGGCAGAACCCTGTGCTTCAGTGAGACAGTACTGTGATTTTGGCCTATATCACTGTCAGTTGTGGAATTAGCCTTAGTGTACACCTGATACTGTGCATGTCCTTATATCTGTAAGACTGTGGCATAACCCAGCTTGGCATCAACCTAGGTAGCCAAGTATCAGCTTTACTAATCCCATACCAACTTCAGCACAGTGTGGTACAAGACCATATTCACTGCGGGTATGTATGACAAGGTAGTAAGTCAATATTTGCTGTGGAACTTAGTGAAGAACTTGTAAAACCTAATACTGGGTATTTCCTAATAGACCTCATCCCTGGGCTTGCCTGTGGATGAAGCCTCTGAAACAACTCCTGTGTTAGGGGAAGACATGTGGTCCTTGTCTGTTAGACTTCTATTTCTTCTCTTTTTTCTTGGGCCATGAGTTTACCTCTGCAATAGATGTATGGGCTTTGATCCAAAAACCAGTGTTGTGCTGATCTCCGTGGGTTGTGAGATCAGGCTGTGACTCAGCTTGGTAACATTAGTGGTAGATCCCTTATGATCTTATCCAGAGCCAGGTGGAGCTTTGCAGTGTGTGACCACAGACTAGTAAGTGTGGATGAAGCAACCAGACCTAGCCTGGCCCCAGGGAGAGGCTTGTGGCACAGACTACTCTCTTGTTTGTTTCTGAACAATATACCAATAAAATAACAACCCACCAATCAAAGACCCCTCAGAAATCTGGATCTGGGTATCATCTAATGCTGAAATAGTGGAGATGACAACATGGTAAGAGAAAATATGCAACCTGCTAAGAGTTTCTGAAGAGACAGACACAAAATCAGATTAGAAAACTGGAATACCCAATTCTTCAGTGTACAGATTATGTCATATGCCAACAAGCATCAAGAGTCTTCAGGAAACCATGATCTCACTTACTACTCAAAATAAGATTCCAGAAACTGATGATAAAGTAATTAGTATGGGGGAGAACAGAGAATCTAAACTAGCAGTTATAAGAAAACTCAATGAACATGAAAAAATGGAAGAATGTTTCAACATTCTAACAGAAGCTTAACAAAGATATGAAAGGAATTTTAAAAAAACAATCAGAAATTGTTGAGTTGAAAAATGCAGTCAGCGAAGTTAAAAATGTCATTGATCAAATCAATTGAAGGATAAATCAAACAGAAGAAAGAAGTAGTGAGCTTGAAGACAGACTATTTGAAAATACACATAGGGAAAAGAAAAAAAATAATAAAGATGAATGCACAAAGCTTATGGGAAATTTGGGGCAGTATTAAAAGAGCAAATATTTGCATTATTGGGGTCCAAGAAGGTTTTGAGAGTGTCAAAATGTTAAAATGCTTATTCAAAGAAATAAGATGATAAACTTTCCAAGACCATAGAAAGATACATATATCCAAATACAAGAAGGACAAAGATCATCAATCAAATGTAACTCAAACAAGTCTATCCCAAGACATATTATAATCAAATTCTCATGGGTGGAAAATAAAAAGAATTTAAAAGATGTAAGAGAAAAGAACACACAGGAATGTTTCACATTCACTCGACAGCTGACACCTTAGCAGATTCCTTATAGGCCAGGAGATAGTGGCATGAGATTTTTCAATGTTGAAGGAAAATACAAATGAAGAGTGGACTGAGAGTACTGTATTCTAAAAAACTGTCTTTTAAAAATGATAAAAGAAGAAAGAATTTTCCAAACAAAAGCTGAGAGATTATATCTCCACATACCTATTTTACAAGAAATGCTATGGGAAGTTTGTTAAAGCGAAAGAAAGAGATATTAATGAGTAAGAAGAAAACATAGAAAGGTATAAAACTCACTGATAAGAGCAATTATAAAAAAATCAGAATGCTACAATATTTTTCAGCTCAGTGCTTAAATCACACCTTAAGTATAATGAATAAAACATAATAAAAAAGTTGACAACATAATATCTAAGTGATAGACAATACAGTAAGATATGAAATGAGATATTAAAATTTCTAAATGTGAAGAAAAATGGAATGAGACTGGACAATATTTTTTGAGTACATTTCCTATTGTTCTTTTTTTATATTATCCTTATGATATTATAAATTTGCTATCATCTCAAAGTAGCTTGTTATAATCAAAACACATTTTGTAAGCTTCATTGTAACCACAAAGCAAAATTCTTTAATAAACTAACCAAAATAATTGAGAAAGAATGAAAGCAAATTACTATAATAATTTATTTAGGCACTTAGAAAAACTATAAGAGAAGGAGAAAGAAAACAAGGAAATACAAAAAAACTAGAAAACAAGTTACATAATAGATGGGATAAAACCTTACATATCAATAATTACTTTAACTATAAATAGATTAAATTTTCCATTTAAAAATACAGAGTAAATAAATTAACAAAAAACTATATCTTGCTCACAAGAAATTCACTTCACCTTGAAGTGCATACATAACTGAATGTGAGTAGATGTGATGTTATTCTATACAAATGAAATGCAAAAAAAAAAAAAAACACAAAATGAGAGCATTCAGAACAATGTAAGATAAAAGAGATTTTAAATCAAAAGCAACAGAAAGAGATGAAAAAGTTTATTGTGAAAAAGTGGTCAATCCAGCAAGAGCAAATAACAATTGTCACATATATGCCCCAATATCAGAACATCCATATATATCAAGTATCAATAGTCTTAAAAGGACAGGTGTATTTCAATACAATAATAGCTGGGGACATTATCACCACACTTGCATCAATATACAGATCATCAGAGTGAAAATAAACACATAGCAGAATTAACTTGTACTCTGCCAAATTAATGTAACTTCATATCTAGAACATAGCAACCAGAAGCATCAGAAAACATGCTTTTCTCATCAGACATGGAACATTATCCAGGATAGATGTTATGATAGGCCACAAAACAAATCTCAACAATATTTTAAAATTTGAAATCATATCAAATATATTCTGATGAAAATGCAATAAAGCTACACATCAATAACAAGAAAAACCTTGAAAACTGTAAAAAACACATGGAAATTAAACAACTTACTTTTAATAAAAATTTTTTAAAACTAAAATTAAAACAAAACTTCTTCAAACAAATGAAAATGAAGATATCACTCACCCAAAGCCCAAGAACATATGGATTTATTCCTGAATTCTACCAAGAATTTAAATAAAAACAAAAAAAAATAGTTTTTAAGTTATTCCAAAATGTAGAAGATAAAGGAATTCTTCCAAACACATTTTATGAGACCAGCATAATCCCTATTCCAAAATCAGATAAGCAGATAAGAACAGAACAACAAAAAGGAAGAAAAAGAAAACTACAGGAAACTATCTTTGAGGAACATAGATGTAAACGTCCTCAACAAAATACTAGTATAACCAAATCTAATAACACATTAAAATTATTCACCATGAACATGTGAGCAAGTAGAATTCATCTCAGGAATGCAAGGATGATTTTATATATGCAAATTGATAAAGTTGACACAACATATCAACAGAATAAATCACAAAATCCATATGGTCATCTCAATTAATACACAAAAGGCATTCAATGAACGTCAACAACAACATCCCTTTTTGATTAAAAACATTGAACATACTTTATATACAAAGATATGAAAAATTGTGCTCTATATGTGTAATAAGAATTGTAGTGCATTCCACTGTCATGTATTTAAAAAAATAAAATCAATTAAAAAAAAAACATTGAACAAATTGTATGTACCGGAATGTACCTTAACATAATAAAGGCCATTTATAATAATCCAATAGATAACATTATATTGAGTGGGAAAAGTGTTGAAAATCTTCTAAAATATGGAACAAGGGGGCCTATATACCACTTTTATTCATTATAATGCTGGAAATCCTAGCCAGTGCAATTAGGTAAGAAAAAGAAACAAAGGACAGCCAAATTTGAAAAGAAGTCAATGTTGTAGGATACAAAATCAGTAGCATTGCTATATGACAATCATTAGTTATATAAAACACAAATCAAGAAAGAAATCCTATTTTCAGCAGCTATAAAAAAATTGATAAAATACCAAGGAATAAATTTGACCAAAGAGGTAAAATACATCTCCAGTGAAATTTCTAAATAATTGAAGAGATAAATTGAAGAGTACACAAGAAAGTATAAAGTCATCCTTATGATTAGTGTAGTTAAATACCCATACCATATCCAAAACTACTTACAGATTCAGTAGTATCCCTGTGAAAATGTTAAAGGCATTCTTCATGGAACTAGAAAAATCAAGTTTTAAATGTCTATGGAACCATAAAACTTTCAGAACCAAAATAATTTTGAGCAAACAGAACAAAGCAGAAGGCATTATGATACATGACTTCAGAACAAAGTTGTAGTAGTCAAAAAATCATCACCTTGTCATAAAAACAGACACATAGACTAATGAAATAATTATAGAGAGACTAGAAGTAAGGCTATGCATCTATAGCCAACTAATTTTCGGCTATGGTGCTGAGAGCACACATTGGAGAAAGGACAGTCTTTTTAACAAATGGCATTGGGAAATTTGGATATCCACATGCAGAAGTATGAAGCTATACCCCTATCTCTCATCACTTTCAAAAATAAACTGAAAATGTGGTAAAGACTTAAATGTGAGATCTGAAGCTGTGAAATTACTTGAAGAAAACAAGAAAAATAATTCAGGATTTTGGGATTTTTGGGATAAGATTGTAAAATCACAGGAAATAAAAGTAAAATTATACAAATTTTATTAAATGAAAATATTATTCATAGTGCAAAAAATAAATAAAAACTACTGAATTGAAAAAATATTCATAACATATACATCTGATAGGAAATCTATATCCATTATATGTAACTAACTTAAAAAATCAATAACAACAACAACAATAGCGACAAAACTCTACATAACCTGGTAAAAAACTAGGCAATAAATCTAAACAGACATTTCTCAAAGGAAGCTATATAAATAGCTAACAGGTATTTGAAAAGATTCTCAATATCACTCTTCATCAGGGAAATGTAAATCAAAACCATAGTGAGATATCCTCTCACCCAAGAAAGGATTTGTGTTATCAAAAAGACTAAAGATAACATGTGCTGGCAAGGATGTAGAGAAAAGGAAACCCTTATATACTCCTAATTGGAATGTAATTAGTATAGACATTATGGAAAAGGATCCTCAAAAAATTCAAAATAGAACCACCACATGATGTAGCAATCCTATTTGGGTATGAAATGAAATCAGTGTGTCAAAAAGAGATCTAGATTTCTATGTGCATTGCCACACTATTTGAAGCAAAGAAGAAACGGAAAGAATTTAAGTGTCTATCAACTGATGAGAGCATAAAGAAAATGTGGAGCATACACACAATGGAATACTAAGCAGCCATAAAACAGAATGGAATTCTATTATTTCCAGCAAAGTGGGTAGACCTGTAGATCATTATGTTTCAGGTACAGAAAGACAAGGACCACATGATCTCACTTAAATGTGGACTCTAAAATAAAGTTTACATAACTAATTAAAAGAAATTTAAAAATTTAAAAGTTAAAAAAAAAGTTGAGAGAAGAATGATGGTTACCAGAGGCTGTGAAATGGGGTATATTCATCAATAGTTACAAAGTTACAGTGAGATATACCCAAGAAGCTCTTGAGTACTATTGCATGTTATGGTGACTACAAGTAATAATTATTTACTGTACATTTAAAAAAAATATGGGAAAGGAATTTGAAAATATTGCTACAAAGAATTGATACCTATTGTAGGAGAAAATATGTTTAACCAGATTTCAATTTTATGCAATGTATACTATATTGAATATTAAATGATATCCCATTAATATGTAAAATTTTTATGTTTTTATATAGCATTTAAAATTAAAATTAGAAAGGACTCAATACCTTAATGAGAAATATGCATTATATTTCTCCTTAGCTGAACCACATGCTGGAGGATGCCTTATTATGAACCCTAAAATTCTGGAGAAAGATGATGCTGAACTTAGATATATGGATACAGGCCATAAACAAATCAAATTTAAAACTATATGTATTCCAAAGATGCAGAATATTGACCTTTCTTATTTGAGAAGTGATAGAAGTTTCTTGCAGAGTGGTACTAGCACGTATAATGGGAAGTTAGAAAATTAGACTAAAGATTTGCTACTCTTAAAAATTCAAACATCTCAAGGATGTTGTGAGATAAGTGTTCACAACAGTCTGTACTAGTCCTTCTTCAGTGTGGCATGTAGACAGAATCACCAATGCATTTCTGTTTAAACCTGCTAATGACCGTGGTCAATATAAATGGCATTAACAGTAGGAGGATACTAGAAATATTTTTTGTTAAAGGTTTCCAGCAGGACATACCTGATTTGGCTACAGTGCTAATTGTAAAGAAATATCTGTGATTATAATAAATTCTTGGGACATCATTGGATAACTGATCGGACATAAAAAGGAAGGATATTGGTATAGAAATAGTTTCATTTGCAAATACAATTTCTGCCTATATTGCTCAAGATTTCTCTGGTACTATGAAACAAAATTATTTCCTTATACAGGCAATAGAATTATTTAAAACATGCATAAGACAGTTTAGGATTTATATGGGAAAATACTGGTTTGAGCATGACTGATTCTCATGTTTTCCTTTGTTACCAGAATTTGGTGTTTAGTAAGAGTTATTTGTGTGAGACGTTTGCATCAAATTAACCAATTGTATTAAGAGAGCATTAAATTCGTACAAGTAAAAGGCAATTTAGAAAGCTAGAGAAAGCTACGGGGATATAAGAAAAGTATTACAATACTAATATATTAGTTAACTGCATAGTAAATCACATGCAGTCCTAAGAAAGCAAACTCTTTATTGATTTTCAATATTTACAATCAACCAGGAGATAAATAAGAAGGATAAAATTGGTAACTAAGAACATAGAAATATTAACATATGCTTACATAAACTCAGGAAAAGGTAATAAAAAGAAGACATGGCTCTTCTTTGTGAGACTGAGTATACTACAAGAGCACTTAGTAGGTGCACACATAACCTTGGCATATACACATATATATGTGTGAGAGACAGGAGAGAAAGACGGTAGGTAGAGAGGAAAAGAGAAAGACCTAGAGAATGGAGGGAAAATAAGACTCTTACCATTCATCAACTTTTACCAAAGTCTGCTAAGGAGATAGAGACATGACAATGAGATGTAATAATCTGTAATATCATCAGAGCATCTTTTTTCCAATTATCGTAGTTGCAGAAATGTTTGCTAAATCCTCTTAATTCACCTGTATTCAGACTCTATATCCAGAAAGGAATTTTACAAAACTGAATGACCAGAAAACAGGACAAGTGAATATCAAAATCTCAGTGAAATTAATAACCTGACATTTAGGTATATATCAAATTCTCCTCTGAATATGATACTAGTAAATGATTTATTTTAGAACAATAAAGAGAGTGCCTTCATTTGGAGAAAGTGGAGCACTGTATTACCTAGTGTTCACGTTTCTCAAGGAGATGGTAAGGGTGAAGGAAGTAAGCCCGACAGAGTGCCTTTCAAGTCTCTGCTCGTATCATATTAGCTAACATCTCATTGGCAAAAATAGGTCACATTAGGAAACCTAAAGTCAAGTCATGGTGAAGTACACTTGATCTATTAGGTGGAAAAAAATGTAAAGTTACATGGCAAAAGGAATGGATGAGGGGGAGGTGAATGATTCAGGCCAATGGAGTAAAATCTGTGACATATCTCGGAACTTGGACAGTTCCTTGTATATAAGGTAAACAAATTAGTATTTGTATAAGGTCTACAAATTAGCATTCTTCAATAGACTTTCATTCTGCAGGTTCAAAAATTATTTCTTGCCCAGACTGATTTCTCTTGAAATAATGCATGCTAACAGATGAATTGGAAAATGAAGAAACATTAAATTTTAAATGCAATATGAAGATACATTTTATTTCTAATCCCCTGATAAGCAGGCAGGAGAAGTCTATTTGGGCCATGCAAGTCAGCATTTCACATATATTGACTTGGTAATACTAACTAATCTGTATTTAAGTAAACAAAATAAATAAAATTACCCATTTTAAGAAGTGTGTTCTTTTTCATTTTGACGAGAAGAGAGGCCTCTGCAAGAATTCTGTTTCAGCATATGCAGAAGAAAACCATGTATCTCTAAAGCTTCTGAAGTAGGACTGTTGGGATGTATGTGTATGGTGGTGTGTGGAGTGGGTGGGCTATTCAGGTACTCTGGAGATGATAGAGTAATAGGAATGGTTGAGATTGAGTCTATAAATAAAGTTTGGTTTTAAAGAAGGAAGGTAGCCCATGTCTATGAAGAGTAGAAAATGAAAGAAAAATACTTGGAAGGTATAAAGAATAAAAACAGAAAAACTTAGTCCTTGCAGAATTGATTGCCCTATGTCAAGTCATTGCATTAACATATGGAAATAGTATAGATTACAGGTAGAATTAGTCCTGGAAGAAAATGACTGCTATTATGGGAGAGTACAAAAATTTCTCAAACACTTCGTAAAAGTAGAATAATTTTGTTTATGTTAAAGCACAAGCATCAGGAGTGAAACCAGACTTAAAAGAGTCTTTGACCCAACATCTAGAGTACACATACATAATTTGATCTGCTAATTACATTAAAATAAACTTTAAAAATTACTTATTTAAATCTGTGTGACTGTAAGCCCTCAAAAATTAAATAGTGTGTGGATCTAGAAATACCTGCATTCAGGTATTGTCAAAAAATAGTTGGACAGAATAGCTGGAAGAATGAGGACTGAGCCTAGGTTTTGCCACTGTGATCTAAATTGTGGTTTGAAATGGGGATTTAAATTGATTTAGTTTAAATCAAATTCACTCTAGATCCTGCTGTTTGGGCCTGCAACATTATATAAGGATTCTTCTGTAATATGTAGAAATATCAAGCATTAGCTGATGTAACCAGGAAACAGAGTGCTATAAATCAACCGCCACACTGACAACCAAAGCATGTTTTCCCAGTGACTTTGAAAATGGATGTGTTAGTTGTAAACACAGTAACGTAATGGTATGTATATTTGATCTATCTCAACGAAGCCTTCAAATTAACCTTGAAAAACACTTGCCACGGCATCTTTCATGTATCACAGCATGATTTTCAGGAATAGAAGCTTGCATGTTGTCCACTACATTTTAAAAATACTTCTTCAACAAATTTGCTTGAAATATTGCCTATAAATACCCATATTAATAAATGAAGGCCCTGTCCTTAAGGAGAGGAGACACACATGATAATAATTACTATTACAACAGTAAGAGTATGTACAGAAGATTATGGAAGCACAGAGGAGCAGCCCCTAACCTAACCTCACTAGCTATGGGAAGCTTTCTAGAGGGGCTGATAGTTGAATTGAGCCTTTAATGAGACATAAAAGTTAGACATATGAAGAACAGGAAAGTATATTCCTGGCAGAGGGAAGAGGATGAACAAAGGTACAAAAATAAGAAATAGTTTACTGTGTAGAAGAGATACTTATATAGAGTCACTTGGGTGGGCAGCATACTGTCCCTGGCAGAGGACAAGACTGTGAAGGTCAACTAATAGCCTCTTAGGCCATGATAAGTTCTGTGCTTTGGCAAATGGATTGCAAAGTGCTTCGTTCTGTACCTTTACCACTAAAAAGTGTTCTAGGAATGTACTTTTAAAATAAACATTTAATATAAACATTGTATGTGTCACCCAAATATTGTTGAAAACAGTATAAAGTATTCACACACAAAAATACACATTTTAAAAGAAGATACATTATAAATGGAAATTCTAGTATTTTCTTTTTCTACAACAATAATTTACCACATTTATTACTGGAAGGTACTGAGATGCACCCCCATTGAGGATCAGTGTTCTAGGCATTAGAGTAAGGAAAAGTTATTCAGCAGGGAATCTATTTGTTCACTCATAGAATAACAGATGTCAGAGACAAGAAAGTCAAATTCAGAAAGGAGACAGAATAGTTAAGAAAATAATATTGAGAGTAATGCTGGTAATATGAGCATGATTTTTTAAATAATTTTTTAGTTGTAGATGGACACAACATCTTTATTTTATTTATTTATTTTTATGTGGTGCTGAGGATCAAACCCAGTGTCTCACATGTGCAAGGGCAGGCACTCTACAACTGAGCCACAACTCCAGTCCCATATGAGTATAAATTCTGAGACAGAAAAATAGTATTGACTTTGACAATTTATATATTCATAATTGAGTGTTAATTAAATTATTCAGTTAAAGAATCCAGAAAGAATGCCAGGGCCAAGTTGAGAAGGTCAGTGTTTCATTTTTATAGTCCTTACTCTCCGTCCAAAAAAAAAAAAATCCCCAAATTTCTTGTAGAATTACTAGCATCAAAATGGATTGAGTTTGCTGGGTACACTTGTTTACCAAAAATTTAAAAAAGCCACATAATTCACTAAGGAAGGAATAAATGAATATTTGAAGAGGATAAAAAATGGCAAAAGAATAAAAGTCTGGGTTATTTGTCTTCAGTAAATCTGTCCAATTTACTCACTAGATGCCAGCATACATCTGACAAGATTCAGGAGTTGGCCATAGGTAGTGAACAAAGATAGTTGGAGGACATAGTAACTTTTTTATTTTTTAAAGCCTTCTTTCCTGGATAGTTTTTCAATTTCAGAACTGGAACTCAGGAAAATTTAGAAAGAAATCTAAATCTAAATCAATCTCTATATACCTTCTAGAATTCTGAAATCATCTATGGTGTTTGAAAAAGCAACACCCAACCATAAAAGCAATTTTTTATTTAATAGCCTTTTATAAAGCTTTTTCTTTACAGAAGATCAAAGTCCTTTATAAATGTTCATTTCAAACTGACAGCATCTCTGCCACAGAAAATACATGAAGGTAGGCTAATTTCATTGAACGAGGAAGGAGGTTAAATGTAGAAGAATTTAGAGTTGTGATTTGCAGCAACATCTTTCATCAAACTTCTTTAATGATGTGGAATATTTTTTAATGGTATTGAAAATACTAATATTTTCTTATATGTTCATGAGAAAAGGGAAGTAATATCTTATGGATAAAAGAACAAGAATAGACCAAAAAGGGATAATGGGTATGTAGGTGATCAAAATCTTAATACTGAGGATTCCTTATAGTCACAGCAGACAGGCAGCTCAAGTTTCAGCAAATAGAGCTATCTGCTGGATGTTCGAGGTGTAATTGTTCTCATTCACTGATAAGAAAAGTGTAATTGAGAGGTTAAGATCTATATCCACTGTCTTTCCTATCCTCTACTATCCCCCCTCCCCATGTTTTGAACAGCCAACAATAAAAAATAAAAAAAAAAAAAACAAAAAACAAAACAAAACAAAAAAAAAAAAAAAAAAAGATCTATATCCACAAATAGTGAGTTATTGGTGATGGAATGAGAAATTGGGCCAACTGTATTTTACAGTAAACCAGAGGTAGGTGTCACAAAACAAGGTTGCTGTTCAATAACTAAATTATGTTTTTGATGCTATCTGTTTTTCATAGATTTTTTTTAAAAAACCCATTTCTTAAGGAAACTTTTTTTATGTAATTGTTATTTATCTACACCTTTAAAGCCTTATTAAATAAAACCAGTGAACTTAAAATTTAGCTAAACTACATATTAACTTTTTTAAAAAATCACATGATCAAATACTATATAAAATGTTTTGAATATATAGATCTATTTTATTCACTATGTAAATATTGAGAAACAAGACTAACATTGGTTAAGAAAATTTCTGGTGTTTTTCGCATAGTAGACAATACTGTAAATCCTAAATACAAAAAATTGAGTGAAAAGATAAATAGGTAAGGTCAATATCCTGCCCCTTTTGGGATCAGAATCATCATCTTCAGAGATGTTATAAACTCTTTAAAAGTAGTTTTGGTTAAACCAATAACTCAGGTCTTCAGAGCTTAAGTGTTGACATTGAAAAAAATGATTTGGTCCGATTAAAAATCTGAAAACAAGGACATTTTTGGAGGAAATGATTTTAGAAAACTATTTCTGATGCCAGTTTTTGGTTAGAACAACAGCAACAGCAAACTGCAGTTCCTTCATCATATTTTACTTCATATTGCTATTCTTTGTGGGATACTTATAAAAAGTAAGGGATATTTGTAAATAACTTTTCCTGTGCCAAGGGCAAATGAATATTCCATTAAGTATTTTTAATGGTAGAAATTCATATTTGGTATCATTGGAAGTGAAGTCTGGCATGCAATATTAGAGGATAGAATTAAAAATAAAATTGTCAATTCTTGTCATACACCACTCACAGTAACGTTCTCACTATTTGTTTTCTACTTCGAAATAATTTTAAATTAAAAATGTGCATATTCCAACCACTATGGAAATCAGTAGGAAGGTTTCTCAAAAGACTAGATATGAAACTACCATATGACTCCGATTTACCACTCCTTAGTGCTTATTCTAAAGAAGTAAAGTCACCATGCTGCAGAGATATATGCATAACCATGTTTATAGCAGCACAATTCACAATAGCCAAACTATGGAACCAGCCTATGTGTCCATAAGTGGATGAATGCAAAAAGAAAATGTGGTATATAGGCACAAAGAAGTTTTATTCAACCATAAATAAAACTGAAATTATATATTTTGCAGGGAAATGGATAGAATTTGAGACCATTATGTTAAGTGAAGGAAACCAAGCTCACAAGGTCAAGGGGCATACATGGAAGCTAGAGAGGAAAAAGAAAAAAAAAAGGTGGAGGCAAATCTCATGAAAATTAATGGGAGATCAGCAGAGTAGGGAAAAGGAATCATGGGGAGAGAAGGGGAGAGGGATAGGGGAAATACTGAGGAATCATGTTAGCCCAATTATACTGCTATGTTGTGTGCATATACAAAAATAGAACAACAAATTCCACCATTATTTTAAACTATAATGCACCAATAAGAATAGGGAAAAGTTTAAAATAAAACAATAAAAATTATGAACTTGTATGTGAATAATCCTTAAGGCAGAGATGTACTCTCAACATGACTCTAACATTTGGTTTATTGGCAAGAGAGGAAGTTAGAGTATATGTTATATTAACTCAGGTAATTTTGAAAATAATTTTCTTTTGTGGCTCCTTTTGTTAGTGGTACCTGTCTGAACAGAGGGGTAAATTTACTTCAGGAAGAATATGAGTCGATCTTAGAAGCTCAACCATAGAACACGGTCTTCTTCTTAATTTGGGTAAAGATTTTTGAGGACCGTTTTCAGAGTCTTGTCACCTACACTGCATTTAAAGCTTATTGGAGGAAAGCCCCTTGAGATGAAAGAGGAAACGAGATCAAGGGATATTGTTGAAAGGGATATTGCCTTAGTTTGTATGGTTTGCCATAATAAACCCAAGAATGGATAATTTGTAAAGAACAAATATTTATTTTTTCACAGTTCTGTAGGCTGAGGAGTTCAATATCAAGAAGTCAGCAAGTTGAATAGCTTAAGTGACTGAAATTTATTTTTTTTTCAAAGTTCTGGAAGCTAGCAAGTCCAAGAGCAAGATGTGCACCAATTTGTAAGTTAGACTTTCCTTCTGGCTTTCAGATGGCCACTCTCTCACTCTTATCTTCATCTGGTAGCCAAAGTGGAAAAGCACAGTCTGGTGTCTTTTTGGATAAGGGTACTAATGCCCTCATGGAGGCTCTTCCCTGAGAACGTCATTTAAGCTTGACAGCCTCCGGGATTCCATCACCAAATACAATCACACTGTGGGGAATACAATCTAGTCTGCAGCAGTCCTGCATGAAGAAAAAGAACATGTGCATTTAGTGCTACCACTGCTAATTATATGACTTAGAACAAATCACTCTATCAGTATGAAACTGTTTTGGCTGTTCCGTGAAATGACAAGAGGTGTGCCTGATTACCTGCATGATGTCAGAATAGCTTGATATCCTCAATCTATCTGTGGGGAGTAACAAAAATGGGCACTTAAAATTTTTCTCAGACTCTTAACAAGTTTTATGACTTAGATATTAGGTGTCACCTGAAAGTTTATGTGTAAAACAATACAAGAAGGTTTAGAAGAGAAATGATTGGGTTATGAAAGCCTTAACCCAATCAGTTAATAAATCCCCTTATGGGATTAACTGAGTGGTACCCATAGGCTAGCAGGGTGTGGCTGGAGGAGGTAGACCTTTGGGGGCATGCCTTTGGGTATATATTTTGTATTTAGTGAGTGGAATCTCTCTATCTTCTTTCTGATCATCATGTGAGCTGCTTCCCTCCACCACACTCTTCCACCATGATGTTCTGCCTTACCTTGAGCCCCAAGGAATGGAGCCAGCTGCCCATGGACTGAGACCTTTGAAACCATGTGGCCCTAAATAAACTTTTCCTCCTCTAAAATTATTTTTGTCAGGGCTTTTAGTCAGAGCAGTGAAAAAGCCAACTAAAACAAGAGATTGACTTATTTAATCACAGTTGGAATTTTTTATTTTCTTTCTTACATCATGATGGTTATTTCAATGGCAAATTGGATGTAAATATGTCTGGAATCTGATATCTGACTCTTAGTATCTGTTACTGTCTCAGTCTATAGATTGGTTTTCTACTTTTTCATTGATATAAGTTTCTCTTGACTTTCTCATCACCACAGATAATTTACAAGGTTCTGTCAATGATATAAACAAGTTTTTCCTAGCTAATTACTACCAGGGACATTTGTCAATACATATTCAAGGTATATAATTCCTTAAGATTATGTCTTAAAGTTCCCCCTTGGACCTTGGACATATTTGGATAAACTTTCAAGTATCTGTGTGGGAATAAGTTAGGGAAGAAAACATGCATGATAAAATTTTATGTCCTTTAGAGAAGAAACAACACTTTCTTTCTCATTTCCCGGAATATAAGTTCCACATCATAGACTTGGGCTTAAATTTGCAGAACAACTTCTACTTACCTGCCGTGGAAACTTAAAGAAGTCAAAAGAATTATTTGAGCTTATTTCTGATTGATGAAATATACTAATATCATTTACACTGATAATTTATCAGTGTGAAATATAATAATTGACAAAGTGTGCCCTGAATTATTTCTTTTCTTCAATAAATAATAGCACCATCTGATTTTTATTATCATGATAATTTTTTATTATCATCATCATAATCATAATCATCTCTTGAAGATACAAAAATTCTAAGGCCGTAGGAAATTCTATAATACTGTGAGACCCTGGAGTACCCCTAATATCAGAATTTTGTGAAAGTTGGATATATGTGATTGGAATTGAAGACACTGGCATTTTTACCAGAGAAATAATTGAACATTTCTGGTTTTCTTTTTTTCTAGGTTGAAAATTTTCTAGGTATAATTTTTTTTTTGGTTTTATATAACAGAAAAATTTGTATAAAGATACATTTTTGGGGTGCCTTTTCATTTTTGTATAGAGAATTTTCTTTTTAAAATTTTTTTTAGTTGTAGATGGACACAATATCGTTATCTTATTTATTTATTTTTATGTGGTGCCAAGGATTGAATCCAGTGCCTCACGCATGAGAAGCAAGTGCTTTACCGTTGAGCCGCAATGCCAGCCCAGATAGAATTTTCTTTAAAGTGAAGTCAAAATATAACACGTTCACATATTAATGGTGGACTAGTTTCATATAGATTATATTATTTATTTTGTTAATATTTGGCTGGAGGTAAATATTCTATACATGTTGTATAGCAGTTTCTTTGAACTAGCACAGTTTCAGAAGTTAGAGATTTAAGAAACTTTTATCAAGACAGTTTTACTACCTAACAATCCACCAACACATTTTAGAATGTATTGGGTTTTTGCTAATAGTCATCATATTTTCCTTTCCCACAGCAGGTGTTTCTTGGCTCTTCTCTGCAAGTACAGCCTCTATCCAGTCAAGGGTAATATTGAGGTGTTTAAATCCTCCATATCTTAATTTAAAAGATTTCAACTTTGTGAAATCAGCTAGATTTGACTTGTTAGTACCTAACTTCTAATGATCAAGCCTTGCTTTATTGCTGGAGCATGAGTTTATGATAGTGTTCTGATTCTTATAAGTGTGTGTGTGTGTGTGTGTGTGTGTGTGTGTGTGTGCATGTGTGTTTCTTAGAAGGTTGAGGTTTTGTTTATTTTATTTTATTTTATTTATTTTTTGTACCAGGGATTGAACTCAGAGGGACTCCACCACTGAGCCACATCCCCAGCCCTATTTTGTATTTTATTTAGAGACAGGGTCTCACTGAGTTTCTTAGTGCCTCACTTTTGCTGAGGCTGGCTTTGAGCTTGCAATCTCCTGCCTCAGCCTCCTGAGCCTCTGGGATTACAGGCGTGAGCCACTGTGCCTGGCTAGGGTTGAGATTTTTGTCTTCACAAACAATATATCTCCAAATTTCTCACAAGTATGCAGCCTCTGATGGTTATTACACTATGACCTGCTCATAAATTACACAATACCAAACTGCTTACCACCATCACAAACACTCAAGATTCTCAGATTTGTTTAGATGTCTAGACAAAACTCTTTTCCTCCTTGACATGGAACATACTTTTGTAACATCTGTTAAACATACTTGATTCCCATTCTGCACACTATGCTATAATTTATCCTACATCTTTACCCTGGTCTTGTCCTCAGTGTTGTTTTCTCCTCTGTGTATATTTCTGAGCTGAGATTCCAACCCCTGCCAATCTATTCTCCTGTAGTTAACAATGTTTTGCCATAATTTAGTCATGCTTTCAGGTATAGTTGTGTTTCACATGATTTTTCTCATAAACCAATTTTGAATGAAAATTTTGGATATATCACTGGGAAAGGATAAGTAATGTGATTTGAGAAATGGGATTAAATGAGGGAGAGTAAGTTGTAAATATGTCTTGTTTTATGGAACTCTAAAGTGGAGTTCAGAAAAAACACCTTACATTGCCCAAAGTCCAAGGATAATGAGGAAACCCTTGGAGAAGATCTAGAACAAACGTAGTACATGAAGACAAACACAGTTTAGCCCAGCCAAAATTAACTGAATTTGAGATGGTCTTTAGACATGTGTGATATAGAAAAAATACTGATTGTTGTATATCATTGATATTTTCTGGTGATTTATTTTATTGTATTATATTTAACTCTATTTACTACAATATTTTAAACATAGTAGCTATTTAAATGCTCATTGAAAAATAAACAAAAGGCATCATTTAAACCAACTCATTAAATAAACACAAAACAATCATCATGGGTGTTAGTCCCAGGACCCCCCGATACCAAATTCTGCATCACTCAAGTCCCTAATGTAACATGGTGTATTGTTTGCATATAACCTACACATTGTGCATGTATTTTAAAACATCTCTATATGTATAATACCTAATACTGTGCATATGCTATGCAAATAATTGTTATACTGTATTGTTTAGAAAATAATGAAAAGGGCCTATACATTTTCAGTACAGATGTTACTGTTTTTTCAAATATTTTCAATTCATGACTGGTTGAATTTGAGGATGTAGAGCCCATGGATTCAGATGGCACTTTGAGTAGAGGTTTTTCACTACACTTAATTACCATAACCAAAGATAGGAATTTTAAAGAAAATGCCTAAGTGTGTTGATCTACAATGTGTCTCCATCACATAAGCAAGAACTGAACAAAGTTGTCAGAGAGAGATGATGATGTTACCCATGGTGGCAGAGAAGAAAAATGTAGTTTGAATAATAAAACATATAAGGTTAATTGTGGATGAGTTTAAGTTATTGGATGCAACATACAGTTCAGGAAGATGAATCTCAGAGTAGACCAGAGTGGAGTGTTAGGAATGTGGTTCCTAGAGCATTAGTTCTCAACATATATAGGTTTCACATAGGAAGAGGCAGGAAAAATAATTCTTGAGAGGAAAAAACAAAGAGGAAGTTGTACAGATAGCAAAGAATGGCTTATACTGGTGGTAAAAGGATTATTTTTGGGGATGGACCAAAAGCAAAATGAGAAAATTTTACACAGTGGGAGTAGAATCAGATACTGGAAAATATCAAAGGGCAGAGTCTGAAAATGGTCTATAGGAAAAAAAAAAAACTCTTAAAAAAGTATATGTGCTACAAAGTTATTTTCTCTATTAAAATTTGAAGTAAGTTTAGAAAAGCATGCAGAGGAAGTTGAAGGGTTAAGACCAAATGATACTTGGGTATATCTTGATTTGCAGCCAAATTCTTTTTTTTCTGAACTATATTAATTATTAAGATCCAATCAATCCTGTAAGGTAGGCGGGCCTGCGACCCACCGGCAGAAGAGGAGCAGCGGCCTGCTGAGAGACAGAGCCGCCCCCTGCCCCCGCGCCTGCAAGGTAGACGGAACTGTGACCACGAACAGAACAGGCCAGACCTGCAACCGACAGACAGAACAGGCCCAGTGGCCTGAGGAAGGGTAGAACCGCACCCCCCCCGCGCCTGCAAGGTAGGCGGACCTGCGACCCACTGGCAGAACAGCCCCAGAGGCCTGCAGAGGGGCAGTGCCGCTGCCTGCACCTGCAAAGTAGGCAGAACTGCGACCACCGACAGAACAAGCCTAGCGGCCCGCAGAGGGACAGAGCCACCGCCCACGCCTGCAAGGTAGGCGGACCTGCTACCGACCGGCAGAGCAGGCCCAGCGGCCTGCCGGCGTGGTAGGCACATTGCCCCAATTGGAGGAGGGGCAGAGCCGCCACCTGCGCCTGCGAGGGAGACTTTGCAACTATACAAGACCAATATAAATATATAGGGGGAAAATTCAATAGCACAACAGTTTCACCAAGTAGAAAGGAATGCGAACAGTATGAAGAGACAAGGTAAGAAAGGACCACAAGCAATGCAGGTCAACTAAACGTTAGAAGAGTTAATAGCTGCAGCAGATGGAATGTCAGATAAAGAATTCAGGATATACATGCTTCAGATGATCTGGAGTCTCAAGGAAGACATCAGACAGCAAAATCAGACAATGAAAGATCACTTCAACAATGAATTACATAAACAAATCCAAGAAGCAAAAGATCAACTATACAGGGAAATAGAGGTTATAAAAAACAAACAAACAGAAATCCTAGAAATGCAGGAAGCAATAAACCAACTTAAAAACTCAATTGAGAATACTACCAGCAGAGTAGAACACTTAGAAGATAGAACATCAGACAATGAAGATAAAGTATTTCAACTTGAAAAGAACATACAGCTCAGCAAGACTGTTAAGAAACCATGAGCAGAACATTCAAGAAATATGGGATAACGTCAAGAGACCAAATTTAAGAGTCATTGGGATACAGGAAGGGACAGAGTTTCAAACCAAAGGAATGAGCAATATATTCAATGAAATAATACGAGAAAACTTCCCAGACTTGAAGAATGAGACAGAATCCCAAATCCTAGAAGCCTACAGGACGCTGAATGTACAAAATCATAAGAGACCCACACCTAGACACATTATAATGAAGATGCCCAACATACAGAATAAGGAGAGAATTTTAAAAGCTACAAGAGAAAGGAAGCAGATCACATTTAGGGGTAAGCCAATCAGGATAACAGCTGATCTTTCAACACAGACTCTGAAAGCTAGAAGATCCTGGAATAACATATTTCAAACACTGAAAGAAAATGGGTTCCAACCAAGAATTGTGTATCCAGCGAAATTAAGCTTCAGGATGGAAGATGAAATTAAAACCTTCCAAGATAAACAAAAGTTAAAAGAATATGCAGCTAGAAAACCATCTCTTCAAAACATCCTTGGCAAAACATTACAGGAAGAGGAAATGGAAAATAACAATGAAAACCAACAGTGGGAGGTAGGACAGTAAAGGGGGGAAAAATAATCAAAGAGGAAAACAAACCATGTTTACTAACAGAAATAAACAAATATGGCTGGAAGAACAACCCATATCTCAATAATAACGCTAAATGTTAATGGCTTAAACTCACCAATCAAGAGACACAGGCTAGTAGAATGGATCACAAAACAAGACCCAACAATATGCTGCCTACAGGAGACGCATTTGATAGGAAAAGACATACATAGGCTGAAGGTGAAAGTTTGGGAAAAATCATATCACTCATATGGACTTCGGAAACAAGCAGGAGTATCCATACTCATATCAAATAAAATAGATTTCAAGCCAAAGTTAATCAAAAGGGATAAAGAGGGACACTACATACTGCTTAAGGGAACCATACACCAACAAGACATAACAATCATAAATATATATGCCCCAAACAATGGTGTAGCTATGTTCAGCAAACAAACTCTTCTCAAGTTCAAGAGTCTAATAGACCACCATACAATAATCATGGGAGACTTCAACACACCTCTCTCGCCACTGGACAGATCTTCCAAACAAAAGTTGAATAAGGAAACTATAGAACTCAATAACACAATTAATAACCTAGACTTCATTGACATATATAGAATATACCACCGAACATCAAGCAGTTACACTTTTTTCTCAGCAGCACATGGATCCTTCTCAAAAATAGATCATATATTATGTCACAGGGCAACTCTTAGACAATATAAAGGAGTAGAGATAATACCATGCATCCTATCTGATCATAATGGAATGGAACTGAAAATCAATGATAAAAGAAGGAAGGAAAAAGAATACATCACTTGGAGAATGAACAATAGGTTACTGAATGATCAATGGGTTATAGAAGACATCAAGGAGGAAATTAAAAAATTCTTAGAGATTAATGAAAACACAGACACAACATATCGGAATATATGGGACACATTGAATTCAAAATGGATCAAGGAGCTTGATATCAAATCAGAGACACGCCGTCTGATAGAAGAAAAAGTTGGCTACGATCTACATACTGTTGGGTCGGGCTCCAAATTCCTCAATAGGACACCCATAGCACAAAATTAATAACTAGAATCAACAAATGGGACTTACTCAAACTAAAAAGTTTTTTCTCAGCAAAAGAAACAATAAGAGAGGTAAATAGAGAGCCTACATCCTGGGAACAAATCTTTACTCCTCACACTTCAGATAGAGCCCTAATATCCAGAGTATACAAAGAACTCAAAAAATTAGACAATAAGAGAACAAACAACCCAATCAACAAATGGGCCAAGGACCTGAACAGACACTTCTCAGAGGAGGACCTACAATCAATCAACAAGTACATGAAAAAATGCTCACCATCTCTAGCAGTCAGAGAAATGCAAATCAAAACCACCCTAAGATACCATCTCACTCCAGTTAGATTGGCAGCCATTATGAAGTCAAACAACAACAAGTGCTGGCGAGGATGTGGGGAAAAGTGTACACTTGTACATTGCTGGTGGGACTGCAAATTGGTGCAGCCAATTTGGAAAGCAGTATGGAGATTTCTTGGAAAGCTGGGAATGGAGCCACCATTTGACCCAGCTATTCCCCTTCTCGGTCTATTCCCTAAAGACCTAAAAAGAGCATGCTACAGGGACACTGCTACATCGATGTTCATAGCAGCACAATTCACAATAGCAAGATTGTGGAACCAACCTAGATGCCCTTCAATAGACGAATGGATAAAAAAAATGTGGCATTTATACACAATGGAGTATTACTCTGCATTAAAAAATGACAAAATCATAGAATTTGCAGGGAAATGGATGGCATTAGAGCAGATTATGCTAAGTGAAGCTAGCCAATCCCTAAAAAACAAATGCCAAATGTCTTCTTTGATATAAGGAGAGTAACTAAGAACAGAGTAGGGTCGAAGAGCATGAGAAGAAGATTAACATTAAACAGGGATGAGAGGTGGGAGGGAAAGGGAGAGAGAAGGGAAATTGCATGGAAATGGAAGGAGACCCTCAGAGTTATACAAAAGTACATACAAGAGGAAGTGAGGGGAAAGGGAAAAATATTACAAGGGGGACAAATGAATGTCAGTAGAGGGGGCAGAGAGAGAAGAGCGGAGGGGAGGGGAGGGGGGATAGTAGAGGATAGGAAAGGCAGCATAACACAACAGACACTAGTATGGCAATATGTAAATCAATGGATGTGTAACTGATGTGATTCTGCAACCTGTATATGGGGTAAAAATGGGAGCTCATAACCCACTTGAATCAAAGTGTGAAATATGATATATCAAGAACTATGTAATGTTTTGAACAGCCAACAATAAAAAATTTAAAAAAAAATCACTTATTTTAAAGACCACATTACTCAAAGGATGTTCAAAGAAAGAGTTCATTTAAGCTGTTAATCAAGAAAAATAGAAAAAAAAAAGCTGTTGTTGTTGTTGTTTACTGCCATAAGGCAATAGTTGCAATTTGCTACTTAAATGTTTTACCCACTTCTTAAGCATGGTTGACAGCTGGATTCTGCAGACTATAACCCCAAATTCAACTTTATGAAAGTTTCTTATTTTGGGTAACATAAAATGATACAGTAGTTATTAGCAAATTAGGTGTTATTAAATTGCTAACAAGAATATGGAACAGAAATTGATTCAACTATCTCAGTTATAATGCGTGTGTGTGTGTTTGCAAATGATATCTAAAAACCTCTTAGAAATTGACTTTGAGATAGTTCCCTACCTATCACTAACACCTGTCTCCTTATATATTCATTATATTCCTGTAAAGATGTTTCTGTTGCTTTTAATTTCAAAATTATTTTCTTAAGATTATGGAACTTTATAACTGGGAGGAAGAAACCTTATAGAACCACATCTCATCATTTTCAACATAGAGACAGTTGTCTCAATGATGAGGCGGTGATGGAGGTAGGCTGGAGAGCTGCTTAATTTAGTGTTTCTTACTTAATGATGCCACTGGCTAACCCTTAAAAGCTTGAATGTCAAAACCAACCCTAACTTCTTCTTTCTCCTTGTTACCTAGTATTAATTCTGAAACTGAAAAGTTTGTGACTCATTCTGTAAACTACTTTTGAAAGTCTCTAATTCAAACCCCCAACTACTGTTACCTGGGCAATCTCAATAGCATTCTGTTATGGTTTGGATATGAGGTGTTCCCAAAAGCTCCTTGGTTAATGCAGAGATATTCAGAGGTAAAATGATTGGATTCTGAGAGTTCAGACATAACAGGACTCTTTGTTTTTACCCCAACACATTTCTGTCATCTTGTGCCATACATATATGTAAAAGTAACTACGAATCATACTGCTTGTAACTGGGCAGATATGCCCCAAATTTCCCAACTCTCATAATACCTAACAGCACTAGAATGAGTGTTTTATAATACAATCTTTGAACAATGAAAAAGCCTCATTTATATTTAATATATATCATGATAGAAAATTTGTATAAGAACATAGGTGAATATATATACATACACATATATATGTGCAATATGACAGATTGTCATCATGAATGGTTACAACTTACAACATTTTGGTATTTTTGAAAATAAACATACAGAATACTTCAAAGAGTTGCAAAGAATTGTTATTATAATTATTATACTATTCTCTATCTATGTTACACTTTTCCTTTTTTCTGACTTTAGAAATTAGTTTCTTTTTAAGTCCTAATTTTAATAATTACAACATTTACTTAAATCTCAATTGATATTTCATAGTTTATCTCTTTTCATAAACTAGTTAATATATATCAAATGATTCCATGGAGGTTTTTTTGCTTCTAAATGTTGAGCTATTGCTAAAATATGGAAAGTGGTTCATGGTTATGGTTAAGAGTTTGGGCTCTGCAGGAAGACTGCCCATTTGTAAACATAGTTCTTCTCCTACTTTGCTTATGACATTAAGCAAATCTTGTAACCTATGGATGGATATCTCACTTTTCCCATATAAAATAATAATATTATCCCTAGGGTTTCTGTGAAGATGCATATATATACACACCTGTAGAGATACAGAGACTCACATACATATGTACATGTACATCTGACAGCCACCATTCAGTAAGCATCAACTATTATTATTATTATTCATAACTAGCTGTTCTAAAACTTTAAGTCAGATATCCCCTTGAGCTCTTTATTCTCAAGTTCTATTTGAAACTTTAAAAATATTCCCAAAGAAACTTATTTTTTTGCATGACATTTTAGTGAAATATGCTGTTTTATCAGAATAAAATAATATCAAACTATTTCAATAATAGTAGATCCCATTGGTTAACTGTTATAATAAAATGATTCAATACTTGAAAGTGGTCAGTTGTTACCACCTCTAGGAGAATAGGCTCCTTACTGAAGAGTCTGCTAAGAATTTTGATTTGACCTCTTCATCATGATTCTTCTGCCACCTGGCAGCAACTTTGAATGGTTTCAAGGAGGAATGAAATGGTTGGGACAGTTAGGTGTCTGAATATTGTCTTTCTGTCTGTCAACTTTGTACTTGATATTGGAGATTATCCCTTGTACTGTAGATACATTCTACAATGGTTGCTTTGGTTGAAAGAAAAAGGAAAATATCTTTGCAAGCTCTTGCCACAGTCTGGCTGCAGCAAAATAACCAGGGGGTGATGAGCAACTTGTGTACCTTGATACAGCAGGAGTGGGAGCCGTTTATTGTAGGACAACAGAGGTATTTATACATTCCACACAGCTTATCTTAATTAACATAAACTCGATACAGCAGTCAACCAATAAGGAATTGCCACACTTAATGGCTCCCTGGTGTTACTTCTCAAACCACTCCCTCTAGTAAAATGCCAGGTGCTATCCAGACTTGTTTACAGACTCTTACATTTCCCCCTTTTGTTTAATTTAAAGAACGACCATAGTGGCTTTTACACAAACACCACAAATAATCTGCTATAAGCAGAAGGGGAGGATACAAAATGCCACAATACCAAGCCAATTGATGGCTCCATGCAAGAAGCCCTTAGAAAAATTATACCAGCAATGACATCATTTGCAAAGATACTGAGTTACAATTTGTTGTAGATTACAGTTTGTTGTCTCAGTCCAGGTAAAGCAGTGTCTCAATAGATTAACTCACAGTCCAGGTAAATCACAGTCCAGGTAAGTTCTGCAGGCAGCTAGCTTAAATCATAGTCCAGGTAAATTCTGCAGGCAGCTAGCTTAAATCATAGTCCAGGTAAGTTTTGCAGGCAGCTAGCTTGATCCGAAGTCTTGTCCGTTTCTCAGCAACACTCGAAATTCTTCCATCCTCGTCCTCACTCTTACTGGGACGAAGGCAGGAACTAGCTTCCAGGTGTGGGAGAACCATTGTAGTTACTGGCCTTGGAAATGATCAAACTTCAGGGACGCCGGCCGTTTTCCGCCTGCAGCATCCCGGGCAGCCCCAGATGGCCCCCGGGGAGAGTCCCAGGGAGCGTTTTGGACTCAAACTGCTACCGGGCACAGGGAGCAAGAGCTTGGAGACCTAGCCTTCGGGTCAGGTCTGGATTTGGGCTCACGGCACTGGAAGAACCAGCTGCCGCCGCTTGGAAAGTCCTTGCTGCGCCATGACCAGCTCACGCGTGTGGCAGCCGCCTCGCCAATTCATGCACCCTCCGGTAAAAGTATTCAGTAATAGCCTTTTGTTGCAACTTTTTTTCCTGATAATCTTCTTCTGAACTTTCTTCTTCTTTCTGACTAGAGTTCCTGGGCTCTTATCAACACATGCCCTAATCGCTCTTGGTTCCACTGGGGTGCCTCCTTCCCTTAGTAATTTACTTAACACCACTTCCATATTCTCATCACAAAGACAATACAACATTTCAAGACAAAACAAGACACAAACATACTGCATCAATCTTCTCCATTTTCTCGAAATGGCCGTTTTTCCTCTCACCCTATCTGCCTAGGGACGAGCAGATTTGCTCCTGTCCTATCTAGGGACGGGCAGCTTTTTTTTTTCGTCACTTACCCCCAAGTGTCCCGGGGCTCCCTTTAATGGGCCACCATCCGCCGCAGTCTGGCTGCAGCAAAATAACCGGGGGGTGATGAGCAAATTGTGTACCTTGATACAGCAGGAGTGGGAGCCGTTTATTGTAGGACAACAGAGGTATTTATACATTCCACAAAGCTTATCTTAATTAGCATAAACTAGATACAGCAGTCAACCAATAAGGAATCGCCACACTTAATGGCTCCCTGGTGTTACTTCTCAAACCACTCCCTCTGACAAAATGCCAGGCGCCATCCAGACTTGTTTACAGACCTTAACAAGCTCTGTTTCAGTTGTTCTGTTACTATGCATCAGACTCTTTAGAGGGGTTGTTAAAATTGTGATTGCTGGGCCTTACCCCTAGAAATGCTGGTAAGTATTTCTGGGGTGAAACCAGAGGCTGTGCATTTCTCACAGATTCCGAGGTGCTGCTGTACTGCTCTCTGAGATCTTCCCTTTGAGAACAACTGTTATTCTCTCATCAAAATGTCATTTTACCTTTACATCATTGTCTGCTCTTTCTCATTATTCCTCTCCTGATGAGCACATTTTTCTGCTTGAGGGACTTGGGCTTCCGTTGCGCATAGTCAACAGTAGGCATTGAACTTACCCAAGATGGGGAGGAGTTATGTGGAAGTTAGAAGAATACTTTTCTCAGACAGGCTCACAGTTCCAACTTGACCTCCTTTCTACTCGGCTGGTACATCTTCTCTTGCTAGTCATCATTGTTTTGATTGCCCTCTATTCTTAACTCACAATCTAATAGTTTCTAGCTCATTTTCTCCTATTGTTCACTGCTACTTTTTATGGGGTTTCTCTGCCTGACTTGATTATGAACTCTTTGAAAGTAAAAGAACTTGTCATGTATCTTCTGTCTCAGCACAGTTCTCAGCAAGTAGATGTTGCTCTCTCTACAAGTTCCAAATGACTGTTAAATTTCTTCTGATATATATTTTAATGATATCAACTAAGGTGCAAACAAAATTTATGGGAATTAGAATACAACATGTGTATGGGTACCAGATTTGATAAATAAAAATATAGATCTTCAAGAAAGTTAAGTTTGAAATTTAGATAAGCAAACCAAAAAAATTAGTATATTTCCTATGTAGTATTTCACTTTTCTAAATGTTGTATGGGATATACTTACACTAAAAATCACTTTGTTTTTATGAAATTCAAACTTAGTTTAACATACTGGTTTATCTGTCAACCTTCGTGGGTTTTATAATTTGATTTTCAAAACTCTCTTAACTGTTTTTTTTTTTTAATTTAAAATGGAAATATATTTATTGATAGTTTAGAGCTAAAAAAGAAAATTAATTACAAAGAACACACATAAGACAAATCCAAGACAATGGAGTATGAAATTGCAGCAGAAATGGTAATACTTTTCACCCTCTTCCTCTCTGTCAGCACTACCTGCTCCAGCCCCTTCATAATCTTTCTCTTGGGCAGTCATGTCCTTGCAGGCCTGAGCAAACTCTCTTTCCTCCATCCCTTCCCCCATGTGCCAGTGAACAATGGCACACTTGGCATACATTAGGTCAAACTTGTAATTCAGGCGAGCCCAAGCCTCAGCAACAGCTGAGGTGTTGTTAAATGTGCCCACAGCGTGCTGTACTTTAGCCAGGTCTCTACCAGATATCAGTGGGAGGCTGGTAATTAATACCAAACTCGAAGCCAGAGGGGCACCAATCGACAAACTGGATAGTATGCTTGGTTATGATGTGGCAATGGCAGGATTCACATCTTTGGGGACCACATCACCAGGGTACAACAGCCATCAAGCCATATATTTACCATGGGGAAGAACACATTTCACCATCTGGTTAGAGGATTCAAAGCAAGCATTGGTGATCTCTGCTACAGAAAGGTGTTCATGGTAGGCTCCCTCAGCAGAGATGACAGGTACATATGTGGCCAGAGGGAAATGGATGCAGGGATAGGGCACTAGGTTGATCTAGAATTTCAGGTCAACATTTAGGGCTCCATCAAGTCTGAGGGACGCAGTGATGGAAGATAGAATCTGACGAATGAGGTGGTTAAGGTTAGTGCAGGTTGGGCGCTCAATGTCAAGGTTTCTGAAAAATATGTCACAAGTGGCCTCAAGGTCTACCGTGAAGGCACAATTAGAGTGCTCCAGGGTACATATCCTCCTCCCAGAAATATTGCCTCTTTTATATTTCACCATCCTTTAGCAGTATGCCTATGGAAAAGACACCTAATCTCTCTGATTTTATTTGGCATATCTGATGAATGGAGATAATGTATAAAATTGCCCAAGCAGGTAAATCATAATTTCTCCAGTAATCCTTTTTATTATTGTAAATAGTGCTTAGTGTATCAATATACACATGGTGACCATTGATATCTTTGTGATCGGTCATTGAGGAGAAATATATATATATATAACTGTGTGTGTGTATATATATATATATATATATATATATATATATATATATACACACACACATATACACACATATGTATACACACATACACAAACATACACACAGACACACACCCACACCACAAAGTTTATGGTAAATACACAAGGCATATTTCTGCCTTCTAGAAGCTAATCAAATTGGTAAGCTTTGGGATGTACTAAATCTAGTTTAACAAATGTTAACAATTTTATGGCTCCTGCCCCATTGGCCTCATAGTTAGAAGCCAAGTCTTTTGATAAGAAAGAGACAGTGAAAAGCTAGACCTTGGGTATTTCCTTGGATTAGGTTCTCTGTGATCAAACACCCCCCTACACACATGCACCTGCACGCGTACCGTACACACACACACACACACACACACACACACTTTGTTTTCCTACTATGTAATCACTGTTTCTCAAATTGGTTTCTGGGGTTAATTGCCTTGCCCATATATTTGAGCTAGCTGCTCTCATTGGCAAAGAATGAGGAATCTAACCATAAGGTGGTTGTTGAGACTTTTTATTTCTCTAAATCTAATATTATTCAAGAAATGTTTTGATGCAAAAAAAATATTAGTTAAAAGATATCTTCTAGTCATGCTTCATGAAATTGGAATTTAGAAATCAAATGCCTGAGAGTAAACTAGGAATACTGACATAATTAATACTGAGGCACCAGAGGCAACTTTTCTGTCCATCACTGTTTTCCCAAGGCAGTTTCTGTTCCAGAAAATATGGACAATTGTCAGGTTAAAGCATAAGAAGATAATAAAATACAGAAAGGTCAACTGCTTCAGCCAGTTACATATGTCTCAATGCCTAAATTATGACATAGGTTTCTTTCAGTTTCTGAACAACACATATGTGTCTACTAATACTAATTCTGGGGTATTTGACCTTCTTTAAAGCGTGAGTAATAATGATTTGGACTTTACTTACATTGAGAAGAGACCTCTGAATATTTAAGGGTCTGAAAAGTATCCTAGGTTCAAACTGTGATGGCTTAGTGAATAATAAGCTAGGAATTCCTACCATTTGCTGTTATTTCTCAGCCTACAGAGTATTTGGGCTGGTTTCTTAGGGACTGAGGTTTCTTCATTTTGGTTTCAGTCATGTCTTTATTCACGGGGAGAGCTGAACATTATTTTCTCTCTCTTTTTGTTCATAAAGTCATATGTCCTTCTCAGTCAGACTGTAATTGTCATTTCCCTTTCAAGTTTCCATTGCAAATTCTTTCGAAATGTGCTCAGTTGTTTATCGTGAAATTATTGTTTTCTTTCAAAATGTGTTTTCTTTTTTCTCTCACTGAATTTTTAAGTCCTCTTACGCTTTGAATTCCATCAAGCCAAGTACTAGGTGTGTTCCATGCCCTCTTAATTAAGACCTTGTTACATGAAAGCACCTATCCCATAGTTGTATTTTGTAACATATGTATTTGTGTACTGCAAAAACTTGGCTAGACACTATTTAATTATTTTCTTTTTCTTTTTTTTATTTATATATGACAGCAGCTGAATGCATTACAATTCTTATTATACATATAGAGCACAATTTTTCACATCTCTGGTTGTAAACAAAGTATACTCACACCAATTTGTGTCTTCACACATGTACTTTGGATAATAATGATCATCATATTCTACCATCATTTCTAACGCCATGGCCTTCCCTTGCCCTCCAACCCCTCTGCCTTATCTAGAGTTCGCCTATTCCTCCCATGCTCCCCTTCCCTACCCCGCTATGAATCAGCTCGAATCGTGGTGTAAGAGACAAAACCAAAAACAAAACCTCTTACAGGGGGTGGATAACACAATCTGGTACTCCCAGCTATTCTAGATGCCAAGGCAGGAAGATTGCAAGTTCAAGGCTAAAAAGGGAAACTTAGTGAGACCCTGTCTCAAAAGAAAATAAAAAGGGCTGGAAGTGTAGCTCAATGGTAAGGCGCCCCTAGGTAAACTTATTACCCCTCATCAATTAAGGAATTAAGGCAGCATGTGATAAAACAAATGTTGGTGGTCTTTTAATAGAAATCGTAAAATAATACCTAGCTCCCCTCTTCTTGTAAATAAACCTTCATTTATCCCAGTAGCAATATAAGTCTTTCAAATGTGTACAGAACTAACTTCTTCTGATCCTTCTTAGTGGTGAGAAATAGTGAGATGTGGGGTTTTTATCCCAAGGATCTGAAGAATGAGACCCATGGATAATGGAGGGTAAGAGGGAAGTAACAGAATTTATTTTTGAAACAGAGAGGAAGTGTGTTCTCAAGGAAGGGGTCCCTAGTGGGTTGTCACAGAGGTGCTGCTGTCTACGGGTTTATATGGTGTTGCTGTAGGTGACTGTTATTGCTACTGGCTGATGACATTTAGGGAGGGAAGTTTTTTCTACAGTCAATCAAAAGTGATGTGCTCAGTGATCATGTAATACCTGTCAGATCAGAATGTTGATCATGTGCTGTTCATAGTGATGGCCCTTCAGATACTTTGTGCCCAGAATTGCTGCAATTAAGGACTTCCCCCTGTCTGCCCATCATGTTTTTGGCTCCTGCTTATCAGTAGTGATAATCAAGGGATAAATAATAAGTGCTAAACTCCACAATGATCAATTTCAATAATTTCTCTCACACCTCATATTAGTATACAGTTTGAAGAATCTATACATTTTCCATTTTTGGGACTAGAAGAATTGACATTTGTCTGTATTCACTATACATATAAATAGTTTCAATATTTTGACAGAAATATGCATTTAAGTCAATGAAGACTTTGAATGATTTCATTTCTATCCAAATAACTGAAACAGTTCTAATTTATAGTTGTCAAGGATTTATATTCTTATTATGAAATATTTGAATGAGATTGTTATAAAATGCATAATCCTGGAATCTCATTTAAAGTGGAATAAGTATTACATTCACTATCTTAATTCTCCTTAAATTTCTCAAATCTTCTCTAATATTGTCCCATGCATTCATATTTTCACCTCCATAATTTTCCCAATTACCATAAGTAAAGAGGTAAATGCTATAACAACTTTTAAGCCAAGGTGAGCAGGTTTCACAATTAGAAATCAATGCATGCTGCAGGCAAAGGTACTTTGAGAAGTGATCAGCCAGTGTGGTTTGTCACATGTGGGAAGAAAAAAATTAATAAATTGATCAACAAACAAGTGTAAGCAAATCCCCAGAAGCTCATTAGTGACACCTTATGTAAAAATTTAAGATAGGTGCAATGGTGAAATGCTGCTGGAGATATGGAGTTGCAGTTGTTAATCTTTGAATTTCTTAAAACCTTCAAAAAGACCAGCAAATTTTAAATTATTCTAAGAAATTGTGCCACCATGGTATTCACTGTTTTAGTATCTACAGATGGCATGCTAAGTATAGTGAACTGATTTTCACTAACTTGGGACGTTGTTCAAGATGAAAGAGTGTATTGCCAACAAAGAAGCAAGAATTAACTTGACACTTCTTAACAGCTCAAAATGACAGAGGCCAAATGAACATCTACAAAATTTTTAAAATTAATTTTAAAGAATGTATAATTTACATAAAATAAATTCACCCATTCTAGTGTAAAGTTAGATAATATTTTTTTAAATATGCACAGTCAAATATCCATCATGAAGCTATAGAATATTTCTAGCACCTCAAAAATCCTCTTTCCCACCACTCTGATCCCAAACCAAGCTTTTTCTGTTTCCCTTCAGTGCTGTTTTGTTTTTTCTTGGTACCAGGGGTTGAACTCGGGAACCTGACGACTGAGCCACATCCCCAGCCCTATTTTGTATTTTATTTAGAGTTGTTTAGCACCTCCCTGTTGCTGAGGTTGGGAACACATGATCCTCCTGAACACATGTTCAAACCAGGTGCTGCGATTACAGGCTTGTGCCACTGAACCCTCTTCAATGCAGTTTTGAGCTCTTATCTGATGACAGATTATACTGAGATTTCTTTCATGGGTTCGTTTGAAATTGGTTCATTTTTAGAAAATATAAAACAAATGATTTTGTCTTAAAAATTCATGACATCACATAAAATAGTATATTTACTTAATTATTCACTATTCAAAAAATACTTGATGAATTCCTGTTGCAGTTGGTATATTTGCTTTGATCAAATGTCTCTTCAAATTGCCTTTTAAAAAATTGAGCTATTTGTATCATTACTACTGTAACAAGAAATTTTAAAAAGTATTTTTAGATGTAAAAAGTATTTTTTAAATAATAGCTTTTTAAAAACTTTTTATTTTATTTTATTTTTTGACAGGGTCCTGCTAAATTTCTGAGGCTGGCCTTGAACTTGTGATCATCCTTTCTCAGCCTTGTGAGTCTCTGGGACTATAGGCATGTGACATGTGCCACTGCGCTTAATATGTTTTCATTCTGGTGAAGCTTAATTTCGAATATTTTTGCATGCTTTTTTTTTGTACACTTTCTAAAAAAAAATGTTTTCCAAATCTGATGACATGAATTTCTGCTATGTTTTCTTCTCGATGTGTTCTTCTTATGTTAAAATCTGACTCATTTTCAGTTGTTTATTGTATATTAGGTGAATTAACACTGGAGATTCATCTTCTTCTGCCTCCATATGAACATCCAGATGTTGTAGCAGCATTGTTAAAAAGAATATCCTTTTTCTTAAGTTACCTTGGCAGCTTGGTTAAGATCAATTGTTCATACAAGCGTGGTTGAATTTCTGCTTCATTGATCTATCCATATGCCTTATGCCAATGCCATACTGTCTTGATTATTGGAGACTTAAAGTAAATCTTGAATTCATGGAGAATAATTTAGTTCTTCTTTTTCAAAATTGATGTGGCTACTTATGGTCATTTGCATTTTGATATACATTTTATATTCACTTCTCAACTTCTTCAAAATGATGGGAGTTTCAAATTACATTGTAATTCACACATCAATTTTGGAAGAATTGCCTCCTTTACATACATTTAAAACAATAGCAATATTTGCTGATCATTTCTTTCTTCCCTTGTGTTTTGGTATGTTTATTTCTGTGTATTTCAAATTATTGGTGCTAATGAAAATATTTAAAACTTTTAATTTGTAATATATTTGTATTTGTATACTGAAAGTATGTTAAATTCTTATTCTAGTAGCATTGTTGCAAATTCTTTAGGAGTTCTGTTTTGGCAAAGAATGTTTTACTTCCTTTTCATTCTCATTATTTTATCCTTACCTACTGATTAAAACTTCAATTCAATCTTAAAAAAATGGTAAGAAAGAAACTTCTTGCTTTGTTCTAGTAAGTTCTGTTGTAATGCCTTCTATTTTATTCCCTAAATCAATCTGTTTCCTGTATACTTTCTCTTCCTTTCTCCCTCCCTTTCCTATACCTCCCCCTTCTTTCCTCTCTCTACCCCTCCAGTATGTGTGAGAACAATATGTGTGAGTATATAACATATCTAGTTGTTTTACATATAATATACATATACATCTATGTAGCTGTATACGTGTATAGTTGCATTATATTATAGTTGTAACTATACATACATGTATAACTATAATATATAGTTTTATATATATATATATATATATATATATATATATATATATATATATATACTCATATATATACATATAGTTCTTTTCAAAGACTTACTTTTGATTGCATGAACATTTTTTCAGCTTTCTATTTAAAAGCTGACTTTTAATCTTCCAAATTTCCTTTAGCTTCTTTTGGGTTTAAATTGTTCTTCTTTATGTAGTATTTTAAGAGACAATCATAGATAGTTAATTCTAGAATTTTCTTTTTTCTAATACATGTTGTATATAAAGTTTCCCCAAAATTACATTTTGTAATTTTTTCACATAACATGCTTTCATTTCTTTGTTATACTTCAAAATATTTTTGGATTTTTTTCATGATTTTTGAGTTTGCCTCTGATCTATCTTGATGATATTTCCCTGAGCACTAAAAAAAGAATGTGTACTATTTTGCTCTTGTTTTTAAGTGACAATTAAGTGAAATTGTTTTATAGTGTTGTTCAAGCCTTCTAGATACTTAACTATGTTCTTCTCTATTTAATCATTTACTGAAGAATAGTGTTGAAAATTTAAAACTAATTCATTTTCTCCTGTTTGTTATGTGAATTTTTACTTCATTGTTATTAAGGTCTGTTTTAAATATATAAACATTTACTATTGCTATGTCTTCTATATTAATTATCCTTTCTTTTTTTCCCTCTCTACCTCTGGAAATAGTCCCTGCTATTGAATTGCTTTTATTTCCTAATAGTAAACTTTCTAATATTTTCTTTAGGTTACTGTTTTTATGATATATTTTTTATCATTTTATTTTTATTGGTATATACTAATTGTACATATTAATGGGGTGCAGTGAGATATTTTCATACATGGAGAATGATGATTATATAAAGAAATAAATATATAACATGCTGGCTAGAATGTGGACAAAAGAAACTTCGTACACTGTTGGTAGAAATGTAAATTAGTGCAGCCATTATGGACAATACTATAGAGGTTCCCTGAGAAATATAAAACTAAAACTACCATATGATCCAGCTATCCCATTTCTGAGTATATATCCAAACAAAATATGATTATCCTACTTTCGATATAGCTATATCTTTCTATTTAAAATTTATATTTAATGAAATTTGGAAAGAGATGAGTTTATGTATTACATTTTTTCTCTCAGATTTCTATTTGTTCCATTTATTCCTTTTTGTTTTTTTTCCAAATAACCTTTGAGTTTTATTTTTCCATTTTAATCTTATCTTTCTTTTGGACAGTGAGTTAAAATCTTATTTTTAGTGGGTGCTGTCGGGTTTCTGCTCTATTTTAAAATCCATTTTATTAATAATATGCCACTATTCATATTACATAACAGCCTTAAAACAGTGAATTATTCTTAATTTTCCTTCTACTCTTTTATACTATTCCTGTTATATTTTTACTACATCATGAGTTAACTATCCTAAAAATATGATCATTTTTATTAATTCAAACAGATCTCACTTTAGATGATAAAATAATATATACTTAATATACAAATTTACCCTATATTTAAGTATTAATTTATTTGTATAAATTTAAATTCCCAGCTGGTATAATTTTCTTTGTACCTGGGAATTTCCTAATATTTCTTGTACTGTAGATCTACTCTGTCTGAATTCTTTCAGTTTCTAGTGGTGTGAGGAAGCTTTATTTTGACTTCATTATGGGAATATGATTTAGTGAGTGTGGCATTCCAGGTTCGCCATTTTGTTTTTCCTTTCAGAGTTTTAAAATTTCCCACCCACTGACTTCTGACCTGCATCGTTTCTGATTATAATTCACTTAAAACTTTTTCTGAACCCAATGAGTGTCATCCCTTCAGTTTCTTTTAGAATTTTCTCTTCATCACTGGTTTTCAGCAGTTTTATTGGGGGACATTGTGAAGTGTGTGTGTGTGTGTGTGTGTGTGTGTGTTGCTTATGTTTCTCCTTTTAACTCTCAATAAGCTTTTTTGATCCATAAAATCATGTATTTTTTTAACAAGCTAGATAAATTTGGTCAAGCATTTATTTAAATACTGTTTCTGTTGCTTCCCTCTTCTTCTTTCCATTTGGAATTGCCATTATCTATATTTTACCACTTGTTAGGGTCACACATTTCATGGAAGTTATGCTTATTATTCTTGGTGGTGTTCCTTTTTCATGGTTGGTGCTTTGATGTATGTGTCTTGGTTTTGATATGAGGCATTCCCCAAAGGTTCATGTGTGAGACGATGCAAGAATTCTCAGACTAAATATTTAGAATATGAGACCTGTAACCTAATCATTGGCTTAATCCACTGATATGGTTTAACCTGACAGTAACTGTAGGATGTGACAGGAGGAAGTAGGTAATTGGGAGTGTGTCTTTGGGTTTAAATTTTGTCCTTGGTGAACAGAGCTCTCTGCTTCCTGGTTGCCATTTCCTTAGCTGCTTTCCTCCACCATGCCCTACTACCATGATGTTCTGCCTCATCTCTAGCCCGGAGCTTTGGGGTTGGACAATCATGGATTTTCCAAATAGAAGACCAATAGGAGCCAATGAGCCAATGGCTGTAACACCATGAGCCAATATAAGATTTTTCCCTAAATTGTTCTTGTTATGTCTTTTGATCACAGCAATGAAAAAGCTGACTAAAACAATATGGATATGTATATATTGTATATAACTCATACCAGTGTGTTTTTCCTGAATGATAATATGCTTTTCATTTCCTAAAGTTGCATTTGACCTTTATTTTTCAATTATTTAATTTTTTATTATGCTTATGTTTTTCTTTATTTTCTTGAGCATATTTTAAAGTTTTATAAAGGCATTTTTTTATTTTGAATGCCAATAACATAATCTCTTTCCTTTGATAGAGTTTTTTATGGCTACATGTCATATTTTCCTGCTGTTTTGCATACCTGATAGCTTTTTATGAAATGCCAAAAATTGTGAATTTTTTTATGGTGTTCAGTGTTGGATTTGGCTACATTCCTAGAAAATATATTGGATGCTGGTCTAGCACATAGTTAACTGGAATCAGTTTGACAATTTCAGTATTTGAATTTGTGATTCATATGGCAAATGCAGAGCAACCTTTTTTTCTGAAGATAGTTTAGCTCTATTACTAGGGCATGATCCTTTTGAGGGATGAACCCAAAGATCCTATCTCACCTAGAGGGTTTAATGGTCCTATTCTACAGTTGTTCTTTTTTGCATCTTTAGAGACTTTTATGCTAGTCCTTCATATATTAGAAATCATTTAAAAAATGGTGGGGACTATGCTATAGCTCTCTCAAACTTTTTGTTTAGCTGTGACTTCCTGGCATTCTGTACATTCTGCTGTACACGTTCTACCAATGTAAAGTTCCTTAAACTGTGGTCTCTATTCACTCTCTACCAAATTCTGATCACAAGAAAGTTAATGATTGAAATAAACCATTATGTATAAAATACATCCATTTTTTCCTGCTTTTTGAATCAATCCTTTAAAAAGTTTGGGGAATATATAAAAATATATAAAAATTTAGGGAATATATAAATATATGTGTATAGATAGAACTATAAAGCTTCTGAATACAGTTATAAATTTAGCATGAGAATAAAATTATAAAACCTAGAGAAAAGTAAACCTACAAACTCTTTATTGTCATGAGTGAAGATTTTAGAATTATATAATATTTTAATAAGTCAAAGTATTAAATATAAGAATTACAAAATTATCAAGGAAAATTCATTTAAAATTGAAGAATGAATCATATTAAGAATTATAGGACTAAAATTTCTTATTAATAAGACAAAAGCCTACAATATGCAGCCAAGAAAAAAAGAAAATACCCATTCCTACCCAGCACAATTCATGATTAAATAAGCCATAGGATTATATTTCTCCAACATAAAGGTGAATATTTCCTTCCAAAATAACTAGTATAATAAACTTTGCTCAGTAATAAAGTTTTACAATGATAAATTTTGTAAACCAAGTGCTTTGTCTTTGAAAGCTCATCCCTATAATTTTAGGCCTTAATTTTTCTTAACATTGGACTTGGATGTCTGTATTTTTAAACTTTTTTTTTCTATCATTTCGTATAGTACTTATCAGTTTCCCTCAACTTTTCTTTGAAACCTCTTTATATAGAATATCTATATTAATAATGGATTTCAACTGAGCTGTATCCCCAGCCCCTCTTTTGTCTTCTCTATACTGTTGCAGTCTGCCATCACAGTTGCTGACCTTGTAGGTGAGAATCAACCCCCATCTGTTCATTTTTATTTCCACATTTGTACCATCAGTATAGTTCTGTTAAAGGAGTGTTAGATTGTGGCCATTAATCATAATGATCTCCTTGACATTGATTACTTTGTTTTATTTAAGAATTTTCAAATTTGAATCACATATATAATTCACATACTATATATTTGACCATTTTTTTTTAAATGTACAGTTTCTTGAGTTTAAGTACATTGTGCTTTAACCACCATCTTATTCCTGCCATTTCATCACCTACTGTCCCAAAGAACTTACTCCCATTAGCAGTCATTCCTCCTTACCCACTTCCATTCAGGTCCTGACAACTCTATGAATCTTCCAGTTCTATGCAGTTTATATAAATTCACTTATACTTTATGTTGCATTTTGTATTGAACTTCTTTCACTTGATACACTTTTTTTCAAGCCTCATTCATGTTGTACTGTATAGAAAGATTTCATTTATATGATGGGAAAAAAAGTTCTATTCTATATTAATTTGTCCATTCATCCATTGGTGAGTATTTGGATTGTTTCCATTTTTAATTAATCTATTATTATTATTAACAATGATAATGTATGAAAATACATGTACCAGTTTTTATATAAACATGTTTTCAGTTCTTTTAGTTATATATCTAGAAATGCAGTTGCTGAGTAAAATGGAAATTGTTGATTTATCAAATCATTAAGTTGTAAGAGTGCTTCATACATGTGTAGTAGATTCTAATTAGATATTTTCAGAAATTAACAATACAAATACATTCTAGGGTTGCATTTGGGCTGCATTTTCAGATTCTTAACGGTGTCTTTTGAAGCAAAAAAAAAAGGTTTAATTTTGATTAAATTTTACTCTTCTGCATAAACTAAGAAATCATTGCTTAATCCAAGGGCACAGTTCTTATTTCTTCTAAGAGTTTTATTTTTTAATTGAGGTCTTTCATCCAAATCTAGTTAATTTTTAATGATGTGAGATAGGCTTTTGATTTTATTCCTTTGCATGTGGATTTCCTATTGTCTTAGCAACATCTGTTGAAAAGATAATTTTTGCCCTACTGATTGGTTTTGGCACCCTTGTCAAAAATCAATTAGAAATGTATAGTTTTATTGTTGACTCTTATTTATATTCATTGATCTATAAGTATTTCTTCTTATTCTTCTGTTACATATACATGGTCTTCATAACTATAGCTTTGTGGAAAGTTCTGAAATCAAGAAGTATGAGTCCTCTAGGTTTTTTTTTTCCAATATTGTTTTACCCATTCTGAACTTCTTTCATTTTCATATGAATTATAGGTTTAACTTGCAAATTTCTATATCCTACAAAAAAGAAGTTATGATTTCAATAAGAATTGCACTGAATCTGTTCATCAATTTAGGGTTTATTACCATATAAATGATAATAATCTATTAATTTATGAATGTAGAATGGCTTTTCATCTACGTGAGTCTTTGCTAAATCTTTCAATAATGTTTTGTAATTATCAGTTTGCAAGTCCTGTACTTCTTTTGTTAATTTTTTTCTAAAATTTTACTCTTCATGATGCTATTGTAAGTTAAATTATTTATTAATTTCCAGTGGTTCAGAATATAGCTGATATTTGTACATTGATCTTGTGTCCTAAACCTCTCTAAACTCACTTATAAATTGTAATATTTCTATAGTTTCTCAAAATTTTCTATGGATGTGATTAGATCATCTGCAAATGGAGAATTTTATTTTTCCTTCACAGTCTGGATGTATAGAATTTACTTTTGTTGCCTAAGTGTCTTACCTTTAATTCCCCATAATATATTGATAGGATTGGTGAAAGCAGATAGTTTTTCCTTCTTTTTGATTTTGAGTTAGTAAAAAGAATCAGGGTTTGAAGGGGTGGGGATTTTCACAAGGCCTCAGTTTATCAGAAGTTCCCAGTCCTGTAATAATGTTACATTGATTTTTTTTTTAATTTCAATAAAACAACTTTCATTCCTAAGATGATCCCATTTGGTTATGATGTAATATGCTATATTTTTTTATTTAGTTGATGATTTATTCAAATGTATTCATAAAGGATATTAGTTTACAGTTTTTAAAATGTCTTTTTTTATTATTTTGGTAATACTTGCCTGAATTTGACAGCATTTCTACATCTTCTATTTTTGAGACCAGTTTGTGAAGTATTGGTGCTAATTTTTCTTTAAAAGTTTGGTGGAATCCACCAGTGAAGTGGTGTGGTCCCAGTGTTTTCTTGGTAGAAAGTTTTTCCTTTCTCTTTTATTTCCAACTTAATATATTTACATATAAGTCTATTCATATTTTCTATGTTTTCTTGAGAAACCTTAATTAGTTTGTATCATTCTGGAATTCACTCACTTCATATGAGTTATCTCATTCCTTAGAATATAATGGGTCATAATGTCCCCTTATAGCCCTTTTATTTATGTAAATTCCATAAGAATGTTATAATTTGATTTTCCCTTTGTTTTTCTTGTTAAGTCTATAAAGTGATTTGTCACACTTCTTTAGGAAGAACTAACATTTAGTTTTGTTGATCTTCCTCTATTTTTCTATTTTCTATTTCATTTATTCACTGAAAAGTTTATTATTTCCTCCCCTCTTCTCCTTTTTAAATTTTAATATAGATAATTATATTCAAAGAATTTTTGGATGGCTAGAAATATATGTTTATACTTTTTAAGTTAGCATAGGAAACAAACAAGAATTTGAAGAGAGAGCTTATAAAATGGGAGAAAATCTTTGCCACCTCACCTGTACCTCAGATAAAGCATTAATCTCCAGGAAATATAAAAAAAACTCAAAAACCTTAACAACAATAATCCCCAAAGACCCAATTAATAAATGAGCAAAGGAACTGAATAGAAACTTCACAGGAGAAGAAATATAATCAGTCAACTAGCATATGGAAAATGTTCAACATCTCTAGCAATTAGAGAAATGCAGATTAAAAGTACACTGAGATTTCATCTCACTCCAGTCAGAATGGCAACTATAAAGAATATAAGTAACAATAAATGTTGGTGTGGGGAAAAATATAGATTCATACATTGTCGTGGGACTGCAAATTGGTTCAACCAATCTGGAAAGCAATATGGAGATTGTTCAGAAAACTTGGAATGGAACCACCATTTGACCTGGCTCTCCCAATCCTTGCTTTATACCCAAAGGACATAAAATTAGCATACTATAGTGACACAGCCACATCGATGTTTATAGCAGCTCAGTTCACAACTATGGAACCAGCCTAGGTAGACACAATGGAATACTCTTCAATCATAAATAAAAAATGAAATTATGGCATTTGCTGGTAAATGGATGGAAGTGGAGACTATCATGCTAATAAGCCAATTCCTCAAAAGCAAAGACTAAATGTTCTTTCTGATAACGCTGATGCTCTCAATGTGGCTGGGGAGAGGTGGTAGGGAAGAATAAAAGTACTTTGAATTAGACAAAAGGAAATGAAAGGAAGGTAAGGGGAGTGGGAATAGGAAATAAAATAGAACAAATCACACATTAGTTTTCTATGTAGATGTATGATTAAATGATCAATTTTTTTTTGAAGAATGTGAAGTTATAATCCATAAAATTATGTCAAAATGCATTCTACTATCATGTATAACTATTTAGAACAAAAGAAGAATAAATTAAAAAAAATTTCTAGATGGACTGACCTTTTATGGTAACTAAATATCATTCTCTGTTGATACAATTTTTGATCTAAAGTTTATTTTGCCTGATATTCCTATAGTCAATTTCTCTTCTTGTTATTTTTCACATAGTGTATCTTTTCCATCCTTTCACTTTAAACCTTTTTGCACCTTTAAAGAGAGAGTGTTGCTTTTATAGAGCATATGGTTATCATTTTTTTTCAATTTATTCTGATAATCTCTGCCTTTTCACTAGAGAGTTTAATTCTTCAATGTAACTGCTGCTCAGTTTTGACTTACATTGCATTTTGTTATTGCTTTTCAATACCTTATGTCTTCTTTGTTCCTCACTCCATCACAGCATTCTTTTGTATTAAATAGATATTTTCTTATGTTGCCCTATAATTCCCTTGTAATGTCCTATTCAGTATATCTTTAACCTATTTTCTTAATAATTGACCTGAGAATTACTATTTATATTTTTATTTATAGCATCCTAGCTTCAATACTATACGAAAAAATTATGTAGTTCCTTTAACTCTCCTCTTCTTTTTGATCTTATTATAGTACAAATTAGAACTTTGTACATTGTTTTGTCAATCAGTTTAAATTTAAATTCATTGTATTTTAGAGTCATTGTTTAAATCTGACAGAAAAGTAGTTACAAATAAACCTTTAAGATTCAGTATTCAGTTATTAACTCCACCTCCTCTTTGATTCCTTTTTCTTTTCTTTTTTTTTTTTTTAAGAAGTTCAAGATTACCTACAAGTGAAAGCTTAGGCCATTTATAGGCCTTTCTTGAGCATTCACACATGCCTAGGTATCCATACCGACCTGCATCAGTATACGGCCTTTTGGAAATTATTGGAACTTTAGGAATTATTGGAACTTTCCAAAGCTACAATACAAATTTAATTCCTCAGATGTTGCTTTTAGTTTTTTTTTAAATTTGCCCAATTGTTATCCAACACATAAGTCAATCATTCAATTTATCATTTGCCTTTAATTTATTTTCAATAATTGCCCTGTGGAAAAGGATTTCTTACTGGAGGAATCCCAAATCAAACCAAATGGAGAAACTTGCAAGTACTGTCATCCTTGTCAAATAATGCAGCTGTCCAGGTAAAAGACTTTGAAAGTGCTCTCCTTCCATGTTGCTCCCTAATTTCTTCTCCATCCTATGGATGACAAGTCCTTGTTTTTATCTCTAAAGGTAAGTTTGTTTGTTTGTTTTTGGTACTGTAATTGAACTCAGGAGCACTTAACTTCTGAGTGCAATCCTCAGCCTTTTTTATTTTTTGTTTTGAGACGGGGTCTTGCTAAGTTCCTTAGGGCCTCATTAAGTTGCTGAAGCTGGATTTGAACTTGTGATCCTCCTGCCTCAGCCTCCCAAGCTGCTGGGATTACAGGCATGCATCACTACACTCAGCTGTTATTTTTTAATGTTATCTCAAAGTTGATGCCTGGGAGAATGAGAGAAGAAAAAAGTAAAAACTCTATAAATCTCACTGTTCTTATTGAGAAATATTCCCTGAATTGAGTTAAAAAGTTGATATTGATTATATCTGTCATTTTCCTCATTGCTCCTTTAGAGGAGAATATTCTGGGATTCTGTGCCTTGTCATTTAAACTTATGTTACTCCTGTAATTAGTCCTGACCACACTTTCCCTGGGCCGTCTTTGAGCCCTACTGCCCCATTCTGGTGTTCCAAACCACCTTATAGATGAGTGCCACCATGGTCTCTTACTGTTTCTAAAGTATTAAATGCCACCTACAGGGGCATCTTCCTAGGTCTCTGCCGAGTCACCTAAATTTCCTATTACCCCGAGGAAAGGGAATTTTACTTCATGTATTACTTCCTTCGGTTCTGAATATCCTGCAAGAAAACATTCTTGACTCAATGATTTACATGTCAGTTAATTCTTTCTGTTTTCATTCTTGAAATCCTTTTCCTATAGATTTCAAAAACTAAGTTTTTTCCCTTATGAGAAACCCCTATTGTTTTTTTTCTGCTAATGGCTTCTGTCAAGACCACTTTAGTCCTCTAAACATAGTAAAATTGTTGACCCTCACAAGGAAGAGATTAGGATTCTCAATAATATTCTTTATTCAAGAGCCTACTGTAACATCTCAATGTGTGTGTGTGTGTGTGTGTGTGTGTGTGTGTGTGTGTGTGTTTGTACTGGGGATTGAACTCAGGGTACTCAACCACTGAGCCACATCCCCATCCCTATTTTGTATTTTATTTAGAGATAGGGTCTCACTGAGTTGCTTAGAAGCTTGCTTTTGTGGAGGATGACTTTGAACTCACACAGACAAGGCTGCCTCAGCCTCCCCAGTCACTGGTATTACAAGCCTGAGCCACTGCACCCAGCTCGATATATTTTTGATACAACGACTCAATTATGAAGGAAATTTAGGCTGTATATTTATTCCTAAATGTACAGGTAGACCAAAAGGCATGAATATATAGCAATGAGAGGCTGGCCTACTGTCTTTATAATTAAAATTTCAGATCTAAGAAATTTTTAAATTATTTTGTGCATATTATATCCATATGTGGAATATTGTGAGGCCATTAAGTTTGATATGAGAGGCACACTCATCTTAAATCTTATGGAATCCATACATAGATATGAATCCTGTGTATTTGCAAAGCTTTTGGCACTAATAGATGAAGTGAGTGATTTCTGTTTGTATGTTTTTGCATAATTTATGTTTTATTTTATTTCCTTATCACATAATTATAAGTTTATATTAATACTGCTGATAAAGTCTTAAAACTGAAATATATATACACACAGAAACACATGAGTAGATAAAGACAGACCTGTAAAGAGTCATTGTAATTTATGTAGTCAATGTGAATTCCAGTTATATGTTCTTACTTTGAAATGATAGGAGGAGGTGTGTATGACTTTTGACTTCTGACACTAGGGCATGTGATTATTCTGCATTTCAACAATATTCTTTGGGAGTGTTCACACTTGGAGTCTCATCATAAGGAAGCCCCAGCAGTCCATATGAAGACCCATATGGAAGGAACCAAAGCCATGGACCACAGGTTTGGCTGAGCTTCCACCTTAGAGCCAGCATTAATCAAGTGAGGAATCCACCTTGAAAGTATATTGTCCTGGCTTCTAGACCCCAGCTCAATAGCAGAAGTTCATTATGTTTTTTGTTTGAGGCTACGTGTTGTGTGTTAGATATGAGGTATCCCCCAAAATCTCATGTGAGAGACAATGCAAGAAAGTTCAGTGGTGAAATGATTGGGCTTTGAGAGCCTTTACTTAATTAATGCATTAATCCACTTGAATGGAATAATTGGGTGGTAACTGCAGGCAAGTAGGATATGTCAGGAGGAGGTGAGTTATTGGGGCACATGCCTTTGGGGCATATATTTTGTCTGTGGTGAGGGGATGTCTCTCTCTGCTTCCTGGTGTCACGTTCTGAGTTACTTTCTTCTGCCACACCATTCTACCATGTTGTTCTGCCTCCTCTTGTGCTCAGGGCAATGGAGTAGGCTGTCTATGGATGGACAGCTCTGAAATCATAAGCTTCAAATAAACTTTTCTTCCTTTAAAATTGTTCTTGTCAGGTGTTTTGGTCACAGCGACAGCAAAGCTAACTAAAACACTTCGTCAAATTAAAAATGTCCATTTTGAGACACCCGTTTTTGCAGTTGTTTGTCAAATATTTAGAAATAATCAAGACATTTTGGTACCCATAAGAAGGAGATTGCTGTGAAAAACAAAACAAACAACAGCTAAGACATGTGACATCAGCTTGGCCACACGGTGGGAGGAAGCTCAAGGGCTTTGTGCTTGCCTAATGAAAGCCTGAAGATCCTCAAGGAAAGTTTAAGGACTTAAAAGAAAAGTGAGAAAAATATTTTTTTTTATACTGTAAAGGAAAAGAGATCCTTGCTATGTAGTCATAAAAAGCTTAGCAGCAGTCCTTCCGGTAGTTATGTGGAAATGTAAAATATATTCTTCACATTGGTTTATTAAGCTTCAAAAGACTTTAAGTCAGAATATTAAAGGTAACACTTGGCTTAATGTGGTTGTCTATAATAAAAGAGGACAAAATGACCTGTAGGACAATCTGATAAAATCTAAGCCAAGATCACCTAGGTTTGAAAATAAATTCTTTCTTATTCTTCGCCTTTTCTGATGAGAAAATTATTCTTAGATTATGGAAATGTCTCAGGACTAAAAGTATATCCATGGAAGCAATGTCAGAGTGTGTATTTTATAGCCTTAGAATGATCTATAGTGTTGTCTTATAAGAATATTAAGTAATATTAAGCATATTAATATTGCAAACTTTAACCACATAGCCTTAAAAAGTTTCTTCATGCAATAAGATATCTAACACTCTTAATGATGATTTTTTTTTTTTTTTATGGCAGTCTAATACAAAAACCCAGGCAAGGAAGAGCTTATTTAGAATAGATATATGAGTGTGGCTTTTGTGCAGTGGAGCACATTACAAATTGTTATCTAATAAAACTACAGTATATCTTATAAATTTATATTAAATGGACTTAGAAATGTTACATGGTTCACCTGGATTTCAGAATTGTTATGAATAAGTAGTTGCCATGTTCCTTCTGTATTCCAATTTTTAAAAGATAGTGTCTTATTATAGTCCTCTCTGCCACTGTATGTTGCATATGTGAAGACATATAACTTTTCCTATTAGATCTTTGGATACAGAAGAACAGAATGAAGAGTTTCTTCTTTACCTGAACTGGATTTAGATTATGAGTTCCCAGACTTGGATCTGATGCCATCATGGTGGGATTCGAGAGTCCTGATAGAGACATTAATATAGTTTGCATTTGGAAGAGGTAAAAATTGCTGTAATAAGAAGTGGCCTGTGGCAGATTAACTTTCCCGAGATGGTTATACATGTTATTAGTGAACATGTTTGATTTTCATAACCTGTACAATATGGAAGAAGTGAGGCTACATGAAATCTGAGACTAGATTAGTAATATGCTATCTACTTTGCCCATTTTTTTTGGGGGGGGTACTTGCTTTTAATAACCAACCATTTTACTATAAAGAAACCTAAACTACCTCATGGAAGAAAAATAACATGAAAAAGTCATATGCAGGGGATTTGACCAACAACCAAACGGAGACCACAGTTGACATCTAGCACCAACTGTCAGCTCTGTGAGTGAAGACATCCCAGATGATTCTAATGAAACTGGCCTTTAATTTTCACACGTGAAGGTTAAGTATTGTAGAACAGAAGCAAGCTATCAATTCTATTCTTTTAGAATTCTTGTCCCACAGATTTTTGTGAGTGGAATAATCGTTCTACACTTCTAAATTTGGTGATGTTGATCATACAGCAGTAGTCTATGGTGCACCTAACCTTATTTGTTTCTTTGCAGTGATCATCAGTAAATGTCTTACAAATGAAAAGAAGTTTTATGTAGAAAATAAATACAGTCCATTATAGCCACTGACTCAAGAGTGAAAAATCAGTGGTACCAATTTTAAAAGTCAACAGAAATGGTTAAGAGAAGAAATAACAGGGTAGCAAGAAATCAGCTGAAAAAAAAAAGACATGTGACTTCTCAGAATTTTTATCTTCCTCAACAGTCTCTAAAACTTCTTACATCTTTGAAATCTGTTCTATTGGGGTGATCTGACAATGTGTCATTTGTCTTCATTCCAGTACATTCATGTTTAGCTTAACTTTTATGCTTCATATATACACATGTTCTCTATGCTTTGTTTATGCCTCTACTGACTACTACCTCTACTACATTCACTTTATTTCATTCAAAAATTCAAAGAAAGATAAGCTTCAAATTCAGACAGTGTCAAGCACTTTCCCCAAATGCTAGCAATTTCATTGAGAAATACGTATAGTGATGTCATGGATGGAATGGCACTTTTTATTTAAAAATATGATGGGAAGAAAAGTAAGATTTTATAAGTATTTTGGTAACAAAAACTTAAAAATATATCAAAAGAAATCCAGACTATAAAACCAAGTCTGAGCTAAGTGGTGTATGCCTGTAATCCCAGTGACTAGGGAGACTGAGGTAGGAGACACACAAGTTAGAGGCCAGCCTCAACAACTTAGTGAGGCTTTCAGTAATATAATAAGAAACTGCCTCAAAATAAGAAATAAAAATGATTGGGAATGTAGCTCAGTGTTAAAGTATCCCTAGGTTCAATCTCCTGTACCAAAAAATAAAAATCAAAAAAACTCAAATCTGAGATCTGTGTCTGCTCTCCTAGACACCTCCTGGTACTCCCATAAGAAACATAGAAAACCACTGAATTACACAATAGACACAGCCTCTTCCTGCTCCAGTACTCAGTTCCCCTATTACATAGGAGAACATGAAAAGTTCATAAGAGTTTCAGATTAGCCTTACAACTGGGCAGAATAATCATCAGTTTGCTTAATATGCTTCAAAAATGTTAAAGAGAAGACTTTTGAGTTTCAAAGTAAATGCCTATCTGCCCCATGACATCTGTGAGTGGTAAATGCTACACTTTAGAAATGGTGTAATTGACATTATAGTCAGCAGGGTTCACACATAACAAGTTATTTTCAGCCAATCTCAATTTCTTCTCTGACAGACTAACCAACTGTTTATGACAAGGATTCAATAGACAGAGCTGAATTCCAGTGAAGCATTTGCCATAGTACTTTGCAATAGCCTTGACTATAACAGGGACTGAATAGAAAGCTGTTGGAATAGAATACAGACCAATCACCAATCCTATGATACTAGTTAAACAGCTGTCATTCTCAGTGGTGTCCTACATTTGTTTCAGGGTTTCAAGATCTATCCTTTCCTGACCACATCAATAATGCAATATACTAATCAAAGTACAGAAGATGCTACATGTCAGAATAAGAATTCCAAATACTCTGATAGGTTTGGACAAGAGAAAATGTGATATAATATGTAATTTAACTAAAATAAATTCATTTGATTTATTGAAGCTAATTGTAATACAGACTGGAACAGAAATGTTTTAGGGATATTACTTCTTCCTTTAGGGACTATGAACACAATGTGAACTACTGCAAGTGATGTGGCACCCTTACAATCATTTTTGATGCTTATTTCAAATTTTGAGCAATTATTAAAGATGCAGCAAAGGCTAAATGAAGTTTGTAATAAAAGTTTTATAATACAATCTACATCATAGATAAATAACACTTACCAAATGGAACTTTATTCAGCAATGAAATTTGAAATGAAATGACATGCAATAGTATTAATGAGTCTAAGGAATACAATATTTTGTGGGAGGAAAATCTCAAATCATAGGAAAATAGACTTTGAATTATGTTTATCATTTATACTAATTCTCAAATGTCAAAACTATCATATATGGTTTAGAGATAAAATTATAGATATTATGTTAAAAAACAAGAGACATATAATCACATACCAGAGGGCTGTGAATTGTTCTGCCGAAGGCTGAAGTTCAACAGTATTAGAAATGGAAGTGCACACTAAATGTAATAGTGTGTGTTTTAAACCATGTGTTTGAGGAAAGTGTTGCATAGAAATATCACCATTGATTTCTTATAAATATTCAATAATTATATTTGTACCCTTAAGATTTAGTAGAAGCAATTATTAAAAACAATGGTTAAGTTTTAGAATTTCAAGAAACTTTATTACATGAGTAATGATTAAATATTTGGGGGGATGAGTTTTTAGGGTTAGTTGGCTTCAGTTAATGAACACTTAAGAATTAATGTGTTAGCAAAATTAGGTTACAAAATCTTGAATAAATTGTATGTGATATAATACACTCCGGGACCCACTATCACTGCAAAATCCCAGGGTTATTCCTCTTACTACAGATTTCATTTCCTGCAGACCCCAGCTGATGTCTGTTTCTACTTTTCCTGACAATGCTAATTACTTGGCTCTTTAAAGATGCACTCCTAGAAAATATTTCTGGTGCATTAGTGAAGCACTCACTGTTCATTAGAAATTGACCCTGAAAAAAAAGCCATGTTATAGGTTTAGGGGGACCAACAGTGACTCTTTCAAGTTAAGCCCTATATCTACTCAATTAGGAAAATAGAGTCAGCTTTTTTTTTTTTTTTCAGTGGGTACAGGAGTTTGAACCCAGGGACATTTTACCACTGAGCCTTACTCCCAGCCCTTTTTACATTTCATTTTGAGACATGCTCTCAATAAGTTATTGAGGTTGGCCTCAAACTTGTGATCCTTCTGCTTCAGCTTCCCTGTTCACTAGACATAAATCCTTGTGCCTAGCCCAGAGTCAACCTTTGTTTCTGTGAAACATAATCGTGAATATGACAGTCACTCAGACATGTGATAGACACAGGGAGATATATATATATATATATTATCTATAATGTTACTTTTTGGTTTTCAAATTTACTAAGTGATTTTTCCAAAGCAAGTTCCATGCATTATTCATCAGTGAGTTATAATGTCTATCATTGAATGATGTAGTGATTTGTGAATAAATTTAGAGCTTGGTAAATGTAAGAATTGATAAGTTAACACTTAACCAAATGAGTAATTTAATTACCTCACTGGCACATGTATTTTAAGAAGATTATTATGTCAAGAAGGAATGAACAGATCAGCTCCATTTTTTATTTTGAAGAATGGTCCATCTCATGCCTACAAAGATTACTTGCATATCTGTCTATCTAGTTATATACATATAACTACCTTGGGCAAACAATTTTATTCCTACCTTAAAAATATACAGTATCAGAATCCAAATTTTTTTGCTAGGCATCAAGGAAGGATAATACAAAATAATATGGGAAACTCAGAAAATATCACCAATTCTGCTTTCCTAGGAGAACATTTTTTACTTCATAAATTATATATATTATATATAATATCATTATATTTGTAATTATGTTATCTATTATTCTGAAGCAAAACATTAATAAGAAAGCTCATCAGGGTTACTACAGACTTTTATAAGGTATGAATAACAGTTATTACTTTTTGAATTTTGGGTAAAGCAATATGCGTGGATTTCTATGTATATTATTATCATCTCAAAGGAAATTTGGCACTCTCTCTTTCTAACTCATACTTATTAAACGTCAGGATTAATATTTTCCAGTAGAATCAAACAAACATGCAGAACTCCTGACAATCTCTGAGTCTTAGGTTGTCAGACCAATACTCAAAATGACATGTTGTCAAGACTGTCTTGGTTATGCTAATCACAAAGTACCCCCATCCTCCACAAATCCCACTTAATTTAGTAACTTTAGAGTACAAGCATACATGAAGACAATAACTATTATATTATGATTTCTCAGAAAAGAGAAATCAATTTTAAATACTTCTATATTATTATTTTAATGCAATGGCTCAGTGTACCTAGTAGCAGATTCTGAGCTGTAGATACCAACATCAGGCTATTAAAGAGATGCACATTACTCTGATGAGTAAAATTAACTCTTAGTTTCCCTTGAAATGGAACTGCATCTGAAAATGTTCATCATCCTATTTATACCCTGGTGAGCTGGTAGGAGTTGGGAAATAGGTAGGATCTCAGAAATAATTCCTCAAAAGTTTGGATATTTATCTGAAATTACATTTAAAGTAAAAAACCTTTCATTTCATAAACTCAGGTGATTACTATTACAATCACAGAAATGTCAAGTATACCCCTATTTCCAACTGATCATATGTAACTTTGTAAAAATTATAATAAGAAATTAACTGAGGCACATTTAAGTGTCCTACAGGAAAGGAGCTTTGGAAATGTTAATGGTCTATGTGGCAGAGAGAGAAGGTGAGAGAGGAAGGGAATTGAAGGGAGGGAGACAGACTGACAGACAGGGATAAGATTCTTTATTGGCTCCAAAAGACCAATGAGTTTGTGGGAGATTTCCTACAGTTACCTTTGCTTGAGTAAAATGAGAAATATCTTCAAAATACATGTTGACAGGTAATCTACACTGTAGAAGACAGACTTTAAAAATTAATTAGCTAATCACTTGACATTTGCAATTCTTTTCCTGACTATTAATTTTTTTAAAAAAATTATCCCACTGTTTGGAGCCTTAGGCCACTGGTTTTCAATGAAGTAAAATTCTGTCTACAAATTTTGGTACGAGATTAGTTTAATATCGCACTTCCCAACACTTTTATGAGATGTTACTGCATTCACTGGTGAGCAAATCTGTTGTAGGGAGCAAATGCACAGGGACCCTGATTACATCTGATTAGCATTAGTACTAAATTTTCATTATATTTTTATTATAAACTTAATGATCTTCTGAACAAAAGGATGATTCATTCTACAAAGGATAGATAGTTACAGACTGACTTCAGCACTGTGAAGCTCAAGGACAAATGTGGCCAAAATACCACTTGGTCAAGGAAGCAAGGCCTTGTCGCTTGCTAACAAAGTTCAAGTATCTGGTCTGGTCTCCAGTTTTCAACTAAAGCTCACACTCTCAGAAGACACAGATTGCCAGAAGGAGGCAATTTCTGCCTTTGTATTTTGTTCCTTCTTTGTAACTATGTCTGAAGACCAATTATATCCTTTGATAGTAATGAAAATTGAAAGTTAAAATGTTAGCTTTGTTTTCTGGAAAAAACTTCACTAAACAATACTAGCAACAACTACAAAAAAAAAAACAAAACAAAAAAAAAAACTAGCTTTCATAGTTAAATACTAGATATTAAAAGTTTAACAAAGAACTTTTAAAAAGATTTAAGCATAAAAATATAAACTTTTCTAATTGGAAAGAAGAATTTCAAAGAAAGAAATGTGTAACATAATCTACATAATTCCAAAGTGAATTAAGCAAAATAGGAAAAAAATATTAGTAGGTGAGTTGCTAAAAAAAGACAACTAAATAGCATATGTAAAAGGCACACCTGTACCACATCATTTAAATGGCTAGGTATCAAAGGATAAGCAAAGATATATCAGTTCATATTGAAACTAAAGAAATTATAGCTAGTGGTAGTGGTAACAAAGTAGAATTTGAGCCAAAAAGCATTCATTTTAGGAAAATGAAAAAGCATTTAAAAATAAAGCTCACATTTCTTTCTTCTCTCTCTCTCTCTCTCTCTCTCTTCTTTTAAGTACTGGGAATCTAACCTAGGGGTGCTTTAGCACTGAACTACATCCCCAGCCATTTCATTTTTTTTTTTTTTTAGAGAGAGAGAGAGAGAGAGAGAGAGAGAGAGAGAGAGAGAGAGAATTTTTTAATATTTATTTTTTAGTTTTCGGTGGACACAACATCTTTATTTTATGTGGTGCTGAGGATCAAACCCAGCGCCCTGCTCATGCCAGTCTAGCGCACTACCACTTGAGCCACATCCCCAGACTCCCCATTTCATTTTTTATGGTGATACAGAGTTTAAATTGTTGAGGGTCTCACTGAGTTGCTGAGGCTGGTCTCAAACTTGCAGTCCTTCTGTCTCAGCCTCTGGAGCTGCTGAAATTATAAGCATGCGCCACTGCCAGGCTGAGCTTCCCATTTCATGATGGAGAGATAATGAACATGAATATCTATTCACCAAAATATATAGCAACCACTTATCAGAGCAAATCTTACCAGCTATACAAAGAGATATAAATAAAAATGATAAAAGCATTAACATTTCAGTCATTGAAAACAGATCAAGGGGGTGGGGTTGTGGCTCAGAGGTATAATGCTTGCCTAGCATGCATGAGGCACTGGGTTCGATACTCAGCACCACATAAAAAATAAAATAAAAAGGTATTGTGTCCACCTACAACTAAAAAATTGATGTTTAATAAAACCAGATCAAATAGACATATTGAACCTTACATACTAATTATAGAGAATAACAATCCTCTCAAGTGTACATGGAACAGTCACAAAAATAAAAATATTGATCATATGTTATACATAAAGAAAAACATAAAGATCTATATGTATTTTACAAATAGCTCTCTTAGATCACAGAACATTAAAATTAGAAATTCTTAGCAAAACTTAAAAAAGTTAACCAAGCTAAAAATTTAATACCTTTCTGTTAGTTCTTATTTAAAATAATAGATTGATATTCAATGATAAAGTTTTAAAGTTTATTAAATGTAGACTTCGCACACCTCTTGATAAATTTAATTCCAGATTTGTAGTTTTAAAAAAATATTTTTATTTCTATTTTTAGCAGAGTTTTACCTACCATTATATCTTTTAACTTATTGTTTGTATATATAAAGGGTATTGATTTATATTTGCTGACTATATAATTTGATTTTATATTAAATGGTTATATTATTTGTGTTAGATTTATCATTGATGTCTAGAGTGTTTCTCAAGCACAAAATCATAATTTATCTTTGGAACCGGTTTTAAGTTATTTCCCTCCAATTTGTATACCTTCAATTTCTAGGTCTTATCTAATTGTATTAGCTAGTTTACACTGTTGATCAGTAGTAGAAATGTGAACAGACTTGTTTTATTCCTAATCTTAGCATTGTTGTAATAGGATTGCAGATATCAACATGAACTGATAACTAAGGGTCAAAGAAAGCTAGGTATAAAAATTGATAAAAATGTCAATGTTCATGCATGTTTTTGTACATGTGTATGTATAAATATACTTAGAGATATTACCATGCTGTCTTCAGAGAGCACCAGAAGAAAATAAAAATCCCAATATCAATAAGCATATTTAATGCCTTGATCTTGGTTTCATATGAAAATAAGTCAGTGCTCCTCAAAGAAATGGATCATTATAAATTACAGACTTAGAAAGTTTTGTTTTGTTTCAAAGAAAAAAAAAGTGTTCAAAGAATTTTGGGGACATTTCAAAAGGACGTAAAGAGCTAATCTGAAGAGTCTTCCATTGCTCAAATCCAGAATAATAACTTTATACCACACATACACATACTCACTCACACATACTTATTATAGGATCAAGAAAAAATGTAGAAAGATGATATTTGAAAATTAACATTCAGCATGCATGGTAACAATAATTCAAGCAAACCTAACCAATGGATATCGAAATGACAAAGTTTGGGATTAACAAGATAATTAATATAGTCTCAGAATGGCTTATTTATCAACTTGAAAGAATAAAATAGTATGGTGTATGCAGTGGAGAAAACTGGCACAAACTAGTTTAAGAGATTGAAATTAATGTTGCTAGTTAAGAGGGTAAGCAGTGCATATTTCTAATATGAAGAACAAAAATTCACTCAGTTCCATTCCCTGGTTTTGCCAACATGTGCACAACCTGAATCTATTTGTGATAAAATGAGCCAATCCAAATTAAGAGGTATCCTAAAAAATAACTGTCCTCTTCTGTTCAAAAATGTTAATGCCATGAAAAAATAAAGATGGACTCAGTAATTTCCTGATTAAAGCAGACTCAAGAGACACTACTAATTAAGATATCATTAGGATAAATTATAAAATCAGAATATATTTTTCAGGTGTACATATTTTCATTTCTGAATTTTAATAATTGTCCTGTGACTAATAGAGATAATTCCTTGTTTGTAGAGAATGCACACTGGACTGTTTAGCAGTAAAGTGGACTGTTACATCATGTCTGCACCTTAAATGGTTCAGAAGATAAATGATGATGAGAGAAAGAAAATACTGTGAAATCCAGACATCTGGAGGAATCTGGACGAAAGGCTTCATTATCATGTATTGTTCTCTCAATTTTCTCTAATTCTGTAATTATGTAAAGAGTTTTTAGTTAAAGAGAACATTTAGGTGACATAGTAATTTTGAGACTGAGTTTCATTTGCTCTCAATACTGCTTCTACTAGAGTTTTGGGTGATATCTACTCCTAAAGGACTTTTGCTGAGTGCAAGTCTCCAGTTCAAACTCAAGTTAAAAATGCCAATAGTGTTTCTATCATAATGTTTCAAAATCCCTGTACTACAGAAACGTACATCCATACGTGTGTAATTTTGAGTATAGCAAAACAAATAACCATGTTATGACTTGAAAGCGTTTATATATTTTTCAATCTTTTCAAATCCATATTTGCAAACTATTTACTGTATCTATATGAAACAGTTGAGACTGTCAAGTACAAGTTTTTACCTTTAAGAATGTTTTAAAATATTTGGTTTGTGTATATAACACACAATTCCATACTGTTTATATAGGTGGACTCTTTGTCCCATTGCTGACATGTTTGTCTGCTTTCACAATATGCTGGAATAATATAGTTCAAAATAACATGTGAAGATTATGAATTTCTTTTATTTTGTTTAGAAAGAAATCCATATATTAATTCTCCATGAGCTTAAGGAAAAAGTAATACAGCATAACTCAATCAAAAAAATACCAGGCATAATGCTTGGTAATACTTAACTGAATAGATTCTCTAGTCCTGGCACAGAGGGAAAGGGACTGAACAGCAATATCATGAGTGCAGGAAGTCTAGTGTGTGTGACGTGAAGGAAATGTACCAAATTCATCCATATTTCAATGTTTCCTCAATAACCATTGTGCTATTTTTAGGTACTGGGCAGTGTGCTAGGCTCTGGTATTAAAACAGGCACACCGTTGCTGTCACAGAGCTCACTGTCTTATAGGAGAACAATGAAATAGACAGGCACATTTTTATAGGTCACCTAACTAAAATCTCCAGTCCAAGTTTTTAAATATATTTCAAAGATAATCATATTGCTAGGTTGAAATATAGTCAATGAAAATTTAACTTTTACCACTTGATTGATTTAATGAAATTTATTAAATACCATTTTAAAAAAATTAAGATAAATGAATACATTGATGAAAATTATGAATTTATGGATGCCATGTCCATAGACAACTGGTAATGGCTGTGACACTGAAGCACATGTTAGAATACAGAGGAACCAGGGAGTCTGAGGAGTACGTGGGAGATTTAGATTCATGAAGAGCAAGCAAGGTAATGTGTGTAGCTGGGCAGAGTGGCACATACCTGTAATCCCAGCAGCGTAGGAGGCTGAGGCAGAAGGATTGTGAGTTCAAAGCCAACCTCAGCAACTTAAAAAGGCTCTATCTCTAGATAAAATATAGAAAAGGTCTGTAGATGTGGCTCAGTGATTAAGAGCCCCTGGGCAGTACAAAAAAAGAATGTGTAGAAGTTCATTGAAAGCATAATGACCTGTCCAAATGTGGCAATATTCACAAAGCTGAACTTCTTGCCATGTACATAAACACAGGACAATCTTAAAGTTGTTTTTTTTTTTTTTTTTGAGAGAGAGAGAATTTTAATATTTATTTTTTAGTTTTCGGCAGACACAATATCTTTGTTTGTATGTGGTGGTGAGGATGGAACCTGTGCCACATGCATGCCAGGCGAGCGCGCGCTACCACTTGAGCCACATCCCCAGTCCCTTAAAGTTTTTTGATGATAAGGATATTTAAAAATCTGAGGGTTGTTTTTTTTTTTTTTTTTAAGAATCAAAATTTTCCCCCCAAATGCTCTGAAGTCAGCAAGCTAAGTCAGTAACTCTAAGTGGGCTTCATTATCCAGATAGAGTTCTCCAGGGGCAGAGGAATTTCAGGATTCTAGATAAATGGCAAGGCAGTTTGAAAAAGCATATTCTAGCTCATGTAATATTTATTTCATTTACATATATTAATGACAGTATGTATTAATTATTTTAGGATAATTATAAATTCAGTACATTTAATTGTATTTTTGCAGTTTGATGAGCTTGCAAAAAAAGCATTGGGTAAAATTGCCATACTGCACAAATTTAATGTGTGCCATTTTATAAGTTTCCACAAATGTATACACTCATAAAACTATCACAAGTATCAAGAAAATAAACATATCCATAACTTCGCAGTTTTCTGTTATCCCTTTGTATTCTCTTCTGCCTATGCTTTCTACCACAGACAACCGCTGATATACTTTCTCTCAATATAAATTCATTTGCATTTTTCTGATTTTTATGTAGATGAAATTAGACAGTATTACCTCTTTTCTTGTCTAGCTTCATTCATTCAGCATAATTATTATGAAATTCATTTATTTAAAAAGTTTGAATTATTTTTTATTTTTAATTAACATATAGTAATTGTTATGGTTTGGATTTGTAATGTTCACCAAAGGCTCATAAGTTGAAGAGCTGGTTCCCCACGCAGCAATGTCTAGAGGTGGGGCTTTGGGGAAGTGATTAGATCAGTAAGGCTCTCATCTCATATAGATTAATAATTTGAATGTGATTTTAGGAGGTGGTGGACCCTGGAGGCAGGTGGAGGAAGTACACCTGTGTATCTGCCCCTGGAGAATATACATTGTCATGCATTTCCTTCCTCTGTGTTTCTACTTGCTGGCTACCAAGAACTGAGCAGCTTTCCCATGCCAAGCCTTGATGCAGTGTTTCACTGCAGGCCCAGAGCAATGCAGCCATCCCATCATGGACTAACACCTCTGAAAGCATGAGCCAAAATAAACTTTTCTTCCTTTAAGTTGTTTATGGCAGGTGTTTAGGCCCTGGAAATTAAAAGCTAACACAATAATTACACATATGTGTGGAGTGCATGTGATGTTTTAATACATATTGAAAATATATTATATGTCTTCTGATTCTAAATTATTGATTGTATGATTGAAGTCTATAGTTTCTTTGTTTGGTTTTGTTTGGAAGATCTATTCAGTCACCCAGTATTATTGTGCTTAATTCTTGAAATATAGAAGGATTTGTTTGATATACATAGATACTCCATTGTTTGGGGGATAAATATCTATGATTGTTATGTCTTATTGATATATAATTTCCTTAAGCAGTTGGAAATATCCTTCTTTATCTCTTCTAAATAACTTTAGTTTGAAATCAGTTTTTCTGATATAAGGATGGAAACCCCTCAGTTTTCATTTACACAGTCCATATGAGTGCTATGTCTTTTTCCCATCTTTTCACCTTCATCTGGATGTATTTTTCAATAAGACAAGTCTCTTGAAGACAGAATATTATTGATTTTTTTTAAACCAAATCTGCCAGTTTATGTTCTTTAATTGATGAGTTTAGGTCATTAACATTCAGTATTATTATCAAAATATGGCTTATATTCCTGGTCTTTTGTAATTGTTTCTGGCTTTTTAAGTGGTTTCTCCTTTGATTGGTTTTCCTTTAGTGTAGTTTTTCCTGTTGCTGATTCTCATTACCCCCTCACAGAATATTTCTCTATGAATGTTCTCTAGTGCAGGATTTCACATTGTAAACTCTTTTAACTTTTGTTTATTATGGAAGGTTTTTATTTTGTCATCAAATCTGAAGGTTAATTTTGCTGGTTATAATATTCTTGTTTGGCAACCATTTTCTTTCAGTGTTTGGTATATTTTCCAGGATCTCCTAGCTTTGAAGGTCTGTGTTGAGAAATCTGCTGTGAGATACAAATTGTTTTCCCCCCAATTTGTATCTCAGAGATAGGGGAATGATAAGAGATTTTTAATAGGTAAAAATTCACATCCATAGAGAAGGAATATGTTCTGATGTTCTATTATACATATTGTGATTATAGTTAACAATAATATATAATTCAAAATTACAATAGAATATTTTGAATGTCTTCTGCCACAGCCTGGCTGGCTGGGCAAAAAAGCCAGGGGGTGAAGAGCAACTTGTGTAGATTGATACAGCAGGAGTGGGAGCCGTTTATTGTAGGACAGGAGGGGTATATATACATTCCACACAGCTTATCTTAATTAACATAAACTAGATGCACCAGTCAACCAATAAGGAATCTCCACACTTAATGGCTCATTGGTGTTACTTCACAAACCACTCCCTCTGGCAAAATGCCAGGCGCCATCTTGACTTGTTTACACCCTAACAGTCTTCATCACAATAAATGTCAAATGTTAGAGGAAAAAAACAGAGATCCTGGGGGTTGGGGAGGGAACAGAAATCATTGAAATAAAGGAAACAATAAAGCAAGTTAAAAATTCAATAGAAAGCATCACCAGCAGACTAGATCACTTGGAAGACAGAGCCTCAGACAATGAAGATAAAATATACAATCTTGAAAATAAATTTTACCACACTACTGCTTTGAAAAGCATTTCATAATAGAAAAGCTGAGCTGAGCTATTTGATCCAAATAATTTTATAAGAATATTTTGCCTCCGAGAGCACTATATAGTGTGTTGTCCAGATGGTTGTGAATGGGTTATTTGAATTGCAGGCACTAAGGCTGGATTCTCATTTATTATCTGGATTTGGGAAGAAGTGGTCCCAGTAGCACTATCACACTGAGGTCCTATGTAATAAGATGATTCACAAAGCTTGGAAATGAGTCTCTTCCCATGTATCACCATGTGTTGCTCAAAAAAAAAAAAAAAAGTAAATAGCTAGGTAAAAACATTTTTGGTTTCTTTCTTAATTCATCTCTCTCTGTCTTTCCATTTTTCTCTGTCTGTGTGTGTGAACGCATGCACGCACATATATGTGTGATTCTACCTCTTCATGCTACTAAATAATAATACTTACATTATTTATCTTGTTCGTGGATAATCAACTCCCCCAATAATGACCTAGACAAATTACTCAATACTGTATTGCCGTTAGAAGATACATTGGGCTGGATGACTCTGACCACATCACTGAAACTCAGTGAGTCTCTCTTTAATTCATCGTGCAAACTTTGCTGTTTCACAAGTCTTGTTTTCTTTTTTCACTATGCTAAAAGCTTGGAGAATAAAAATTGGTCAATATCTGAAAACTGCACTTGCTTAAATGATGCTATTATGCAAGATGGAAAAAAAAATCACATTCTAATCTCTTTTATGCCAGACTGTTATATGCTTTGTTATTTCCACTAAATAAGTGTAACAACTATCAAAGTAAAAACTTGCAAAATAAATAAATAAATAAAATGCTTGTTTCTTTTCTTGTCTCAAAATCCAACAGCTTTTCAGATTTAGTTTCCATTCATTAGAACAGACTGAAATTACTTATTGGAATTTCTTAGCATTCTTTTATAAACTCAATGAACAGGTGTAATTGTGTTTGGTAGATCAATTCATCCATCCCACCATGCCTTGAAAATTTGTTAGGGTGACCATATAATAGAAAGTAACCTGGCCGCTAATTATAGCAAATAAATCTATGCCCTTTGATAGAAGTAGTCAATTCAAAATGAAATACTAAATCTTACAAGTTGGACAATGTATCCAATTAGTGAGATTTTTCTTTTCCAAAACTCACATTTCAATTAATGGTTATGAATTTATCACCTATGCAACCTATTGATAGAATTTTATCAGCATAATGCATGTTATTATTTACATTGTAATAATTCAACCAAAGCCTAAAATACCAGAGAGCACAGGTGTGAATAATCATTTAACATTAATTATAATGACAAGTTTCTTCATCCCAGTAAGGGAGTTTTCCTATTATTTTACTTTCATTTTCACACACACACAAAAAGAACCTTGAAGTATCCTAATCAATCATCAGTCATGTTTACATTGATGTAATACCTTAACATATCTTTATTACTGAGATGTGAGCATACATTTTTTTCCTCACTCTATTTTCTTTTAGAGCACAAAATGTAAAACGTGCAATTCTCTTAAAATATATACATATATTAATTTTATATATAAATAAATAAATGCTTGAATTATATCTGCCTATCTATATCATCTTCAGTGGCTAGTACCATGATTTTTAATTATCCCTGGGAATCTTGATGTTGTCTCCATATTTCTAAGCCCATTTATATTTTCTGTTTATTGAATCCATCAAGTTACTTTAATGAAGACATGGTCTATTTTCTCTATTGTTAGTCTATAGGCTTTCTTTCTAAAAAAAAAAAAAAATTTTTGTAGTTGTAGATGGACAGAATGATTTTATTTTTTTTTTTTTAATGTGGTGATAAGGATCGAACCCAGTGCCTCACGCATGCTAGGCAAGCGCTCTGCCATGAGCTATAACCCCAGCCCTAGTATGAGTTTTCCAGACATGATGTATAATCCAGTTCTTTGGTAGGAGTCTCAAAGTTGTGTTTGTTGAAAGAAGGAACTGATTTTTTAAATGTTAATATATAAATGATGAGGAGAAATCTTTAAAAGAGGAACAGGTATGTGGTCAATAATTCCTATTTCTAGGGATAGCTCTCTAGATTGAAAGAGTAAATGTTAAGAGACAAGTTAAGAAATATTTTTAGCACAATGCTTCAAAAAATACAATGGGTTTATATGAACACACAAATGGCTTACTTATTGAGCAAACTCTTAAGCCAGGAATTGGTAAATATTTTTACCCTTAAGCAACAAACTCTAAATCATGAGTCAGGGATGACACATTAAGCAGAGATTTAAAAATCTTCACATGGGAATGTAGCTCAGTGGTAGAGTGCTTGCCTCATATGTGGAAGGCACTGGGTCTGATCCTCAGCACCACATTAAAAAAAATAATAATAAAATAAAGGTATTGTGTCCATCTGCAATTAAAACATATAGCAGAATAGAATAGACAATATGATTGATGTATGTACATTCCATGTATGTATTATATATCAAAGCATTCTACTGTCATGTATGACTAAAAATAAATAAATAAATAAAAATGAAAAAATATTTTAATGCAATATTCAAATATTAGAGCTTATACAACTTTGTTTGAGAGTTAACGTTTGTGGCATGAATAAAATTAAAGAAAAACCTATGCTAATAATTACATTTGAAGAAAAAGAAGAAAGGAAACCCATGCTAATAATTATATTTGATGAAAAAGAAGAAAGGCTTAAAAAGTTGGTTTTATTTTTTTAATTGTTCAGACAGTTTTCTCTCTTGATGTGCTTTATGACAGTTGATCTGAGGAATATATTTTTATTTGTTCCTATAAATAATTGGTTTTATGTTTAAATTTAATTTTAAAATTTGATATAGGAAATATGAATTTTTAAATTCTAAATTGATGAGTTCAGATTTGGACATGTTGAAGTTGAAAGGCCAGTCATGAAAATGTAAAGTAAGTAATTGGGTATATATCCCTGGGAATTAAGGAAACATGCTAAGTTAGAGAAGAAAATTTTAGAGTTATGCTGTAGTTCCATTACAGTTGTCAAAATAGTTAAGGATTTATGTTCAGGAACCATGATCAGAACACAACTTTGGGATATAGTCATATGTGTTTAGTAAAAAGGATCTTTTTGTATAATATTACCCTTTGTACATCTCAAAAAGAAAATGAGTTGGTAACCAAACAGAAATTTCATGCAGTTGAAGAAATGACTCAATATCAATTTTCAATATTTAGATCTTTTTTGTTTTTCTTCTTCTTTTTTACACATGACAGTAGAAAGTATTGTGACATATTACACATATATGGGATACAACTACCCATTCCTCTGGTTGTACATAATATGGAATTATAATGGTCATGTATTCATATATGAATATATATGAACATAGGTAAATCTCAATGAATATTGTAGATGTAGTTGGAGGGTAAAAAGGAAAACTGAGACTGGTAAACTTTGCACTGGTGATGCAGTATCTAGGTTCCACTCAAAAGTGAAAAATTTTGTTTCTCTAGCAGGTAGAAGTGCTGTAGGTAATCAGACATGAACTTTTAAGCCTCCACGGAGGATCCCTTCCCAAGGTCTACATACAATGACTGATGAGAGTTGGTATGCAAAGACTAGTCGACTTTGCCTAACTCAAGATAATTTGGAAGCAACAGCTAGGAGTCAGTACTCCCAATAGGGTAGGTTGAGACCTCCAATGAGCCTACATCACAGCTCTGGTTCTCCCTCTGCCCAATTCTGCTTCTGTTGCTCCATAGGTCTTGATCCCAAAGAAACTTCTACTTGCACATTTTCATCATGGTGTGTTTCGCAAGTAACCCAAATCACAATCATTGTCTTAGTATTATATAAATATGAAATTATAAATAAATATATATGGAAATATATACACAATTTTATATATAATCTTTCATGACTTTTTTTTCTTGAGCAGTTTCTGTGGTGTAATGGTATATAAAGAAGACTTGTCTTATTGTACCAAAAATTAATGGGCTTTTTTCAATGAAGTCAATGGTAAATTAAGAAATTTCCCTTAAAGATAGGTAAGTATTTTTGTTTTGTTAATTGAGGACAGTGAACAAATTAATATCCACAGTGGAAGAAGATGAAGCAAACCTGCTAAGTCTCAGAGTATACAAAAGGTTAACACTAGAATTTTGTCTCTAAAGTGGCTAATGTTATGGAAACTAGAGGACATTATAAGGGAATTAATTCAGATAGAATGAAGGTACTAGTATTAATAAAAAAAGAAAAATATGAGATAAAGATAGATACATTCACAGTTAAACTTATATATAAATAAATAATTTAGAGAGTACTTATCTAATTATTTTTATCTATGGTTAAATGAGAAAACAAAACAAAACAAAACAAAACAAAAAACCTCCATTAGGAAAATTGGGAGTTGGGAAGAATGGTTCAGATAATTATATTTAAGCTATTTAAGTAAAAAATGGAATAAGGTAAAATGAATACATTGGTCCAAGTTTGTGGTTTAGTATGGGAAGAGCAATGGAATTGCAAGTGTGCTGAGCATTAAGACTGCTTGTAATGTGAATTTAAAATGATGAACTAAGAATTCTACAGTGATGCAGCCACATCAATATTTATAGCAGCACAATTCAGAACAGCTAAATTGTGGAACCAACCTAGATGCCCTTCAGTAGATGAATAAATAAAGAAACTATGGTATATATGCACAATGGAATATTACTCAGAATTACAAGAGAATAGAATCATGGCATTTGCATGTAAATGGATGGAGTTGGAGAGTATTATGCCAAGTGAAGTAAGCCAATCCCATAAACCAAAGACTGAATATTTTCTCTGATATGTGGATGCTGATCCATAATGGGAATATGGGGTTGGGGGAACATGGGAGGACTGCAGAAACTTTAGATAGGACAAAGGGGAGGGAGAGGGCATGGGGGTAGGAAAGATGGTGGAATGAGATGGACATCATTACCCCAAGAACATGTATGAAGACAGGAATTGTGTGACTCTACTTTGTGAACAACAGGGATATGAAAAATTGTGCTCTATATGTGGACTATAAATTGAAATTCATTTTGCTGTCTTGTATAACAAATTAAATAAATCAATTTAAAAAAATCTCAGTTTGTGAGTGTCCCAAGTCTGAAAACAAAGGAACAAAAATAATCAGACTCTACAGGCAAAACAATAGATGAGGTAGGATATGTAAGTAAGAATGTTTGGCTACTTAAGGCAAGAGACAGAGAGTGTGATATTGTATTTATATTCTTTAGAAGCACAGTGACTCCAGGTGAAAACCAATTGTGAGTATTTTATGTGTACAGAATTAAGGTCACAAAGTTAAGCATGGTCAGAAATTTAGAGACTAGATTCTTAGGTGACTTCTAACATATTGAAATAATTATAGGAAAAGGGAGTGTTATGGTTTAGATATGAGATATCCCCCCCAAAATTCATATATAAGACATGAAAGAATTTTCAAGGGTGAAATGATAGATTATGAGACGTGTAACCTAATCAGTGGATTAATACACTGATGTGGATTAACTGGGCAGTAACCGTAGGTAGGTAGAAATGACTGAGGAAGTACCTCGATGAGGATATGCTTTTGAGGTTTATATTTTGTCCCCAGTGAGCAAAGCTCTCTCTCTGTTTCCTGGTTGTCATGTCCTGAGCTGCCTTCCTCTGTCACATGCTTCTGCCTGATTTTCTACCTCACCTTGTGCCCAGAGCAATGGAGTTGCCCAATTATGGACAACCTCTAAAACTGTAGGCCAAAATGCACTCTTCCTCCTTTATGTTGTTCTTTTCAGGTCTTTTGGTCATAGAAAACCCAAAGCTGACTAAGACAATGTGGGATTAGATACTGGAAAAATCAAATTTGTTTTCAACGAATATGATGGATATACAGAAGAGAACATATATGTTGATTAGATGCCAATGACAAGTAGCCATAGTGATAAATGTAGCTGGATAGAAACTTTTATTTCTAGTGTATGCACACATACACACGTATATTTCTAGCATTTTGAAACTATACAAAAATGATAACTCATGTTCTGATCTGCAAGTACAGGTTTACTGAACTGTGATTTATTGAATGACTGCAAGGGAAACTATAAACAAAGTGGTAAAGCGACAATCTTTAAAACACTTTAAAGATATATGGATAATTTTGTGTTGTCTATTAGAGGTTCAGGCAGCAAGGGTACTAATAGATAGTTGGCACATGGGTCAAAAAAATTTTGAACAATCTGGGAACACTAATATAGTGGAAAATACAAGTATAATGAATTTGATTGTGAGGGATAACAAAAATGACAGATCTGCAATACATAGTTAAATATCTTCCAAACTCTGAATAGAACCACATTGTGACATTTATTCAGTATTGCCATAAATTAAAATCCTTGTAGTATCAGCATTATGGTAATACTAATAGCCACTGCATATCTACCTATTACTTGATGTAAATTTGTTATAGTTTTAAAATAATAGCATCTTAATCTAATCATCAAAGTGTTTTAAACTAGGGTAAAAAGGTAATGTAGGTTAATCACTTTAACTGTTTCTCTCAGTGATTCTATTTTAAACAGACAGTCTTTAGCATTTAAGCTAGCTTTATTGCTTTTGATGTAATTAATGATATAGTTAGGTTTAAATATCTACTACCGACCTAATTTTTGGCATTTGTCCCCCATCTTCTATATTCAAAATTTTCTCTTTTCTTTGGGTAAATTAATTATTAATTGTCCGGTTTTCTTCCTTAATTATATGATCCCATTTTTTCTTTTAAAGCTTTCCATAGCTATTTCAAAATACATGTTATTTTCAAGTCTAATATAACTTGGTCATTTATCCACTTTTCAAATACAAGAGTTCAATGTATATTTGTTAGTATATATTGTAATAGGGTATATTAATGGACAATAGTATATATTAACAGACAACAGTGTAAGTTGTCTGACCTCTCCTGTCATACCTTCTGTTATTTTCATGTACTTTAAAAGTTTAGGAGTCACAGTAAATTATTACTATGGGTTTATACAGTGAATAAAATATCAGATATAATCACATAGATTTTCTTTACTATACTCTTTTTATAATTTATTTTAATAAATGTGTTCATATGTGATAGGGTTAAATCTGAGGTTTCCACACAAGCATATACAGTTTGCACTGATCAAATCCAACCATCCATTATCTAACCTTCGTATTCCATACCCTTCCCACACTTTAGTAATTACTATTCTAAATTCAAGTGGACTTCTTGGAGTATCTACATGTAAGAAAGATTATATGGAACTTGTCTTTCTATGTCAGAAAAATTTTATGTAATATCATGTCCTATATTTTTATCTCTTTTGCTGAAAATGACAGAATTTTATTCTCATTTATGGATGAATAATATTCCATTTTCTTTGTCACTAATCTGTTAATGGGCATATAGGCTGATTTCATAGCTTAGCTATTGTGAATAATGGTATAATAAACATGGGCATGCAGATATCTATTTGGTATGCTGATTTCATTTCATATAATGAAATGGGATAGTGGATAATATAGTAGATCTATGCTTAGTTTTTTTAGAAGACCCCATACTATTCTCCATAATTTAGTACTGATTTACATTCCTACCAATAGCATATGAGAATTTCTTTCACTCCACATCCTCACTGGTATGTTTTATTTTTATCTGTTTGATACTAAACATTCTAACTGGAATATAATGATATCTCATTGTGGTTTATATTTGCATTTCCCTGATAGCTAATAAAAGTATGCATGTTTTTCTTATTTTTTGACAATTTTTATGTCTTCTTTTGAGTAGTTTCTACTCAAATAATTTATCTTTAATTGGATTGCTTGTGTTTAGGTTGTGTTTGAGTTCCTTATATGTCCTGAGAATTAAACCTTTGCCAAGTCAAAAAATGGTATTTTCTCAAGTCCTATAGGATTTCTCTCTGTCCTGTTTACTATTTTCTTTGATATATACAACATTCTTTCTTTGGTATAGTCCCATTTGTCTATGTTTGCTTTTGTTTCTGTGCTTTGGGGGGGTCATATCCTAAAGAGTTATTGCTTACACTAGTGTCTTTAACTGGCCTGTGATTTTTTTTCTAGTAACTTTATAGGTTCAAGTCTTATATTTAGGTCCTTTGGTCCATTTTGAGTTGATTTTTGGACAGGGTGAGAAATAGGGGTCAAATTCCCAGCACCATTTATTGAAGAGGTTATTTTTTTCTATTGTACGTTTTTGTCAAGACTTAGTGGAGTGTAGATTCATGGATTTATTTCTGAGACTTCTATACTGTTCTATAGTTCTTCTTTTAAGCCAGTACCATTCTGTTTGGGGTGCCATGGCTCTGTAACACCCTAACCAGGTACTGTTATGCCTCCAGTTTTGTTCTTTTTATTCAAGATTGTTTGGGCTTTTCAGGGTATTTTGTGTTTCCATGTGAATTTTAAGATTTTTTTTCTAGTTCTGTGGGGAATATCATTGGTATTTTCATGGGGACTACACTGAAATTTGTAAGCCATTTTGAGTATCATTGGTATTTTACAATAATAATTGTTCCAAATTATAAACATGGCAGGTCTTTGTGTCTTCTTTAATTTCTTTTGTCATTATTTTGAATTTTTTATTGCAGACACCTTTCACCTCCTTTATTAAATTATTCCTAGATAACATTTCTTTGTCTTATGTCTTTTTGCCTTATGTGAGTGCCTATTGGAAATGGAATTTCTTTTATAATTTGTTTCTCAGAAATTTCATTGTTGTTACATAAAAATGCTACTTATGTATGTGTTTATCAGTATTAACATATTTGGTGGAATTTTTAGGTCTGTCTATATATAGAATCATATCTGCAAACTACAATAATTTGACTTTGTTCTTTTCTATATATATATTTTTACTTTTTTCTCTTACACAATTGCTCTGGCTAGAGCTCCTAATACTACGTAGAATAAGAGCTATAACAGTGTACATCCTTGTCTTGTTACAGATTTTGCAAGAAATGCTTTCAACTTTTTCCCCATTCATATGATGTTGGCTATGGGTTTGCTATATATAGCTAATATTGTGTTGAGGTATGATCTTTCTATACTTAATACTTTTTTAATAATCAAGAAATGTTGAAATTTGTCAAATAAATTTTATGCATTCATTGATATCATCATATGATATTATTTTATCCTTCATTCTGTTGATATGATGCTTTATGTTCATCTATTTGCACATATTGGTCCATCCTTGCATCCTTGTGATAGATCCAACTAGATAATGAGGAATGATTTTTTGTTGATGTTTTGTTAAATTAAATTTGCTAATATTTGTCGAGAATTTTTCCATCTATGTTCATTGGGGATATTGTTCTAAATTTTCCTTTTTGTTGTGTGCTTCTCTGGTTTTGGTATCAGGGTAATTCTGGCCACAAAGATTATGAGGCCATCCAGTCTGGAGCTTCTTTTGTTATGAGAATTTTATTACTGATTTAATCTCATTACTTGTTATTGGTGTTCATCTATTTTAGGTACTCATGGTTCGATTTTGGTAGGTTATCTATGAAAAGAAATGTATCCATTTCTTTTTAACTTTTATAATTTGATATGGTACTATTCATAATAATCTTTTATAATCCTTTGCATTTCTATGGTATCAGTTATAATGTTTCCTTTTTAATCTTGGCGTCTACTTTATTTGAGCTTTCTCTGTGTTTTATTCTTAAAGTTTTTTTTAATTTTGTTTATTGTTGAAAACCCAACTCTTTACGTCATTGATCTGTTGCATTTGTATTTATTTAATCTTTATTTCATTTATTCATTCTCGATCTATTTCCTTTCTTTTCTTCTACTAATTTGGGGTATGATTTTCTTATTTCATTAGGTCTTTTTAATGCATAATTAGGTTATTTAATTGAAACATTTTTGGTTTTTTATTATATAGGTGCTTATTACTGTGTACATCTCTTAGCACTGCTTTTGCTATATCCTATGAGTTTTTGTACATTGTATTTCCATTTTATTTTCTTTTCAAAAATTTTAAAATTTATCTTTTGATTTCTTCATTAACTCATTTTTGGTTCAAAAGTGTGTTCATTCAATGTCCATGTCTTGATTTCTATTTTTTTAAATATGCTCAATTCAATGTTTAATCCTTTTTTAAATTTCTTCTTCTTAGTTACACATGACAGTAGAATCCATTTTGATAAAGTTATATAAGCATGAAATATATCTTATTCTAATTAGGACCCCATTCTTGTGGGTGGGCATAATGGTGAAATTCACTTATGTATTTCTTATGTGTACATAGGAAAATTATACTAGATTTATTCCACTGTCATTCTTATCCCTTTACCCCTTCCCTTTTCCCCTTTCTCTAATCTATTGAACTTATCTTCTTAGCCTCCCCCACCCTTTATTATGTGTTAGATTCCATATAGTAGCTAAAATATTTAACATTTTTCTCAGGGGGATTGACTTGTTTCATTTGGTGTGAGAGTCTCCAGATCCATCCATTTACCATCAAATTTCATAAAGTTATTCTTATTTATAACTGAATGATACTCCACTGTGTATCTATACCACATTTCTTAATTCAAGTTGAAGGTCACCCAGGTTGACTCCATAGATCACTTATTTAGATTCGTGCTGCTATAAACATTGATATGGCTGCATCACTGTAGCATGTTGATTTTAAGTCCTTTGGATGTATATCAAACAGTGGGATAACTGGGTAAAATGGACATTTTATTTCTAGGTTTTTGAGGAATCTCCATACTGCTTTCCACAGGGGTTTCACCAATTTGTAGTCCCACTAAACAATGTATGAGTGTTCCCTTTTCCCCAAATCCTCACCAATATTTATTATTACTTGTACTATTGATAGTTGCCATTCTGACTGGAGTGAGATAAAATTTCAGTGCAGTTTTAATTTGCACATCTCTAAATGCTAAAGATTTTGAACATTTTTTTCATGTATTTATTGACCACTTATATTTCTTCTTATGGGAAAATCCTGTTCCGTTCCATTGCACACTTATTGATGGGGTTATTTGTGTAGTACTAAGCTTTTTAAGTTCTTTGTACATCTGGAAATTTACACCCTATCTGAGGTACAGGTGGCAAAGATTTTCTCCCATTCTGTAGGCTCTCTCTTCATGCTCTTGATTGTTTTCCTTCGCTGTCAAGAAGCCTTTTTTTAAAAAATTTTGATGCTATCCCATTTATTGACTTTTTATTTTATTTCTTGTGCTTCAAGAGTCTTGTTAAGGAAGTCAGTCCCTGAGCTGACATGTTGGAGTGTTGGGTATATATTTTCTTCTGGTATGTGCAGGGTTTCTGTTCTAATTCCTAGGTTGATCCACAGAGTTGATTTTTTCCACTATGTTCTGAAAAGATAAAAGATATAATTTCAGGTTTTTTTTTTCAATTTGTTAAGATGTTTTGTAGGTCTATAAAACCAAAAAATCTTCCTAACCTCCTACATTGATAAACTTGGTCTCTTTTTTACTATTATGTTATGAGTTACTATCTTCGTGTTTCTCAGAGACTAGCTGAAATAATAATTGCTTTTGTGCTAGTTGTTTACAAAAAGTAATGCTTTGCTGTCTTGTTTATTGTTATCTTAGCACAATCCCTGACCTAGGTATGCTTTGTTCAGTCACCTGCCCTCTCTGCTGTGGACTTCTGGACTACCCTGTTCATGCCCCACCTAACAGAGAAGAAGGAGTTTGGGTTACTTCCAACTTTGTTCTCTTTCAGCAGAAAACAGCTTGTAGATGCCATCACTATTTTTTCATGGAAGTGGAATGCAGAAATTGACAGTAGGGAAATGTAACAGGGGTTTACTTTATGCTTTGAATATAGCCCTTACTGCTGTGTTACTGTAACTTATTTTTAAAATGGACAGGTTTCCTTCTTTTCCTCTCACCCTGCTCCTCCCTAATCTTTTCCTGTCATCTGAGGGGAAACAGGATTTTCTTCTCCATCCCAGGCAGATGTATCTCTCCTTGAGCATTCAGCCATATCAGATTTCACCCCTTCATTACAACTTCAACAGAAAACAGGTAGAATGTAGCCTTTGAATCAACTTTTTAAAAGTCCTCTGTTCCTGTGGATGGGCAGAATCACAGCCTCTAGGACAGGAGTCCCTGTGATTCTCCTTTGCTAGCAAAGCAATAAAACTTCTTTTTCCTTATTCTTTTATTAAGGACATGTTTGTTTGGCTAATATATGGCTTGTTCTAAAGAAAGACCCAATATGTTGATGAACAGAATGCATTTTCTATAGCTTTTGGAGGAAAAGTTTGTAAATTTCTATTAAGTCAAATTGACCTGTAGCAAAACTTAATTCTCATGTCTCTTTGTAGATAGTCTGACCATTGATGAAAGTGGGATATTGAATCCCTACACTATAATTATGTTGCAGGCTTTTCTTCATTCTTGATTCTCCCCAGCATTTCTACATTTTTTATCTAGCATCATCTTCCTTCTGTATTTTAAGGTGTGTATGTGTGTGTGTGTGTGTGTGTGTGTGTGTGTGAGAGAGAGAGAGAGAGAGAGAGAGAGAGAGAGAGAGAGAGAGAAAGAGAGAAAGAGAGAGAGATTCATCATTAAAATCACAGTTATCATTCATCTAACAATATTTTTGTAATCATCAGTTTTGAAATGTGTTTATTTCTTGCTTGCTTCAGAATAAACAACATTTTTGGTTTCCATATGTGTGTTGAAATTTTAGAACTGTATTTCTTATTTCTTTCTTTTGATTGCTCTTAAAATTGTGATGTTCCTTATGTTTGTATTATTTGAATATATTGTAATCTATGGCTTTATATACTTCCTTGATTGGGGAAAATCGTCTTTTGTGTCTCATAATGGTTTGTGCCTTATTCTTGTTCTATTTTTTACTAGAATTCCAGTTTTATGTATGTGAGATCTTTTACCTTCTTCCTGTTGTAACTGAAAGCTTGGTTCCCATTCTCCATGTCATTCCACTAATGAAGGCAAGGTTTTGAGAAAAAAGGAAAAGGTTTTATTGTTTTGCCAACAAAGAAGAAACACAGGGGACTTGTGTCTCAGAGCCTGTGATTCTGCCCATTATGGGGAAAAGGGGATTTTTAAGGAGGTGATTCAGAGAAATGAGATTAGGGAGGAAAGATCAGGAAAAAGAAAATCAAGGAAAAGAAGATCAGGAAGGAGAAGGTTAGGGAAAAGATCCGGGAGGAGAAGATCAGAGAGAAAGGAAAAAGAAGATTGGGATTAAGAGAGAAAAAAATGTAAGTTTTAAAGCTACAAGAGATACAGTCAAAGCCATCAAAGGAATTCCTGTTACACTATTTTTTAAAACTTTTTCTCCATTTTCAATTATTTTTAATTGGTGACTTTCTACCAGTATATTTTCTTCCTCTGTCATCAAATCTGCTAATTCTCAACTGTTTTCTAATCTACTGTGAAAGCCATCTATTGAGTTAATTTCAGTCATTTTAGTTTTTAGTACTAGAATTGATCTTCCTTCTGTTTGAATTCACCAGGGATCTTCTTCACTAGAAGGTCCTGAACTCCTTTCTTGTTCCCCAAATTGCAGAAGTCCACTGAGAGTTTAACTTCATTTCTATAACTGTCTTCCCTAACTTTTCTTCCTGTCAGCATCTATGAATTTCAACCACTGTTCTCTATTACTCAAGGGAAAATCAGTATCAACAATTAATCTCATTTCTTAGAATCTTTTTGTTTTGAGTTTTGACACTGCAAATTTTTAGCTTCTCTAATAATTCTATGATGTCTTCAAATATTACATTTTACAGTTCTCAGCAGGAGAGATTCTTCCAAATAAACTTGTCCTCATTGGAAAAGGCAGAGATCATTTCTTCCTATGAATAATTTTTCTTAATAAATGGCCCTGCAGTAAACCTATTTTCCAGAGCCAGAAAATCTAGGAAGTCTTCTTATTTATCCAATAAATTTAAAAATTCTATCCTATCACAAATTTTTCTTAATATCCTTCAATTTCATCGCCTACTTTTTCAACATTCCTTTGACCACTGACAAACACTACTAATTTTTCAACTTGATTAAGGAAATTAGACTTCTAAGTGATCTATTTACATTGACTTTTGTTATTACTCTGTATTTTAATTTCACCTTGACATTCTAAAGGTTTGTCTTAAAATTTATTTCTTATTGTGACACTGCTGCTTAGATTTCTTCATCCTAATAAAAATTAAAAAGAAAGTACAAGTTCTTGACATATATTTTAACAGTAGTCCACTTTATGCTTTGAATATACCCCTTGCTACTCTGCCACTGCAACTGATTTTTAAAATAGACGTGATTCTTTCTCTTCCTCTCTCCCTGCTCCTCTCTAATCTATCCCCACTCCTTAATCTCAGGGGAAACAGAATTATCTTTCTTCCCCATCCTAGGCACATTGATCAGTCCTTGAGTACACACCCACCATAGGAATAAGTAATCCAGACTTTGGGAATGGTACCAGAAGATCTTAGAAATGACTATCACCCAATTTAACAAGAGAATTACAACTCCAGACAGAGAACATGTGGAATGTAGCTTTTGGGTCATCTCTTTAAAAGCCCCCTGTTCCTGCTGATGGGGAGAATCAGAGCCTTTGGGACAGGAGTCCCCATGTTTTTCCTTTGCTAGCAAAGGAATGAACCTTTTTTTTTCCTTTTCCTCAAAACCGTGTCCTCGTTATTGGATTGGCATTGGGAACAAGGACCAAGATTTCAGCAATAATATTATTCTCCATAAATTGACTGTTTCACTCGGCCATTTCAGTTTCTAATTTTCTGAAAACTCCATGAACTTGATTTTGTGCATACCTTATTCTATTGTAATTAAAGGATATATTTTTGTACTTGCTCATCAAGAATGAATTTTCTGATCTTTCCATCTTCCTCAAACTTCTTGTTTTCTTCAAATATTTTTTTTTAAATTTATTTTTTAGTTTTTTTTAGGTGGCCACAATATCTGTATTTTATTTTTATGTGGTGCTGAGGATTGAACCCAGTGCCCTATGCATGTTAGGCGAGCACTCTGCCACTGAGCCACAACTCCAGCTCCCTTCCTCAAACTTCTTAAAGATCTGGGAGAATAAGATGCTAATTAATGTATTTCTTTATAAAATAATATACACAATTGTAGCTGAGATAGAGTGAATGAAGGGAAGAGGTGTAACCATATCAGAGATGGATAGAAATTTTAAAAACATATGGGTGACCTTGTATGAAGCATAGAGTATCATTGAGAAAAGGAAATCTTTGGAAGGATTTATGTAAGGTGTTAGTATAATTCCTCAAAATTGCACCTGCATCTAGTATAAAATGTACTGTAATACCCTTGCATTATTTGACCAATTTATTATTAAACTGGAAATGTGCTACAAGCAAACGCTATTAGATAGCAAAAAAGAACACATAAATGAGTAAAATTGCTGACTCTGTCCTCAAGGTATTCATATTCTCCTGAACACATAAAATAAACACAAATTTACTTTATATAAATTCAAAGGTGAAGTAAAATACATTTTGAAATGTCATTGTTTTCAAAGGAGGAAATATTAATATTCTAAGTATAGGGATTTAAAAATAATTGTAAAACATATGTCTTTTCAAAGATTTTTATTTTAAAAAAACTTAAACCTATAAATGATTTTTGAAAACCATATGCTGATCTTTTGTATATAATTCACCTAGGTAAACATTTTGTTGTTAACATTTTTTAAAAATATCTCTTTTTTATTATTATTCTTATTTGGCTAATCTCTTAAAAGAAACATTTCTGCTATGAACAAGATTCTCTTACATGACCACAAAACAACTATTAGATTTAGAGAATTTAGCATTAATACTATTATTTAATATATAGTTACAAATCTTTCAGTTAGGATATTTTCTGTCTTCTAATATTCAGTACAGGACCATTTGGAATGATTTCACCACCTTTTATTTTTACCTTTAATAGTGTCATTTTTTAAGAATATAGGCTTGGTGTATGTGTATGTGTGTGTCTGTGATTATATTCAAGTCACACATTTCTGGGAGTGACATCATATTCTGGCAGGTGATATTTATATAAGTTTTGAGAAATAGAAATATTTACGTGAAGACTTGAAATGCATAACAGAATATGCTCAGAATAAATTGAAGATTCATAATTCTAATTCAAGACCCTCACCACTAACTACATGTATTAAACCTGTCTCAGGTATGACCTGATGTTTTGTTGTTGATGTTATTTTAATGAGGTAAAATTATTAAAAATTAAATATAGAGACATAAATTAGTAAAATGTTTAAATATGCTTTGAGAAGATAGATTTGGATATCATATATCTAGCAATGATTCTCCAAAGAAAAGTTTCAGACTGGCTCCTGATTAATTATAGATATAGGGAACATGCAATCTTCCATGGATTCAATTTTAATCTTTAAGATATGTTTGCTTTTTTTTTTTTTTTTAAGGGGGAAAATTAATGGAAAACTTTTGTCTCTGGAGTAAAGAGGCTACTCTAGTGCTAAAGAGGGCCCAACAAAAGATTCATCAACATTTGCAAATGTGGGCCATTTAAATGAGAATTTTCTTTACCAGGTATTACACAATCACAGAAGCTTTAAATAATTGCATTTTTTGTAGGTCATTCTTTTATATGATAGATAAACTCAGAGTATGATTTGATCAAATTTTTAGTTAAAGTAGTCAAGTTTAATCTCATCGAAGATTCTCAAGCCAGGCCAGTGTCAAATCGAGAAATTCCTAAATGTCTCAGAATATGCTTGTGGAAACTGCAGAATTTATTTTGTGTGATTAGCCACTTGATATGACTCTTGCTTTAGTAGATTAGGCTTTCCACAATTGGTTCCAGTCTTCTAATGGTATTTTGGTAGTAAAATAGGACTCCCAAGGAAAGATTCTCATCTGCTTTATTATATCAAATTTAGCCTCATTTATCTTGATCATTAAGCATTTACTTACTTAGGTGGTCCATAGCATGTAGTTTCTTTTCAAATCAACGCCAAGTCTCAGGTGCAATATAGACCAAAGAGAAGTCACTTTTTTTATGTGATTTCCCCAAATATTAACTCAACGGTACTCTCATCAGCCATGCTTCCAATCCATCAGCAATACTGACTTTGCCATAAAATGAGAGTAATTCAATTTCAGATTATAGTATAAAGTTGAAATCATTATAGCTTTGCTTGTTAGTTTTACAGTACTTTATGCTATGTCAGGGTTTTCATGATAAAGCTTTACATTTTAAAGTTTTGTCATTAGACATTGAAAAGAAAAAAAAACTCAAATGCTTTTTGAGACTATATTGGCACCTATGAGAAATGCATGTCAAGCTTTTTAATCAAAGAGATCCAATCGATAGGCAAGTTCCTTTGCTTAATAACTTTAATTATCAGATTGGCCATGATACAATTAATATATTTTCCTAGTGCCATAGAGGGGTTTGTTCTCAGTTTTGTTCAACCTTAGCATCAAATATGGAGCACTGTGGTGCTGTAAGCAAAAGAGAAGAGATATGGTGTAAGTCACCCAGTCACCCAGTCTTTTATTAGATGCATCACTATGGACAGTGTACTTAATATTGCTGGACTTCACGTTTTGTAAAATAAGAAGAGGGAGAAAATTTATTCCACCTGCTTGAAAACAGGGGACTAGAACTTTGAAAATCTTTCCAATGCTCAGACCTAAGTTTAAGATACAATGAGTAGACAGCTAACACGGGGGTATTTAGTAGGAGGAGAGAGATTCCTACTTAGGAGAAGGAGAGGATTACTTCTGTGTTATTTTTGAAATAAATCACAAAAAAGATCATTCCCCAAAATATTCAATATAATGCAGGCACCTGATTTAAAATATTTGCTTATATTATCGTGGTTGGTTATTAACATCATGTCATGGGCATTCTGAAAGAGATCTGTTAAATTTACATGAGTGGTCACAAAAAGACAATGATCATAAAGAAAATTCTGGTTACTAGGTAAAGCTTCCTGAGGTCAGAGAAAAGAGTGAATTGAGAAGACAGTGGGAGACAGTGTTGAAATAAATTGAAATTGCCTGCATAATTCTGCTCAAGATTACTAGTTCTTACTCATTTTTATTTTGTTCATGTACACACAAATTTAAGCCTCTTACAGGCAAGGCAATGTTTTGACATCATCCTGGGTTTAAATAAATAAGATGGTCTTCATGCATTCTGGAAAATTACAACTTAATGTGGAGGAAATTATGTAAATTCTTAATAAGAATGATAGTTTTTATGTCTTCTGCATTTACTAGATAGAGGACATGAAGTTGTGTAATTCATGTACATCATCTAAATAATCACAATGATCCCACAGGGAGCTATCATCTTCATTTCACAGATAATGAAATGGACACTTATAGGGGAGAAGTCACCTTATCAAGGTCATCTATGAATGGCAACTTCAATATTAGGATCTCGCTTTAACCAAGCCAGTACTCTTAAAGTCTGTTTCAGATAATTTCTCATAATTCAAGGCAGGATGAAATAATTTAAGCAGCTCCCTTGCTATAGGACAGAATGACAAATTCATCTATTAGGGAATTTGGAGAAAGCATTCTAGGAAAGGAACCTCTAACACCCACCCTTCCATACGTAAGACCAAGTGGTACAATGCAGTTGGTCTTTAACCCTGTAGTTTCTATTTTAAAACATCTTTCATCCATTCATTTCTCTCCTCCCAGAAACCCTGCATTTGTCTGAATCACTCTCATTTTTCATATGAATCATTGACACAGGCTTCTCATGCTCTGCTTTACCTGCAGACAACCCAGGTTCATAGTCTTTGCTGTATACCCTGGGTGGTTCAATTTCAAAAAATTAATTAGAAGTCCCCACAGAATGTTGATTGGCTGATTTCTTGTCTCTCCTAATCAAGAATGTTGGATAAAAGGTGGACCTACTCAAAAGGAAAGAGTCTTTGGGGGAGATTTCAGTTACACTATTGGCAACATCACCAGCCACTCTATTAGCATCAGCTATTATATCCTTCCTTAAATTTCTTTACAAGAGCATGACTTTTCCTGCCTTGGGACCATGGAACAGAATTTTCTGTTTTCATTTTTCTTCTAAACCTGGCACCAATGTATGTAGCTAGTTTCTACTCTTTCTTCAAAATTCAAATTAAATGTTATTTTCTCTTTTAAGTCTTTACTGTCTTGAGAGACTAGTGAGGTTTTCCTTTTAGATACACCCAGAGATATCTGTCCTGCTAGGCAACAGCCATCACACAATCGTTACTACAATATATTTTTGGATTAACTCCCCAAATAGTTTATATGCCATGAATGAGATTCTGGATCCTTGATGTTTTTCATCATCTATGAAAAAATAAAGAAGCTGACCATGGTAATGCACACCTGTAATCCCAGAGACTTGGGATGCTGAAGCAGGAGAATCAATCACAAGTTCCAGGACAACCTCAGTAACTTTGCAAGGGTCTCAGCAACTTAGTTAGACCCTGTCTCAAAATAAACATTTATAAAAGAGTTCTGAATGTAACTCGGTAAAACATTTCGGTGTTGAATCTTTGTTACTCAAAAAAAAAAAAAAAAGAAAAGAAAAGTGAAAAAAGAGAACACATAAAACATTGTATATGTGTATATTCCACATATCTGGGCTTAATTATAAGTGCAATGAGAATATAAAGTACAGATTTTAAGTTAGTGGTGCTGAGTTGGGAAAAATGACATGAATACAAATTAAAGAAAGAAACTGTAAGAGTTGATTAAGGTAGGCCTCACTCAAAAAGTGAAAATTTAGCTTGAAAAGGCAAAAATAACAGATGAGCATCTCTACAGAAAGAACACTCAAGGTGAGCACAATCTCTCTGTTTGAAAAATGGTAAGGCAACCTGTGGGGCTGAAATGGAGTGAAGCACAGGTCAAACAAATTTGATGTACAACATAAATATCATGAAGGGTTTTTAAGCACATTTGATGCTCTTGAGCAGAAAGAGGGTCCCGTTTGTGGAGTTTAAAAACCATAGCTATGTCATCATACTTGTGTTTAAGAGGACCCTTCTTGTAACCATTGGAGTGGACTGCAGGGAGTCAAGGGTAAGAGAAGTCACAGTGTTACAAGGCTGTTGTAGCAATCTAACTGGGAGAAGACCATGGTGGCTGCACAGGAAAGAGGGAAATGAACAAATGGTGCAGTTGAATTGGAGCCCAACAAGCTAGATTTATATTTGACACATCACCTATAAGACGTAAATTAAAAATAGTCAGGGATACTTAAGAATTGACCTGAGCAATTGAATGGAATTTCTGTCAAGAAAATTGGGGAACATTGTGGGTGCAAGACAGGAAGGTGTTCCCTGAAAAGTGTATTGCTTCCTGACATTCACAATGGGAAACAGCTGTGTACTTTTCAAAAAATACACAAATGTGCTATATATGGCCAAACGTGGATTATGTTTTGGGTAGTATCCTCTGACAACAATGACAAGGTTATATTATAGTATAACCATTTTCTACACATTAATCATGTGAAAGGTATTGTAAAATATGGCAGGAACTTAAAATGTTTGATCAATAAATGAATTGTTACAGCATAGAAGGAAGGAGATAGTAAATTCCATTGTGTGTAGATGCCATTAGGCACATTATATAAATATCTAGGCATAATGCATAGAGATAAATTTTTAATGATAGAATTTATGATACCAGAATAGATACATTAGTGGCACACACGTCCTTCATTTATAATTGAGATCATTAGCAAACTTGTGGAAGGAGAGTCGTGGGATAGCACATTTACTACAGGCCCAGTGCTCATACATTTGTGCTATTTTGCTTTCATTTTTGTTTTTAGTTGATATCTGTATACCTTGTTAGCCTCCCATGTAGTAAGCACCCTTATTTCCTATTTCCTGATTGGGAAGGTGTGAAACAGGGAAATTAAGTGAATCCCCATTTCACACAACCACAGGAACAGAGCTATAATTTGTATGCAAATTTGAACCTGTGCACATGGTCACAGAGAAATAGTGCCCTTGCTTTGAACCACCAAATAATAATGGGAGCTTTGCAGCTTCAGTTTTTCGTAAGCTGTCCACTTATAATTAGAGCCTATTAACTTGTTTTGAGAAACCATCTCTCCTCAACTTAAACATCTTCTCTTTTCCAAGACAACTAAATAACACCCAGTTGCAATCTCACTGTCTGATAAAACTTTTCTAGCCTAAGTTTCAGAATTTTACCTCTCTGGCTTCTTCTAACCCTTACCTTGAAAAGTAAACTATTTAATTCTAAATCATTAAATTTTCTATAATGTGTTACTGATTTTAGATTATTTCTTACACAGTGGTCCTATTGAGTGTTTAATTCATCATTAAATAATTCTAGAATCAGCTGATATGAAGAAATATCATTTTAAAAAGTTTAAATGTGGTATTTTCTCAATGTAATATTTCCCTCTGCCTACTACTTAGTCCAAGCATATGCCATCTCATAATTGTAATTAAAAAATAATTATAATGGTGAAAGTCCTGGATTTAATGTCCCATGGTAGGAAGCCATCACATGAAACTTCTATAAGATTACTTCATGGGTCTTTTTAATATTCAAATTTATATTGTCCCAAACTCAGAATGTATAGAATATCAGAAATCTTTACATATTTTACTGTCCCATTGAATTTACCTTTTCAGATTAAATTATCCATGGTAATCTTAATCTTTCCAAATTAAATAGCTAGAATCAACAATCTTATTAGGGATGAAAATCCAGAGTAATTATTTAGGAATAAAACTAACTATTAACCCTGAATATATTATTCCATTGCCAGACTCATGTATATGAGAACTCTGACCCAACTAAAAGAATAGAAAAAAATTAAATATTACTCTAGGTTTTTGCTTTCTAATTTCTAGTTATAATATATCTTATGAATAAAATTCTCGAAATATGTTATGCCATTGAGTGAATTTTTGACACAGTAAGTGAATTTCATATTTCATCAAAGTATTTTTTCAAGTGCTCAATCCCTAACAATTAAATGCATTTATACATCATATATTTACTTGTACATAAGCTAAAATGAACATAATAAAAATATGCCTTTTCAGTTTCACATTAAGAACAATATTTCAAGTTTGTGTTCAGATTGTCCTTAGTTAATATGATTACTCAACCATAGAATTCATGGTGAATAGGGTAGCTCCTTGGAGTCATGCAAACCCTTCTCTTTGGCTTAGCATTCAGGGTAAAAAAAAAAATCAATGCAAGAGTTTTGATAGGCAGTGGGTGTCAATATCTGAACAAATGCTTTGAAGACCTTTAATTTTCCAGTTACCTAACTCACAAGGTAAATTCTAAGCTCATGAAGTCACATAAAGTTATAGAAGTTTCATGTGATTGTTTCCTACCATGGACATAGAACAAAGGGGAGAGAGATTTGATGTTTAAACATTGGTCTATCTAAGGTGGGCTACACATGGATTAGGGTTAAGATATAGACTTTTGGGTCAAAGGACCCCAAACTCAATGGTTTGGCCCTCTGCTTTGGGTCTTATTGGTTCAAGTTCAGTGTCTACACTGTTTACCATTATGTCAGGGCTCCAGAATAGTTATTTAAGCTGTGGCCTTGACCAAAACACAAAGTGGTAGCTCTCCTTCACAGCTGAGGCTTTCAGACGCCTCAACCATATGTCACTGTTCTGAATATCTTCCACATAGAATCAGGGATAGCACTTCTCAGGGAAGAAAGGGGCTAAATTATTAAGTAAACTGATTGGAATTAATATTAACCTGATTTAAGTCTGAATTTACTCTATTTTCCACATTTTTCATTTTTGTTATTTTCAAAATCCAATTAGCTTATACAGATGATTAGCATTTTCTAGTCTCTGATTTGACAGCCTTCCAATTTCTCTCACCCTAGCCTTCTCTTTCATTTTTATGATTTTCATCCAAATATTACAAGGAGATTTGACAAAGTATTTGAATATTAGCTTGTTTAGAGTTTGAACTGCAAGTGCTACTATTATTAATTGTGTTTTCAGAATTTAAAACAGAAACAGCATCCTTAAAAATATAAGCAGGAAGAAGCAAGAGCTTTTGCCAAACCCAGTGACAAAAGGCTGTTAAAAGTAGTATAGACCTACCACTTCTGAGGACTTCTGTCTTTATTTGCTGCAAATAAACAAGTGAATAACTAATACAGAAGTATAATTATACTTCTCTCTGGAGAAAACCAAGAAATTAGGTGTCTCATGCGTTAGCAAATTGACTTTATTTTTTCAAAAGCCTGGAAAAGACTTGGTGACCTTTGTGTCTCCTAAATGCAAATCAGCACCAATGCCACAGTATCCATACAATACATGAAAGAACAAATGGGGGTGCCTGCACTTCCTATAAAGCTACTATTTTGAACATGAGATTCATAAAATATCACAGAAGGATAGTTTCCAGTTCAAAGTTAAATGAATAATCTGATATTTTTTATTTTAAAATAATGACAGATTGAAGACCCCTGAACAAACCTCTAAGCTGAAGCAACTAGACTGGAGAAACTAGAAGCAACTAGACTACATTTGCAGAGCCTCTAAATTTAGTGGAAATAATAACTGTCAGAGGTACATGAAGGACAATGTCAGTGCTGAGCTCATGAGTTTCTTTGGAAACCTAGAGTTTATGCTTTCTTAACTGCATGAAGTATAAGAGATAAATCAAAAAATTTTCCAGAGTGTAAATATTATAAAAGACCCCAAAAAGTAAAACAAAAAACCCCAAGAACATCAAGAACACATTACATTTTCAAGAAAGCATACCTTTCTTGATCCTTGCATTCAGTGGTGAGAAAATATAATCCCTACAAAGAATTTCTACTCACAACAAGCCTGTCTTCCTGTGTGTGTTCAGTCCAAATCCCTGCTATTTGTTGCCTTAGAAACCTTGGTTATTTCAGAATTTTGCCCTGACACAAAATATAAATTTACAGAATTCAAGTAGAAAAAATAGCAATCTATACATAGTATCACAGAGCTATAAGAGATCTATCCTGAACTGGTCTTTAATTTGCGTATTCTATTAAATACTTGTCAGCTCACACAATCCCTGTAAATTAGATGACTGACCTTGTGGAAGGTCATGATTGATTAGCTGGACATCTGATTGCAGTTGAAAAAAAGGCATTTTTTTTCTGTTGGGAATTTGTAATTGGAATGCAAAAATTCTTGTTGGTCTCTAGAAACAGCTGATATGTATAGAAATTCACAGGAGAAAACGTTCATCTAAAGAATAAAAGGAAGCAACCATAGGTACATTTTTTTCTTCCTACTTTTAGTTCTTCACAAAAACCTTATATTCTACAAGCAAATTTCCTTTTACTAGATGAAACAAGTTTGAATGGGTTTCAAACTCTGAAATGAAATAACCCAAACTCTATTAGTATCTTACTGTAAATTAGGCTTGGGTCTCTTATTTTTACAGATAAAAACTGTGACCCATGGAGGGTGAAGGAAATCTTCTAGGGCAACTCAATAACTTAGTTCTAACTGCGTTTTAAGTCACTTACTTCCAAAATATGCTATGTCTACTCTCTGATGTCCTCTTCACTTTGGTTATTATACAGTCAAAGAGAAGGTTAGAAACTCCATTTTATTCTACCACAGCTGAAGATACTAAGAGTTCAATTTCTTTTTTTTAATGTTACCTGTTTCTTGTATTATTTGTACATGTTACTTATACAGGATAGTGGGTTTGATTGTGGAATGTTTTTATATACATATTTTTTAAATTAGTTCTAATTAGTTATACATGTCAGAGTGCATTCTGACACACCATACAAAAATGGGGTATGACTTCTCATTCTTCTGATTGTACATGATGTAGGATCACACGGTTTGTGTAGTCATATTTACACATAAGGTATTAATGTTCCATTCATTCTACTATCTTTCCTCTATACCCTCTCTCTCCCTGCACTCCCCTCACCTAATCCAAAGTACCTCTGTTTTCTACCCACCTCCAACCCACATTGTGAATTAGCATCTGCATATCAGAGAAAATATTTGGCCTTTGGATTTGGGGGATTATTTTACTTCGCATGATACTCTCTAGCTTCATCCACCTCCCAGCAAATGCCATAATTTCATTCTTTTTTGAGGCTGGGTAATATTCCATTGTGTATATATACCACATGTTCTTTATCCATTCATCTGTTGAAGGGGACCTAGGTTGGTTCCATCATTCACATAGGAATAAATACAATACATGAAAAATGTACAACATCTCTAGCAATTAAAGTAATGCAAAGCAAAACTACTATAAGATTTCATCTTGCTCCAGTAAGAAAGGCAATTATCAAGAATACAAGCAACAATAAATGTTGGTGAGGATGTTGGGGAAAAATGTACAATCATACATTGCTGGTGGGACTGCAAATTGGTGCAACTACTATGGAAAACAGTATGGATATTCCTCAGGAAACTTAGAATGTAACCATCATTTGACCCAGCTACCCCACTCTTTAGTTTAAACCCAAAGGACTTAAAATCAGCATACCACAGAGATGTAGTCACATCAGTGTTTTCACACACAAACACACACACACACACACACATAATTTTAATTTGGTCAATTTGAGAGTTCACTTTCTAGTGAAGATTGAGTAAGCTTATTTATACAATCAGCAAAGGCTCCAAGAGTAAAATACTGGTACTAATAGCTTGTTCCTTATCAGTAGTAATCGCTACCTGGTATAGCCAATATATGAATATATGCATGCACCTCACTAAAATTAGAACTCATTGGACCCATCTTTGCAATGGATAATGTGATGAATTAGACAACAAGTAAGAAGATACAAAATCTACTAGTGTTAGCATTTATTTTCCATGATAGGATGTGGATAAAGAATTATTGACCTCAGCAGACCCAGTAACTTAGAAAACAAAATGATTATTTATTCACTCAAAGTAATATCCACTGTAGGATACACACTTGTATGCACTTATATATTCTATCCATATATTGACCTTAAATATATTATTGCACAATGATTTCAGTTCTGAATAGCCCAAAATTTACTACAGTGATTAAATTTTTTTTTAAAAAATGTCATTAGATAAAGTACAATTTAGTGAGTGATCTGTACATTTCTATTAAGAGAGTTTGCTTTTTGGGAATTTATATCTGAGAAAGAGCAGACAACCCAAGGATTATAAGAGTTTGGTAGCACAAGTTCTCCCCATCCCCAACTCCTTCTATGTGATTTCTTTCCTGAAGATAGAAGCATATGTTCCCTTATGCTTGGGGGATGTTCCAGGAACTATGCCAGAAGGTGCCTGAAGACTAAGTACCAAAGTGTATGTATACACTATTTTTTCCCTATACATACCTATGATAAAACTTAAAAAATTAAAAACAGATTAACATCAATAACAAACAACAATTATAATATTACCCTTTAATAACAGTTTTATGAATGTGGTCTGTTTCTCTCTTATATCATATTGTACTACACTCACCTTTCTTGTAAGAATGTGTAACAATAAAAGGCCTTTTGATGAGATGAATTGAGATCACTGTTTTCTTTCACAATACACTGCTGTCAATCAGAATGTATCCTGTTTGTGTTTTCCACCCCCAATTTAATCATATAAGAAATTGGGGTGAAGAGTATTTCATTTCTTTGTATGGTTGTTTTTTAATGATATGGTTAGCAAAGTTATTTATAATGCAGTTATATATAAGCTGAATCCTGTAAAACATGAGAGAGCCATTCATATGTAATTAAGGAGTGTTCTTGGCACAGGGAAGTTAAGTATAAGGAAATAAGAACCGCTCATCTCATCTCAGAATGAGGTATTAAGAATTCTGGGTTCTATGGTGTCATTAATTATATCAATAACATTGGAAACATATACACAGATTGGTGAAATACCTTGGGTTTAAAAACAATTATGTAATACATGGGTGGATGAAGGAGAATACTTTCCAGCCAAGTTTTACATTTAAAAACATTTGCCTACTTATTGGAAAAATTGTTTAATGAAATAAAAGCAATGATAACTTAGAATGAAAAGGGTCATGAAAACTTGGGGTTGATGCAAAAAGAAAAAAAATATGACCTGATATAGAAATATTTGTAACAAAGTAAAGGCAGCTAAAGAAATATAAAAATTATTATACAGCTACAATAAATTTCATCTTCAAAACATAAAAGGTACTTTTAATACACTTAAGGACTCAAGATGATTAGCTATACTAGTGGAAGCTTACAAATTCATGAATCTTATGTAAGAATACTAACATGTCCAAGTCAACATAAACTATAAAATTCAGATTTGTCAATTCCAACTCCAACTCCAATTTTCAAATTCTTCCATACCACCTTAAAAAATAAAAATTATTTTAAAATATTAGTGACTAGAGAAAAGAAACTGGTAACAGCACCAGAATTTAGAATAAAACTGTAAATATTTAGAGGGTTACAGAGAAAAAGTTTCTCTGATAGTTCACAGAGAAGGAGTTTCTCTGATACCTCAGAGATACCATAAGCAGAAGGTTGGTTTAATATCAAAGTTAGAATTTTGGTTTTGGATTCAATTATTTGAGCATTGATGAGAAAAGATGAACAATATAATATGTGGATACAAAATATTATTGGTGGTCAGATTTGAAAAAGAAAGACCATCAACATTTTTAACTAATGGAACATGAGTTTGAAAATAAATAATAGGGTCACAAAAATGTGAAAGCTTCAAATAAGATAATAGAGAGTGAAAATTGACCCTATACATATAGGGAGAACTTGGATCATCTTTAGCCATCAAAATTTGTTGGGTAACACTGCATTATAGGATAAATATTTCACTATGAAAGATGCAGGAAGTTTGAAAGGCTATTATCACCTTGAAAGATAGATAGATTTGGAAATGGAATAAAAAAAGGATATTTACTCAGGAATTTATGTGTCAGATCTATTATATGAATTACTTTGAATTTCACTAAAACATATCATATAGAAACTATTTATCTTATTTTTTCCCTCTTGAACACCCATACCAGAAAATTATTTATTTCATAAAAGAATCAACTTTAGGGTTTGTTAACCCTTATAATCATGTCTTCATTACTATTTCATTCATTTCTCCTAGTATTTCTGCCTTCTGTTTTTTGGGAATAATTTTTTACTATATATTTCTTTTCTTTCCTCTCTTATCTACTTTAAATATGAGAAAACCAACCTCTAAGAAGCTAGATAAATGAGATAAGCTATTGAAGCTACTAAATAGCAGAATCAGGATTTGAAGCAAGTTTGCTTCTCATTTCCATCAATGAACTACTTGAATTTTCCAATAACAAAAATAATCAGTTGTGTGTGTGTGTGTGTGTGTGTGTAAACAACACCTTTATTTTACTTACTTATTAATTTTTTTATGTGGTGTTGAGAATTGAACCCAGTGCCTCACACATGCAAGGCAAGGGTTCTACCACTGAGCCTCAACCCTAGCTCCTGGCAATAGAACTTTCATAGTAGATAATGGCAGTAGTTTTCATGTTGAGAAAATGTATTGAGCCCAGTTTCATGACAAGATGTCCATTAGCTGATTCAGAAATTCAGCCACTTATTATAAAGAAGGTTCTCTTCTACTCCAGTGAATTCAAATGAAGGTAACAAGATTCCTGCATTCTGCAACTTATCTGTTTCTGGTTATTTATCAACATAGTAATGGGATTATTAGCAAATTGCTTTTGTCCCCTGAATTTGATCCATTTGACTTTTTCCATTTGCTTGTATTGTAGGAAAACTAATTTAATACATGCTAATGAATTCTAAATTTGCATAAATCATCTCCCTATGTGATTTATAATTCTGAATTAAATATATTCCAAAATATCCACATGCAAAGAAAGTCCATAATATGCATAGGCATTATTTTAATAATCATGCAATTTATAACTGAAATATTGAAAAGATTAGATGACCTCAATCCACCCAGAAATGAGTCTTTTCTATTTAACAGTCTGTCAATTAGAGACTTCAAGGATATTTCCATCTTGTATTGTTTTTATCAATGCATTAATATTAGATGAGTACTTAGATTCCAACATAGATTGGTTTGGTGTTTTACACTAAGAAAAGCATAAATAAATATGAATTTGCTAACTTATTATACAAACAGCAATATATTTTATGATGGCTTAGTAAATGGCAAGCAATATTCTAAAGTCTGGAAATAGGACAGTAAATAAAGAAGAATGTGTATGCCTTTTGCTGCCCAACAAAAGAAATGAAGTGAATTATTAGTGAGGTACTTATTGCCTAATAGCTAATACCAACACAGGAAATAATGATTACTTATTGCAAGGTGCTTCAAAACTTTCAGAGGTACTAACTATTTAATTTCATAAGTATCCAATGACATAGGTGCAGTTATAATCCTTAGTTTATAGATCAGGAAATAGGCACAAAAATCATGTAGATTGTATAAATGACAGTGTCAGAAATTTTAGTCATTATGGAAGACATTCCAAAGTATCTTCTAAGTAAAATGGCATTAATAATAATAGACTCATAGTTTGTCATTAACAAGCTATATCCTTGCAAGTTGCTTGCTTTTATGGTGTGGAACATAATGTGTTGTTAAGTAAATGTTACAACAATTTCTTATGGTAATAAGAGTTATTCTAAAAGTTAATTCTGTAAGCATTCTAGGAGAGGTCATACGCTACAAGTTTGGAATACTAATGATTAATTAAAAGAAGTATTCAATGAAATATCAGTAGAGGGGGAAAATCTTGGCACTGATGTTGGTAGGAAATTGAAGAGCATATGAAACTTGTTATAAAAAGGAAACATGATATCCTGAAAATATCAGTAAGAACAGCTATTTGATAACAGAAGAGAGAAAACAAATACAAATGTGTCTATTAATTAAGATCTTACAAATAAAATAATATCATATATATATGTAAAATTATTGAATTTCTCACTAATGATGATCAAAGTATTTTTCAGTTTCTATAATCTTCCAAGAAAATGTCAGTTTTGCTTTCAGGATGAAGGGTAAAATGTCAAAACCTCTTAGATTCTTTGTTATTCAGTCTTTTAAGGGAGTTCTTTGTTTTTCTTTTGACAATGGACTGACCGCTGTGGACAAAGATAGGAACCAATGCATTTACACTACTCTTAAGATTACCTCTGGTATTGGAACTGCAGCCATTGAACTTGTATTATTTCTGAATGCTCAGCGGAAATTAACAATGTACAGGAAGGGACCTTGAGATGGAGGAGGAGGAGGGGGAGGGGAAAGGGGAGGGGGAGAGGGAGGGGGAGGGGGAGAAAGAAAAGAAAAGAAAAAGAAAAACCTGGAGGAGAGATGAACTCTCGAATCATGACAAAGGTAATGGTGGTGATGATTCGCTAATAATAGTACCAACAGCAACAGTAAGATTCCCTCTCTCCATCTGATTCTTATTTCCAAACAAAATTTCTAAAATTATTATTTTATTTTTTTTTGAGAGAGAATTTTTTAATATTTATTTTTTAGTTATCGGCGGACACAATATCTTCGTTTGTATGTGGTGCTGAGGATCGAACCCGGGCCGCACGCATGCCAGGCAAGTGCGCTACAGCTTGAGCCACATCCCCAGCCCATAAAATTATTTTAAGTATAAAATCATTTTAGAAATTTTATACTTAATGACCTAGTAACAAATACTTGAGTCAATAGGGAGGAAATACCTAGATCCCAAAAATATCACAACACACAAGGCCACCTTTTGTTGAGGTTATTTAATAACCTGGAAAATGAAACTGAGAGTCTTCACTGTGTTTTTGATAAGCCTACTGGTTTTAGGTGACAAATGTCAAAGTAAATGGCCTCACAAGTGTGCAGATCTGAATAGATCATTCATTAGGTACAATATCCAAAGGGCCATTCAAAAAATTTAAGGGACCTGAAGTCAGCCAGCTAATAGTTGACTTTCTGACCAGTTTTATGCCATTTTCATTATGAGGAAAAGCCTCCAAAACCTTAAATGGGATTAAAATTATGTATCATTATGGTATTCTTTCAGACCTAGAAAAAGAAAGAGGAGATAAAAATAATCTAAAGCTGAAAATATTTGTTCAAATTATTTTTCATACTTATGGGCTAATACAATGTACCCAAAGGGACATTGATAATCAGACATATGAGGGGGGGGAATATGAATATCAGCAGAAATAAGTGGGAAGTAAACACATAGTACTGCAGATATTTGAATTATTTAGATGTATATCTCAAAACCAGAAAAACTATATTTTTTAAAATATGACTGGAGATATACATCAAACTTAAATATTTACAAGTAATCAGAAATTATTTTTGAAAAGTAAATAATTCAGAAATGATGGAGACAAAGCCTAGAATTGTAGATTCTGGCAAATAAATTTAAAGAAGAAAAATATAATTGTAGGATTACAAGGGAAGGATTTTCATTATTTAGAGATGATGTATTCAATTATGTCAGAAATCCAGTTGAATCTACAAATGAAACTATAATAATTCAGAGTCCTGGGCACAAAATCAATAAAAAAATATTAAGTGCTTTTTCTGTTCTGACTATAATGAAAAACAAAGGATAATGGAAAAGAAACATGTTTACAACAGCAAAATCCCCTACTATGTAAAATTGATTGGGATTGGAATAAGATTATAGTGGCAGACATTAATATAATGTTTTGTTTGCAAAATCAACTCTAGACTGAAAAGGAAAAAAAAAAGTTCTTCTAGGATTAAAATAACTTAATGAAAACATTCAAGTCAGTAGAAATACATAGAACTTCTAAAATATCAAATAGAGAATAAGCATGTTTTGTTTATTCATCCATTGACAAAAATCAGCACAACTTAAGTTTAAAAGTAGTAAGTATATAGACTATGTTTATAATGCTACACAATTGACATAAATTTTGAAATTTATTTTAAAAGTCTTTGGTGATAGATAATTGGAAAAATATTTAAAATAATTGGTATTTAAGATAAAACCTGAGATGGAACATTAATTAAAAAGCAGCAGAAATACTTTAACACAAAATCTATGGGGAAAAAACTGAAATTTTCTGAACTTGAAATAAATCTTTAAACATAAATGCATTTATCACAGAAAAAAGTAAAACTTAAAATTAAAAGAAATTAGAACTTATGTTAATAAAGAAAATAAATTAATGAACTGAAAGACTCACAGATATATACTTATACACATATATGAATAAACATATAAATATATATATATACATATATACATATATATATATGCATATATCTATCTCTATCTATCTATCTATATATATACATAATATTTAATTCAATGTTTTCAATGTTGTGTCATCTTTGGAGAAAAAGTCAGTAGAACACCTTGTTTCTGAAGTGTTCCTCTCCATTCACAAGTACCTAACTAATTTAAAGGAAAAAAGGGAGCAAGTTTTACCTGGAATGTTTAGAAAAATTTTATTTTAAAAGACACCTGGTTTTTCTCTCACATGAGCTGGAAATTAGAATAAATTAGTGTTCTCTGTAGAAAGCTTCTTTCTTGCATGCACACCAACATCCTTGGAAAGCTGGACATACAACAACTGGGTCAAAACAAATTAAGCTAATGATATCTCTCTCTCCATAACCTAAACTATGAGACCCCACTCCTTGTGGTGACTGGTTCATAGAAGAGCACTGTTGAGAGTATAAGCTGAGAGTATAAGTGTTCCTCTGGCCAACTAAAACTAGATAAAATGTCAACAGAGATAGAGGTTCTACTCTCCAGCCTATTGCCCCCAGAACCACCCCTGTAAGCATTTTTCAATTAATCTTAAATTTCACATTCATTTCCTGGAGGGATGTGGCCTCTTTGAAACCTATCCCACTGTGGTAGCAGAACTTAGATACAGATTATACATATATAAATAACGTATAATACATTTTTAAAATATAGAACATAATAAACTAAATCAGATAGGAAGAGTTGAAAGGTGGAATCAAATAAAAAATATATTTTAAATTGAAGATATATGTGCTACCACGAGTTTTAAAATTGTTAATATCAATTAGTGCTTTATGAGTGTAACTGAAGGAAAAGAGAATAGAAGTGTATACAATTTAAAACGAAATAAGCCAGGCAGGTGGTACATAAAAAGAATGAGTCAGGAGGATCACAAGTTTGAGACCAACCCAGCCAATTTAGCAAGACACACTGTCTCAAAAATAAATTTAATAAAAGGGTTGGGAATATAGTTTTGTGGTAGAGTGCTTATAATGTGTGAAGCCCTGGGTCCAATCATATAACGTTAGATAGAGAAGATATTAAGAATTATGAAATAATTCTATGTACAACTGACATTCAACAAGTTAAAGAAAAACTAGAGGAAATGGTTGTATTTAAAAATACAAACCTAGAGGGGTGAGGTAGTAGCTCAGAGGTAGAGCACTTGCCTAGCATGTGTGAGGCATTGGGTTCTATTCTCAACACCACATATAAATAAATAAATTAAATTAAAAGGTCCATCAACAACAAGAAAAAAAAATAAAGAAAGAAAGACATTGTAAACACTGGATGCTCATTAGAATAACTGAAAAATTAGAATGGATAATTACACATGGTCACTTCTCCCTATATCAAATCAATTAAATCAGGATAGTGAGAATGGAGCTCAACAATTTCTTTAAGCTAATTAATAGATACTAATGGAATTGAAAATTGAGAACCTTGAGTTTACCTTTTTCAGAAAAAAACCCTTTATGTTCTCAGATTTATTTTCATTAGTTTGCTTAGTGTTCTTTTACCATGAATGCATTGAAAATAATCTTAAATATATCAATAAAAAGTACCAGAATCACATTTCTGAGTTCAGTTCTATTAAACTTTTAAAGTAATTTTTAATGTATGAAATCATAGCAAAAAATGAAAAACATCCTTATTCATTCTATAAGAACCACAGAAACTTAAAAACAGCTCTTGATTAAAATAATTATAGTATAAAAATAATATTTTTTCTGTTAAAAAATGTGGTCAAGTACCTAAGCAGAGAAATTAGAAGTAAATACCTTATTACCCAGTAATAAGATATTTACTCTAATTTTTTAAAAGACATATTTGGAGAGTTAGGTTTCACTGCAAATCTCATATACCTCCTACCCCACACATGCACAGTCTCAGCCATTATCTACATCCACCACTGGAGTGCTATATTTGCTACAACTGATGAGTCCTTATTTATACATTATCAACAAAGGCCATGATCTACATTAAAGTTCACTTTTTGGTAATATTCTTTGGGTTTATTGCCCAAAGTGCATATTGACATGTGTCCATAATTTAGTATCATGCAATATTTTCACTGTCCTAAGAATCCTCTATGCTCTGCCTAGTCATTCCTCCTGATACTGATCTTTTTACTGTCTCCATAGTTTTGCCTTTCCAGAATGTCATACAGTTGGAATCTCAGCATTTTCCTTTTCACATTGGCTTCTTTTACTTAGTAACATACATTTAAAGTTTTCACATGACTTTTCATGGCTTGATAGCTCATTTCTTTTTAGCACTGAATAAAATTTCATTGCCTGATGTACCACAGAGTATTGATTTGCCCACTGAAGGACATCTTAGTTGTTTCTATGTTTTGACAATTACACACACACACATAAAAAAAGTCATAAACATATTGAGTATTTATATGTGTGGTTATGAGTTTTCAAAAATGTGCATAATTTTTTGATCATCACCTAACATAACTTTAACCACTCTGTTCAGGATAAATCCACCCTAGAATTTTCTTCATTAGCAGAGAAAGCATCTGGTGAGAATAGCACGTTGGAAGTATCTACACTAAAAGAAAGCTAAAATGTTCTCCAAGTAAGTAAATTGGACGTTAACTGGTTGAAAAGGTTCTAAGTCAACTTATTTCATCCTAACTTTCACAGCTTGCTTTCAAAAGGTTTCTTGGTAACTTTAGTTCTCATTTTTATTAATAATTTTCCCTTGTTGCAATAAACTGTTGTACTAAATACATCTGAAAAATAGAAACTCATTTTATATCTTGAGATTTCTATCAGATTTATAGATATGTAGAACCCCTTATAAACAAAAAAATGAACAAAAAAATTTTACCCATGTACATTATTATTTTTATCATCCTATACTAGTTAACTATTGCTCTAATTTTTTATCCACTATTATTTCTGTGAACATATAAAATAAGTTGTGTGTCTTTCTTTGATATTTATACAGATGGTCTCCATAAAGGGGCACACATGTTGTGAGTTTCAATATAATATATATTGTACAATATGTATTCTGTGAATAAGGAGATGAAACAGTGTCAAGGAAAAACTCTTTGTAAAGGATAGAATCAAGTGCAAATTTGTCTTACTTGACAAATTACTCTAACCAGACTCTGCATATAAATATACTTATCTTTCCAAGAACTTATGTGATTGCTCAAAGAACAGAAAAATCATAATTATTTTATTGATGCAGTCATTATAATATTATAATATCTGCTGTTTTAGTATTAATTATATAGTGAGTTTCGGGTCCTTTTCCATAGAACAAGCCAGGAGGACACATTTGTGACCACAATTATATATAAGTTTCTTGTTTTTATTACATTTTCTTGATGCAGGGAAATTGTATTTCAAAAATATTGTCTACTAATTTTAGTATATTTCACATTTTATCTAAACAACATGCCTCTTTCCTCCTCATTTTTAGTAATAATTCTGCAGTTGACCTTCTTATACATAAAGGTTAATGCTTTGTGTTGGCAAAAATTCTTTTCCAGGTGGTGTTATTCAAAGCAACCAGGAAAACAAAAACTTTAAGTATGCCACAGTGCTCCCCATCCTTCCTGTTAATGATTGTAAACAGAAAAAAAAAAGCAGCTGAAAAATTTAGTAAAACAGAATGTTGCAATAGAATGGAAGCAAATGCTTATATGATCAGAAACCAAATAAAGATTCCTAACTAGACAGGAAAGGGAAATAGGAAGAAACAAACATCTATTGAGGCTAATAATATTAATAAAAAAACTTTCTACTGCTTATCTTCTAAAACTTTATTATGTTTTAAAATATATGAGAGAAAATGTTTTAGGAATGAAATTGAGAGGGCAGAAAACCAATGAATTCAAGAATGCATATCCACACTGTTCAGAGCTTGTGTAGCTACAGATTGGAAAACAGATGTGACTTGGTTTCTATGGATGTTTTGTTTTAGTGGGGATACTTCAGAATTGGGTTAGTCAACAGAAATAGAAAAGAAGATTAGTTCAGACTGGAGTCTGGAATACCTGGACCTGGACATGTTGATCTTATTCTATTTGAATCAGCATTTTATATATTCATTCATTTCCCATTGAAATACATAAAGGATCAAAGCACTTGTTTATCTTCTGATTATACTCACATTAATATTATTAATTTTCAAGTGCAATTAACTCCACTAGGTATGCCACTGACTATCAACTTTTATTTATTTGCTGGGATTCTGTGGGTGACAGTGGGATTGATTCCTATGGTAGAACATGGGAAAAGTAACAATTGAAACTGGAGTCATATAATTAGGGAAAAGACAAGACTGTGGTTGGTGGATATACAATGAGATTTCAGAAGTCAGGAAACTAGAATGTCAGCAGAGACAAGGGAAGCGCATTAAGTACAGAAATGAGATATGAGATGTTTTATATAGATCAGTTCATTTGCAATTTTTTTTGAAGAAGAGACATTTGAAGGGACATGAATATGTAATGTGACTATCCAGGTCTTAAAGCATGGAAAATCAAGCCAGAGACAGGACCTAAGAGTAGAGGTTAATTGTGTCTTGGTCAGTTATTTATTGTTTGTTACAAGGGGAGAAGATAAAGACAGATTGTTGTTATATCTGATCTCCTATGTAAATTAAAGAGGAATTGTAGCTGGAATTGACAGCTAAGAAATAAGGAGACTGATATCAAGGAACAAACTTGAAAATGTGCATCTATCAAAAATTTGTTCTGGCTGGGAATGGTGGCATATGCCTCTAATCCCAGTGGCTCAGGAGGCTAAGACAGGAGGATCACTATTTCAAAGCCAGCCTCAGCAAAAGCAAGGAGCTAAGCAACTCAGTGAGACCCTGTCCCTAATAAAATACAAAATTGGGCTGGGGATGTGGCTCAGTGATTGAGTGCCCCTGAGTTCAATCCCCAGTACCAAAACATACAAACAAAAAGTTTGTTCAGGGGCTGGGGTTGTGGCTCAGTGGTAAAGTGCTTTGCCTAGCTTGGATGAGGCCTTTGATGCTTAGCACCACATTAAAAAAATAAAAAATAAAAAATGAGTAAAAAACAAAGGTTAAATTCTTAAAGGAAAAAAGTTCAAGTTGAAAAGTGAAAAGTATTCTACATTGTTATTTGGTCTACTCCTTTTCTTCCTTCTTAGGTTTCATCCATCTGTGTTCATAAGATGGTTTTTCCATTTGTAGTTGGGTGGGGGAGAAAAAATCGGACTGTATTATATGTATTTGTTTATTTAAGTATAATTTGGAATACAATTGCTTTGAAGATAGGCAAAAAAATATTACTATTGGGGAGGAATGGTTTTCAAGACCACAGGAATCAAGGTTATTCCTTGCTCTTACAAGGAGACCATGATGATACCTTTCTTCCAGAATTAAGGAGTAAGTCTAGACACATTTACAATTGAAAAAATATCATGAACAAATTTTCTTGTATTATTTAATTCTCACAGCCACTCTATGACAAAATGCTATTCTCTAATTTTGTATATGAGGAAACTGAAAATCAGAGCATTTAAGTAATGATATACCTCAAGCTAAGTAAGATGATAGAAATTTAAAGCAGGCTCCTGAGTCTATGATCTTATCCAATATATTGTGTTTCCTATTTATGAAACTACATATCATTGCTTTTCCAGGTAATGCTGGTTTTGATCTCAATTTGAATTTAGATTGATGATTTAAAAGGTTGGGGAAGAGTTCAGAAAATAAATCATGGAAGAAATACAGCTATATTTTGTATAATGGTTAGGATCCAGATAGGCAAATCAAATGTGTCTTGCCACAGCCCCACTGTTCCATTAAAATCTATATTAGAAAGAGATGGCTAAATAGATTAAATAGGTAGAAGTAGTATGAATGGACATAATAAAGAGTTTTGACTTACTGTTTGTGTACATGGTAGGTATTTAATAGATGTACTACATGACTAATCAAATCATTCCAAGATCTTTATATATATTTTAGACAGAGAAATATAGTTTTAGGTATATTATTATCTATACCAGGTAAATAGAGAGAGCTGAATAGAGGGAGGTAGCTAAGGAAGGGAGAGAAGAAAAGAGTAAGATAGGAAGAAAATATATTGGCTATGGGAGAAAGAACTGCTTGATAGAGAAGATACTGTTTCAGTTTGCTTAAATCCTCTGCCTAATTAAATGTGATGAGGTAAGTATGATTTTCCTAATTTTACATTTCAGAAAAATTGGATTGAGAAAGAGAACATGATTTGTTCCAGGCTTTAAAACAAGAAAGTAATAGAATTGCAATTCAAATTGAAGTACCATTAAAGCAGAAACATTCTCTATATTCTGCTGGAGGATGAATGATGAGTACTGGATATAAGATTTATTTCAATGAGAAAAATTACATAACAATACTAGCATATCTCTGTCCACACAGCTATAGATCAGGTACACTTGTTAGCAAATCATATTTTTGATAATTATCAAATATTTATTTTACCATGTACAATGTCATGTTTAAAAAAGTTGTTAAATTGAGAGTATGTTAGAAATATATAACAGAGGTAGTAATTTATTTGGAAAAATTACTATGAAGATGAGAATTCTCCAAAAATGGAATAGGAAGTAGCATTTTTATCTAGCACCACCTAGATACAAATTGCACTAACAGAATCTGTCTGATGTAGCTATTTTAGAACGGTGGAGGCTATTGAAGATTTTCAGTGTTCATGAGAAATCTTGGAAGGAAAATTTCAGTTAATTTTGGTCAATTTCAGCTCCTAGCAGTTACACTATCCATCCCTACTGCACGGCAAGCAGGTTGGCATATTTATCTGCAGCAGTTTGCAAACAACCTGCAGCATCCAGAGTGAGCAAAAAGGACACTGTCCCCCAAAGATCAAGAATCTACTACTTCTGAACCCAGAAGTACAAAGAGAAAAAGCCCTTGTTGTTGCACCTCCCACTGCAAGTCATACATTACTGACTGAGGTGACTTCCAGGGAATTTAACTGACTAGCACCCTTTCCCTCACTGCCTCACTTCCCCTTTTTGGTAGCCAAAATTTAAGTCAAGCTAGTTAAGAAACAACTGTGAATTGTGTATGGGACAAATTAGAAAGTGACCATACATATACAGGGAAGGGTGCAAAATCAGAAAAGACCAGAGAAAACATTAATTATACATCTCAGTATAATTCTTGTCACTCAGGCTGCTTAAAGCAATACCTGCTCCCCACCAAAAACAAAAACTGTAAACCCTGAGGAAGGAATATAAACTGGATCAATGAATTTACCACCTTTTTAAGATTCAAATGTCAAATTTATAACAACAGTGATAAAACTCACAAGATATACAAAGTAAAAGAAAAGTAGGCCCATTCAAAGAGAAAAATAATTCAACAAGAACGGTTCCTGAAAAAGATTTGATGAAAAATCTATTAAACAAAGACTTTTAAGACAACTGTGTTAAAGATGATCAAAGAGCTAAAAAAGACCATATATATATATATATATATATGATGGAAGCATAAATGAAGAAATAGAAACCATACAAACAAACCAAAAATTGGTTCTGGAGCTGAAAAGAACCATAACTGAATAAATAAAACAACCACCAGAGGAATTCAAAGACAGTTGTGAGAAGTCAGTAAAAGATTCTATAAGCTTATAGATAGCACAGTAGGTTGATGAATGTTAGGGACACAAAAGGAAAAAAAAAGATTGAAGAAAAATACACAGAGCCCAAAGGACTTGAAAGACACCATTAAGTGGACTGACATGCATTTTGGTACTACAAGAGGATAGAAGAAAGAGACAGAGAATATTTGAAGAAATCATGGCTGAAAACTTCCTTATTTGATGAAAGATATAAATACAAACATCTAGGAAGCTCCATGAATTTCAAATAAAAGGGACTCAAGAATGACCATACCTAGAAATTATAATGAAACTTAAAGACAAATTTGGAATTTTGAGAGCAGTAAGAGAGAAGGAACTCATCATATACAAGGGATCTTTAATAAGATCAGAAAGTTTGGAAGCCAGAAGGTAGAAGGCCCAGACACTCAAAGTAGAGGGGAGGCTTTCAACCAAGAATCATGTATCTGTCATAACTGTCTTACAATCCTATACAAGTGAAAGAGAAATTAAAATGTTAACAAAATTTGAGGGATTTTCTTACAAGTAAAATTATGCTTTAGGAAACGCTCAAAGAACTCCTTCAGAGTTAAATGAAAGAATATTGGATGAAAACGTAGAGCTGTAAAAATAAATATTTTAATAAAGATAAAAGGCGATTATAAAAACTAGCACTTTGTCTTTATAACAACAGTTTATAACTTATGATTTTATAAACAATTTAAGGGAATAATACATTAAAATTTTTAGAGTAATACTAGTAATAATGTAACTTAGATTTATAACATCATTTTTTTGTAAATAATGAGAGACTAATTACATGTAAAAGAATTATTAATTCGTTTTGGATTGGGTCATCTATAAAGGCATAATTGTCTAACATCCAAAAGTGAAAGTTGGGGATAAAGCTATGGAGGAGTTGGGTTGGGAATCAAAGCAGGGAAAAAAAAAGATAGTACAGACAACTTAGAAATAATAAAGTCAGAATCACAAAAAACATGAGTATTTATAACTCTAAAATGCTTATACTAAAAAAAGAAGAAAAATCTCAAATTAGTAGCCTTATTTTACAACTTAAGGAACTAGGAAAAGAACAAACTAAATCAAAAGCTGGTAGAAGAGAAGGAAAAAACAAAGACTAGTAAAGAAACCAATAAAATGGAGAAAAGTAAAACAACAGAGAAAGTCAATGAAACCAAAAGTTGTTTGTATGAAATATCAATAGAACATAAAAACATAACAAAGCAAAACAACAACAATAAAAAACTTTAGCTAATTGGAGTAAGAAAGAAATAAGATTCTCCCTAGTAAAGTCAGAAGTGGGGGAAGTGGTAACATTACCATTGATTCTACCAAAAAATAAAATGTTAGAAGACAGTGATATGAGCAGTTGTATGTGAAGAAAGTATATGACTTATGTGAAATAAATTCTGATACAACAAAACATTTCAAGCCTAATTAACAGAGAAATAGATCTATAACTAGTAAGGAGATTTACTATAACTAGTTAAGGAGAGCCACTAGTCAAAAGCTTTTTCAAAATGTAAAGTTTTGAGATTTCAGTGATGAATTCCACCAAACATACCAAGAACTAATTCTAACCCTCCTCAAACTATGCCAGAATAACTGAGGAGGACAGAACTCATTCAACATGTCCAGTATTATCCTGATACTATGGCCAGACAGAACTGTAAGAAAACTGCAGACTGATAACCTTTGTGAACACTGATGCAAAAATATTTAACAAAATATTAGAAAATCAAATTCAAAGCATAGTAAAAAGATTGTATGACCTGACCAAGTGGGATTCATCTCTGGAGTTCAAGAATGTTACCATATATGAAAATTTGATCAATGCACTACAACACATTGACAGCAATAAGAAAAAATAATCATCTCACTTGATATAAAAAAGCATCTGACAAAATTTAGCAGCATATCATAAGAAAAATACACAACAAACTAAAAATAGAAGGAACTACTTCAACATACTAAAAGCTATATATGAAACATACAAACATCAAATTCAATAGTGAATGTCCAAAAGATTTTCCTCCGCGATCAGGAAAAAGGCAAGAATGTCCACTCTTACCACTTCCATTTCACATAATATTGGAAATTCTGAGCAGATCACTTATGAAGGAAAAGGAATAAAAATGTAATTCAAAATATAAAGGAAAAATAAAACAATCTCTGTTGATGGATATTGTGATATTGCATGTAAAAACTGAAAATTCCACAAAAAATTAGAGGTAATATAGTGAATTCAGCAAAATAGCACGAGAAAAACTCAATGCACAAACATCATTTGCATTACTATACCTTAACTATGAAAAATCTGAAAGGACTTTTTTTTTTCATTTACAATAGACACACAAAAAATACTTAGTATTTAGCCAACTAATTGAAAGTCTTGTGAAGTAAAAACTACAAATTATTGTTGGATGATATTAAAGAACATATACATAAATGGAAACACACACTAAGTTCATAGAAATTTTATGATTGTTAAAGTGATCATTCAATGCCATCCATATCAAAATGTCAATGATGTGTTTTGTAGAAATGGAAATCTCATTCTTAAGTCATTTGAAATATCAAAGGACCTCAAAGGGCCAAAACAAAATAAAAAATACAAGGCTGAAAGATTCACATTTCCTGATTTTAAAATATATTGCAAAATTATAGTAAGTTAAAACATTATGGTAATGATAGACCACAGGAACAAAATAGAGACCCTAGAAATAAATCCACACACATAAAATCAAATTATTTTTTCAAGGGTGCCAAAATCTTTCATGAGAAAAGTATAGTCTTAAACAAACAAAAAACAGTGTTGGAGAAACTAGATATCCACATGGAAAAGAATAAACTTGAAAGTTTTCACCTTTACATAATATAATGTACAAAAATTACCTTAAAATGATCAAAGACTACATGTAAGAGCTGTTCAACTCTTAGAATGCAACTTATATACCTGATAAGGAATTAATATCGAAAACATATAAAGAATCCCAAAAATCACAACCAATAAAGTATCCAATTCAAAACTAGACAAAATATTTGCAAAGACCTATCTACATAGAGTTATATAAATGAACAATAAACACAAAAAGGTGTCCAGTATCATAAGGAAATACAAATGAAAACTACAGTGAACTATTACTTTACATCCATTAGCATGACTAGTATAAAAAATAAAAAGTGTTGAATAGGATGTAATAATATTGAAACTTTTTCTATTTCTGGTAGGAACTTTAAATGGTACAAGGTGGGGTGGAAAATAATGTGGCAGTTGCCCAAAAAATGAAAGATAGAATTACCATATGATCCAGAAATTCATATTTCAGTATATACCCAAATAATTGAAAGCAAGATCTTGGAGAAATAGTTCCACATTCATGCTTATAGAATCATTATTTACAAATAGCTAAAATGTGGAAACAATCCAAGTGTTCTCAGCTATGAATAATGGATAATCAAAATGTGATATGTGCATACTATGGAATATTATTCAGCTTTCCAAAGGAGGTAAATTCTGACATATGCTATATCATGGATGAACACTGAAGATATGCTAAGTGAACAAAGCCAGATATGAACATAAATACTATAAGATTTCAATTGCATGATGTATATAAAATAGTCAAAATCCATAAAATCAGAGAATGGAATGCTCATTTTGCATGGGGGAGAAGAGAAATGGGCAGCTGCTGTTCAATGAGAATAAAAATTTATTTATACAAGATGATAATTTTTGCAACATCTGCTTTAGAGTTGTATTATTTACCTATAATGGGCAATAGTTAATTTTGCATTTAAAATTTGTTAAGAAGGTCATTTCAGGTTCAATAATTTTAGTAAAATTTTAAAAATATGGAAAATAAACTGAGTATTTACTAACTGAACAGATGTCTAGAAGAGTTATATGATAAAGAAATCATGTAGGCCCAATACTCCAACATGTTGGCTCAGGAACTGACTTTCTTAGCAAGGCTCCTAAAGCACAGAGAGTAAAATAGAGAACCAATAAATGGGATCAAATTAAAAATGTCCTCATAGCAAAGGAAATAATCAAGAGCATGAAGAGAGAGCCTACAGAATCAGAGACACTCTTCCCCAAACTGTACCTCAGGTAGGGCATTAATAACAAGGATATAGAGAGAACTCAAAAAACTTAAGAGCAAAAAAGAAAAAAACAAAAAACAAACAAACAAAAATAAATAAATGGGCAGAAGAAATAAACAGACATTTCTCAAGAGAAGAAATAAGAATGGTCAACAAGCATGCAAAAATGTTTAACATCTCTAGCAATTAGAGGAATGAAAACTAAAACTACACCGATATTTCATCTCAATCCAGTCAGAATGACAACTATCAATAATACAATCAACAATAAATGTTGGTGAGGATGTGGGAAAAATGATACTTTCATATATTTTTTGTGGGACTGCAAATTGGTGCAGCCTCTCTGGAAAGCAGTGTGGAGATTCCTCAAAACCTCAGAATGCAACCATCATTTGACCCAGATATGCCACTCCTTGATATATATCCAAAGCATTTAAAAATCAGCATATTAGAGTGGTTCAGCCACAACAATGTTTATAATAGTGCAATTCACAATAGCTAAGATATGGAGTCAATAAGGTGCCCTTCAATAAATGAATGGATAAAGAAAATGTAGTATATATACACAATGTAATACTACTTTATCATAAAGAAAAATGACATTATGACATTTGCCTGTAAATGTACGGCTCTGAAAACTACCATGCTAAGTGAATTAAGCCAATCCCAAGAAAAACAAAAGTCATATGTTTTCTCTCATCTGTGGAAGATAATCCATAAGGGGAGGGGAAATGAAAACAAAGGAGTAGAAGCTCAGTGGAGTAGACAAGGGGAAGGAAAAGAAGGGAGGAAGGATGGGAAAAGGAAGGACCGTAGAACAAATCTGCCATAACTTTCCTCTGTACATATATGAATATATCACAATGAATCTCACTGTTGTGTCTATCTACAAGAAATTAATTAAAATTAATTATGATATGTGGCAAAAATATCAGTAGACCAGAGGGATGGGAACAGGGAGAGGAGGAGGAAAAGAGGTAATGGGGATTAAATTAGAACAAGATATATTCTATGTTTTTATAATTATGCCAAAGTGGATCTACTCTCATGTATAACTAAAAAGAATGAACAAAAAAATAAATAAATAATGAGATTCATGAAAGTGAGTGAATCGTATAAATCTGATGACAGTATTTCAAGTTCCTATAGGCTTGTTATTTATTATGTAGTCCTTTTGAGTACCTAGAATACTTATGTATGTATTGACTACTGCAAATCTCTGCCTCCTTAATAGCACAGAAAAAAAAAAAAAAGGCTGTGGATGTTGCTCAGTGGTAGAGCACTTGCCTACCAAACCTGAGGCTCTGAGTTTGATTTTTTTAAAAATATGGGAAAAAGATTTCTTTAAGGCAAATGTATCTCTTTTTAACATTTTTTTATTAATTAATTCATTTAATATATCTGTCAAATTAAATAGATATAGTAAAAATATGAATATGATTATGAGTGAAACAGAAAATTGAGATCATAATTATTCATAATCACTGTGGATTTGGCAGGGTTCTCAAGCTTTGAAAATTAAATTTACCTACATAATCTTGGACAACACACATAGATACTGAAATATGTTTCAGTGATGATGAATTATGCAGATACTTTTGTATTCTGAATAACTATATTTTATTTTTCTCTTACAAAGTTAATAATAATGACAATTACCTAATAACATATCCTTATGATTTGAATGCATAATGATAGATTAGATAAATATTGTAATGCCTTATGTATGTGTGCCTGTTTGTAAGTTTGTACAATGAGAAAACCATTTTCTAGTAATTCTGAAAATAAACTACTGACATATATAGGGGTTTATTGTGAACCAAATAAAATATAGTCAGCTAAGTGATTCAGGAATTTAAGATGAGTGAAAAAATATTCAACTTGGAAGAAGCAAATTATCCTAATGTAATATCTTTAAACCATTGAAATAGATTATATTTTACAAACCAGGTTAAAATTTAAATCCAGCATAAAACAGCAAAAATGAAGTCTTTAAAAGAGGATATAGTAAAATCAATATTGGTCTTTTGAAGTGAAGTATTCTCTTGGAACCAGCCTGTAAACAATTAAGTTACCAGGGCAAAAAATTCAAGTAAAACTCCTATAAATTTCAAGTGTTTAATTACTTATGAATTACTAGAATACAGTCCTCTTAATTCTGGGATCTTCCCAGCCAATTTGTGAATGGGTCATTGGAGAAAAATATTTCTATGTCAAAGAGTATTCAAAATATGTAAATATGAATCAGTACACCAGGACAAAACACATGTATCTCACCTATTCCAACATGGACACAACTGCAGCAGGCCAGACAGGATAGCCCCTTGTCACTCTTGTAGAGGCATGGATTTTTGCAAGCTAGTAAGGTCCAATTATAGTGAGGCTAAATTCTAGATAGGCAAATCATTTTAAATAAAAAGAAAAAAAGTGAATGGCTCAATTGGAAGATAGTTTGAAATTTCAACATCTACAAATTAAGATTCAGATATATGAAAATTATGAACATTATAGTACAAAGAATTATCTTCCAGATACATATTACCATACAGTTCAGTCAAGGACATAACTCTAAACAATTCTATGTAGTAATTGCTTTTCACTGTGTCTATCTATAACCGAGGTAATTGTTTTTTAGCCAAGTAAGATGCTGAGTTTAGTCATAAGCCTTTGACCATTTTTTTAATCAAAAGAAGAAATGTGGTGATAAAAATTTAGATGAATGCTAGGGGTTAACATTGTGTCATGGAGCAATGTGTTAATGTTTGTGTTAATTTTCCTTCATTGAATTAGCAACAGTATGCCTCTAGCCTGATCAAATGCCCTACACTTAATTGTCCACTCCTGGAAAATGGGGATGGTGATGCTGCTGCTGCTGTTATTTTAGGAATGTTTTTTTAGCTTGCTATGAAGTTTAATACCTGTAAGCTGTTTATCACAGTGACCAAATGAGCAGGAAAAACTCAGCTGCTCCACTGAGCTTATCCATAGTGGTAATATCAAGAAACTCATTGTTGCAGGTTATATTAACTACTTAGTAATAATTAGCCCATAGAATGAAACACATCAGCCATTCTTTAAAAGGAACTCCTATTACCAATCCATGGGAAATATAGGAGGTGTGAATGCTTGAAAATAAGCCTTTGGGAAACTCTAGGTATAAAAGCTAAAAAGGATTTGTGATGGCATGATGGGCAACTATTCAGCGATCACTGAAATTTGATTACAAATGAGAAGCAGAGTATTCACAGGCACATTTGCAGGAGTATTTCACAGCACTACAAAATCCAAGAGGGTCATTTTCTTGAGAATGCAACCCTCCTATCTTTGAGGCTGGTTCACAGTTACTATTTATAAAGGGGAGTTTCAGATTGATTCATTAATCCAATGACCAATATAAAAATGATATTTGGCTTTTTACATTTGTTACTATGTCAGTGGTAAGTTATTCAACCTCTATGGAAAAGAAAAGTGACTTTTTTTCATTTTTTGCTTCTCAGAATTCTTCTTTAAAACCAGAAGAAAGAATGAGAGCATCAGAGAAATAAAGCAGGGCCTATGCATAGATAACCAGATTAACTTCTACATGGTATATTTACAAAAAAACTCAATTAGATCACCATCTTCTCAACTATTCCTGGCATTGTGACTTAGAAAAGATAAATGCTGGGGCCTGGAATGCAAGGACATAGAAGGTTTTGACTCCACTACAAATATACCAATATATTTTGTAGAATATTTATGTATAAAAAGATAGTGGAGCTGCTCTGATCAAGGAACATAGAAAGAATGGAATACGGCCAACTAGAGAGAAATGACATTTCTTATAGCTAGTGATCAGGATTAAAGCAATGGGAATATTACTTCTCTGCAATGTGAGTGAGAGAGGGATTTAATTAAACTCAATACTGAACAGCCAGACTGCCTTAGAAATTTTGGGTACATTAAATAGAAAAAGATAAGAATTATTGTTTGATTTTATGCCGCACATAATACATGATCACTTACTATTTTTACTGATGGAAATTGTTGGTCCTACAAATTATGTTTATTGTGCCAAATAACATTGTAAATGTCATAGTAGGAACCAAGAACTTAGTTTATTGCTATATATTGTATTTATAGGTCATTGCTGTTAATTGTTTCCCCTTAATCTGTGAGGGTGAAACATAATGTGACTGTATAAACTCATAGGATAGAAACTCTGCTTCAGATCCATTTGCAGAGATGGGTAGACAATAAACAGTATGAAAAAGCAAGGGAACAACCCCCCCCAAACAACTTAGAATAGCTCAAAAATATACTTCATTGATACTACAGTTAGGAATTTAGGACATTCATAGTTAAACTGATTTATGAGATAAAAAGATGTTTTAAGGAATGAAGTCTGAGAGAAAACACAGGAAGTGAATATAATTTTAGGCAATGAAGACAAAGTATGTATCTTGAAAATAGAGTTGATTATGGATAAATCATATTAAGAGACTACAAGGGCTGGGGTTATGGCTCAGTAGTAGAGTGCTTGCCTAGCATATGTGAGGCACTGGGTTCAATTCCTGGCACTGCATACAAATAAATATTAAAAATAAATAAAGATCTATTGATAACTAAAATAAACGAATAAATAGATAGATAAATCAATAAATAAAAGAGACCATGAGCAGAATTTTCAAGAAATATGTACAATCTCTTCAATGAAATAATATCAGAAAATTTTCCAAACCTTAAGAAAGAAATGAAATCAAATACAAGAGGCATACAAAATTCCAAACATATACAATTATAATAGATTCATTTCAAGTCACCTTATAATAAAAGTGCTTAAAATACAGAATAAGATATAGTTTTAAGAGCTGCTACAGATAAATGACTGATCATATTTAGAGGTAAACCATTTCAGAACTCAGCTGATTTTTCAACTCACATCCTAAAAGCTAGGAAGTCTTGGAATAATACATACCAAACTCTGGAATAAAATGGATGCTATCCAAGAAAACTATACCCTATAAAATCAAGCTTTAGAATTGACAATAAAATAAAAACCTTCCATGATAAACAAAAGATAAAAGAATTCACATCTAGAAAGCTGACACTGCAAAACATACTCCATAAAATATTTCATGAAAAAGAAATGGAGAATAAAAATGAAAACTAGCAGAGAGAGAAAGAGCACTAGAAGGATACTCAATCAAAGAAAAATCTAATTCAACTTAAATAGAAATAAATAGAATAGAAATAAGAATAAATAGAATAAAATAGAAATAAATAAAAATGACAGGAAAAAGTTATCTCTCAATTAATAACATCAAATGTAATAGGATAAAAGACATAAATCAAATACACAGGCTGACAGTTTGCGTTAAAAAACAAGATACAATATGCTGTCTCTAAGAGACTCACATCATAGGCAAAGATATTCACACACTGAAAGTGAAAGTATGGGAAAAAACATACCATTCACATGGATCTTATAAATAAGAAGGGGTTTCTTTTCTCATATCTGATAAAGTGGACTTCAAGCTGAAGTTAATCAGAAGAGACAAAGAAGGCTATTTCATACTGCTTGAGGGAGTAATACAATAAGAAATAACAGTCATAAATAATTTTGCCTCCCCAAACAGAGCATCTACATGCATCAAACAAACTCGGCTCAATATCAAGAATCAAATAGACCACCACACAATGACAATGGGTGACTTTTCTCTCTTGTTACTAGATACATCTTCCAAATGTGTGTGTTTGTGTGTGTGTGTATAACAATTAAAAAATATAATTAATAATTTAGACTTAACAGACATATATAGACTATTTTATCTATCAATAACTGAATAAACTTTCTTCTCAGCAGCACATGGAACATTTTCTAAAATAGACCACATCTTAGGGCACAAAATAACTCTTAGTAAATACTGAAAAATAGAGAGAAGATCTCACATTATATCAGATTGCAATGAAATGTAATTAGAAATCTATGATAAAATAAAAAATAGAAACTAGTACTTGGAGATTAAATAATTTATTATTGAATGATGAATAGATAACAGAAAAAATCAGGGAAGAAATAAAAATACATAGAAATAAATGAAAATAGAGATAAAACATATCAAAACCTCTGGGACATTATGAAGGTAGTTCTAAGAGGAAAGTTCATAGCATTGAGCTTATACACTAAAATAATAGAAAGATAACAAATAAATAATCTAACACTACATCTCAAGGACCTAGAAAAGGAGAAACAAATCAACACCCAAATCAATATATGACAGGAAATAATTAAAATCAGAGCTCAAATAAATAATATTGAAATTTAAAAAGTTCAAAAAAAAATCAATGAAAGACAAAGTTGGCTCTTTGAAAGAATTAACAAAATTGTTAAACACTCAACCAAGCTAACTAAAAAAAGAAAAAATAAAACTCTCAAATTGTTAACACAGATTTTAACACAGATGCTACTGAAATACAGAGTATAATCAGAAACTATTCTGAAAATTTATATCATAAGAACTTTATAGTCCCCAAAGCTCAAAAATCTTGAAGACATCCACAAATTCCTAGAGACATACTACCTACTCAAATTGAACCAATAGGATGTAGAAAATTTAAACAAACTAATTTCAAATAAAGAAATTAAAGACACCATCAAAATTCTACCAACAGATAAAAGCCCAGGACTCCATGGATTCTCATTTCTACCAGACCTTTAAAGAAGAACTAACACCAATCCTCCTCAAATTATTCCATGAAATAGAAAAAGAGGAATCTACTAAGCATATTCTATGAAGCCAGTATCACCCTGATATAAAAATCAGACAAAGACACATCAAGCAAAGAAAATTTCAGACCAATATCCTTGATGAATATAGATGCAAAAATTCTTAATCAAATACTGGCAAATTGCATACAAAAACACACTAAAATATGGTGTACCATGAGCAAATGTATTTTATCCTAGGGATGCAAGATTAGTTCAACACAGAGAAATTAATAAATGTGATTCACCACTAAAATATATTTAAGGACAAGAATCACATTATTACCTCTATAGATGCATAAAATGCATTTGGCAAAATATAGCACCATTTCATATTTAAAACACTAGAAAAAATAGGAATAAAGGGATCATGCCTCAACATTATAAAGATCATATACAACAAACTGAAGGTCAATATAATTCTAAATGGGCAAAAACTGAAAGCATTCCCTCTAAAAACTGGAACAAGACAGTGATATCACTTCTATTCAACAGAGTTCTTGAATCTCTAGCCAGAACAGATACGCAAAAAAATAAATAAATAAATAAAGGGATAAGTATAAGAAGAGCTAAAACTAGCTCTGTTTGGTGACAGTATGATTCTATAATTTGAAAACCCCAAAAACATCTAGAATTTATAAATGAATTCAGCAAAGTAGCAGGATACAAAATTAACAGTTATAAATCAATTTAAATCAATTTCATTTTTATACTCCAATGATGAATCAGCTGAAAGAGAAATTGGGAAATCATCCCAATCACAATAACCTAAAAAAATACTTGGAAATCAATCTAACAAAAGTGGTGAAGAACCTCTGCAATGAAAACCACAGAACACTACAGGGAAAAAAAATTGAGGAAAACATTAGAAGATGGAAAGACCTTCAAGTTCTTGGATAGGCAGAATTCATATTGTCAAAATGGCCATACTACCAAAAACACTATACAGATTAAGTGCATTTCCATCAAAATCCAATGATGTTCTTTGTAGAAATAGAAAAAAGTATTCATTAAATTCATTGGAAGAATAAGAGGCCCAGAATAGCCAAAGCAATCTTCAGCAGGAAAAATAAAGCAAGAGACATCATAATACCAAACTTTAAATTATACTATAGTGATAAAGTAAACAAACAATCAAAGAACAACAAAGAAAACAAAACAAAAAAAAACAAACAAACAACAACAACAAAAATCCAGCATGTTACTGGCACCAAAACAAGCAAGAAGACCAATGGATCAGAATATCAAACAAAGAGACAAGACCACAAAAATACAGTTATTACATATTAGAGAAAGGCATCAAAAACTTACATTGCATAAAAGATAACCTCTTTTAAAAAATGGTGCTTGAAAAACAATAAGTAGTAGAAAGAAATTGAATCTCTATATCTCACCCTGCACAAAAATCAACACTATGTGGATCAAAGACCTAGGAATTAGACCAGAAACCTTGTACAGACTGGAAGAAAATGTAGGCCCCACACTCGCACATATCAGCTAAGATACTGACTTCCTTAGCAAGATTTCTAAAGGGCAAGAAGTAAAATCTATAATCAACAAATGGGATGGCATCAAACTAAAATGCTTCATCACAGCAAAGAAAACAATCTTGAACATGAAAAGAGAGCCTACAGAATGGGAGAAAAAATTCATCACTTGCTCCACAGATAAGGTGTTAATTTCCAGGAAGTACAAAGAACCCTAAAATCTTAACACCAAAAAATGAAATAACTCCATTCATAAATGAGCAAAGGAACTGAACAGACCTTTCATAGAGGAAGAAATACAAATGGTCAATAAACATATGAAAAAAAATTGTTCAAAATCTACAATTAGAGAAATGCAATTTAAAATTACACTGAGATTTCATCTCACTTCAGTAAGAATGGCAACTATCAAGAATACAAATAACAATAATTGTGGGTAAGGATGTAGGAAAAAAGATATACTCATACTTTGCTTGTGGGACTACAATTTGGTGTATCCACTCTGGAAAGCAGTATGGAGATAAAAACAAACTAATTTTGAATGGAACTACTATTTAACCTAGCTATCCCACTCCTCAATATATATCCAAAGGATTTAAAATCAGCATATTACAGTAACACAACCACATCAATATTTATATTAGCTCAATTAACAATAGTTAAGCTATGGACCAACCTATGTACCCTTTAACAAGTGAATCGATAAAGAAATTGTGGAATATATGACTTTATGACAGTTACCATTAAATGGATGAATCTTGACACTATCATGCTAAGAAAAATAAACCAGTTCTCCAAAACCAAATGTCGAATGTTTTTTTGTTGATACATGGACGCTAACTCACAATAAGTAGGGGGAGGTATAAAATAAAAATTTAGTACATTAGACAAAGGGGAATGAAGGGAAGGTGGGGGGGATTTGGAAGATAGTGGAATGAATCTGACATAACTTTCGTAAGTACAAAAAAGAATACACCACAGAGAAATCAAAACATGGTGTACAGTCACAAGAATGGGGTACTAAGTAGAACAAGATATATTCCATGCTTGTATAATTGTGTCAAAATGAATTCTACTATCATTTATTACTGAAAATAACTAATTTTAAAAAGCAACTCAAAATGGTTTAAAGTCTTAACTGTAAAAGCAAACTATGAAACACTAGAAGAAAACAGCTGAAATGCTTCAGGGCATCAGTCCAGGCAAAGATTTTTGGTTATGACCTAAAACACAAGAAATACAAGAAAAAATATTCAAATGTGATCAACAAAGTTTTTGCACAGTAGAGAATACAATTAATAGGGTAGAGACACAATCTGAAGACTGGAAGAAAATACCTGCAAATTATCCTTGTGACAAAAGACTAATATCCAGAATATGAGAAACTCAACAGCAACAGAAAAAAAAAAAAAACAAAACAAATAATCCAATTATTAAAAGGAAAATGATCTCAATAAACATTTATCAAAAGAAGACAGATGCCTTACAGGTATAAATGAGGAAATGCTTACCACCAATCATCAGGGAAATACACATCAAAACCACAATCAGATAATATCTGACTCATTGCTATTATTTAAAAGACAAAAAATGGCAAATTCTGGTGATAGTGTGGATAAAGAAAGAAAAATTCTATTAATATACTGTGGTTGTGAACATAAATTTGTACAGTCATTATAGAAAGCAGTGTTGAAGTTTCTCAAACATCTAAAAATTGACACTAACATATAATCCAGCAATCAGATATACTATGTGTATATCCAAAGGAAAGGAAAGAAAATCAGTATATGGAAGAGAGATCTGCACTCTGATGCCTACTGCAGCACTAAGCACAATTGCTAATGAAATCAAACACGGTGTCCATGAACAAATAAATTGATTGAGAAGTTAGGCACTTAAATGCACTAAGAAATGTGTACTTACTGCTATTCAGCCATAAAGGGAAGGAAATCCTGCCATTCTTGGCAACTTGGATGAGCCTAGAGGACATTTTTACAAGTCAATAAGCCAGAGACGGTAGGCAAATACTGCCTTATGTTCCCTCTCATATGTGGAAGCTAAAAGAGTTAAGTTTATAGAAGCCGAGAGTGGATCAGTGGTTATCAGAGGATAGAAAGGGTTAAGGGGAAGTAATGGGTACAAAATTTCAATTAGGTTGAAAGAACAAGTTTTAGTGTTCTATAGCACAGTAGGATTCTATAGCCAATAATTTATTGTATAATTCAAAACATCTACAAGAAAAAATTTGAATCTTCTTGCCAATATAAAATGATATCTGATGTGATAGATATACTATATGCTGATTTTATCACTATAAACTATATAGATAGTATCAAAATATCACACTCTACTACAAAAATATGTACAATTGTTATTTGTAATTAAAAAAAACAAATTTTGGAACAGTGAAAAAATGAAACTCAGGCTTTGTCTACTTAGCCTCAAGATAACACAAATATGAGCCCTAAGTACTACCACAGAATGCCATTTCCCTCATAAACACATATGCAAACAGTGGGTTAGAAATGAATCTGATATTCTCTTTAGTTGTAAGGTTTCATAATTTAAGAATTTTTAAATTGAAGAGAATCTTAAAGGTCATCTAAAACCATTTTATGATATATTTCAAATGGAAATATTGGAACTGTCAATGGTTTTTGCACTAGTGATCATCAATTCCATTGGGGACTTTAAAACAAACATATTACACAATCTCTTTACAAAGTATTGATCCAGTGAATTTGATTTGATGAGCCAGAGACTAAAGTTTTAAAAAACATGCTGTGAAAGTCTAAAAATTAGCAATGTCATAAAAAGAAAAAAAAAAAGACCTCCTTCATTTTGAGTACTAAAATGTACTAAAGTACAAATAAGTATTTGAATCATTCTTTAAAATTAAGTTTTGGACAAAGCAAACTTAGAGAAATTTTCAGAAAAAGGAAGCAAACTGCAGCTTAGAGAAAGTGAATGAATGATTTGAAAAGTCAAAAAAATAAGGGTGGAGTGAGAATTTGAACAGGATTTTAACTCATGGAATTTTTAATATTTTCAGGAATATACAAAAATAGATTTTGCTCAAGCTTGGTAGAATTTGCACACATGGTGATATGCCAACAGAATGCTACAAGCTGTAGAATCACTCTAAGAGTCTTAGAGCATAAATTCATCTCACTAAAATACCATCTTTCTTTAACCAACCGTCTGTTTGCAGAGGCCTTATTAAATACTGGAAGAAAGTAAGATTCATGACCATTATTTTCTGTGCCTTGTATCTAAGTTTCATTTTGTTTTGATGTAACAATAATGACCAAAATTACATTGCTGTAATAGATTTGTAGGTACTGTAAAATTGACAATTTATCATAGTTTATTTTTTAAAGATGGTATTTATTTCCTTTAAATAGTTTACCTTTGGTACACAGTAGTCTTCAATTGATAGTATTATGTCTAATTCCTATATTCTATTGTGAGATCATGCCCATCGAAATTCCATTTTTTAAATTTTCCTCTCATTGGGCTCAGTTTCACCTATTCTTGACCCCAATCCCTGTTGGATGTCATGCATGTTAATTGCATATAATACTTATTTGTCTGCTAACTGAAAATCATATTGTATTGTATGGACTTTCAGGACTTTTTCTTACTCTTTACTGCAAGACACATGATTTATAGATGAATATAAATTTTTGGCACTTTTGATTTTTCTTTTTTCTAAGGTTACATGAACTTTAATCTTCAGGGCAAAACAAACAAAATAAAATAAACCTATACTGGCACATCATTTAAGATTTAAAATTTAACAATCTCTTCCTCAATTATATGTAGCTAGCTAGTCTCTTCAATTTGAGTCTCAGAAAACATGATTTAGACTGAGACTACAGGTTTAAGCCAGAAGATTATTCTGAAAGTTGAGCAAATATTAGGAAAAATGATGCTTCAGTGACATTTCTGAAGGTAAATATCTTTTCTACTTTTCTTTAACAGAAAGGAATTTTGGCAAATTGAACCAAACATTTATCATTCATTTCCTTATTTCATCAGCCATTCAAAAAATATTCATTGAGGCTTTCATATATTAGTTCAATATTGAGAATTCACAAGTTCTTCTGTCATATGAGACAGATGTTGTTGAATAAGCACAGAAAAAAAATAAGATGGGTGTTTTAAAGAGGGAGTATTCTAAAAGAATAGTATAGAGTTCAAATAAAACATGTAAAAAGGAATATAACAAGTCAAGAATTCTAGGTGCTTTTAGTGTTCACAGAATGTGGAATGTGTGAAAAGAAACTTTGTAAAGGAATTTGGACATCCTTTCCTACCAAAATAGGAGAGAGTACAGAAAAAGGAATATATCTAGAGTACAGCACATCAACATTTGTTATATTTTCAAACCAAGATTCATCAAAAAAATTTATACCCAAATATACTTATTAAATAAAACATAATAAACACAAATGCACTAATATCAGAAAAAAAGCAAATTTTACTAAAGAAGAAAAATCAAGAGCAAGATAATTTGAAGCAGCATAGTATGAAAATCAAGACAGACTTTTTATTGGTTTGTTGTATAAAAACCAGAGAATTTCATTGTGACTTGTTAGTATATGTATATAAAATAATTTAATCAATTTTACTCCCAGGACTTCCCCTTACTCCTTCCTCCCTCCTTCCCATGATCTTCTTAATCTTCCTTTATGGCCAACCTCCAACTTCCATAACTTCCTCTTTTGTCTTTCTTTTCATTTTTTTTTTACCCTTTAGAGTTCACATGAGAAAAAAAAAATGTATGACACTTGACTTTCTGAGTCCAGCTAATTCTGACTAACATTGTACTCTTCAGTTTCATCCATTTTCCAGCAAATGACATAATTTCATTCTTCTTCATGAATGAATAAAACTCCATGTGTGTGTGTGTGTGTGTGTGTGTGTGTGTGTGTGTGGCATTTTCTTTATTACTTAATTGGTTCATACATACCTATGCTGTTTTCATAATTTGGCTATTGTGAATTGTGCTGCAATAAATGTGGGCATACATGGATATCTAAAGTATGTTGACGTAAGTTCTTTGGGTTAACACTGAAGTGTGGGTATTTCTGGATCATATGAACTATTCTTTTAAGAATCTCCATACTGATATCCATACTGGTTGCACAAATTTCTCTTCCCATCAACAGAGTATTAGATTTCCCTTTTCCTACATTCTCACCAGCATTTGCTGTTATTTGTATTTTGATGATTGTCTTTCTGACTGGAGTGAGATGGATTTTCAGTGTAATTAGATTTGTGTTTCTTCATAGCTAGATATGGAGTATTTTTTCATATAATTGTTGGCCATTTTTACTTCTCCTTTTAAGAAGTTCATTTTCAGCTCATTTACCCATCTATTGAATTGTTTATTATCATTTTTATGTTGAGTTTGTTGAGATCTTTATGTATTCTGGATTTTAATTTTCTGCTAAAATAGTAGCTGACAATGATTTTCTTCCACTATGTAGTCTGTCTCTTCATGCTATGGTTTTCTTTACTGTGCAGAAGCTTTTAAATTTGATGCAATTTTATTTTTCAGTTTTTTGTATTGTTTCATGAACTATAGGAGTCCTACTGAAGAACTCATTGTCTAAGTCTCTATGTTGGTATGCTTCCCCTGTTTTCTTCCAATACAGGCAAACTTTCTGGTCTTATATCTAAGTGTTTTATCCATTCAGGTATACTTTTATGCAAGATGAGAAATAGAGATCTTTTTTCATCATTCTACATATGGATGTCCAGTTTTCCTAGAACATTCAGTAAAGAGGCTATCTTTTCCAATGTTTGTGGTTTGTACTTTGGTAAAGCATCAGATGAGTAGTCATATGAGTTTTTATCTGTCTTCTATTCTTTTCTGTTTGTTTTTATGCCAGTGTCATGCTATTATTGTTACTATAGCTCTGTAGTATAATTTGAAATCAGGTATCCTGGTGCCTCTAGCATTGCTCTTTATGCTCAGTATTTCTTTGGCTCTTTCGGGTCTTTGTTCTTCCATATGAACTTTAGCATGTTTTTTCTAGTTCTGTGGAAGAATGTCCTTGATACTTTGAAGAGGACTGAATTGAATTTGTACAATTGCATTTTATCAATATCAATTTCCCTCTGTCCTTGAGCATGGATGATCTTCTATCTTCTAGTGCCTTCTTAAATATTTTTTCTTCAGTGTTCTGTAATTTTGATTGTAGAAGTCTTTTAAGTTCTTGGTTAGATTCATTCCTAGGTATTTTAAGGAAACAATTCTGAATGGAATTGTTTTTTTTCTATTTCTTTCTGCACTATTATACAAATTTATTTTTGTATGTTGATATTATACCTGGATATTTTGTTGAATTTTTTTATTAGATCTAGAAGTATTCTAGTGGAGCCACTAGATTTTTGAAATACAGGATGTCATCATAACTTGACTTTCTTCTTTTATATTTGTATTCCTTCTCTTTTATTTCCTTCTCTTACCTAATTGTTCTAGCTAAACTTTCAGATTCTATATTAAAGAGGAGTGGTAAGAGTGGACATTATTGTTTCATTCTAGATTTTAGAGGAAGTGCTTTCCATTTTTTCTCATTTAGTATGATGTTGGTTTTGGATTTTTTATATATAGACTTTATGATGTTGAGGTAAGTTTCTAATATCTATAGTTTCTTCAGAGCTTTTATAATGAAGGGGCATTGAGTTTTATCCAGGGCTTTATCTGCATCTACTGAGATAATCTCCTGATTTTTGTCATTGATTCTATTTATGTGCTGTATTATTTTTATTGATTGGCAAATATTGAACTATCCTTGTATCACTATGGTGAAACCAGCTTTATATGATATATGATCTTTCAATGTATTGCTTAATTCAATTTGTAGATATTTTATTTGGAAATTTTATATCTATGTTCATCAAATTAGTTGGTCTTTAATTTTAGTTCTTCTTTAAACATTTGGTAAAGAATTCAGCTATGAATTCATCTAGTCCCTTCATTGTCAGAGATATTTTGTTACTACCTCAATGTCATTGCTTTGTCAATTGGTTTGTTTAGGTTTTCTATATTCTTATGGTTCAATTTTGGGAGATAATATGTATCTAGAAATTTAAACAGTTTTTCTAAATTTTCCAGTTTATTTCAGTAAAGGTTCTCAAAATAGTCCCTACTTGTTTTCTAAATTTCAGTGCTGTCTGTTTTTTGTTTGTTTGTTTGTTTTGTGTGTGTGTTTGGTGTCTGCTTTAATGGTTCTTTTATGGGGCCTCTAACTTTATTATTTTGGGTCTTTCTTATTTTGATAAGGGTTTATTAATCTTGTTTACTTTGGGAAAGAAACAATTCTTTGTTACAGTCATCCTTTCTATTCATTTTTATTCTCAGTTACATTAATGTCGGCTGTGATCTTTATTATTTCTTTCTACTGGTTTTGAGATTGTTGGTTCTTGTTTTTCTAAGACCTCAAGATGCATTAAGCTACTTATTTATTATATCTTCTTGATTTTTTATGTAGGCACTAATGGCTAATGGCTATAAAGTTATCTCTTAAAACTGTTGTGGGCCAGTTTGCTCAGAAAACATACCAAGTCCTAGTTTTGTTCAAATTGAAGAGTATTTACTTAACCAACCAGTGACTGCTCCTCACAACACCATAACTCTCTCTGTAATGAACAGCCCTGAGCCTGAGAAATTTAGAATATTTAAAGGCAAAAACCACATATGGGTTGAAGTAAATGCAAGCAAGCAGGTACAGAAGCTGAATTGGGTAGTTAGCATGACAATGCAATGGGTATGTTGGTATTTCCCATGAGACTTTCCAGGTTGGCATAGTAGCAAGCAAGCAGAAGGGAAGTGGGTCAAAATGATCCTAGTTCACTACAAGATAGAGAATGGATACTAATGTCTAGACAATCAATCTCTGACAAGGTACATTGTCCATGAAAAGTGGAAACCAAAGAGAACAATTTTTACATTGTACAAGAATCGCTATTATATGTTGCCAAGTGTGCTATGCTAGGTAATTGTCAATGGGCCCAGAGGTGGGGGCTTTCCCATGGGAGAAGCATTTCTTACATGATATGAAATCTCAGGGTAAAATGGAATCTGTTTGGTCATTGCCCATACAGCCTGACCCATAACACTATACATTAAAAAAAATGCATAGTAATGTATACTATACATTCTTGTATGTTGTGTTTCTATTTTAATTTGATCCTAAGTTTGTAAAAATTTCTTCTCTAGTTTCTTCAATGACCTACCCATTTGGAAATATGTTATTCAACCTTCATGTGTTTGAATAGTTTCTCTTTTTCTTGCTATTGATTTTTAATTTCATTTCACTATGATCCACTAAATGGAAGGAGTTATTTAATTTTTTTTTAATAATTTGATACAGCTTGCTTTTTGGCCTGATGTATGATCTTTGTTGGAGCAGCTGGAATTAGAAAGAAAGTGTATTTAGTGGTTGGAGGATTTTATAGAAATTTATTAACTTTATTTCCTCAGAAGTATTAATTCTGTAGTATCTTTGTTGGTTTAATGCCTGGATGATCCATGCATTAGTGACACTGGTATGTTGAAGCCAGCCATTATTTTTGTGTTGGTGTCTATCTGTCCATTCATGATGAACAGTGTTTGTTTTAATAAATTGTGTACACCTATATTTGAGGCATAAATATTTACAATCATTATATATTTTTATTGAGTTGTTCCCTTTAGTAGTAAATGGTGACCTACTTTGTCTCTTTAATTTTAGATTAAAGTCTACTTCTTCAGATTTACTCTTGCTTATTTTCAGATTCTGTTTGCACGAAATATTGTTATACTGAGACCCTCACACAGCTCTCAGACCCCACAGTCTAAGGCCAATAAAGCCTTTATTGCTGGCCAGCAGCGGACACTCTGCTCTCTAAAGAACAAGATGGTCAGAGTGATGCTCCCGCCTTCAGTTAGCCTCATATTTAAGCCAATAAAACCACAAAAGGGATGTTTGGGGTCTCAGCCAATGCAAGCAAGCCCAAATACAGAGGTGGGAGATAGCAGTCAAACACAACTTGCCCCAGACATGACCTTTCTCTCTGTCATGGTTGAGTTTACAAAATGGAGTCAGTATACAAAATGGAATCACTACAGAGAAGATTTTTTCATATCACAATATCATTTTCAATCTTTTAATTTTCAGTATATGGATGTCTTTGCTGATATATTTCTTGTAAACAGACTTGGATATTCGTTTTTAATCAGACCTGCCAGTCTATGTCTTGAATTAGAGAATGAAGACCATTTGCATTCAGTGTTATTATGGAAAGTTATCTTTCTCTCATTTTATTTAACATCTAATGCTTTATTTCTTCTTAATTCTCATTAGCTCATCTACTTTTCTAATGTAACTTACTCTTTCCCATGCTCTCTTTTTTTTCAATTTTCTTTTTCTGTATGTAGAACTTCTTTACATATCTTTTGCAATGATGGCTTTGTGGTCAGGAATTACATTAGTTTATCTTAGAAGGTTTATATTTCTCTTTTATTCTGAAGAATACTTTTCCAGTGATAGCAGTCTTGACAGGGAGTTATTTTTTTTTCAAACCTAAAAATACTTTATTTCAACCCCTCATGCTTGTTAGAGTTTCTAGTGAGAACTTTTCTGTTGTTCTTATTGGTTTTACTTTATATTTATATTCGTTTCACTTGATTTGGACATATCTCTAATCATATTTTTCTATTTTTTTCTGTATTGATGTCTGAAATTTCAAGTTTATTCACCTTGTCATCAAGCCATGAAAAGTCTGTCTTCTGCTTCATCTTGTCTATTCATGAAAGTTTCAATTTAGTTTTTAATTTGACTTATTATACTTTTCATTTCCAAGGGTTATATTTGTTCTTTTTCAGAACCAATATCTTTTTTCTGTTTTATTTTTATTTGTTCTTTTTAGTTGTATATGACCATGGGAAATATTTTGACATATTTATACTACAGTGATGTATATCTTATTCTAGTTAAAATATGTGTCTTGTAAATGTACAGTGTTGAGAATCACTGTGTTGTGTTCTTATATGTACAAAGAAAAGTTATATCAGATTCATTTCATTGTCATTCCTATCCTTATGTGGCCCCCTCCCTTCATTTCCTTTTGTCTAATACTCTGAACTTCTATTCTAATGCTCTACCACAGCCCTTGTTGTTGGTTAGCATCCTCATATCAGAGAAAACATTTGACCTTTGGCTTTTTGGGACTGGCTTATTTCACTTAGCATGATAGTCTCCAGATCCATCCATTTACCACCAAATGTCATAAAGTCATTCTTCTTTATGACTAATACTCCACTGTGTGTATATACAACATTTTTAAAATCTATTCATCTTGTTATTAACTCTTGTGCTATGGGTGTCCTATTAAGGAATTTGGAGCCCGACCCCACAATATGTAGATCGGAGCCAACTTTTTCTTCTATCAGAGGCAGAGTCTCTGATTTGATATCAAGCTCCTTGATCCATTTTGAGTTAACTTTTGTGCATGGCGAGAGAAGGGGATTCAGTTTCATTTTGTTGCACAGGGATTTCCAGTTTTCCCAGCACCATTTGTTGAAGATGCTATCCTTCCTCCATTGCATGCTTTTAGCCCCTTTATCAAATATAAGATAGTTGTAACTTTGTGGATTAGTCTCTGTGTCCTCTATTCTGTACCATTGGTCCATCTGCCTGTTTTGGTACCAGTACCATGCTGTTTTTGTTACTATTGCTCTGTAGTATAGTTTGAAATCTGGTATTGCATGCCGCCTGATTCACACTTCCTGCTTAGAGATGCTTTTGCTATTCTGGGTCTTTTATTTTTCCATATGAATTTCATGATTGCTTTATCTATTTCTACAAGAAATGCCATTGGGATTTTGATTGGCATTGCATTAAACCTATAGAGAACTTTTGGTAATATCACCATTTTGATGATGTTAGTTCTGCCTATCCATGAACAGGGTGTATTTTTCCATCTTCTAAGATCTTCTTCTATTTCTCTCTTTAGGGTTCTGTAGTTTTCATTGTATAAATCTTTCACCTCTTTTGTTAGGTTGATTCCCAAATATTTTATTTTTTTTGAGGATATTGTGAATGGGGTGTTTTTCCTCATTTCCTTTTTAGAAGTTTTCTCGCTGATATACAGGAATGCCTTTGATTTATGCATGTTGATTTTATATCCTGCCACTTTGCTGAATTCATTTATTAGTTCTAGTAGTTTCTTTGTAGACCCTATTGTGTCTTCTAGGTATAGGATCATATCATCTGCAAATAGTGATAATTTAAGTTCTTTTTTTTCCTATTTTTATGCCTTTAATTTTTTTCGTCTAATTGCTCTGGCCAGTGTTTCGAGAACTATATTGAATACAAGTGGTGATAGAGGGCATCCCTGTCTTGTTCCAGATTTTAGAGGGAATGCCTTCAATTTTTCTCCATTCAGAATGATGCTAGCCTGAGGCTTAGCATAGATAGCTTTTACAATGTTGAGGTAAGTTCTTGTTATCCCTAGTTTTTCTAATGTTTTGAACATAAAGGGATGCTGTACTTTGTCAATTGCTTGTTCTGTGTCTATCGAGATGATCATATGGCTCTTATCTTTGAGTCTATTGATGTGGAGAATAACATTTATTGATTTCCATATATTGAACCATCCTTGCATCCCAGGGATGAATCCTACTTGATCATGGTGCACAATTTTTTTGATGTGTTTTTGTATCTGATTCTCCAGAATTTTATTGAGGATTTTTGCATCTAGGTTCCAAATGGGACTTACTTAAACTAAAAAGTTTTTTCTCAGCAAGAGAAACAATAAGAGAGGTAAATAGGGAGCCTACATCATGGGAACAAATCTTTACTCCTCCAACTTCAGATAGAGCCCTAATATCCAGAGTATACAAAGAACTCAAAAAATTAAACAATAAGATAACAAATAACCCAATCAACAAATGGGCCAAGGACCTGAACAAACACTTCTCAGAGGAGGACATACAATCAATCAACAAGTACATGAAAAAATCCTCACCATCTCTAGCAGTCAGAGAAATGCAAATAAAAACCACCCTTAGATACCATCTCACTCCAGTAAGATTGGCAGCCATTATGAAGTCAAACAACAACAAGTGCTGGCGAGGATGTGGGGAAAAGGGTACTCTTGTACATTGCTGGTGGGACTGCAAATTGGTGCGGCCAATCTGGAAAGCAGTATGGAGATTCCTGGGAAAGCTGGGAATGGAACCACCATTTAACCCAGCTATTGCCCTTCTCAGACTATTCCCTGAAGTCCTTAAAAGAGCATACTACAGGGACACTGCTACATCGATGTTCATAGCAGCACAATTCACAATAGCTAGACTGCGGAACCAACCCAGATGCCCTTCAATAGATGAATGGATAAAAAAAAATGTGGCATTTATACACAATGGAGTATTACTCTGCATTAAAAAATGACAAAATCAGGAATTTGCATGGAAATGGATGGATTAGAGCAGATTATGCTAAGTGAAGCTAGCCAATCCCTAAAAAACAAATGCCAAATGTCTTCTTTGATATAATGAGAGCAACTAAGAACAGAGCAGGGAGGAAGAGTAGGAGGAAAAGATTAACATTAAACAGAGACATGAGGTGGGAGGGAAAGGGAGAGAAAAGGGAAATTGCATGGAAATGGAAGGAGACCCTCATTGTTAAACAAAATTACATATAAGAGGTTGTGAGGGGAATGGGAAAAAAAAACAAGGAGAGAAATGAATTACAGTAGATGGGGTAGCGAGAGAAGATGGGAGGGAAGGGGAGGGGGGATAGTAGAGGATAGGAAATGTAGCAGACTACAACAGTTACTAATATGGCATTATGTAAAAATGTGGATGTGTAACCGATGTGATTCTGCAATCTGTATTTGGGGTAAAAATGGGAGTTCATAACCCACTTGAATCTAATGTATGAAATATGATATGTCAAGAGCTTTGTAATGTTTTGAACAACCAATAAAAAAAATTAAAAATAAATAAATAAATAAATAAATGAGTTAAGCAAAGCACAGGATACAAGATATAAACACACACATGTAAAAAAATAAAAACAACAAAAAAATTCTATTCATCTATTGAAGGTTACCTATATTGGCACCATAGCTTAGCTATTCTGAATTATGCTGCTATAAACATTGATGTGTTTGTATCAGCATAATATACTAATTTTAACTCCTTTGGATATTTGCTGAAGAGTGGGATAACTGGGTCAAATTGTGGTTCCTTTCCAAGTTTTCTAATGAATCTTCATACTGCTTTCCATAGTGGTCACACCAATTTGCAGTCCCATGAGCAATGTATGAGTGGACATTTTCCCCACATCCTCACCAATGTTTATTGTTACTTATATTCTTGATAGTTACCATTCTGACTGGAGTGAGATAGACTCCCAGTTTCATTGTTTTCTGGGTGGTAGATACTGGGTATTGAACTGAAGGACACTGAACCACTGAGTCACATCTCAGCCTTATTTTGTATTTTATTTAGAGACAGAGTCTCACTGAGTTGCTTAGTGCCTTGTTGCTGAGACTGGCTTTGAACCTGAGATTCTCCTGCCTCAGCCTCCCAAGCCACTGGCTCAGTGTAGTTTTGATTTGCATTTTTCTAATTTCTAGAGATGTTTAACATTTTTTAAAATATTTTTATTGACTTTTCCTACTGCTTCTTTTAAGAAGTATCTCTTTAGTTTCTTTGCCTCTTTATTAGGTAGCATTAAACTTTTTGAAATCTTTGTGTATCCTGAAAATTAAACCCTTAGTTGAGGTGCATGCAGGTGGTAAAGATTTTCTCCCAAAGGTTCTCTTTTCACGCTCTTGATTATTTTGCTCTGAAGGAGCTTTTTTTTTTTGGATTCCATTCCATTCACGGAATTTTTATTTTACTTCTTGCACTTTAGGGGTTTGCTAATAAATTTGATTCTTAAGCCAACATGTTGGAGTGTTGGGTCTACATTTCCTTTTAGTAGGTGCAGGGTTTCTAATCTAATATCTAGGTCTTTCATCCACTTCAAGTTGTTTTATACAGGGTGAGAGGAGTTAAATTTCAAAAATTTCATATCTTTATCAAATTGCTCATTCATATCCTCTATTGTCTTTCTTAATTTATTCAGTTGTTTATTTGTATCTTTACAACATACCCTTGGCTATGGGTATACTTCAGCAACAAAGAACATACTTAGCATAATCTCAGTGCTAAATTCTACCACTAATACCACTTGGGAAGAAGAGAATTACCACCAGGAACAGTGGTATTTTATGAACAAACTTTATGTCAACATACAATAAAAATCTGATTGAAATATCATCTCTACAACCACACTGACCAAAGAGAAAAGCCAATGAGTATTATTAGACAATATGCTGAAATATTAGATATAAATGTTAGTAGTATACTTAATAGTAAAATACATAGATAGGAAATTTTAAAAAAATTAAAGGAGGAGAGAAAAGAAAAAAGAAGCAATTCATTACATGAATACATTAAATGAATTCATTAAAGAAATGCATTTCATTAGAAATGAAAAAAAAAGATAAAAGAGAAGGGAATACAAGTAAGAAGGAATAAAAGAGATATTGAGGAAAAAATCCATTTGATAAAAATATATAAAATTAGATAAAAAGGTGAAAAAAAACGAGAGAAAGCAAAATAAAATAACTTAAAAATAGCAATAAACAAACTACAAAAATTGAAAATTTTCCTTGTTAAAATGGTACACTTCCTACTGGGAGTTCAATTTTAGGATCTATGAAGTATGGGAAGATTTGTGGAACATAAATGCAGATCAATTTGTTCCTTTTGAGTTCCAACCCATGCAGATCAAACCTGCTTTGTGGAGGCTGAGACCCACCCCTCCTTGCCTGCCAGTGGGTGCTGAGGGAATGTTGTTCATTGCAGAGCTAAACTCATCTTCAGTAGCTCTGTTTTTGCTCTTGAGGATGGTAATATATCTATCAGAGATCCACCACACCAGCCCTCTCACCCACAGAGCCTGCATACCTAAACTGACTTGTGTTGTTGTCTGAAACCCAAGAGCCTCAGTCCCTGCTCCCAAGGTGTATGGCAAGTGCCCAAGTGATGGAAGAGGCTCCCTTAAATGCCTTTGAGCATGGGAGGCTGGAACCATGGTTTCTGGTTTTCTACATAACCCAAGGTTGGCACATTCATGTACAAACCTGTTTCTTAATAAAACCCAGCCGCTCTCATACCTTTTTTTCAGAGATTAGACAGCAATTACAAAACACTTTAAAAGAAAGCTTTTAGTTTTCCAAAATCCAGCGCTCCCAAAAGTTTTATGCCACAGTCTCACTTGAGCCTGGGCTAACTTTTTATCTGGGGACCACCAAGTGAAAAGAAATTAGAAAGTAACTGGATCTTGAAGATACAAAAAACAGAAAATAAATAGTACAGCAACTTCTCATCTCCCACGCAGAAAGTCTAGATGATGAAATCCCTTTTTTCTCTGTAGATGAATGTTTCCATATTTATAAAATATTTCCCAAAAATAATGTTATTCATAGTTTCATAATAGTGCATTATACATGTAGTATAAGTTTCTTAAAGTAGAACTACTATTTTCAAAGTAAAATGCATTTCAATTTTTATAGATATTATCAAGTTGCTCTGTAATAGATCACATGAGAAATAGAAGTTTATTTTATTTGTTTTTTAACTGATACATAACATTTTACACATTTATGGTGGACCATATGACGCTTTCATATATGTATGAATTATGTAATATTCAAATCAGAGTAAACATATCTATCTCCTCAAACACTGATCATTTCATTGTGGTGAAACTGTTAAAAACTTTACGTCTAGCTGTACTAGTTTTAGTTTGTATTGTTCTTTTTTGTAAATCACCCACCTTCATTAACCTTCCAAAAGACTATTCTCTCTTGGTTATCCTCCTTGGGCTAATGATTCTCCCTTCCATTTCTGACTGGTGAAGTCACATTTAATATGGCTTCTTTTTCCAGCTCTCACTGAATCTTCCAGGAAGTACAGATTACTGCTGTTAATCTCTTGTTCCGCGTCATCTCACTAAGCACTAAGTCTCCTTTTTGCATAGGCTGCATGCTTGCCCAACAATAGAGTCTGAATTTCTTGAAATATGTTTCCTTCTTCTAGCTTTTCAGAGAGGAATTTCCCCTCCTCAACAGAACAACCATACACTGGTAGAGATTTTTCCTCTTTCACTTTTATTATTCTAATAAAACCAATATTTCTGGTTTTCTGACTCTCTAAGATGGACTCCACTTTCCCACCACTCTCCTAACTTATTAACTTAACATTAGGGAGTTGCTATTTTTTTCTACCATCTAAAGACAGAATCATATAAAATGGGAGGTGGGGTAGAGAGAATGAATGTGCTCATGCACAATAAAACTAAAAAAAAAAAAAAAAAAATGAACCCAATGTTTCTGCTTTCTGCAAGGTAGGAAGACCAGATTTTTCCAGAAACCTTTTATTTAAAATCATCTATTTAAATAAATCACAAGTAGCTCAGAGATCTCTCAGTGTCCAAAAAGTAAGAATAAGCTGAGATATTAACTAAAGTCAGGAGAGTAGGGTACCCTGGAACATCTGCCATTATTGGGAACCTGTAGCACCAGATCTTAGGGATCTAACAGTGAAAGCTATACAAAGGGCCCGAGCCCTGCAAAGCAGAGAAGGCAGAACATGTCTCCTTTCCATAAAGCTGGAACTGGAAGACATATTAAGTAAAGACTGGGACAAAAAGCTTACACATACTAATCAGGATTGTGAACAAGAAAAATCTGTTTCCACAATGCTTTTGTTTGAAAAAAAAAATAAACAGTATGTTTGCAAAGTTAAACAATATTTAGACTTTCATTTGGTTTTGTGGTTTATTTTATAACAAGTGCATAATCAAGGAATGCCAGACTTATAAACATTCTCAAATTCTTAGGAGGAATAAATCCAAACTCACTTTGGGAGAAAAGAAGCCCTAACCTAGGAGCCCCAGGGATGTCCATGGTCAAGATAGAACAAATGAGAACTCATAAGTCATATGAAGAAACAAGGAAACCATGAAAAAATGCCCAGCAAAACCAAGGAATAATAGATATATACACCCAAAGTCAGATGTTGACATTATCTCCTAGTATATTGTAAGCAGAGGGTTAACATGATGATAGATACATAATCACTAAATGTAAGATTTTATGGATTTTATAACTACCTAAATCTAATGTTTCCAGGTTTAATAATGTTGTACATGTAGATTTAGTTTTATTCAATTGAACTGTTTCATAAAATTATGTAACTCCATTATACAAATTTTCTACCGTTTTCTTTTGTTCATTTAGACCTCTATATTTTTAAATGTCATATGATTTACCTGTGGCATCAAAGCTTGATGCTAAAAGAATTATGTAGGTCCTATATAATTAAATTAGAAAAAGACCTTTGGAAACTTGATTCTGGTTTTCCCCAGGCTTTGTCCCAAAAACTTTTCCTCTTGCTAATTTTAATATATGAACTTTTATTGGCATAAGTCATAGTCTTAAGTATGACTGTATACTAAGTCTTGTGCATATTCTCAGAGAATTATCAAAGCTGAAGGTGGTCTTAAGGATGCAGAAATATAAAACGTTATGTTTAAAATGTATTAAGAATTGAACCAAGTATTAATGAGTAGTGTGAACAAGTAATAAGAAAATATAAAAAGGATAATGAATATTTGAAACATACCTTTAGGAAATGGAATCTTTAACCATAGAAAATATCAGATTGACAGACTGTTTTTACAAAAAACTTTACATTTGGTAGATGACAATTTATTATAATGGAAGGTAAATCTAAGAAAATTAACCCCAAAATATCAATAGTGCAAAAGAGATGATAGACACACAAAAAATGTAGAGTATATGATATGCAGGTCATGAAAGTTCAACATTAATAAGAACCAGAAACCCCCACAAAGAGAGATCATCAGAACAAAAAAGAGAACCCTAACTATGGCCGAAGAAACAGACTGCTTGTCAGATAGGGACAATTAACAGAAAAGAAGACTTCTCAGCAACAACAACAAAGGGAATAGGCAGTTTCAACTTGATGAAATAGAGTGAGATTAAATCTAGAATTGAATATTTAGCTAAACTCTCAAATGTAGAAGTGAAAGTTTTTATTTTTAAAATAATTTAAATATTTATAGAAATCATATACTGCAGTGTCCTGCTACATTTAACCCTTTGTTCAACATTATATCTGTGATATATTCTGATGCATGCAGCTTTTTTATGATTAGATAGTATTCTATTGAATTACAGTCCAATTTATTAATTTTCTTATTGATGAATATTTATATTTTTCACACTTAAAAATAGTCCTACTATGTCTATTTTTAATGTGTTCCCTTGCTTATTTATGTAGTAGTACTCAGAGGTTTTTACCTACCAGTAGAGGTTCAGTGGATATTTTTAAAATTTCCTCCAAAATGTAACAGTTTAAATCCCTACCAACAGGGTATTTTTTTTACAGATTCTCTATGATATCACCAAAATTTTCTACCATCATATTTTTTGTTTTTGCAAACTGAAGAACAAGTTTCAGTTGAATTTTCCTGATTATCAGGGAAGCTTAACCATTTTTTCATATATTTAATCCATTTTTTCTTCTTCCAGAAATGCCTCTTTATGTTTCTTAGATTTGTTTAATTGTTCTCCTTAAATTAACAAAATTTTTAATTTCCCTGTGGCTAGATGGATAAAATTATACCAATCATCATATTTTTAATATATAATATTATCTAAGTAAGTATGACAATTTGCATAACTAAAACTTTGAGTAGGTTGAACATTAGGTCTCATATTGGTATTCATCCATTATTGAGATTATTTTTGTGTCTGATATAAGATAAGGGACAAATTAGATCATTTTGCATGTGGATATACAGTTATACCAATCCCATTTGGAATTCTTGGTGCCCAATGAAAGATTGATGGCTATATGTGCAGACTTACCTGGGCCCTCTGTCCTCTTCTAAGAGTTTTGATGCCTGTTAATATATCAGTACAATATAGAATTTTGATTGTTTGAAATATACTTAAAAATCAAAAAATGTGATGCTACCATCTTTATCCTTCTTTCACAAGATTTCTTGGGAAAGTTAGGATCTTTTGTGATTAAATATAAATTTATGTTGGGTCCATAACATTTAAAAATACTAAAGTCCTTCAATTTGGGAATATAGTCTTCCTTATTTGTGTTTTCACTTTTTTTCAAGATTTTTTAGTTTTCACAAGCTGAGCTCAATAATGCATGCATGTAATTCCAGAAACTATGCAGACTAAGGCAGGAAGATCACAGTCTTGACAATTTATTGATATTCTATCTCAAAATACAAATTAATAAGGACCGCAAAGTAGTTACATGGTAGAGAGCCCCTGGGTTTAATTTCCCCCAAAACAGACACAAATTATATTCTCCAGTGTAAAAATAGTCTCCTTCTTGTTTGAGTTCCTCAGGATTCCGTTCTTTTTAATTGTATTGTGAATGAGATTGTTGGAATTGTCTGAGATCTCAAGGACTGTGATGGAGCTACAGATGTTAAGGAGTGAATGACCTTTGATCTCTTGGCAGGCCAGAGCAAGCAAGAACAGCAGACTGTTCTCAGGACATGCTCAGTTGACATGGTCAGACTTGCCATAAGTTCCTCTTGAGACTGTGGACATGCTCCATGTCTTTCCCTTGTGGTGGAGTTATTTTGGGGAATATTCCTCTTAGTTTATGCTTAGCTGCTAGTATAGGTCTAGGAAAAGATTAAGGATATAAATGTAAATGTAGCATTGCTTTAAAAAAGATATTTTAGTATTTTGTCTGCCTAACCTCAAGGTTGCATTCCACAGTTGGGAATTTATTGTACACTATGAAATGCTGTGCTTGCAAATAATAAATGTCCTTAGCTGCACCAAGCTTTGGATCCCCTGTGTTCCTTCTTTCTCTTCACGCCCCATCAACATGAGATCATTTTATAATTTCCTTTTTTAAATTTTTAAATATGTTTAATTAGTTATACATGACAGTAGAATGCATTTGTGCACTTTTATATATCATATATAGGTGTGATAGAATTCCTCATTTTTCTCAGTATACATGTTGTAGAATCATACTGGTCATGTGGTCACATATATACATAAAATAATAATGTCTGTTTCATTCTACTATCTTTCCTATCACCACATTCCCCTCCCTTCCTCTCCCTTAACTTCCCTCTATCTAATCTAAGGTAACACTATTCTTCTCTAGTACACCCTGCCTTATTGTGAATTAGCACCTGCATTATTAGAGAAAAAAATTCAGCCTTTGGTTTATTGGGATTAGCTTATTTTGCTTAGCATGATATTCTCCAAATCCACCCATTTACTAGCAAATGACATAATTTCTCTCTTCTTTAAAGCTGAGCAATATTCCATTGAGTATAAATGTATATATACCACATTTTCTTTATTCATTCATTTATTGAAGGACACCTAGGTAGGTTCCATACTTTAGCTATTGTGAATTGAGCTGCGATAAATATTGACATGGCTGCATTACTGCAGTATGTTGATTTTAAGTCCTTCGGGTATAAACCAAGGAGTGGGATAGCTGGGTCAAATGGTGGTTCCGTTTCAAGTGTTTGGAGGATTCTCCATACTGCTTTCCATGGTGGTTGCACTAATTTGCAGTCCCACCAGCAATGTATGAGTCTACCTTTTTCTTCACATCCTCACCAACATTTATTATTGCCTGTATTCTTGATGATTGCCATTCTGACAGTAGTGAGATGAAATCTTAGAGTAGTTTTGATTTGCATTTCTCTAATTACTACAGAATTTGAACATTTTTTTTTTCATGTATTTGCTGATCATTTGTACATCTTCTTCTGAGAAGTGTATTTTTTGTTCCTTAGGCCATTTATTGATTGGGTTATTTGTTTTTTTTTTAATTTTTTGGTGTTAAGTTTTTTGAGTTATTTATATATCCTAGAGATTATTGCTTTATTGGAGGTGCATGTGGTAAAGATTTTCTTCCAATCTGTAGGCTCTCTCCTCATGTTACTGATTGTTTCCTTTGCTGAGAGGAAGCTTTTTAATTTGAATCCCTCCTATTTATTGATTCTTGATTTTATTTCTTGTTTTTTAGGAGTCTTGTTAAGGAAGTCAGATCCTAGGCCAGCATGGTGAAGATTTGGAACTATTTTTTCTTCTATTAGATGAAGAGTCTCTATTCTAGTGTCTAAGACTTTGATCCACCTTGAGTTGATTTTTGTGCAGGATTAAAGTTAGATGTTTGATTTCACTTTGCTACATATGAATTTCCAGTTTTGTCAGCATCATTTGTTGAAGAGGCTATATTTTCTCCAGTAATGTTTTTGGCACCTTTGTCTAATATCACATAACTATATTTATGTGGGTTTATCTCCGTGTTCTCTATTCTGTACCATTGTTCTACAAGTCTATTTTGGTGCCAATACCATACCATTTTTGTTACTATACTTCTGTAGTACAGTTTAAGGTCTGGTATTGTGATACCTCCCACTTCACTTTTCTTGCTAAGGATTGCTTTAGCTATTTAGCAGCATACAAAATTAACACCCATAAATTAATGGGATTCCTGTGCACCATGATGAATTAACTGAAAGAAAAATTAAGAAAACTATTCCATCCACAACAGCCTCCAAAAAAATTTTGGAATCAATTTAACAAAAGAGGTGAAAGACCTCTACAATGAAAACTATAGAACACTAAAGAAAGAAATTAAAGAGGATCTTAGAAGATGGAAAGATCTCCCATGTTCTTGGATAGATAGAATTAATATTATCAAAATAGTCATACTACCAAAAGTGTTATACATATTCCACCCAATTCCCATTAAAATTCCAATGATGTTGCTCACAAAATTGTTAAAAGCTGTCATAAAATTCACTTGGAAAAATAAGATGCCTCGAATCATCAAATCAACCCTTAGAAAAGTGAAGCAGGAGGCATCACAATATCAGACCTTATTAAAATAGTATGGTATTGGCACCAAAGCAGGCATGATGACCAAAGGGACAGAAAGGAGACACAGAGACAAACCCACATAAATATAGTTATCTCATACTAGACAAAGGCACTATAAACATACCTTGGAGAAAACGTAGAATCTTCAACAAATGGTGCTGGGAAAACTGCAAAAAATAATATGCAGCAAAATGAAATTTAACCCCGTCTCTCACCCTGAACAAAACTGAACTCAATGTGGATCAAGGACTTAACCATTAGTTCAGAGACCCTGCATCTATTAGAAGAAAAAGTAGGCCAAGATCTCCATCATGTCAGCTTAGGAACTGATTCCTCAACAAGACTCCTGAAGTGCAAGAAGTAAAATCGGGAGTTAAAAAATGTGCTAGTATCAAATTAAAAATTTCTGCACAGCAAAGGAAACAAACAAGAATGTGATGAGAAGGCCTACAGAATGGAAAAACATCTGTGCCATAAGCACCTCAGATGTAGTATTAATCGACAGATATTATATGTAAGAACCCAATAAACTTAAAATTAAAAAAAAAAACCAATCAATAAATAGGCAAAACACACCAAATAGAAAATTCAAAGAAATAGAAATATGAATGGTCAACAAATATACGAAAAAAATCTACATCTCTAGTTATTAGAGAAATGCAAATTAAAACTACACTGAGATTTCATCTCACTCCAGTCAGTGTGGCAATTTTCAAGAATACAACTAACAATAAATGCTGACAAGGATGTGTGGAAAAAGGTACACTCCTACATTGCTGGTGGGACTGCAAATTTGTACAATCACTCTGGAAAGCAGTATATAGATTCCTTAGAAAACCTGGAATGGACTCACCATTTGACCCAGTTATCGCACTCCTAGGTATACACCCAAATGACTTAAAATTAGCGTACTATAGTGATGCGGCCACATCAATGTTTATAGTTCAATTTACAATAGCTAAGCTATGAAACAAATGTAGGTGCCCTTCAACAGATGAATGGATAAAGAAAATGTGCTACATACACACATAAAGAAGAATAGAATTATGGTATTTTCCAGTAAATGGATGAAACTGGAAGCAATCATGTTAAGAGAAATAAGCAAAATCCCCAACACCAAAGGCTAAATGTTCTGATATATGGATGCTAACACACAATAAGAAGAGGGGATAGACATTTATTGGATTAAATAAAGAGGAATAAAGGGAAGGGAAATAAGATGGGAATAGGAAAGCTAGTAGAATGAATCAGATATAACTTTCCTACATTTATATATGAATACACAACCAGTGTAACTCCACATCATGTATAAATACAAGAATGGAAAGTTATACTCCATGTATGTACAAGATGTCAAAATTCACCCTACTCTCATTTATCTAAAATGAACAAATAAAAATACTTAAAAAAATAAAATCTTTGTTAATTAAGAAAATAGAATTCTTTCTTCATCTTTTCTATTGTTTTCATGGTCATTATTTAATTCATTTTGATTCTGATTTTTGTTATTTCCTTTCTTCTGCCATGTACTGAATTGATGTGTTTATTTTCTATTTCCTTGTGGTACATAGTTAAGGAATATGAGATTTTAATTATATTTTATGTTGACATTTATCATTGTTAACTTCCTGTAGTTGCCTCTGGTTTACTTCATTATTTTAGTCAGCTTTTTAACTGCTGTGACTAAAAGATACTACTAGATTAATTTTAGGGGAGCAACATTTTCTTTCAGAGCTCACAGTTTCAGAGGTTTCAATCCACAGATAGCAGACTCTATTCAGCCGGGCTTGACGTGAGATACAACATCATGGTGGAATAGTATGAGAGAGGGAAGAAGCTCACATGATAAGAGAACAGAGAGACTCCACTTACCTGATACAAAATAGGTACCCCAAATCCATATCCCAAAAAAAGCCCACCTCCTCCAGCCTCACCCTACCTTCCTTTCATTACCACTCAAATAATCTCTATCAGGGGATTAAAGTGCTGATTGGATTAAGACTCTCACAACCTAATCATTTCTCTTCTTAACCTTCTTGCATTGTCTCACATGTTAGCTTTTATGGGACACCTCACATCCAAATCATAACATTTTATGAATGCAGGTAGGTCATATTTCCAATTTGATTTGTCACAGAAGAGTGTTTTATTTTACTTTTGATTTTTTTCTTGACTTACTGGTTTATCAGTAGTGTGTTGCTTAATTATATTCTTTAACTATTTAAATGTATTCTTTTTTGGTTTATAGTTTTATACTCTTCTCGTTTGAAAAATACTTGATATAATTTCAATCTTCATAATTTTTTTGATACTGATATTGTGAAGCATTTTTCATGTATAGTTAAGAAGAACATATATTTTGCTAACACTGAATAGAATCTTCTGTATTGATCTGTTATGTCCATTTGGTCTGTGGTGGTATTCAATTCTAACAATTCTTTATTGTCTGTCTCCATTATACATTTACTGTTCAATATGGGATATTGGATTTTCATACTTTGGTATTGTTGGATATTTCTACCCAAAGATGCACCAATACTGGGTACATGTTTACCTACAGTTGACATATTCTCTTAATGAATTGACCATGTGCTGTTATAGAATGACTTCTTTGTCTCTTGTTACAGTTGTTGATTTACTTTAGTCTGTCTGATGTATGTATATATCCTGCTTTCTTTTTGTTAACACTGGTGTGGAAAATTTTTACTTCTACCTTCACATTCAATCTGTTTGTCCTTAAAGCTAAAGTGAGTCTTTTGTAGGAAGCATATAGTTGGATTTCTATATATGTTTTGGTTGCCAAAAATAGGTATTTTTGTTGTTGTTGTTGTTGTTGGGAAATGAGAGCTGAAACCATATATTCTCCATCTTATTAAACCACTGACATATTTTAAAATTATCAATGTAATTTTTACTTTGTATATTATGCAAACCAAATGTTTTTCCTTCCTATCATTTTTGTACATAATAAAAAGTTGGAAAATATTTTTCAATATTTTTTTTCCTTTATTGACTGGAAACGTATAAATTGTTTGATCTTTCATTACATTCAGTTGATTTAAAAAATTTGATTGTAATTCTAATATAATGTAAAAGTGTTAATTATAACTATCCCTTCCCAAAGTAAGTTCTAAGTAAATTTTAAGTACCAATTGAGGAATATTTTCAACCCTTTCATTTAGTCTAGATCTCCTTGAAATACTAGCTTAAAGTTTTAAAACATTAGTTATTTGTGATTATTCATTAATTTAAAACATTTTGAAAGCATTTAATTGAATTTAATTGTATTCATTCTTAGTTTCTGTGCTCACTATTACTTCATCTTCATTTGCCTTTCTTTCTGCTGAAGAATGTGGTTTAGTAGCTCTTCTTGTTAAGATTCAACCTAACAGGAATTACTAGCCTAATAATTCTTACTTATCTCATTTTTAAAAATTTTTATTGTTGGTTGTTCAAAACATTACATAGTTCTTGACATATCATATTTCACACTTTGATTCAAGTGGGTTATGAACTCCCATTTTTACCATATATACAGATTGCAGAATCACATAGGTTACACATCCACTGATTTACATATTGCCATACTAGTGTCTGTTGTATTCTGCTGCCTTTCCTATCCTCTACTATTCCCCCTTCCCTCCCCTCCCCTCCCCTCTTCTCTCTACCCCATCTACTGTAATTCATTTCTCCCCCCCCCCTTTTTTCCCCTTTCCCCTCACTTCCTCTTGTACGTAATTTTGTATACCCCTGAAGGTCTCCTTCCATTTCCATGCAATTTCCCTTCTCTCTCCCTTTCCCTCCCACCTCTCATCCCTGTTTAATGTTAATCTTCTTCTCATGCTCTTCCTCCCTACTCTGTTCTTAGTTACTCTCCTTATATCAAAGAAGACATTTGCCATTTGTATTTTAGGGATTGGCTAGCTTCACTTAGCATAATCTGCTCTAATGCCATCCATTTCCCTGCAAATTCTGATTTTGTCATTTTTTAATGCAGAGTAATACTCCATTGTGTATAAATGCCACATTTTTTTTATCCATTCGTCTATTGAAGGACATCTAGGTTATTTCCACAGTCTTGCTATTGTGAATTGTGCTGCTATGAACATCGATGTAGCAGTGTCCCAGTAGTATGCTCTTTTTAGGTGTTTAGGGAATAGACCGAGAAGGGGAATAGCTGGGTCAAATGGTGGTTCCATTCCCAGCTTTCCAAGAAATCTCCATACTGCTTTCCAAATTGGCGCACCAATTTGCAGTCCCACCAGCAATGTACAAGTGTACCCTTTTCCCCACATCCTCGCCAGCACTTGTTGTTGTTTGACTTCATAATGGCTGCCAATCTTACTGGAGTGAGATGGTATCTAAGGGTGGTTTTGATTTGCATTTCTCTGACTGCTAGAGATGGTGAGCATTTTTTCATGTACTTGTTGATTGATTGTATGTCCTCCTCTGAGAAGTGTCTGTTCAGGTCCTTGGCCCATTTGTTGATTGGGTTATTTGTTATCTTATTGTTTAATTTTTTTGAGTTCTTTGTATACTCTGGATATTAGGGCTCTATCTGAAGTGTGAGGAGTAAAGATATGTTCCCAGGATGTAGGCTCCCTATTTACCTCTCTTATTGTTTCTTTTGCTGAGAAAAAACTTTTTAGTTTGAGTAAGTCCCATTTGTTGATTCTAGTTATTAACTCTTGTGCTATGGGTGTCCTATTGAGGAATTTGGAGCCCGACCCCACCGTATGTAGATCGTAGCCAACTTTTTCTTCTATCAGACGGCGTGTCTCTGATTTGATATCAAGCTCCTTGATCCATTTTGAGTTAACTTTTGTGCATGGCGAGAGAAAGGGATTCAGTTTCATTTTGTTGCATATGGATTTCCAGTTTTCCCAGCACCATTTGTTGAAGATGCTATCCTTCCTCCATTGCATGCTTTTAGCCCCTTTATCAAATATAAGATAGTTGTAGTTTTGTGGATTGATTTCTGTGTCCTCTATTCTGTACCATTGGTCCATCTGCCTGTTTTGGTACCAGTACCATGCTGTTTTTGTTACTATTGCTCTGAGTATAGTTTAAAGTCTGGTATCGCTATACCGCCTGATTCACACTTCCTGCTTAGCATTGCTTTTGCTATTCTGGGTCTTTTATTTTTCCATATGAATTTCATGATTGCTTTCTCTATTTCTACAAGAAATGCCGTTGGGATTTTGATTGGCATTGCATTAAACCTATAGAGAACTTTTAGTAATATTGCCATTTTGATGATGTTAGTTCTGCCTATCCATGAACAGGGTATATTTTTCCATCTTCTAAGATCTTCTTCTATTTCTCTCTTTAGGGTTCTGTAGTTTTCATTGTATAAGTCTTTCACCTCTGTTGTTAGGTTGATTCCCAAGTATTTTATTTTATTTTTTTGAGGATATTGTGAATGGAGTGGTTGTCCTCATTTCCATTTCAGAGGATTTGTCGCTGATATACAGGAATGCCTTTGATTTATGCGTGTTGATTTTATATCCTGCCACTTTGCTGAATTCATTTATTAGCTCTAATAGTTTCTTTGTAGACCCTTTTGGGTCTGCTAGGTATAGAATCATGTCACCTGAAAATAGTGATAATTTAAGTTCTTCTTTTCCTATTTTTATGCCTTTAATTTCTTTCGTCAGTCTAATTGCTCTGGCCAGTGTTTCGAGAACTATGTTGAACAGAAGTGATGAGAGAGGGCATCCCTGTCTTTTCCAGATTTTAGAGGGAATGCCTTCAATTTTTTTTCCGTTCAGAATGATGCTAGCCTGAGGCTTAGCATAGATAGCTTTTACAATATTGAGGTATGTTCCTGTTATCCCTAGTTTTTCTAGAGTTTTGAACATGAAGGGATGCTGTACTTTTTCGAATGCTTTTTCTGCAGCTATCGATATGATCATATGGTTCTTATCTTTAAGTCTATTGATGTGGTGAATAACATTTATTGATTTCCGTATATTGCACCATCCTTGCATCCTAGGGATGAATCCTACTTGATCATGGTGCACAATTTTTTTGATATGTTTTTGTATCTGATTTGCCAGAATTTTATTGAGGATTTTTGCATCTAGATTCATTAGAGATATTGGTCTGTAGTTTTCTTTCTTTGAAATGTCTTTGTCTGGTTTAGGAATCAGGGTGATGTTGGCCTCATAGAATGAATTTGGAAGTTCTCCCTCTTTCTCTATTTCCTGGAATAGCTTGAAAAGTATTGGTATTAGTTCTTCTTTAAAGGTTTTGTAAAACTCTGCTGTATACCCATCTGGTCCTGGGCTTTTCTTAGTTGGTAGTCTTTTGATGGCTTCTTCTATTTCCTTGATTGACATTGGTCTGTTTAGGTTGTCTATATCCTCCTGACTCAATCTGGGTAGATCATATGACTTAAGAAATTTATCGATGCCTTCACTATCTTCCACTTCATTGGAGTATAAGGATTCAAAATAATTTCTAATTATCTTCTGTATTTCTGAAGTGCCTATTGTGATATTGCCTTTTTCATCCCGTATGCTAGTAATTTGAGTTCTCTCTCTTCTTCTCTTCGTTAGCATGGCTAAGGGTCTGTCGATCTTATTTATTTTTTCAAAGAACCAACTTTTAGTTTTGTCAATTTTTTCAATTGTTTCTTTTGTTTAGATTTCATTAATTTCAGCTCTGATTTTAATTATTTCTTGCCTACTACTTCTTTTGCTGTTGATTTGCTCTTCTTTTTCTAGGATTTTGAGATGAAGTATGAGATCATTTATTTGTTGGTTTTTTCTTTTTTTAAGGAATGAACTCCAGGCAATGAATTTTCCTCTTAGAACTGCTTTCATTGTGTCCTATAGATTCCGATATGTTGTGTCTGTGTTTTCATTTTTCTCTAAGAATTTTTTAATTTCCTCCTTGATGTCTTCTATAAACCATTGATCATTCAGTAACTTATTGTTCATTCTCCAAGTGATGCATGATTTTTCCTTGCTTCTTTTATTGTTGATTTCCAGTTTCATTCCATTATGATCAGATAAGATGCATGGTATTATCTCTACTCCTTTATAATGTCTAAGAGTTGCCCTGTGACATAATATATGATCTATTTTTGAGAAGGATCCATGTGCTGCTGAGAAAAAAGTGTAACTGCTTGATGTTGGGTGGTACATTCTATATATGTCAATGAAGTCTAGGTTATTAATTGTATTATTGAGTTCTATAGTTTCTTTATTCAACTTTTGTTTGGAAGATTGGTCCAGTGGTGAGAGAGGTGTGTTAAAGTCTCCCATAATTATTGTATGGTGGTCTATTAGACTCTTGAACTTGAGAAGAGTTTGTTTGATGAACATAGCTGCACCATTGTTTGGAGCATATATATTTATGATTGTTATGTCTTGTTGGTGTATGGTTCCCTTGAGCAGTATGTAGTGTCCCTCTTTATCCCTTTTGATTAACTTTGGCTTGAAATCTATTTTATTTGATATGAGTATGGACACTCCTGCTTGTTTCCGAAGTCCATATGAGTGATATGATTTTTCCCAACCTTTCACCTTCAGCCTATGTATGTCTTTTCCTATCAAATGCGTCTCCTGTAGGCAGCATATTGTTGGATCTTTTTTTTTTTTTTTTTTTTGATCCTTCTACTAGCCTGTGTCTCTTAATTGGTGAGTTTAAGCCATTAACATTTAGGGTTATTATTGAGATATGGGTTGTTCTTCCAGCCATATTTGTTTATTTATGTTACTTAACATGCTTTGTTTTTCCTCTTTGATTATTTTTCCCTTTACTGTACTGCCTTCCACTGTTGGTTTTCATTGTTATTTTCCATTTCCTCTTCCTGGAATGTTTTGCTGAGGATGTTTGGAAGAGATGGTTTTCTAGCTGCAAATTCTTTTAACTTTTGTTTATCGTGAAAGGTTTTAATTTCCTCTTCCATCCTGAAGCTTAATTTCGCTGGATACACAATTTTTGGTTGGAACCCATTTTCTTTCAGCGTTTGAAATATGTTGTTCCAGGATCTTCTAGCTTTCAGAGTCTGTGTTGAAAGATCAGCTGTTATCATGATTGGTTTACCCCTAAATATAATCTGCTTCCTTTCTCTTGAAGCTTTTCGAATTCTCTCCTTATTCTGTATGTTGGGCAACTTCATTATAATGTGTCTAGGTGTGGATCTCTTATGATTTTGCACATTCGGCTTCCTGTAGGCTTCTAGGATTTGGGATTCTGTCTCATTCTTCAAGTCTGGGAAGTTTTCTTGTATTATTTTGTTGAACAGATTGCTCATTCCTTTTGTTTGGACCTCTATACCTTCCTGTATCCCAATGACTCTTACGTTTGGTCTCTTTATGTTATCCCATATTTCTTGGATATTCTGCTCATGGTTTCTTAACAGTCTCGCCGAGATGTCTATGTTCTTTTCAAGTTGAAATACTTTGTCTTCATTGTCTGATGTTCTATCTTCTAAGTGTTCTACTCTGCTGGTAGTATTCTCATTTGAGTTTTTAAGTTGGTTTATTTCTTCCTGCATTTCTAGGATTTCTGTTTGTTTGTTTTTTATAACCTCTATCTCCCTATATAGTTGATCTTTTGCTTCTTGGATGTGTTTATGTAACTCATTGTCGAAGTGATCTTTCATTGTCTGATTTTGCTGTCTAATGTCCTCCTTCAGACTCCAGATCATCTGAAGCATGTAAATCCTGAATTCTTTATCTGACATTCCATCTGCTGCAGCTATTACCTCTTCTAAAGTTGAGTTGACCTGCATTGCTTGTGGTCCTTTCTTTCCTTGTCTTTTCATACTGCTCGCATTTCTTTTGCTTGGTGAAACTGTTGTGTTATTGAATTTTCCCTCTATATATTTATATTGCTCTTGTATAGTTGCAAATTCTCCCTTGCACGGGTGGGCGGCAGCTGTGCTCCTCCTCCAATTGGGGTGATCTGTCTATCTCACCGGTGGGCCGCTGGGCCCCTTCTTCAGGTCGCATGGTCTGCCTACCTTGCGGGCAACTGCTGGGCCCCTCCTCCAATAGGGATGATCTGTTTACGATGCTGGCAGGCCACTGGGCCTGTTCTCCAGGTTGCAGGTCTGCCTACCTTGCAGGCGCAGGCGACAGCTGTGCCCCTCCTCCAATTGGGGTGCTCTTTCAACTAGGCTGGCGTGCCGCCGGGCCCCTTCTCCGGGACGCGCGGTCTGCCTACCTTGTGGGCGGCAGCTGGAACCTTCCTCCAATTGGGGTGATGTGTCTACCATGCCTGCAGGCCGCTGGGCCTGCTCCGCTGGTCAGTCGCAGGTCTGCCCACCTTGCAGGTGAGGGAGGTGGCTCTGCTCCCACTTATCTCATTTTAAATATTTTTATTGCTCCATGAGTTACTCCATTTATTGTTTTATTATTTTAAGATACCCTTTTCTCATATTTGAAGATTTCATAATTGAGAACACTGAAAGTTGGTAAAAAGTTAGCATTGGATTATAATTTAACAGGCAGTTACTTAATACTAGGTTAATTGTGTGACTGATTTAGTTTAATAAAGTATGATCTTAACATTTATTAAGGTCTTTCTCTTATACCGGGAACTATATTTTAGAGATTTACATAAAATATATCTTTAAATTAGCTCAAAATGCATATTAATTGCAACCTAAGCAATGCTGGGATTCACAATTATGCAATTTCATATCCCATTCTTTGAAGAAACAAAAAAAATTCAAGCTTATAAGTCTATTTCCAAACATGTTCAATCTATAATCTTTAATTTTATATAGTTTTTCATCATAAACATGAGATTACCCATAAGGCTAATCTCAACCTCAGTCCTTGTCTAAATTATTGAGTATAAACTTCAGAAGACATACTGTCATGCTGTGTTTTTTTCAAATGCTCCTAGGTGATTTGTATTTTCAGGAAAATGATGGCAGTATTTTCTTGGCCCACTTAATATAGGCTTTTAACATTTATAATGCCTCACCACCAAGAAAAGTCTTAATATCCAAACTATACTGGACAATTGCCATTTGTTTTGAGAGGAAACTATAGAGTTTTAAATATTTGTTAATTATCTCCTGATCTCCAAACATGAGTCCATTATGGTAATCTATCTCTTACGTTCAGGGAGGGATAGTTGCACTTCTACCTCTTTGGTGGCATCAGAAATTCTTAAAATAATTTTCCATTTGTATTCCTGGTAAAGACTGATGAGCACTACTAGGGGGCTCAAAGAAATCTGTCTCTCATAAAATTTGAGTTCATAGTCCCTGAGCTTGAAGACATCTGCTTTTAAAAGTATTACCCATTCCAAGAATATTTGAAAGTTATATAATCATCAATTTTTTAAAAAATATTTAAGAGTGTGTATGTGTGTATGTGTGTGCGCGCATGCACATGTGCATGTTTGTAACACAAATATGTGTGTTTTAGGAAATTTTGATTCAGAGAGATAAAGTGGATTTTATACTTTAGAATTTATATTGTTAGACCAAGCAATAATATTGATAGAAAGACCCCTCCAATTCACTACATTTTATTCTGTTCAGTGGAATCTTCATGCATGATAGTTTCCACTTTCATATTCCATGTGGCATATTGAGCTATATTTTATTAACCTTAAAATCTCTATTGGGTGGAACTCAGCTAAACCTCTTAGGTTGAAATCAAATCAATTTGAATGAAATCAAGTTCAGAATTTAATCTGACCTTGATGTCAAGCAAGATTTTCTCAATTTGGCTGAGAAATTGTGCTATCAAGAGCCAAATTCATTTTCAAGCTTTTTTCTTTTTTCTATTTTAGCTCTATTTCCCTCAAGTCAAAGTTAATCAAACCCAGTATTGTTATTATATTACATTTATTTGATAATTTCAGCTGACAGGCTATATTTTAAAATTCCAATTCTAACTTATCAGACGTAAAAAGTTGGAGAATTTCTTGGGAAAAATGGTGAAATAGAAAAGATTATTATTTGCTGAGGATGGTGAATAGGGATTTGGAGAAAGTACTATGGCTTCCACAGCATGCCTGGACAAAAGAGAATGAAAACAAAACACATAGTATTTAAGAGTCAAGAGCACAAATTTTCCGTATTCAACAAGTTCTCAGTTAATTTTTATGTAAAATGAAGTCAGAAGCCAGAGAGACTAACCTTTACTAGTATTTAAAAAGGAAAAAAAAAAGGAAAATTGACCTTCAAATGTAAAAATAATTAAAATATGTGCCATGTCATCCTCACATTGGACAAAATTTTTGTATCACACTAGGTTGATTTCATTCTAACGCTGTGAGGAAATTTGAGGTTATGAACTCCAGGTCTCTATCAAGACCACCCATGATTTGAATAAGGTTATTTTAAAAAGATTTATCATTGGCATGCCACTTATTTATTTATATAATTTCTCTTACTGACATCACAATTTATATTTTTATCAGTTGTTTTGTATTAAGAGACTTAATATTAAATTTTTATGTTTTTTTTCTTTCTTTTTTTTAATATGTAGAATTTGAGGAGTCATTTATTGACTAACCTTACCATGAATTTTTAATGTTTCCTATGTCTCACTAATTCTTACATTTCCCCTGATTTAATACTATAAATCTATTTTACTTGGACATCCCGTTTAATGACAACTACAAGATACACAGAGATAAATTTGGGCCTTTAAGAAGTAATACTTAAACACCTTCTAGCCAAAGCAGTAAAACTGATCATATTTTCAGTTTGATACACAGGTCTTGTTTTTTACTTCCTATGTTTTTGCTCCATTAATAATTTTGATTCTGAAGTATGTGGGAAGATTACACATTTTCTATTTTAATTTTTTAAATAATCCACGTAACTTTTAAATAATATTTCTGGGTATTTATTTATTACTGGCTTCATCCTTCTGTATTTGACAATGTAACTATTTTACAGAAAATGAAGCCTTATTGTGTTGGGCACCCGCTTCTGTGTTCCCTGTCAAATCATGCCTGTATGATATTTCCATGGATCTATTGATTTGTACCAATGACCTTTCCAGGAAAGGAAGCAATGCTTTTGGTGGACACAACTGTAACAAATAACTCATGTGGTTATTTACCATGCCTTGTAAGGCAGTTGTCTGAATACTTCCTTGGAGTTATAATCTGATTCCTCCTTTTTTAGAATTTTTTTTTTTTTTTTTTTTTTTTTTTTTTTTTTTTTTTTTTTTTTTTTTTTTGCTAATGCAAAAACTCTATTCAGCGGCACACTCAGGTGAAGTATAAAGTTAAAGGGCATTTGCCCCAAACCACTCTTATTTCTGACATTCATAGCAAATTTGAGAAATGGGGGAATTTGCTAGAATGATTCACAGAATGCAATGATAATTGTAATACTCATAGTTTATCTTATGAAACGGTCACCATTTAAAACTAGTTGAGAAGAGAAGAAGCTATCACATATTCCAAATTCCTGGCTCTAAATCACATTTATTGTCTTCCTGGTATAGCTATCTCCCAAACTTTATCATACTGTTGCTGTATATTTAGTCAAAGGATCCAAGATGAATGTTACTTCCTGGGAGCTGAAGATAAATTTCAGATCATTTTTTTGTGTGTGTCCTAGATTAAATTCCTTACCACATTGACTATCTTCTGGGCATTGGTCAAGGATCTCTTACAACAAAACTAATATCTATGGATATCTACATTTAGTGTAGAATTTTTACAACAAAAAGAGCAGTAGTAACATCATGAATAAGCCTAACATTTAGACACGGTAGAATGATATAGGAATAAATCTGAAGATTTATAATAATTTAAGTAGATTATTTTAAAAGAAAAATAAAAAAGATATTTAAAAAAAAGAGAAAATACCATATGTATTTTCATTATATGTATTACATGTATTTTCATATTTTTGTCCTTTGATGCACCACTATTTATATTTTATGATAATTGTATTTATAATAAAATATTTAGCAAATAAATTGATGATTAAATTCTGTTATTTTTTTTTCAATCTATTAATTTTATATTGATACTATATAATCAGGGGTCTATAAATAACTTTCTCAATACATTTGACCTTCAATATCAGTGTTATAAATTTGTCAATAATTCCAGTATAGTAGCCAGTTCCCTAGTAAAGATGTAGATGTAACCTGAAAAACAAAGGTTAAAAAAATGATCATTAGTAGATATTAAAATGTATTTTAGTCCATCATCTAAGCATATGACTAACATTTCTTTCAAAATAGCACCACCCACATTTATAGGCTTTGGTTTTGTCTGATCTGGTGTTAAAAGCAGGAGTAGTCTCAATAACATATGATTTTACCCTTTCTGAAATCTGAATAATAGGCAAAGAGACAGTATTGCCTCTTGTTCTGAGCCTTTTTTCAGCATTATTTATTATTGAATTTCACTTATTACATAACCCATTTACCTCAGCTGCCTTTCTTCTTTTTCTCTATTTTTTTATTTATTTTTCTAACTTTGTATGATCCATTAATGTTATCCACTGCTGGTACTGATTTCTAGCAGAAATAAATACTAATCTAACAAATACCTCCCTCTTAGTCCATTCTACTTCCCAGTTATATGGGGTAGAGTTACATTAGGGTAGAATTCACCAAAGTTCCATAATGGGCTGTATTGATTAAGAGGCAATATGGCTACATTCAATGTACACCATGATTTTAACAGATGGGATAAAGGTAGAACCAAATCCATCAAGGTCTTTGGAAACCTTGTATAAAAACTTGAACATTATAGAGTCTGGGTTGAAAGATTAGAGAAAGTCTAATTGGTTTATCTCAGTGTGGCCAGCCAATTTTCTCTTGTAGCTTTTAAAATTCTTTGTTCCTTATATTATATATTTTTATTATAATGTCTCTTGGAAAGTATCTTTTTTGATCTTGTCTACCTCAGGTCCTAAATAACCCTAATATCTGGATTTTCATCTCATTCATATGGTTCAGAAATTTTTCTTATATTATTTCATTAAAAAGTTGTGCATTCCTCAAATTTGTATCTCAGTACCTTCTTCTATACAAATGCTTTTTAAATTTGATCTCTTAATGTTATATTATATTTGTTGAATATTCTAGTCATTATCCCTTAACATATTTTCTGTATTGTCAATTTTATTTTCAAGAATATATATTTTGACCTGAAAATCTGTCCTCTTTGTGGCTAAACCAACTGGGGATGCTTTAAACTAAATTTACTTTATTTATAGAGTTTATTTCCTGAATTTATTTATTTATTTATTTATTTATTTATTTATTTATTTATTCAAAATCTCTAACTCTTTATTGAAATGTTTTTTTGCTTTATATATTTTCTCTCTTAGTTCTTCTTATCTCTTATTTCTTCATTATCTTTTGGTTTATTGAACATTTTAACTAAAGACATTCTAAATACTTTTTTTTAGAGAGCAGAGAGAGAGAGAGAGAGAATTTTTTTTTCTTTTTTTTTTAATTGTTGGTTGTTCAAAACATTACATAGTTCTTGATATATCATCTTTCACACTTTGCTTCAAGTGGGTTATGAACTCCCATTTTTAGCCCATATACAGATTGCAGAATCACATCAATTACACATCCATTGATTTACATATTGCCATACTAGTGACTGTCGTGTTCTGCTACCTTTCCTATCCTGTACTATCCCCCCTCCCCTCCCCTCCCCTCTTCTCTCTCTACCCCCTCTACTGACCTTCATTTCTCCCCCTTGTATTATTTTTCCCTTTCCCCTCATTTCCTCTTGTATGTTCTTTTGTATAACCCTCAGGGTCTCCTTCCATTTCCATGCAATTTCCCTTTTCTCTCCCTTTCCCTCCCACCTCTCATCTCTGTTTAATGTTAATCTTCTTCTCATGCTCTTCATCCCTACTCTGTTCTTAGTTACTCTCCTTATATCAAAGAAGACATTTGGCATTTGTTTTTTAGGGATTGGCTAGCTTCACTTAGCATAATCTGCTCTAGTGCCATCCATTTCCCTGCAAATTCTATGATTTTATCATTTTTTAATGCAGAGTAATACTCCATTGTGTATAAATGCCACATTTTTTTTAATCCATTCGTTTATTGAAGGGCATCTGGGTTGGTTCCACAGTCTTGCTATTGGGAATTGTGCTGCTATGAACATCGATGTAGCAGTATCCCTGTAGCATGCTCTTTTTAGGTCTTTAGGGAATAGACCAAGAAGGGGAATAGCTGGGTCAAATGGTGGCTCCATTCCCAGCTTTCCAAGAAATCTCCATACTGCTTTCCAAATTGGCTGCACCAATTTGCAGTCCCACCAGCAATGTACAAGTGTACCCTTTTCCCCACATCCTCGCCAGCACTTGTTGTTGTTTGACTTCATAATGGCTGCCAATCTTACTGGAGTGAGATGGTATCTTAGGGTGGTTTTGATTTGCATTTCTCTGACTGCTAGAGATGGTGAGCATTTTTTCATGTACTTGTTAATTGATTGTATGTCCTCCTCTGAGAAGTGTCTGTTCAGGTCCTTGTCTGTTCAGGAAACCTCGGGAATCTCTCCGGGGGCGTGTCTGTAGGGAAGCAGAGAGGATTCCAGATCCCCACATCCCCTTAACAGCAGCGGCAACACCCAAGATCTTAGCCGCCAGTTTCTGAGGGCGTGCCCACCAAAGGGGTCCGGAAAAATTAAACTGTTGGTTCCCAGATCACCCCACCACAGCACTGGGGCTTAGATGAATGACAGAGAGGGTGTTCATTGTTCGGGATATAGGACACGCGGTGGGGCTGCAAGTGTAATCAGATCCTTGGGGAACCGCCTCCGGTGAACACAACAGTTTCACCAAGAAGAAAGAAATTCAAGCAGTATGAAAAGACAAGGAAAGAAAGGACCACAAGCAATGCAGGTCAACTCAACTTTAGAAGAGGTAACAGCTGCAGCAGATGGAATGTCAGATAAAGAATTCAGGATTTACATGCTTCAGATGATCTGAAGTATCAAGGAAGACATTAGACAGCAAAATCAGACAATGAAAGATCACTTTGACAAGGAATTACACAAACAAATCCAGGAAGCAAAGGATCAACTATACAGGGAGATAGAGGTTATAAAAAACAAACAAACAGAAATCCTAGAAATGCAGGAAGCAATAAACCAACTTAAAAACTCAATTGAGAATACTACCAGCAGAGTAGAACACGTAGAAGATAGAACATCAGACAATGAAGACAAAGTATTTCAACTGGAAAAGAACATAGACAGCTCAGCAAGACTGTTAAGAAACCATGAGCAGAACATCCAAGAAATATGGGATAACATAAAGAGATCAAACTTAAGAGTCATTGGGATACAGGAAGGTATAGAGGTCCAAACTAAAGGAATGAGCAATTTATTCAATGAAATAATACGAGAAAACTTCCCAGACTTGAAGAATGAGACAGAATCCCAAATTCTAGAAGCCTACAGGACGCCGAATGTGCAAAATTATAAGAGATCCACACCTAGACACATTATAATGAAGATGCCCAACATACAGAATAAGGAGAGAATTTTAAAAGCTATAAGAGAAAGGAAGCAGATTACATTTAGGGGTAAGCCAATCAGGATAACAGCTGATCTGTCAACACAGACTCTGAAAGCTAGAAGATCCTGGAATAACATATTTCAAACACTGAAAGAAAATGGGTTCCAACCAAGAATTGTGTATCCAGCGAAATTAAGCTTCAGGATGGAAGATGAAATTAAAACCTTCCATAACAAACAAAAGTTAAAAGAATATGCAGCTAGAAAACCATCTCTTCCAAACATCCTCGGCAAAACATTACAGGAAGAGGAAATGGAAAATAACAATGAAAACCAACAGTGGGAGGTAGGACAGTAAAGGGGAGGGGAATAATCAAAGAGGAAAACAAACCATGTTTAGTAACATAAATAAACAAATATGGCTGGAACAACAACCCATATCTCAATAATAACCCTAAATGTTAATGGCTTAAACTCACCAATTAAGAGACACAGGCTAGTAGAATGGATCACAAAACAAGACCCAACAATATGCTGCCTACAGGAGACGCATTTGATAGGAAAAGACATACATAGGCTGAAGGTTGGGAAAAATCATATCACTCATATGGACTTCGGAAACAAGCAGGAGTGTCCATACTCATATCAAATAAAATAGATTTCAAGCCAAAGTTAATCAAAAGGGATAAAGAGGGACACTACATACTGCTTAAGGGAACCATACACCAACAAGACATAACAATCATAAATATATATGCCCCAAACAATGGTGCAGCTATGTTCATCAAACAAACTCTTCTCAAGTTCAAGAGTCTAATAGACCATCATACAATAATCATGGGAGACTTCAACACACCTCTCTCGCCACTGGACAGATCTTCCAAACAAAAGTTGAATAAGGAAACTATAGAACTCAATAACACAATTAATAACCTAGACTTAATTGACATATATAGAATATACCACCCAACATCAAGCAGTTACCCTTTTTTCTCAGCAGCACATGGATCCTTCTCAAAAATAGATCATATATTATGTCACAGGGCAACTCTTAGACAATATAAAGTAGTAGAGATAATACCATGCATCCTTTCTGATCATAATGGAATGAAACTGAAAATCAACGATAAAAGAAGGAAGGAAAAAGCATACATCACTTGGAGAGAGAATTTTTTAATATTTATTTTTCAGTTTTTGGCGGACACAACATCTTTATTTTATTTTATGTGGTGCTGAGGATCGAACCCAGCGCCCCGCGTATGCCAAGCGAGCGCATTACCGCTTGAACCACATCCCCAGCCCCAACACATTCTAAATTCTTTATCTGACATTTCCTTTACTATAATGTCAATAGGATCTCTTGGTAAAATGCTGTAGGTTATTTGGGGTGAGTTGTTTCTTTACTTGGTATCGAAAAGGATTAAAATCAGAATATTACTTTGATACCAGCACATCAATGTATATAGCAGAACAATTCATGAAAACTAAGTTATGGAAGAAGCCCAGATACCCACTAACAGATGAATGGATGAAGAAAATGTGATACACACACACACACACACACACTAGAATTTTACTCAACATTAAAGAAGAATAAAATTATCTCAGTTGCTGATAAAAAGGATGAAAATGGAGAACATGAAGCTAAGTGAAATAGCCAGGCTTAGAAAGTCACAGATCAAATGTTTTACATTACAGGCAGAAACTAGAGAAAAAAATAAAGAAATAAGAAAATGGAGATGCCATGTAAAATAGAAGATAGATCAGTGGAGTAGAAGGAGGAGGTTGAGAGGGAGGATGACAGATGAATATAGGAGGACCTGTAGAATGAAATTGATCAAATTGTGCTGTGAACATATATGAATATACCACAGTGAATTCCACCTTTATGTATATCCATAAAGCATCAATTAAAAAAAATGAAACATAGAAGGAAGACCAGTGGAGAAGAGAAAGGGGCAATTGGGAAAGAGGCAGGAAAGTGGAGTACTGAAGACTGGAATGGAGCAAAATAAATCCCACACATGTATGAATGCCAAAATGAAACCCCAATATTATTTATAACTAAAATTCACTAAAAAACATTAAAAATTATAACAAATGAGTATTCCCACCTCTAACAAAGATATATAAATAATCTAAACAGGAAAAAAATTAAACTCACAAAGTGTTTTGCTTGGGAATCGTCCATGCTTCTGCCATGCACAGTTGTAAGTGTAGTCCTGGGACCATTTGCATTAGGTGGGAAACAAAAAAGCTAAACTGAAAGCCTCTTTGACAGATGGTAGTGAGAAAACTGAACTTCCACCTGTAGAGGATTTAAACTAGATTGCCATCTCTCACTCTGTATAAAAATCAACTCAAAATGGATCAACAACCTTACTGAAAGACCTAAACTTTGAAAATACAAGAAGAGGGAGAAAACTTTAAGATATAAGTATAGGTAATAATTTCCTGAATAAGGCTCTAATATTTTAGAAAATAATAGTAATATCTGACAAATGCAATTATCTCAAATTAAAAAGCTTCTTTGTAGCACAAAAAAAAAATCAAAAATTAAGGTGAAAGCCTACAGAATGGAGGCAAATCTTTGCCAACTATTCTTCTGGTATAGGAGTAATATCCAGAATATAATTAACTTAAAGATTAAATCCCCAATTAACAAGCAATCCAGCCAATAAATGGGCAAATGAGCTAAACAGACACTTAACAATTAAAGGAATATAAATGACCAATAAATACATGAAACAATGCTAAACATATTTGGTCATCAGGAAAATAAAAGACATGAATAATCAACCATCTTACCCTAGCTACAATGTCTGTTTTCAAGAAAACAAAAAGTAACTGTTAGAGTCTGTAAACAAGTCTGGATGGCCCCTGGCATTTTGCCAGAGGGAGTGGTTTGTGAAGTAACACCAGAGAGCCATTAAGTGTGGAGATTCCTTATTGGTTGACTGCTGTATGGAGTTTATGTTAATTAGATAAGCTATGTGAAATGTATAAATACTTCTGTTGTCCTACAATAAACGGCTCCCACTCCTGCTGTATCAATGTACACAAGTTGTTTGTCACCCCCCCCCCCCCCGGGGAGTTTGCTGCAGAGGACTGCAGCATGTAACAGATGCTGTCAGTGATGCAGAGATATAGTACCCTTATAATCTGTTAATGGGAATGTTAATTAATATAGCTACTGTATAAAACTACAGACAGTTCTCAAAATCTAAAAATACAGTTACTAAGTGTTCTTTTTATACTACTCCTAGGCATATACCAGAAGAACATTATGTCAACATATAAAATCATACACATGTGCTTATTGCAGCAATATTCACAAGACTCAAGCTATGGAATTAGCCTAGATGCCCATCAACATAGAAATTGAGTAGTATATTTACACAATATATTATTATTCAGCCATAGAGAAGAATGAATTCCTGTCATTTTCAAGAAAATGGATGGAACTTGACTTTGTTATGTTAAATAAAATAAGCTGGACTCACAAATACAAGTATCTAATTTTTATCTCATATGTAAAATACATGAGAAAAAAAAACAGATTACATGAAAGTAGAAGAGGAACTTTTAAGAAAATGGAGGTAGACATTAATAGTGAGAAGAGGTTGAATACAACCAAAGCATATTATGTGCACTTATGAAATTGTCACAATGAAACTTATTACTTTGTACAGCTAATATACACTAATAATTTAAAGCTAAATTGATATACAGAAAAAGAATACATACATATATATATATATATATATATATATATATATATATATATATATATATGGTATTAACATAACCCCCATGATGAGAAAAAAAATTAGACATATTAGCATCTTCCCCATTCCTTGTGCTTAGATCCCCTAAAAACCTTCTGAGGCCTCTTCTCATGTTGTACTCTTCTCATGTTGTACGTGATTACACATTCAGGATAAGTATTTAAGCTAAGCCTTCTGCCTTAATATCCTCTAGTTTTGGACAACAAATATTTTTATTCCTCACTTCTGTTTTCTCAAACTATGAATTGTAAAGAATAATAATAATAAGGAGACAGAGACAAGGTGCAGAGGCAGGGAAGTTGGCAGAGTGGCTCTTTGTCCAAGTGGCCATGATTATTTATAACAAAGGGTTACATTAGGTCACTAGTACCATAACCACATTATTGTTTAGAGTATCACTAAGGTTGCTTATTCTGCAGTTACATTTCACAGTTACAATATACAATGTTAAGAGCTTTGTACAGTTCTCAAGAAGGTCCATTGTCTGAAGTTACTGTTAGGTGGGCAGCTCCAGGAGCACTGGAGCATGATGAAACATTGTAGTTTTCAAGCAAGCAAGTTCCTTTATTCCCAGGAGTTATGTGCCTAAGATTAAGGTCAAAGCTGATAAGACTCTAGCATGGAGGGCTTTACCATAGCAACTGGGCATTCTATACCTTTGCACAGAAACTTTCCTAGGCACCAAGCATGCCACAGCCAGGAGATCATCAGGGATCCCAATCCCAAACACAGAACCCCTTCAATGAATGTTAGAATAGAAGTATGTTCTTTGATTTAAATAAATGTTATCCAGATCTCCAAATTGGTATAATGACTTAACTTTTGTTCTTTCATGGAATTCTGAGTATTTGCCTCTACCACTTACCTAATTTCTATGTAGGCATATATGTGACATTTCTCCATGAAATGGCATTACTCTTCTCTAGAAATGTTATTACTAGTAGATTCAGAGAGTTTGATATTTATATGGAAAGGAAGACATTCCTGGCAGCATTGAAAGCATACTTCTCAAGTTTATACTTTCTTATACTCTAGGCAACATGTAGACTCTTATTATTCATGTGTTACTTTTCATGGCATTTAGACATTTTTGTGTTCCATTCTCACTTTAAATCTGTGAGGGCAACAGAGAATGGATCATTATGTACATTTTATAAATACAGAAAAAAATCATGGTTAGAGAAATTAGTTAATGTGCTCAAAATAATTCTATCAAACAATAGAAAATGAGTTGTTAAGAAAGTTCATTCATTTTTTTAAATTTACATTGTGGCCATTTCTAATTCAAGCCCTTCCTGAAACCAATTTCCAGAGTTTTCATGAATATCCACTCTATTCTATTTATACTATGGAATATCCCTTGCTGATTAAACAACCTGTTACCTGGGAAAAAGATTAGAGAGAAGACACCAAGTCCCAACATGGACTCTGGTAAAGGCTAGCTCAGATAATTGAACTGTGAACAAATCCCCATTCTTATATCTTAATTATTCTAATAATATAAGAGTCTTATGGGTGTAGGGAAGTGAATGTATAAAACAATAAATTAAAGAATGACAAAACAATCTATTTTTATTCTACTTTATGAGATTAGAATTAGCTGAAAAGATAGTATTAGAAAAAAAAAAGAAAGCATTTAAAAATGACAAATCTCAAGAACACCTAAATGAGAAGGCACATAGAAAAAAAAATCATCTACAGTTGTTTTGTACAAATATTAAACACTTTTACTGGCATAATATTTAATATGTTGGTATCATTAAAAGATGTATGAATTATCTTTTTGGTTGAAGGCATTTAACGCAACCCAGAAGCTTGAGGTAATTTTGTCACTCAAAGAAGCTGTAACATTTCTTCCTACCTTCTGGAATTAATGAGATATCATTAAAAAAAATAATCAAGTGACAGAAAATAAGATGAGATTTAGCAAAGACCTTGAAAGTAATTGTTATACTCATGCATATTTGTGATTGTAATTTCATTTTCTTTTCATGCTTACCTTCTATGCTTTTAGCTTCTCAAACAGATTAAGTGTCTCACTGTTATTTAATATGACACCTGAGTACATTTTGATGGGGAAATTACTTAGTGCTTTTCTTGGTCAAAATGACTTCCATTTGTTTTGTAAGTTTTAGTTATGCTCTCAGTTTCTCATCTTCTGTACTTTCAGGATTAAACATGCCAAATTTTATCAAAAACTATACATGGTTTAAGATTTACCTTGTTACTAGCTAACAAATTAGCCTTTCCAGATTTTATGGATGCTGTTAGAAAGATAAAATTTACAGGTCAGTGGCAAAGAGGCTCAAATACTCACAAAACGCTATGCATGATGGGTCCATGTTTACAAATGTGCCTTATTCCCACAGGGATGACAGAGTAGTACAAATAACATAGTCCCATGAAACGATTTTGCCTCACAGATGGGTAATCCAGAAGCTAGAGAGCCTCAATTTTTGTAGTGGACTTAAACTTTCCAAATTTTACCCTATAGGGAATCATTGTACTAATTATAAATTTTTAATTGATTTTTAAAAAAAAAATAAATGACAGCGGAATACATTACAATTCTTATTACACATATTCAGCACAATTTTTCATATCTCTGGTTGTATATAAAGTATGTTGACACCAATTAGTGTCTTCATAAATGTACTTTGGATAATGATGTCTATCACATTTCACCATCCTTGCTAAACCCTGCCCCCTCTTTTTTCCTCCCACCCCTTTGTTATATTTGATAGCAAAAAAATCTCATTGTCTCTCCAGACAGAGGCGTTTTCTCTTACAAACTTTTTACTATATAAGCATCTATGAAGAGGCAGTCTGGAGAAAGGTTATTAATATTTTTGACAAGGAGATATATAGAAATGAAAGAAACATGGAATATTTTCTACTAACCCCTTATGGTATAAAAATTTATATCAAAATAAACCATCACGAAAAAAATAACATGTTTAAAAGACATGATTAATAATTTGAGATTAAAGGCTTTATGATCTAACAAAAGTAAATTTTCCCCAATAAATTTAGTATCTTTACCAATGAATTTAGTGTATTTACTAATGCGTGGTCATTCAACACTCGATGTGAAAACATTTCTCATATATAATTGAAAGATAAAAATACTGGATGGTTTTGGCATGAAGGGTTAAGAATTTCTATCTAGAGTAAACACCAGAGAGGAAGTAGACTTGGTCTTCTTGGGAGTTGGAAGAAAAAAAAGAAGCCCAAATTAGAGTCCCAGACTGTTTGAGATACATTTTTTATCATTTTCATGTCCAACTTTGTGATTATTACTTAAAAATCAGGCTGATATTGAGAGTAGTAACATTTGTCTCTCTTCCTAATCAGTGTGCATCAATTGTTTTTCCTACTGATTGTCATACAGCTTTTGTCCTCATTTCTTTTCAGTGTTATATCAACATTTGTTGTTAATATGCATTCTCTCTCTCTCTCTCTCTCTCTCTCTCTCTCTCTCTCTCTCTCTCTCTCTCTCTCTCTCTTGCTATTCCTCTCTGATATCACCTGTAATTTAAGGCACAGTTCTAGCTAAAGTGTATAGAGATATGGACCTCTTCCATTTACCTGGTGTATTATATAACAAATTACCACAAAGTTAGTGCCTTAAAACAATTTACTTGTCATTCCACAGTTCAGAAGGTCAAAAGTGTGGGCACACAAGCTGGGCTATTGGGTGTTCTGTACAGTCTTCCAGTGCTAAAGTCTGGGCTGAGTTCTCATCTGGCCTCATTGGGAATGAATTTGTTTTGAAGATCCTACAAATTGTTGGCAGAATTCAATTCTTTGTGTCTTGTTAGGATGAGATTTTTACTTCTTTGATAGTTGTCAGCTGGAGGCCTATCACAATCTCCAGACACTACTCCCAGGTAATTCTCACCAGACCTCCTCTATTTTCAAAGCCAACAACAAATAATCTCACTCTTATTACTTAAACACCTCTGATCTTGAATCTATTTCACTAGGAAGAATCCTTTCCTTTTAGTGCCTTTTTATAGGTTTCTAATGCCATATAAGAAAGAATTATGAACAATTTTACAATTTAAATTGTAAAAATTAAAAAATGAACAGTTTTATAATTTAAAATAAGATTCACCTATTATCTTAAAGTGTTATACATCAGAAATCCAGCTAGGTATGCATGATATCTCTGCTGAGGGCATAAAAAGGGTAAACACAAGGTATTGTCCTGCCTTAGGCTGTGTCCCTATAACAAAATACCTGAGATTGGGTGCTTTAAGAACAAAAGAGTTTTATTTAGTTTTGGAGACTCAAGAGTATAAGGTTGCTATTCTTGTGAGGGCCCTACTGAATGTATCACAATACGGAAAAAGAGCAGAAAGAGTCAGCATAGAAGAGGTCAAGTTAGTGAATTAGTCTCACTTTTTAACAACCTGTTCTGATGAAAATTTAAAGTCTTCTGCAAAATCCAACCTACTCTTGGAGACCAGAATTAATACAGTCATGATGGTGAAGTTCCCATGACCTCATTTCTTTCTACTTGGTCACTGCAACACCATAACTTTGAGAGAGTTAAGCCTAAACATGAGGTGGTGGTGGTGGTGGTGGTGGTGGTTTTTGGTATTGAGTATTGGTACCAAGGGGTGCTTAACCAATGAGCCATATCCCCAGCCCTTTTCACTTTTTATTTTGAGACAGGGTCTTTCTAAGTTGCTTAGTGCTTTGCTAAATTGCTGAGGCTGGCTTTGAACTTGTGATCCTGCTGCCTTGGTCTTCCAAATTGCTGGGATTACAGGCATGCACCAATGTGCCTGGCTCAACATGAGTTTTGATGGCGAGAAACCACATTCAAATTATAGCATGATTTGACAGAGTTTTCCTCTAAAGAATCCTAGGGGAAAATTTTGTTTCAGATTTATTCTTGTTGGCAGAATTCAGTTCCTTGTCTTACTAATGTTCGCTAATTGCATTCATGAACTGCTCTCCATTCTTAGAAGTTGTTCTCAGGTCCTGACCATTCAGATCCCATAGGCATATTGTATCATTGATGACTGCTGTTCACCAGGGCTATTGGAGCTCATCTCCCTTTCTCTTTGGTTGGTAGACGAAGAAAATTTGTTATTAAAGGGTTCACCTAATTAGGCCAGTTTATTTAGCATATTCTCCTTTTATCCATATGACTTAATATGATAATGAGTATGATTGTAATTCATCTTATTTACAGGGTTCACACTGAAAGGGGAATAATTTATAATAGTACAAGGGTCAATAGTTTCAGTTTGAAATTCTTCCCATCACAGGCATTCATTAGTTTAGGCCTGTCCCACTTAGGATAATCTCCCTTTTTAACATTTATTGTACTAATCACATAATTATGGGTGTGGTATTCTGTTGTGTCCCTACATCCTGCCCTCACTTAATGAAAAGGATCAAGCAGGCATCTGGCTCACTGGAGTTGATCTTAGAATTCTGCCACTGTACGTACTGTATAAGAAAATTGTGAGCTTTGAATCTGAAAGTTTCTCAAAAAACATTTGAAATTTTACTTCTAAAAGGTCAAAATAAAATAGGATTTTCTTTTTACTGTCATGTTGCTTCAATTCTACAGTAATCAGGAGGATCTGTTATTACACATACAACAATGATTTTATGGCAGGATTCTTATGATAAAAAACTGATAGTTTCATTATGAAAACTGATAAAAATATAATTTTATATTTAAAATGAAATTAAAATATATTTTACATTTAAAATTAAATCATAATTAAAATTGGTAATGTTTCATTTAGTAAAGGATTTCTAAAATATGTATTTCAAAATAAAGGAAAGATATTCCCACTCTGTATATCAGATTTAAAGGAAAGTAGCAAATGAACTAATAATAATAAAGTTTGAGTTAGGACATTAAAAAATAAGATCTTATATATTGTTTGATCGGAACCTGCAATTCAGGCAGACATTAATCAATGAAAAATAATTCTTCTGAGTGATATGATTTAGGAGAAGAATATTAGACTACTGATTAACCATAGACTTTGTTAAAAATATATGGTAAAACTTTAATCAAGAAAATAATGGGAATATAGATTAAAAACACTAGAAGTAAAAATAAAGAAGACTAGAAATACACAAGTAAAACAAAATTATCAAAGTCCAAATAATCATTATTTGCATGTATATTGTACATTTTGATTATAAATCCTCTGTTGGAATGTTAGCTAGCAAACATTTTTCTCTCATTCTGTACCGTCTTCGTGATCTGAATGGTTTCCTTTGCTGTGCAAAAAAGTTTTTACTTTGATGCCATCTGATTTATTGATTCTTGATTTTATTTTCTGAGCTTTAGGAGTCTTATTAAAGAAGTCAGTGTCTGAATCAATATGTTGGAAGTGTTGCCCCTATGTTTTCTAATAACACTTTCACTGTTCTGGTCTAATCTCTAGATATTTGATTCGATTTAAGTTGTTTTGTGCAGGGTGAAATGTAGGGATTTAGTTTCATTCTTCTACATATAAATACCCAGTTTTCCCAGCACCATTTGTCCAAGAAGGTCAATTCATGCTGGAAAAAGGAAACAATTCAACAAGAAGATATAATGATAGTAATTATTTATGCCCCAAACATTGGTGCACCTAATAACATAAACTATATTATTCAAATTAAATATGCACATAGGCCCCACTCCACTAATACTGGTGATTTTAGCACACCTCTATTACCAATGGATAAGTCATCTAAAAATGAACTTAACAGACATCTCTAGAATATTTCATCCAACAACTACCAAATATACTTTCTTCTCAGATACTCATGGAGCCTACTCCAAAATAGACCATATGTTAGGATACAAAGCAATTTAAATCAAATACAGAAAAATAATATAATTCCTTGCATCTTATCTTATTATAATGGAATGAAATCAGAAATTAACAACAAAATATCTTACAGAAATCATATAAACACATGAAGATTGAACAACACACTTTTACATGATGAATGGGTGATAAAAGAAACCAGTGGAAAAATTTAAAAATTCTTCAATTCAATGAGACTAGTGACACAACATGCCAGAACATCTGGGATTCTAAGAAAAAAAATATACCTTTTATCCAGTGGATGTTTTTGGCACCTTTGTCAAGGGTCAGGTGAGTGTTGTTTTGTGGATTTATCTCTGTATTCTAATATATTTTATTGATTTTCATATATGTTTTTATGTCAATATCATACTGTTTTTGTTGTTATAGCTCTGTAATATAATCTGAGATTAATTATTGTGATGTCTCTAGTCTCAATTTTGCTGCTCAGGATTGCTTTGACTATTCTAGGACCATACAAATGGACCTAGAATATTTGTCCACACAAATTTTAGAACTGTCATTTTTAGTTCCATTAAGAATGTCATTGATATTTTTATGCAGATTGCATTGAATCTGTAGATTACCCTTGGTAATATGGCTATTTTGAAAGTATTAGTTCTAACTATCAATGAATATTTTAAGTCTTTTCCATCTTCTAAAATTGTATTTAATTTCTTTCTTCTATATTTTATAATTTTTATTGTAAAGGTCTTTCACCTCCTTGGTTAGATTTATTCATAAGTATTCTATTATTTGTTGAGGCTATAGTGAAAGGAGTCTTTCTGCATTTTTTTCCTGGCAGAGATTCATTATTGGACCATAAGAAAGTTATTTATTTTATGTTAATATTGTACCCTGTTACTTTGCTGATTTTTAAAAATTAGATCTAAAAATATTCTGGTGGAATTTTTGAGTTCTCTAGGTGGAGAATCATGCCCACAACAAACAGAGGTAACGTGAGTTTTTATTCCTGTTTGATCCTATATGTATCATTTTAATTTATTTCTCTTACCAGATTGCCCTGAGTTGAGTTCTAGGAACTATATTGAATAAAAGTAGTAGGAGTTAACATCCTTGTCTTTTTTCTGATTTTAGAGGAACTTCATTCAGTTTTTCTCTACTTGTATCATACTGGTCTTGGGTTTGTCACACCTAGCCTGGGTTCTGGATTCTCTCCAGCTAGTCATGCAAGTTGCAAAACGCAAAGAGCAAATGTGAAACATTCTGCTCTGTGTCCCTGGCCTGAGTCTTCCAGGGGATGCAATGTCCTCTGTATCTGCCTCAGCTGTAGCTCATGAAAAAACTATAGATACTACAACAGGTGCAAATAGGGAAAGTTGATTCATATTTGTTATGAAAATCTGGATTCACATTCATATTTGTTATGAAAACCTGGTCTCCCAAACCTGGTTCTACTGGGTGGCTGCTATAAGATAGTGTCTTGGGTCAGCTCTCTGCTCTCCAGCAGATAAGCACTAAGCAACCCTCACACTCCAGCTTGCTGTGCTGCCTGTGGGTCACTCAAATTCAGACTGGCCCTGTGTTCCCCCTTGCCAAATATCTTTAGAGATTCTGTCACTCTTTCAGTCTGGGTCTCCCCTCCACTCTATAGTAAACCATTATCATAGCATTATCTTCTAGATTCCTGAAGTATTTTTTCTTGTTTTATGCTGAAGGCACCTGATGTCTACATTCCCATGATTCTGATATTAAATTTTGATGCATTCCCTCTCACACAAACCTCACTAGAAATTAGTATTACTGCTCTTTGAATTCCAAGCCATAGAGCAACTAGAAATCACATCCTTCCTCTACTCTGTCATCTTTAATTTTTTTGATTGTTTTTTTCCCACGGATTAAAAAAATGCATTAGTGAATGTCATCCTTAACTATCTCATAAACTCTAATAAACTTGCTACAGATAGATTCAATTACCCCAATATGAATACTATATTTTTCATGTTTAATACATGTACATTCATTTCAAACCAAAGAATACTATATATTTGTCATTTTGAGAAGTTCTCTTTACTTCCTATGTCCAAGTTTTTAATCTGATCTCATTTTTTCTTTATTTTGTAAATGACCTATTTACTCTACTTGTAGTGCAATTCCACTGGCTGTACTTACACTTATTTATATTGTTTTTGTCTGTAGAACCCTTTATTTTTTATTCTTACAAAGGATAATTTTGTTGTGTTTGAATTTTGAATTAACAGGTTTTATTTTTTTCTTTCATTTCTTGCCCTAATCTGTAAAAATTGTTTCATTTGCTTTTTGAATGATGCTTATGAAAAAAATGTAGCTTCCATTTTTATTATTGTTTTATTCTTTGCAACACACTACTCTCCTTTGTATGGTTTCAATATGTTTTATTTATGTTCTTCAAATTTACTTTAAAATTTACTGTTTTAAAATTTCACTTTAAAAGTATAAGGGATATGAGGAGGTGTTGGACAAGTAGTACAAAGTTTTAATTATGCAGGATGAATAAGTTTTGGAGATTTAATGTACAATATGTTGGCTATGTTAATAATACTGTATTGTATACTTGAATTTGCTAACAGTATATTTTAAATATTCTTATTACATGCCTACAAACACCAAAAGGTAGCTGTGTGAGGTGATGAATATATTAATTCCCAGTAATGGTGATCATTTCATAGGCATGTGCTTATGTCAAAACATTGCAGTGTATACCTTAAAATACATAATTTTTATTTATAAATTACACCTCATATGTAATGTACCTAGGTGTAATATTCCTTAAAGTTTGTTGAGTTTCTTGACTCTAAGCATTGATGTCATTGAACAAATTGAAAAAGCTTTAGAACATTATTTTTAAAAATATTTTTTTTCTATTCTATCTTCTATGTTCCTTCCATGACTTAATTTCAACATACAGTAAATGAATTTCTGGGAGCCCACAGTTGACTGATAATATTTTCATTTAGATATATTGATTTATTTTCTAGAAGAACTATTTATTGTTCTAACACTATCCTATGAAATTGTGCTTTTTGTCTCCAGATATTCTCATAATTGTTATATTTTGTTATATTTTCTTAGAATTTATTTCAGGTTTGATGCTAAAAATATTTTTTTCAAATATCTCTCCAGAAGCAGAGATTTCATCTTTAGTCTGGGGACCACCAAATTCTACCATAATGTATGGTTACTTGATATTTCAAAGCCCTTTATGGAAGTTTGAATTTATTTGTAATATGATATTTGTTTTCAAATACTAGCCGTTATTTATCAATGTATAGGGTTGGAATGTTATAGTTCTTTTATTTCACTTGGAGAATGAGTGTAAAAATGATATTGAATTACTCGGCCTAATATCATTTCTTCATAAATAAATCCATTTTCTCCATAAATAAAAATAAACTTCTCATACCCATATGATCTATTTCCTGTCTCATTTGCTTTTAAGGGCTTATTACCATTTTATCAGATTCTCAGAGTGAGGAGAAATAAACAGTAGGTTTAATTAGTCACCTTGAACTCACTATCTTCCTGTTCCTCATTTTATTTTCTAAACTGATGTAATCATTAAAAATAATGACATTTCATATGAAAACTTCTTAAATATACTCCTGTTTGAATCCTGTATAGTTTTTTAAAAGTCAGATCAAAATGTTTTATATAAAATCCTGTTAGATTACATTTCATGACCCTCTTGTTAACCTTTTAAAGTGCTTTTGACTCTATTTTGTCATCTGAAATATCACAGTTCCCTCCTGCCTGTATGCCATCTGGGATGACATATGGTGGTTTAACTTCTACAGCATGATTTGAAAAGGATCACTGCATCACTGTCAGCCTGAATTCTAACTTAGATAACTAATCTGAGGTCCCTTTCCAGGCTCAGAAGCAAATTGTTTGTTGGTCTTTTTGAATTCTTCCCTTGATACTACTAAAGTTATTTATTCAAAAAGAGAAAATAGAATATTTTAGGAAAATTAAATGTCTGTAGTTTAAATGCATTGTCTCCATTAAATTTCAAACATATGAGGATTTACATTTTCTCAATATTGTGGATGGAAACAGTGAGGTAGAAGTGGGTCACATCATTGGAATATAACCCAGTAATTGAGAATAATGAGACTTTAGCTCATAACTCACAGTTTTTAAAACTCATGTTCTTTTACTGATATACACTCTCATTTTGATGTAATGAAATATCAAAGTCAACAATTGAAAAATTTCCTATATCATGATCCTTGGCTCAAACTTTACAAGAAGCAGCTCAATTTGCTCTAGTTTATTTTTTTTAGAAAGAGTTTTATTTACTACAATCAACAAACAACACAATTTCCAGAGATTAGCAGTTGTTTATGTTATTTTAGTTGTATTAAGATATCAAAAGCATCTGTGCTTTTCCTCATTGCTCTCTTAGGAGAAAAAAAAATCACTGTTAAAACTGGAGGTATATCATCTGTGCTCCAATCAGTAAGAAGGAGATCAGCCAGGTGCAGAAAGTATATAATAGCTTATTATACCTCCTTTTAAGAAGTTTCATAATGAATTTCTTTGCTGCTTGTTAGAACTATATCAAGTGGTCATCTATTATTGCAAGGGAAATAGGGAAATGATTGATATTATCATTTGATTTACATTCCCATTTCTAGCTCATCGCAGAGACAATTTTTGTGTTGATTACTATATATTAATTTTTTTAACTCACTCTAATATTGATGTTATTATTAAACATACATATATTTTAACATACATGAGTTTGGAGCTTTATTCCTTTTCTACTTTTAATACCTCAGATTGTGCTTATAAGATCCATCCACTTTCCTATGTGCACATTGTATAGTTTAGATATTATGTGTCTCTCCAAAAGCTCATACATGAGAAAATGCAGGAAATTTCAGAGGTGAACTAATTAAGTTATAAGAACATTAACCTAATCAGTGCATTAAGGCTGAAGGAGGTAGTCTGGGGGTCTGCCTGTGAGTGGATGTATTAGATGTATTGTCCCGGCTGAATCTGAGTGGAACAGTCAGTTTCTTTCTCTCCCCACACCCTCAATCCTGGTGCCATGTCCTCAGGCACTTTCCTCTGCCACACTCTTCCACCATGATGTTCTGGCTCACCTTGGACCCCAAAGAATGTAGTCAGTCATGTATGGACGGCGGAGACCACTGAAATTAAGAGCTCCTAAATAAACTTTTTTTCTCTCGTTGTTCTTGTCAGGTATTTTGGTCACAGCAGTGAAAAAATTGACTAAAACATACATGCACTCAAGTATTCTAATCATTGAGTAGGACTCTGTGATGCACATTCAAAACATGTAAAACTCAAAATCCCCTCTCCTTACAGCAGAATCAAACTGTGTACAAATCCTTATGCATGCATACTTATGAGCCCACTGAGAAACTCTTTGGAATACATATACAGACCAAGAATACATAAGTTGACTAACTAATGCCAGGCAGCTCTCCAGAATGTTGATTCCAGTATGCATTCCCCAAATGCACACCTTTGCTACTAGAAACGTCACCACCACATGTTGACTATATGGATTTTGGTATACAAGCTTAATAGGCACAGTAGTTTTTACTACTATAAGTTTAATGAACCTGCTAACATTGACTAGTTATTGGCGTCCACCACCTCATTCATTCCATTTTCATACTTATATACAGAGCATCAAGTATCTCATTTCACCATAAAAATCTATTTTTTTTTCTGAATTTGACTCTGTCTCTATCTTTAAAAGAGTCTGGTGATTACATTGGACAGAAATGGTTCCAGGCTAATCTCTTAATTTTGAGATCCTTAATTTCCTGCATTTGCAAAGTCCATATGTTCACAGATTTAGATATTGGGAGCTAGACAATTTGGGGAGCCACCATTGAGTCTACACATGTAGAAAAACAGAAAGAATGCAAAATATATGACACACAAAATCTCATTATAAGAAAGTAAAATAGTTTTATATTAGAGAGTAAATTTCAGAAGAAATTATCAGGAAAGAGAAAAAATTTTTAAGTTATTATTATTGATTAAAGAGGAAATGGATGCATGGAAGAGAAGAGATGAAGGAAAGGAGAAATACTGAAGGCTGAAATTCGAGCAAATCGTTTTTGTGGATTGGAGAAATATTTCAAAATGAGCCCTGATGTAACGTATATAATAATGAACTAAAAAATTTTAAAAATATATGAAAATTATAAAATCCAATTGTATGTTCATGTAACTATAAGCCATTTCAAACAAATAAAACATGGACTGACTAAATGGAAAGGTGAAACAAAATCAGGCACTATATTTGAAGTTTCAATATTTATTTCTGAATAATTGGAATTATAATTGAGTAAGTTAAAATTAATAATGTATCTAAATATACAAATAATCTATATTTTTGCTGTTTAACATTACCTTATTAATTTTAGTTACAAATAAATTTAATATGGAAAAATAGACTTAAGTAATAATACATACCTATTCAATCAAATCTATATTGCTGAAATACTATACACAATATAAACAAAATCAAGATCATCTGGAACTTAATTTAATTTTTCAACATAATGGAGTTTAAAACTATACACCTCTACACACATGCCTACGTATGTAACTGAAGCAAAAGAAAAAGTCATATTTGTCATTTTTTAAATATTCACAAAGTAGTGACTAGGAGGAAGTTCACCACTTTAAATATTGTTTTTGAACAAAAATTAATAATATAAACAGTGTTCTAAATGTCTATGTTAAAGATTTAGATAAAGTCAAATTAGAACAAAAGGAAGTATCGTGAAGGGGATTAAAGTATAAATGTAGAAATAACTAAAAATGACTCAAAACCTGATTGTTTAAAAGTACCAAAATTGAAATATTTCTAGTTATACTGACCAATAATAAGATACAGATGAACATAAATAAGAGAGGTGATCGGGGCTGAGATTGTGGCTCAGCAGTAGAGCGCTCACCTAGCATGTGGGAGGCCCTGGGTTTGATCCTCAGCACCCCATAAAAATAAGATAAAAATATTGTGTCCAATTACAACTAAAAAAATTAAAAAAATAAATAAATATAAGAGAGGTGATATCTTTACCAGTACTATAAATACCATGATGACCATAAGGAGTATTATTAAATTATTAATAGGATTATGCTCACTAATTTTACATAAACATGTCAAAAGTACAAATTCCTTAAAAAATTACAACTTTAAAACTTTCTCAAGAGGAGATGCATAACTTTTATTTACTTATATGCATTGAATAATATTAGAAGTTTATAAAAATATAACAAAATTTAGAATCAGAGAGTGAAATTTCATTGTAAATTCTACTAATATTTTAAAATTAAAAATAAAATGTTTTACTAAATTGTTCAGAAAATAGAAGAGGGAGAAAAATTTGTCAAGTAATTTTATCAGGTCAGCAGAACTGAGAATACATATGTAGCAAAATGAAATTAAACCCCTGTCTCTCAACCTGCACAAAACTCAACTCAAAGTGGATCAAGGACCTAACAATTAGACCACAGAATCTGCACCGAACAGAAGAAAAAGTAGGCCCAAATCTTCATCATGTTGGCTTAGGACCTAATTTTCTTAACATGACTCCTAAAGAACAAGAAATAAAATCAAGAATCAATAAATGGGATGGATTCAAACTAAAAATCTTCTTCTCATCAAAGGAAACAAAAAATGTGAAGAGCATTCTACAGAATGGGGATCTGCACCTCAGATAGAGCATTAGTCTCCAGAATAGAACTTTAAAAAACACCAAAACAAACAAACAAAAACACCCCATCCAATCAATAAATGGGCCGAGGAATTGAATAGACACTACACAGAAGAAGATATACAATCAATCAACAAATATATGAAAAAATGTTCAACATCTCTAAAATTAGAGAAATGAAAATCTAAACTACTCTAAGATTTCATCTCACTCCAGTCAGAATAGCAATTATCAAGAAAACAAGCAACGGTAAGTGTTGGTGAGGATGTGGGGGAATGGTACACTCAAACATTGCTGGTGGGACTGCATATTGGTGAAACCACTCTGGAAAGTAGTAGGGAGATTCTTCAGAAAACTTGGAATAGTATCATCATTTGACCCAGCTATCCCACTCCTGTTTGTACCCCAAGGACTTAAAATGAGCGTACTACAGTGATGCAACCACATCAATGTTTATAGCAGCCCTTCAAAAGATGAATGAATAAAGAAACTGTGGTATATATACACAATGCAATATTACTCAGCCTTAAAGAAGAAAGAAATTATGACATTTGCCAGTAAATGGATGGAGTTGGACAATATCATGCTAAGTGAACTAAGCTAATACTCCCAAATCAAAGCCAAATGTTTTTTTCTGATATAGGGATACTGATACATAATGGAGGGGAGGGGGTAGGGGAAAGAATGTAGGAACTTGAATTGGGCAGAGGGGAATGAGCAGAAGGCATGCAGAGGTGAGAAGGATGGTGGAATGAGATGGATATTATTACCCTATGTACATGTATGATTGCATGACAGTGTGACTCTGCATTGTGTACAGCCAGAGAACAGAGAAGTTGTGCTCCATTTATGTATAGTAAGTTGAAATTTATTCTGATATCATGTATAACCAATTAGAAAATATTTAGAAAAAAAGAAATTAAAAAAAAAATAGAGAGAGAAGGAAAAAAGCAAGCAGACATACAAAAACAAAACAAGACAATACCTGTCATAAACATACATTTAAAACAGTTAACAAAATCTTAGGAACTATCCAGGTAAGCAGAATAATGATAATCCATATTCAAATGTTGCTTATTCTAAAAGTGGACATTAGTTTTTAATGGGTTATTATCACATTGCCACAAGCATGGTTGAAATGAAAGATTGACAATTCTAAATGTTGATAGGGAAAATAAAATTAGAAAATATTTTACACAGTATGGTGTAAAAGAAACATCATTTAGATGATCTAGTAATCTCATTTTTATGTATTTTAACAAGATAAATATAAAAGCATTACACTCACAATGACTTAAATATTAATTTTCATCATAGAATATTTATATAAAATTATTATAAACTAATAAAATTCAAATGAGAAACAGAATGGATAAACAAACATTGGTATATTCATATAAGATGGTATTAGCAATAAAAATGAATGATAGCCTAATAGAAAAAAGTACAGAAATGAATTCTAGTAACATTATCTTGATTGAACAAAATTAGACATTAAAGAGTAAATACTATATCTTTCTATTGACATAAAACCCTAGAGTAGAAACAAATCTAATGTAACAAAAATTGCCTTCACCACTGGAGGAAGATTATGAATGTTGACTTGAGAGAAATATTTTATACAAACTTAATCACTTTGGTAGTTAAACAATGTACACATTTTTGAAAACTCATCAGCTTAAAATGAGAACATGTTAAACATTTTCAATAAATGTATTTTTAAAAGACCACATTCTTTTTCCCCATTTACTTTATAATGTACTTTTTCCCATTCAGGCTTTTGATCTATGTAGATTTATTTCATATATTTTATTTAGGTATTTTTTTATTTAGTTGAAATTTTATATTTTCTATGTGTGATATTTTTGTAAATATTCTATTACATGTGAATTTTCTTATCAATTTTCCTTCCAACTTTATTGTATTTCCAATCCTTATATGAATGTATGTATGTTTGTGTGTATAATGTTGACAACTACTTTCATAAGGTTAGCATTTCTCTGAATCTAGAGCTAAAAAATATAAGAAAATAACAAGCATAGATAGAACAACAACAAAACAAAGAATACTTCCCATGAACATACATGGGATCCCTCTTTCTTTAATTGATCCATATAGTTTGTTCCTGTACCAGTAACACTATATTATTTTAAAATGTAATAATATAAACTCAGATTCACCTGCAGAAGAAACAAAATTTCAAGGCTAGCCTTAGAAACTAAGTGTGTGTGTGTGTGTGTAGTATGAATAAAGACATGGGATATAGCTCAGTGTCAGAGTACCCTGAGTTCAATCTCCAGTGAAGCCCATCCAAAATGTAGTAATACATGTATAAAAAAATCTTTACTCTTTTTTCTTATCTTTTTTCAAAGTAGTGCTATGGGACCATGAGTTCTCCATTTATATTATTGAAAATGGTATTGAATTTCTAAAACTATTAAGCTAAAAATTGCATGGGTATTGTGTGATTCATTAATTTGTACAGATTTGACATTTAAATATCATGCTATCCAATATCAATCTTAACTTTCAGATTACTTTTCTGTTTTTCATAATTTTTAACATTTTCTCCATAGAGGTGTTTTATATATATACGGTTATGATTTTTTTGGATACCTTCCTATTTGTGACTAAGTGAATAATATCTCATTTTTGCCATTAGTGTACATGTTTTTGTACAATTTTTTGTCTAAGCAAATCTCATTTACCATTTTTTTAATTTGGGGAAAAATATATTTACTTGTATTACAGTGTACACGACTTTCTAATATCTCATATAAGGATATTGAAAATGATCACTCCATTCTATAACAAATAAAAATATAAATAAAATTAAATATTTAAATTCTTCTTAGATCCATTTAAGATATGAAATCACAAGGAAAATCACCACCCTCAAATTTAGACAGACAAGAAGATATAGAATATCACAATATACCAGAACAGAAACCTCCAAAATAACCAGTGGTGAGGGAGACAAACTGCACTATAATTGTTGACAGTTAGTTGTTTTCATTATTTATTTGTTTGTTTTCCACTCTAAACATGTCCAGTGAAACCCATCCAATATGTATTAATATATGTATAAAAAATATTTATTATTTTTTCTTATCTTTTTTCAAAGTAGTGATATGGACCATGAGTACTCCATTTATATTATTGAAAATTGTATAGAACAGGAATAAAATAGAACAGGGATAAAAGTTGTCAACTACTAAAATAAAGATCATTTTCAATCATTAACCAAAACATTAACCAAAAATTAAAAACATTAACCAAACATTAAACATTAACCAAAAATTTAAAAGCACAGTAATAGAAAAAATACAGTCCGAAGGGCAAGACATGAGTACCAGACATAACAGGGATGTAAAACTGCAAATTTAGAACAACTTGGGTTAATATGGGAAGGGCCCTAATGGATAAAATAGACACTGTTCAATGATGATAGCTGATGCAAAGAAAGAGATGAACAAACTAAGAAAGAGCCAAAAATAATTGCTAGAGGTAAAGAATACCACGACAGGAATGAAGAATGCCTTTGATGAGCTGATTAGTGCACAGAGCATGAGTAGGAAAACAATCTTTGAGCTTGAATAAATATCAATAAAAATCTTCCAAACTGAAAGGCACAGAGAACAAGGACTAAAAAGTACAAAATATCCAAGAATGTTGTTCCTGCTACAAAAGTGCAACACAAGCAAAATGGAAATAACAGAACAAAGAAAAAATAAAGGAATAGAAAAATATATTTGAACAACAATGACAGAATTTCCTCAAAATGATGTCAGATATGAAATTGCCGATCAAATGTGGCAAAACCAAATGAAAGCAAAAGAATTGTACCAAAGCACTTCATTTCCAAGTTATAGAAAATCAAAGACAAAAAAAATTAAAGAAGCTAAAGGATAAGAGACCCCTTAGCTAGAGAGGAGCAAAGATTCAAATTGTCTCCAAACTTTTAGCAACCAAGCTATGAGAAAAGGGTGGAGTGAAATATTTAAAATGTCAAGGGAAAAATTCTAAGTTAGAATTAGAATTAATAGAAGACCTTTAGAAAGCCTAAATAAGATAGTCTTTTTGTATGTAGGACAAAAATTAAAGCTATCAAAAAAGAAAGTAAAGTAAAATAAAAGTTTTTATTTTTCTTATTCTCAGTTATCTGAAAGTAGGTTTAGATTAGTTATATATGTATATTGCAAATATATGACAACTTCTAAAGAGATAAACATCATATGTTAAAAATAGTTATATTCAGTGGATTAGACCAAGGGGAATATAGGGAAGAAATGGGGATAGGAATAGGAAAGAAAGCATAATGAATTGGATATAACTTTCCTATGTTCATATATGAATACAACACAGTGATACTTCCTACAAGTTTGGGATCCCAAATAGAATAAGTTATATTTCATGTGTGTATAATGTGTCACAATACACTGTATTGTCAAGTGTATCTTAAAAAAATCAGTTCTGTTAAGAAGAAAAAATGTAATCATATAAAATTTAATTTTTAAAAAAGTAAAAAACAACTTAAGAAAAAAATTAAGCATAGAACAAGGGTAAGTAGTAAGTAGAAAACATTTATGGTACACATTAACCCACATTAATTACATTCATGAGTCATTTAGCAATGGATATCTGTTCTAAGAAGTTCACCAATTAGGTGATTTTTGTCCTCGTGCAAATATCCCAGAATCTACTTACATATTCCTATAAGGTATACCTGACTACATACAGAGGCTATTTGGTATATTCTATCACTCCTTGGTCTTTGATGAATAAAACAACAGAAGATTAAATCAAGTACAAGAGAAATCGAGAGAATCTAATGACAAACAGGAGAGGTATGTGCCTACTGCCTATGTAGGACAGCATACTGTTTATAGTAATTTTGTTTTTAAAATTATATCAACAATCATTTTAAATGTCAATGATCTAATTGCACAAGTTAAAAAAGAATACTAGAGTAGATCACTAAACAAGACATCTATATATTGAGAAAATAACTTTAATTATTAATACATACGTAGTTCTACGGTTAGGATGACTGCTAACAAAAATGCAACAGATAGTGAGTATGGTGAAATTACAGAGAAAATGTAATCGTTTTACATTATTGGGGAGATGCAATTTGTTACAAAGATAATGGAAAATAATATATAGTTTACTCAAAAGTTATGAATAGAACTACTTTATTGTCCAGCAATCTCACTTCAGAGTAAAGTAAATGAAATTAATATCTTGAAAAGATAAGGACCCTCATGTTCTTTACATTATTCCCAACAGCCAAAATATGGGAACAACTTCAGGGTCCATTGACAGATTAATAGATAAATAAGATAAAATTTATACATGTACACATATATTATACATATACATACATATATAATATACTACTATGCAGCCTTTAAAAAGAAGGAAACTTTGTAATTTCCAACAACATGGAGGATCCCAGAGAACATTATGTTAAGTTTAATAAGGTACCCACAGAAGGACAAATTCTATACTGTTTCATTTACAGGTAGAATTTTTAAAAAGTCAAATTCATAAGTGCAGAATGTATGATAGTGTTTGTAATGGACTAGGTTGTAGTTGGAGAAATGGGGAGATGTTGGTTAAAGGGTACAAATTTTCAGTTATAATACAGATAAATTCTTGAGATCTAAGGTACAGCATGAGTGAGTGTGTGATTGATAAGAAAATAGTCATTAACTTCAACACTTTTCTGTATCTGTGGACAGACTGAGCAGGCAGAAAGTCAATAAGGACATAGTTGAACTCAGTTGTGTCATCATAAACGGCATATAATGGACATCTGAAGACTACTTCATCCAACAGGAATAGAATAAATATTCTTAGCTCATGGACCACCTACCAAAGTAGACCCCATTCTCAGCAATCAAGCATACCTTAAAATATTAAAGTAATTGAAATTTCACAATGATTCCTCTCAGACAACAGAATTAAGTGAGAAGTCATTAATAAAAAGAAATGTAAAATTCTAAAAATTGTGAAGATTAAACACCAGACTTATAAATAGTACATATACAAAGAGAAAATTCTAGAAACATTTTGAAAACATTTTTAATTAAATGAAAATAAAAACACCACTTTTTGTGTGACATGGCAAAAGCAGTGCTTAGAGGGATTTAATATTCACTACATAATTATTTCATGGAAGTGATCCATGAAAGAAAGAATTGATAAGCTGCACTTCATTAAAATAAAAAATTTGGTTCTGAAAAAAATAAGACTCTATCAAGAGAATGAGAAGATAAGCCACATACTAGGAGAAAACATTTGCATAAACAGAACAAACAAAACAAAAATTCCACATTTGATAAAATTTTATTAATTCAAAATACATACTCATCAAAAAGTTTTTAAATTTCAGCTATAAGTAAACAAATATGCTGGTTTAAATAATAATAAAAAGTCATAAAACCTGAACAGACATCTCACAAAAGAAGATATATAGATGGCAAGTAAGCATAAGAAACCATTTTCACATCATATGTTATCAAGGAACTGTAAATTTAAGCCATGAGATATCACCACACATCCATTACAATAGCCAGGTATATACAACCGACATTAACGAATTATAAGGAGGATGTGGCAGAGCAATAGGAATTCTTATTCACTGCCAATAGGAATGCAAAATTATACCAACATTTTGGAAGACAGTTTGTCTGTTTCTCACAAATGTATACACACTCTTATGTGCTCTTTAGCATTTCTCCAAAGCACTAAAAACATGTCCACCAAAAGAAAAAAAAAAAACTTGTATACAGACGTTTATGATAGTTTTATCACAACTGCTAAAACTTGGGAGCAAATAAACCGCCCTATGTTAGGTGAATATGTAACAACAAAGCAAAACCTATAGTACCTCTAGACAATAAAATTTTACTAACTCACTTGTAAAAACAAATGAGCTTTACAGCCATGAATCAGCAAGAAGGAAATTTAAATGTCTAAAAAGAAATTAAAGAAGCCAATCTGAAAAGGCTATATACTATGATTCCAACTACAAGACATTATGAAAATAGTGAAAAGTTTGGGGTCATGTAGGAAGGTATGAATAGGTGAAACAGAGAAATTTTAGGAAGGACATTAGAAATTTATATTTGATACATGTAATTATATATTTGTCCAAACTTATAAAATGTGATATACTAAAAGTAAACCCTGATGTAAGCTACGAACTTCGAAGATCATGACACTTCCGTGTAGGTTCCTCATTTTTAACAGATGCCCCACTCTCCTGGATAATGTTGATACTGAAAGAAGTTTTGCTGTGAACCCAAAATTGCTCTAAAATAATAATATGTTTCTTTAAAAAATTTATAAGGTTTCTATAGTTTTTATAACAATCAAAAACGTATAGACTTACAATGTATGCACTTCAAAACTTAAATTTATTAGCACATTTCTTAGAAATCAGAAGCCTAAAATCAGTTTTGGTAGGCTAAAATTAAACCCTAGAAATCTGCCTTCTAGGAAAACCAGGTCTTTGTAAATTTCAGGTTCGATAGCCTGCCTGCATTCTGCCTCACAGGTTTGTCCTCCGTCTTCCAAGCCAGCACCATTACAACTTCTCTTCCACTGATCTTTGCTTTTCCTTTTACATCATCTTCCTCTCAGACACAAATCATCTGGTCTCATTCCTTACATGGACCTTTGTGATTAGTTCACACTCAGATGATTTAGAATAATCTTTCTGCTTCAATATACCTAATTTAACTCATCTGAAAAGTTCATTTTACAGTGTAATGTAGCATATTTACAAAATGCAGGAGTTAGGATGTGGACATCTTGGTGTAGGAGGCATTATTCAACTTACTATACCTATATTGTTATTTCCTAGGAAAAAATGGAACTCTCTTAATTAGGAAGAAGACGGTATTGACTAACATTGTCTGTAACGAACTATGATTCTAAAGTAGTTTTGTTAAACTCACTCTCTCCCCAGGGTTCCATGGTAATATACTGAATTAGGATATGTTTTACATGGAACATAAAAAAAGGTGTTCTGTGAGTCATGAGTGTACAGAATTCTCACCCATTCAAAAGTGATTCCAAATTCACAAGAGTTATGTAACTTTCTGTCTAATTTTTCATCTATCCCAGTTCTCTTAAAAGAGGATATTTGGAAACTTCATGAATTATAATCAATACTAACTTGTTTCAAACATTACTATCACTTTTCATATATTTCATTTTCATGACATTGGAATTGCTAATATGCCATCCTTTATTAGCCAGTTATTCTTATCCGTCCTCTCCGTTTTTGAGTCATCCTTAAACTTGTCTATCCATATGATACAGAAATATGCCACTGAATATTTTAACTAAACTTTGGAAGGCTTTACTTTGACTCCTAAAGTTACTAATTTACAGTCTGTATTTGTGCAAATCATGTAGTATATCTGAATCTTGGTTCTTCATTTGTGAAATTAGGATAATGGTTCTTTATTCCTACATCTGAACATATTCAGAGAATCAACACATGGTTATAATTTATAATTTACCAATTATCTTACAAATGAAAATTATTACTGATATAGAAATTCACTTTAGAGCATGCTCATGCTGGTAGGTAAACATATATGTTGGTTAAACTTTTCTGAAAGGGTATTTGATATTTATCTTTGACTAAATAGTAAATTAATAATAATTTGATAGAATTCACATGAGTGTAGGAAAGGATTTATGAAACATATAATCATTATATGAAAAGAATAACCAAATAATACATTAATCATGGCATATCAGTATGAAATAAAACTATGCAGTGTTCTCAAACTGGGGTTATCATAACTATTGCCATGATGCATAGGCTTATGGTAAAAGATGTATGAGGCTACTATGAAAGGTTAAATCTCTAATTTGTTCCTCATATACACATATAAGTAATTATGATATGTGAACTACATCAAGTTGTTGCATATCTTTACTTCCATGTGTGATAAAATATTTTTGTTTTATTTTAGCACTTATAATGACCTATAATAACCATGTTTTGACTTTAAGTATAGAAGGAAGAAATATATCCTTTAAAAAGTGGTTTCTATATTGTCTCTCCAAAACTATTTTGGAAAGTCACCAAACAATTATACAGATAAAATACAATACAATAAAATAAAATCAACAAAGCAGAAAATCATGGGGAAGTGGAAAAATATTATTTAAACAATCCTCATATTATAGTATTCAGATGTCCAATTTTTATTGAAAAAATTGCAAAGCTAAAAAAAAGGAAAATTCAAGAATGTATGGATATTCACAGAGAAAATAAACCACCCCTGAGCAAGAACAGACAATGACCTTAAAACAACTGCCATAATAAGCTTACAGAAAAAAAAGAAAAAGAAAAATATAAGTAAATAACTAAAAAATCAGAAAAATTAGTTCTGAATCAAAAGGGAATGTCTTAAAAGAGAAATCATATAAAGTTACCAAAGAGAAATCTAGAACTGAAAAAAAAATCGAAATGAGAAATTCAGTAGAGGGATTCTAAAGCATATTTGTGCAAGCAGCAGACATTGTCATGAACCCAAGAAAAGACTAAATCATTGCACCTGAGGTAAGGAGAGAAAAAGAAAGAACAATAAATAATGTGTAAGGGACATGTAGGACATTATCAAATAGATAAATACAGGTTTTATATGGTAGTACCAGAATAAGAAGAAAAAAAAAAGCCAGAATATTTGAAGGTTTGTTGGCCTCCTCCTCCCAAATATCATGAAAGATATGAGAAACACATGAAAAATAATGAACACTAAGTAAAATAAACACAAGTAATCCATAGCAATAAATATTTTATCTAAATTGCCAAAGCCCAAAGACAAAAAGGGACTCTTAAAGCAATAAGAAAATAGTGATCCATCACAAAAATCGTGTCTTCAAAACAACTGTCAACAGATAAGTCATCAGAAACCATGATATGCAGATGGCAATAGGATGACATTTAGATTACTGAAAGACAACAGAATACATCTAAAATAATTTTCCTATGCACACATATGAAGATATAAGCGTGAATCCCACTATCATGCCCACCCATAAGAATGGGGTCCTAATTAGAATAAGATATATCTTATGTTTGTATAATTGTTTTTCCAAACTGGATTGTACTGCCATGTATAGCTAAGAAGAACCAATAAAATAAAATTTAAAAAACAAGTAAAGAAGAAATTGTTCACCAAAAATCATCCTTTAAAAATGAGAGATTAATTAAGGATTTTCCAGATAAGCAATAGCTGAGAAGTTCCTCACCATTGCATTTTCTCCATAATAAGTACTAAAGGAAATCCTTCAGGTTGAAAAGAAACACTAGAGAGTAACTTCAAGCTGTGTGCAAATACAAAGATTTTTTATAAGAATGACTACATGGGGAAATATAAAAGCTTATATCGTATTTTTGGTTTGAAATTCCACTTGTTAAAGTTTATACAGGATTTAAAAGACAAATGCATACAATATAAATTAATGTTATTTGGCATATAATGTATGAAAATGTAGTACGTACCAAAATGAAGGAGTATAAGTAGATTTTTTTGTGTGCTAGTGAAATTAAACTGATATCGGCTTGAACTAGATTATTATAAATTTAAGATATTAGATGTGATTTCCATAGTAAGTAAAAAGAAAGCATCCAAAAAAATTTAGAAATAAAAATGAGATGGGAAACAAAAATGGTTCACTATAAAATATCAACTAAATATCAAAAGTGGTAGTAATTAAGAAAAAAATGTATAAGAAATACAAGAAACAATACAAAATGGCATTAATAAGTTATTTTCTAATTAGAGATTACTTTTATGAAGATGAATTGGACCCTTCAGTAAAAAATCAGAGATAGGCAGAATAAATTTAAACAATGAAAACAAAACACTTTTGCCTTTTTAAGCAAGAAAAAGCTGTGTAATATAAATATAAGACTAATTTTATCCCCCAAAATAGAAATAATTTTAAAGTGCAAAGATGTAAATGATATTCCATACCAGTATTAATTCAAAGAGATCTGTGTTGCCATACTAATATAAAAAGAACTTAACTAAAAACTGTTACAAAAGACAACAGAGATATAAGAAGACACCAGGAAGATATCAATTATGAACAGATACGCATAAAACAGAGTCAAAAATGTGTGAACAAAATCATTGATAGAATTGGAGTGATAAAAGACAATATTACTATAATACTTGGAGACATCAATATACTACTTCCAATAATGGATAAAACATCAACATTCTCTGACTTTCAATGGTTTGACTTTCAGTTTTCAACTTGATATTGAAGTGAAGGCCATTCATATTCAGTAGAAACTGTACTTTGAATTTTGATGTATTTCCTAAGCTGATTATATAGTACCATACTATTTCATGATGTTGAGCAGAAACAAAAAAATACCTGCTGCTCCTAGTCAGCCGCTTGATTACAAAGTCAGAGAACTGGTATTCATTAGTGTAGTGGGAGGCTATGAACTATGATCTTTGGTATATATTAAATAGCATATACCAAAGATTATAGTATGATCTTTGGTATATGTTAAATGGCATATACCAAAGATCATGATATTTCACATAGTTATGGATTTATCTGTATGTAAACCCAGATTACATATTAGTAAAAGATCAATAAGAAGCTGGGCATAGAGGCACATTACTGTAATCCCAGTGGTTTGGGGGGGCTGAGGCAGGAGAACCTCCAGTTCAAAGCCTGCCTCAGCAAAAGTGAGGCACTAAACAACTCAGTGATACCCTGTCTCTAAATAAAATACAAAATAGGATAGGAGTATTAAATGAACTCTAGATAGGGCAAAGGGAAAAAGGGGAGGGAGGGGAAAGGGAAGGGGGCAAAAATGTTGGAAAGACAGTGAAATTGCGATGTTCATTATTATCCTAAGGACATGTATGAAGACACAAATGATGTGACTATACTTTGTGTAAAACCAGAAATATGAAAAATTGTGGTCTATATGTGTAATATGAATTGCAGTGCATTCTGTTGTCATATATAACAAAGTAAACTTCTAAAAATTGAATGAGAATAAAGATTCATAAACAACAATAACAACAACAACAACAACAATAAAATAAACAAAATAGGGATGGGTTTGTGGTTCAGTGGTCAAGTGGCCCTGAATTCAATCACCAATACCCGCCTCAAAAAAAAAAAAAAAAAAGATCATTAATGAAATAGAGGATTTGTACAAAAATACAATCCAACTAAACCTAACAGACATATACAGGGTATTCCACCCAATTCCAGAATACACATTTTCCTCCATTGAACAGATAACATTTCCATGACAGACCACATTAGACCACAAATAATTCTTTATAGTTTAAAAAGATTAAAATCATACAAAGTACCTTTTGAAACCACTGAAGAATGAAGCTAGAAATCAACAACAGATGGAAAATAGAAGAGTCACAGGTATGTACAAACTAAAAGGATGACAGGTTAAAGAACAAATCACACTTAGCTACATCCCCAGCCCACAGAATGCAGAGTTTTCTAACACAGGGAAATAGATCACAGTAATCCATACATCAGTAGACTAAATGAAACAATATTATCATCTTAATTGATAAAAAGCAATTTGACAAAATCTTTGCACAACAAGCTTACGAATTTTAACTTTATCACACTTTTTGTCTGCAAACCTGGCATTTGCAAGAAAGAGAAAGCATCAAACCACAATTATCCTGCCTGCTGATGCTCTTTATAAGAATCTTTCTGATGAGAGAAGCTTAATTATTGCAAGAGTTTTCTGGGTGGGGGTCTCTGGCCTGCTTCCAAAATATATTACAAAGGTGACCAGGCAATTGACAGAGTGAGAAAATTATTTGAAAATCATACATCTGATGTACTTCATATTTAGAATTCATAAATAACTCCAAATCATTTTTCTAGGACTGTTATACCAAAACAAATAAAAAAAATTATAATGGTTTTTTAAAAAGGAGACTTGTTTTCTAATAATTTAGAGGATGGAAGACCAAGATAAAGGTGTCAACAGTTTTCTTTTTTTATTAGTACATTTTAGTTATCTATAATATTAGGACTCATTTTAATATATTATACAAGCATGGCAAATGCTTTGCTCTACTTCAGTCCTCAGTATTTGCCCTTTCCCTCCTCTCCTCCCTGCCACTTTGCCCTTTCCTCTGCTCTAAGGGTCTTGTACTCATGGTTGTTTTTTAATTAGTACGTTATGGATATACATAAAGGTGAGATTCACTGTACTGGAGATTCACTGTCGTGTACTCATATATGTACATAAGATGGTTTGGTCAACTGAGGCCTCTCTTGGCCTTTCCATTTTGCTTATGCTTCTTTGGGATTTCTTTTCAACACAAGTGTGGTGAGGATATGGGAGATTAGAAGCCCTCACTTATTTCTGGTAGGGATATAAAATGGTGAAGCAGCTGTGGATAGTTTGGTGGTTCCTCATAAAGATAAGCATAAAATTATATGTCCTGCTATTTTTATTCCAAGGTATATATAAACCTAGAAATTAAAAACAGGGACGCACACGGGTACTTCTCTATACAGTATTCGTAGTGGCCAAAAGGTAGAAAATAAACCAAGTGTCCATTTAAAGCTGAATGGATAAATAAAGTGACTCAAAGACACATTGCAATTCACTTGAAAAGAATGGTTTAGAATCAAGTTCTAATAGAATGTTGGGCCTTTCATTATAGGAAAGTTTATCAGTATGCTATGAAAATTTTCTCCTTATTATAGGAATTCTAGGGTTTATCAATGAGATAAAGGTTATATGATTTTCTGGAAAATGTATAGGTTAGAGTAGAAGGATTTTTCAGAAGATTTGAAATAACTTCATAAATAACTATTTCCTTGGTATAGTGTGCAGCCCCAGGGTTAAAATCATGGAGCAAGAAATCCAATTAAATAGCACGTGTGAGAGAACTGATGGATTGAGGCCAGAGGTGTACAATGCTGATCTTAGCAGCCCTCAGAGCTAATTTCTAGACCAAATCTATTAGAGTCTTGGGTTGCTACAGTTTCAAACAGTTCCTATAGGACTGAGAATTTGTCCTGGACATCAGAGTTGAGTTTGATACTTGAACTTGGCAAATAAGGAAATACGAATGTCTCAGTTTGTGCTAGTGTATTAGGATAGGTGAGCATGGATAATTTATAAAGAACAGAGAAGAATAACTTTATTTTTTCTCTTGGGGTTTAAAATTGTCTAATAGGAAGGACATTAAGAGTGTAAACTAGAATCAATCCTTTCTTTTTACTTCCTGGTTGCAACAATTGTTGTGTAGTCAGCTGTTGAATTCTGAGGCAGTTATGGAAATGAGGGCTTCTGTGTCTGTGGAACAACAATGCACTCTTAACAGGTTTGCTGTGTGGGTTAAGACTTTGCTAAAGGCTGAGTGGTTAATGACACAGAATGGGTCTGAGATTCAGTTCTCTTCCAAGTGTCCTTCTTGATTTCTACATGATTAGAAAAGTAATAAGTGCCTTATCTCTCTTAATAGCATTGTCTAATTCACTGAATTTCTATTCTCCCCCAGCCTCTTATTGTGGGTAGCTTCCACCTATCAGAGAAAACACTCAACATTTGTATTTTGGGGACCGGCTAATTTTGCTTAGCATGATAGTCTTGATAAACCCAGCCTAATTCCCTCTTAAGATTGGGAGCCATCTCGCCACAAAGGCATGAAAAGCTAATTTTGGCTTTACTATAAATTACTGCGATTTCTAAACTTGCTTGGAATGCTTGCCCTTGCCTTGAACTCACCCATGCCTGGTTTTCCCTGACCAGGTAACAACCCTCTCTGAAGCTATAATGACCCACAGAAATTCTGATGTCGGGCCCAGCTAAAATATTAACTAGCCTTTGTGTTTTGCTTGTAAGTTCTCAAACTCCCTCTTTGTGTAACTTTCTGTGCTATAAATTTGTGCTCCTAGAGAGCTGCCATGCAGTCTTCTATTCCCGCGGTTTTTGGGAGAGACATCCCGGCTGGTCGAAATTATAAGCTTGCTTTAATTTGATTTAAATTGGACTCAGTGGTCTTTTCTTTGTGTCATAGTCTAAAAGTCTCCAGATCCATCTATTTATTGGCAAACGTCATAAAGTTATTCTTTTTTATGGGTAATAATTCTTATTATGATTCATCTGGGTACTTCCTGAGACCTTTTTTATCCTACTTGTATCTACCTGTCCTTATACCTTGTGTGTGTATATGCATGTGTTAAAACAACTAGCTACCAAATAAAAAGGATCCTCAATTCAGTTATGTGTTTATTTCAGAATGGACTCATCCACTCGGCCCAAAGGAAGAAAGACATTGAAGGCTATTCACAATCAATGTGAATGTCAACACACTTAGACAGATGGCCAACTTGCCATGTGAGCAGCACAATGAACAAATCAATGAAATCTATTAGAAGGCACTTAAGAACAATAAATTATAAAGGGATAAATAATACCTTGGCAACAGTTTAGCTCTGAGATATTGAATTGAAGGTGTTAGGATTGGAAACCAACTGAATTATTTCCTGTAAAACTTGAGCCAAGGTAAAAGATGACAGACATTTTTGAAAGGTCAAATCATTTCTGTGTGAAGAAAGCGCATTGGTCAATCTGCATGTAAGTATTTACCTTTCCAAACAGACCTTAGCATGCAGTAGGAGCACTCTTTTCTCTCTGCCAGTGTGTTCACCCTCTACCACATTTCCCACTTAACCTCATGAAAAAAAAAATGGGTCAGAAGACCTAAACCCTCATTACCCCAGATGTAAAAGCCACACTATAAATTGTTCTGAAATAGTGAGACAAACTAATATTTATTTTTAGAATATATGTTTACCACTAGTTATTTTCTCATATTCTTTTTTCACTACTATGATTAGAATAATGGGTCTACCTGCATCTGAGGTCAATGTAGGACCTGCTACAAATTTTAGCTAGTTAAAAAAGGACCTGAATAAGTCATTCATGTTTAACTTGCTAAAACTTCTGGGGGGAAGTTGAATTTCAACAAGAAATAAACCTTAAGTCACAGAAGTAAATCTATAATGTTAGAAGTTAAGGCTTCAGTGAGCAAAGGAAGTAAGAATTGAAGCAATAGAAAGTCTGTCCACATTTTCTGAAATCACACTTTCTAATCACGTAGACTCTTTTCTTTCCTACATAAAGCTTAAAGTAGCCTGGTTTTGGACAAAAAAATGCTGTCAATCCACACAGTGCCTTCTGGAATATTTTACCCAATTAAACCATCTGTTGGTGCCCTGAAGCATGCCCACCTACAAATTCCTAGCTAATGAGTTATTCAGTGCTTTCAGAAAAAAAAAAATGTTATCCCAAAAGGACAATGCATTATCCAGTTAAAAAGCAAGTAAGAAACTGCTAGAGCTGAGAGAAGCACAAGAATACAAACTTTTCATACAGTATAAGGGTCAGAGTCAAACAAGTGTATGAAAAGTAAATCTTACCAGTGGAGTAACTGATATTCTCTTCATGGCTTTTATTCTTTAGAAATACAAAATATAGTCCTGATATTAGATCCTTACTTTGGTTGTAGAAGTTTCTTTCTATGATAGTTTTGAAGAATGTATCATTAAAAGGTACCTTCAAAAATGTTCAGATTCTACTTACTAGTAATGATCCATAGGAATCAGGTATATGATAGAAAAATCACTTTCTCACTTTTTTTTTTTTTTGCATGAGGGAACTGCCAGTAGTTTAGTTGCTAATATATCAGGAGGAGAGATGGTAAGAGGGTGAGAAAGGGAGGGAAAGAAGAGAGGGAAATATGGTGAGAAAGAGAAGAGTGAGAAAAAAAAAAAACACTAGACAAGAGCAAGGAGATACTAATAAAAAAGAAGAAAAGGAGGAAAATCCAAAAGAAAATATCACCTATATAAAAAACCCTAAACTAACTATAAAGCTTTTGTTAATCTGGGATTTTAATGTATTTGTTCAGAAAACATCCATTTTATATTTAGATTTAAGTAGTGGTGCAAGCTAATAAATATTTGCAAGTCTATCCTCCCACAGACAATATGAGTAGATTATGTCGTGGATGTTCTATATGCTGACTCTTTAGATTTATTGATTCCTTTTTTTTGAAGTTAATGGATATCTGATAATCAGCGCACAAGGTTAATGATTTACTATTGCCATAGTTGGAGTAAAACTCCGTGACCTAAGAAAAATTTTCTTCATCAGGCTAAATATTGACATTTATATGGATTTAAGTTTACGAATAACTTTGCTCTTTGTTGTTAATTGGTAGTGACTTCCCAGATACCAAGTTTAGGGGACTGAAGTCAGGTTCAAGCACAGCCAAAATAAGTGGCAAGTTTTCCACAAGAGGACAAATTGTATCACATATCCTACATGTTGGTGCCTGGTATTTTAATACTGTGCTGTCCTATAAAAGCTACTTTATTGGACAGCACAGTATTAAAATACCAGTCACTGTTGGCACCTGAATTAAGGCTTCAGAGGTCTCAGTTCATTGACAGCTGGCCCCATTCCTCAGGACTCAAGGTGAGAAAGCATGGCAAAAGAATGTGACACAGGGAAAATGGTTCGCACGACGATCAGAAAGCAGAGTGACTGAGCTTGGGTGGCCAATAGATACTCCAATGGCACACCCCCAGTGATCCACCTCTTCTTGCAATACCCTACCCACCTTCAGTTGCCACTTAGATGATCCCCATTTGCATTAATTCACTGATTGGATTCAGCCTCCCATAACCTAATCATTCCTTCTCTGAATGTTCTTGCATTGTTTCACATGCGAGCTTTGGGGGGGACACCTCACATCCAAACCATAACAATGTGTGATCTTAGCAGCCCTCAGCACTAATTTCTAGACTAAATCTATTAGAGTCCATGAATCACAAACTTCTCAAGCTAATGTCCTTTCAAGTTTTCCTTGATATATATAAATTGCACACTATGTCATATTTTCTTGACTTTTTCTATGCTAAGAAGATCTGAGTGTATAACATAGATAACAACAGCTACCATTTGCTAAGCATTTATGATTTCCTGTGGAAATACATACCGAATACTCATTTTATAGATGAGGAAGCTGATGCTTAACGTACTTTAAAAAAACCAACAACATTAACAATCTGGGAAGAAGTAGCAGTGGTTTAAATCCTGGCAGTCTGCTTGAAATATGAGTCTATGCTCTCTTTCTCAGGCTTATAAAATGGGCAGTATTTTCAAGATTAAAATAAATTCTAGGGACTCTTTAAGTAAAACCTCAAAATTGGCACAGCTAGGTTAATTAGGGTTTCCTTCTTGTGGTATGTGGCTTGTGAAGTACTTTAGGATGTCATGTTTCTCAAAAAAGAAATATGTACCCTCTCAGCGGACTTCCTAGTGACCCCAGGCACTCAACACTTCCTTGTGTTCATTTATTACTTAAGACAAGAGGAAGGGTAGTGATGAAAACTTCTGTGGAGGAAATCAGGGGCAGTGTTCCTCACTACTGATCCTGGGGAAGTGTGGGCCTCTATCGCCATGGAAGTGCCACTGATATGGTGTCTCATTTCTCAAATTTATGGAGGATTGTTTAGATTATGTAATTCACACCACAGTTTGAAAAATAAAAGTCTATTTTCTTCTAATATTTCCTAGCTAAAACTCATCTTTAGCTTTTTTCTTTGCTGGAGTCTAAAAGTTCATGTTCCCCAACATTCCTATGTTGAAGACTAACCTAAAATATGATAGTATTAAGAGGTGGGGTCTTGGGAGGCGATTAGGTCATGAGGCTTGAGCCTTCATGAATGAATTAAAGCCCCATGAGGGAAACTCAGGAGAACTGCCCTTACCCTTTTTCTCTATTGGAATGCAGGAGAAAGGCACTACTTATTGGTGGACAGCTTCTCACCAGATGCCAAATGTGCCAGCACCTTGTTCTTGGACTTCCTAAACTCCAGAAATGTGAGAAATGTTGTTCATAAGCCACCTAATTAATATATTGTATTTTGCTACAGTAGCCTGAATGGACTAAGACAGACTTTATCCATATCATATTTTTTTTAGAAATAAATTGAATTCCTTTTATAACTGATACATAAAAATGTACACATTGATGGAGCATCATATGATATGTTTAGATATATGTGTACACTTGTATATGTTTAAAGCAGAAGTATCTATCTCCTCTAACACTTGTAATTTCTTTATGGTGAAACCATTCAATATCCTTCTTTCAAGCCTTTGAAACATAGAGTACATTTTATGCATCTACAGTCACCCTATTGTACAATAACATATCAGAACTTCTTTCTCCTTGTTACGGTTTAGATATGAGATGCCCCCAAAAAACTCATGTGTGAATCATTGCAAGAAAGTTAAGAGGTGACATAACTGGGTTCTGAGAACCTTAACCTAATCACTGCATTAATGCCCTGGTAGGGATTAATGGGGTGGTAACTGAAGGCCGTAGTGTGTGTATGGAGGAGGTAGGGTTCTGGAAGTATGCCTTTGGGGTGTATATTTTGTATCTGGAGAGCAGAACCTTTCTCTACTTGCAGATTCCGTGTCCTGAGCTGTTTTCTTTCTCCATACCTTTCCACCATGAGGTTGTACCTCACCTCAGGCCTAAAGATAATGGATTTGACTAGGAACTGAGACCTCTGAAACTGTGCTCGTATTTTCAGTAAACTGTCTCTCCTCTAAAATTGTTCTTGTCAGGTCTTTTGGCCACAATGGTGAAAAACTTAAATAAAACAATCCTGTACCACTATAACTTTACACCCGTTGATGTACATTTTCTCATCCCTCCCATTTCCTTATTCTCCCACAGCCTCTGGTAACCAACATTCTACTCTCAACTTCTATTAGATTACCTTTTTAATATTCTACCTATCAGTAAAATCATGTACTGCTTATCATCCTATGCCTGGCTTATTTAATTTAAAATAATGATCTCAAATATCATCCATGTCATCCCAAATGACATTTTATTCTATTTATTCTATTTTGTGACTGAATAATAATCCACTGTGTATATGAGTCACTAGCTAAACTTTCTCCCCAGTCAATTGACAGATGCTTAGGATGTTTCCATTTCTTGGCTACTGTGAATAGTGTAATAATGGGCATTGTAGTTCTGCTGTCTTTTTGACATACTGACTTCATTTCATTTAGATATCTACCCAGTATTAAGATCATTAGATCATATAGTAGTTCTGGTTTTAAAACTTTTAGGCACCTCCATAAAGTCTTTCATAATGACTGTACTAATTTACAGTCCTAACAACAATGATGAGGTGTTTTAGTCAGCTTTTTCATTGCTGTGACCAAGTGACACAAAAAGAACAATGCTAAGGAGGAAATGTTTAATTTGAGACTCTTGCTTTCAGAAGTTAATCCATAGATGGTTCACTCTGTTGCTCTGGACATAGCCACTAAGAAGCAGAGAAGGAGACTGCACTTAGGAGGAACAAAATAGATACCAAAGGCATGCCCACAGGGAGCCACCTCTTCTAGCCACACCCTTCCTGTCTTCAGTTACCACTCAGTTAATCCTTATGAGGGGATTAACACACTGATGAGTTCAAAACTCTCATAACCCAATAATTTCACCTCTAAACCTCCTTGCATTGTCTCACACATAAACTTTTGGGGAATACCTCATATCTACACCATAACACAAGGGTTTCTGTTTCTCTACATCTGTGCAAAAACTTATTATCTTGTGTATTTAATTTACTGGAATAAGCTGATATCTCACTGTGATTTTGATTTGCATTTCCCTGATGATTATCGATAATGAACATTTTTCCCCTATAATATTGACCATGTGTATGTCCTCTTTTTAAAATGTCTAGATCTATTGTCCATCAGATTGTTTTCTTCTGAATGTTTGCTGATTGTCAAATGTAGAGCTTAGAAATATTTTCTCCAGTTCTGTAGAACATCTCTTCATTCCTTAGTTGAGCAGATAATATTTAGTTTGATATAACCTCATTTGTGTATTTTTGTTTTGTTTTGTTTCCTGTGATTTTTGGGGTCTTGCCCCCAAAAGTAATCCTTGCTCATTCCAATGAACTGGAACATTTTTTTAGGTGTCCTTCTAGTAATTTCATAGTTTCAGGTCTTACATTTAGTTTTTACATTTATTGATTTACTTATGTTGAACCATCCTTGAATCCCTGAAATGAATCCCACTTGGTTTTATTTAAGCACATTTTTATTGAGCATAATTTCTTGAGAGTAAGTGAAAAATTATAAGTATAAAGTATTTATGTACATTTTGATTTAGGTGATCTTCAGGATCATTAAAATATATAAACTTTAGCATGTTGGGGGGATCACTTTTTTTAACTAAAGGCAAGGGGGTGGGAGTTCATCTGACAGAGTAAGCTAACATGTTGTCTTATCTTAGTACGATAAATCGTCCTCAAATTTCTTCCTTTGTCTGCCTCTCATGTTATCTCTCTGTCTCTGCCTCTCTCTCTCTCTCTCTCTCTCTCTCTCTGTGTGTCTGTCTGTCTTGGTCTCACACATGCACGCACACATACACACACATAGCCATTCAGTTTGAGTATCCTTCTTTCCCTTGCCTTTCACCGACTATGAGATGGTGGATATGTGCAGAAGAGCTCAGTACCCATTCCCTTTTAGATAATAGCATGTCTATGTCAAAGCTATAATCATTTAAAGCATATAGAAAATTGTGTTGCATTCACTTCACTCACTTAGATAATATATGGAAATCAACCAGTCATCTTTTCAAATTACTGCAGAATTATTCACTACAATAAAATATTATCCACTATAAAATTACTAATCTATTTCAACCCTTTCTCTAACTAACAAGTTAATTTGAGGTAAGGAAGGAAGGACACAGCCTCTGAGCTCTAGGTAGGTCTCTATATTCGTCTTTTAGACATAGATGCTTCTTGTCACTCCAGAGACAGCAAACTGCAGGCCGTCACTGTAGCTATCACTGCAGGTTAGATGCTACTCTTTGGAGTAAGGGATCTTTTTAGAGCAAGGTCTAGACTCACCTTCCAGAATATCCAGAGATTTAATGGGTACCACTGCAGTAGGACTATCTGTTATAAAGCTGTGAGCACATAGGGATTTTATACTTAGAAAACTCAAACATGTTGATTTTATAAACGCCACATATATTGACTCTGCTATCGTAATAATGTGGGTATAAGTTTTACATATGTGCATGTGATACGACCCTAACATGTTGATATTGGTCACTAGATAAAAGTGTATATTATGTATTGGTACTGATAGATGCTATGGCTGGAACTGGGTTTTAGAGTATGATTCATAAAATATATTCTAAAATATGAAGGTCTTAATTTTCCCTCTAATAAAGTTCTTTTTTAGCTTTTGTCTTCTCTTTTTTGCCATTTCTAATTTCTTTTCCTTACTTTTTTGAGTATATCTCTTTGAAGTGTTTACTTTCCTTAGAATCTCTAATTTTTCTTGTGTGACTTTATTGTATATATTTATCACTTAGGTTAGCCCTGAAAAACTTCAAAACAAATAAAAATAAAAACAAATGATAAAGACTACTAAATTTATAATTCCAATAGTTTGCATAAAACTGTCCTTTGAAAATGTGAGATAGCTCTATTCTTTAGTGATATTTTTATTTCTCAGTTGTTATCTCCGAAGATGTTTTTGTTGATTTAGTTTGTTATAGATATTTATATATGACTCCTTAAACCTCAGTCCTCAGTACCTAGATCGATAGGGAGTTTCACTATAAAAAAACCAATCCCATTCTCTGTGGAACTGAAGTACATTTGGATCCTGTTTGACTGTTAACTGGAGTTTTCAAAGGAAGCTTAATTCAGCTGGAGTTGACAGTTGTGTATGTAATGTAGTTTGAAGGATATAAGAAAATACAATGCCACCTAACAAAAAAAGAAACACATGCCCACAAACACACACACACACACACACACACAAACACACACACAGCTTCATTTTTCTGAGGAATTGTGCCATCAGTGACTCAGCGCAGTTTATACTTTGTATTAAGTGTGACTCTCTGTGACTCCTATTTCGAACTAAAGAAAAAATCATTTCTCAACTAGTACGAGTTCACTGTTTTCCTCAGAAAAAGAAGATTTCAAACTGGATGAGAGTATCAGCACATCCCAGGGGAGGGAAGAAATGGAATCCAATTTGGGGACCAAAAGGATGTTTCAGATCATTAGATACAATTCTCTCAATTTTACAGACAAGGCAAATAATGATGAGAGAAAAGATGATTTTCTCTAGCTCATATATTTGTCCTGCCACCTGCCCAGCATACATTGCTTTCTTGGGAAAGTCTCTCATCCCTTACCATCCCAGGTCTGTCAGTTCCGCCTTTCTCCCTCCCCTTGCCCTGTGCTAGTGTTTTAAAATATTTTTCTAAAGTCTCAAATTACAACCAAGAAGAACATATCTTTTAAATTATTTTTTTTTCAGAAATGTCTGTTGATCAATTGCTTTCACTCCGCCTTTGAATAGACTGATTTATTCCTAAACACTATCATTGCTGTTTTCCTTTCTTGTAACCTATTTTTAATCTTCAAAGCACCCTTGTTTTATATTCAACTCCTTGGTAAATAGAGAACAGTCACTGCCCAGAGGGTGGCAAGCCTACTGTCTTATTCCCTAACACCTGAAGAATTGTTGTGGCTGCTTACTTTCCCTTTCATCTCTGCTAAAAGTGAGAAAGTAAGATTCGAAACAAAGTGGAGGTTTCATCCTCCGCTCCACTTCAAAAGAGCCTTGATCATAAATGAAGGTGGGAGCCATGCAAGTTGGCTTTCTCTTCTTGCATACAATTAGCTTGACATTAAGTAATTTACTGTTTAATTATTACAAAACCAAAAAGTGTCTAAAACTAGTAACACGTTTAACTGATTACCAACTATGAATGAGTTCAATCCCAGTTTGATTTCACTTAAAATATCCTGTCTTAATTTTATATCAGGGATCACATACAATAATGGAAACAAAGGCTAGAGAGAAGAGATAAAATATCCAGTGTCTTCTCAAAGACCAAATGGCCAAGTTTGTAATCCAAATATGCAAATAGTAAGTAAAACTAGTACTAGTGAGACAAGTGTTAAGAAGTGTAAAATGAAATTTCAGAGAAAGATACCAAACTGCCCAAAGATTTTCTCTCTGGTTTTAATTTAATTCATTAAATTTTCTTCTGACTTGGACACCACCCTGTCCTTCTTTCTAACACACACACACACACACACACACACACACACATGCACATATCTTTATAAATAGAACCAAGCTGACCATTCTACCATGGTTAATTCATGAGAGACATGTTTACAAGTGTCTTTACAATTCATCAAGTGGCCAGTCAATTTTATTGAAAATGAAATATAGCCAAAGTGTTTATATAGATAAATTGACCTTTACCTTTTCCTCCCACAGGTGTGTGGTTTATATTTTCATGGAGATACCTGCCCTTCCTGCAGAAAGTATATGGTAATGAAGGCACCTTGGACTCACCACAGGGTTTACCTTCTCTGTCCTCTTACCCACCGAAATAAAAATTGGATTAGATTCATTTGCAGTATCCTGAGTAAACCATAAAAGACTAATCTAAACTTGCAAACCTGTTCATGCTTCTGGGGTTTGAGTATCTGCAAACAAAGAGTACAAAAGGCACATGAGAAAAATATCAAAGGAGGGAGTGTACACAGCTTCACAGTGCCTCTCTGGACCCCCACAGATGTTCAATCAATATGGTTAGATAGGAGGAATAAATTCTGGCATTCCATTGCACAGTAGGATGACCAGAGTTAACAATAATGCATTGTATATTTCAAAATAGCTAGGAGAAATAATTTTGAATGCTTTAAGCACAAAGAAATGATAAATGTTTAAGGGGATGAATATGTTAATTTCCCTCATTTGATCATTGAAAATTTATACATATATTGAAATGTCACATTGTATACCATAAATATGTACAAACATTATATGCCAATCAAAAAAAAAGTAATACAAGAACAAATATGTATTCACTGAAGTCCATGTAGAATAAGAAGCTCACCAGTGGAGATGAACAAAGAAACCGTGGGCTCTCCATTTACATGATCTCTTAGAATGGAAAATGGGGCCATACTAATTCCAAGTAACTGCCTTCAATTCTCTAAAGCAATTTTTTTAGGTTGTTAAACTTGGAAATATATTTCTGCTGAGATTAAAAGACAGTTTTAAATATTCAAAGAAAATTCAAGAACTTATACCTCCCAAACCATCTATCTATAAATAGATTGAAGATATAAATAGTTGGAAGTTTGAGATTTGAAATGGACTTATCCTAGTTTCAACTGAAACATTGGGAAAGGGAACTTTAAGTGCCATCTTGTATAAGTATTCATTTTTTTTCTTTTTAAGGAAGCTATTTAATATTTAAACAATTAAAAAATTTTCTAAACTATACACAAAATTATCAGGTGTGCGCGCGCACACACACGTAAACACAGAGAAAGAGAACTCACTTTAAATATCTATAAAATTCAAATAACATTCCAAAGCTAAATTATGAATATTAATTTTCTAGAAAGTATTTTAACTAAGATTACTCCTATTCTCTATTAAAGGTTATAGGCATGGTTAGCATACTTTCCACATGTAAAGGAATACCAAGTGAGGATTGGAGGATACTGACCATTTGATCCCTTGCTGAAATCTTATCTGTCTTTTCTTCAGCATAAGGTTTTTGCTAGGGCAATGAAGAAATTTTAATTTTAAATCAAGCTATAATTTTGGATTATTCTGAGGGCACAATTTATTTGATGAATTGAGAGTGGTTTGTGTCTTAAAGTAACCAATGTAGCTGGATTTTTCTAAGCATTAAACACATGTGTCTTACCAATTTTATCTAAGAAATGCAAAAAATTTAGTGCTCTCAGGACCATAGTCAAATAGATGGAAGGAAGCCATAATGTATTCTCATGGTCATATTCCATAAGTTGAGCTGTTTAAATGTAATAGTAACATATTTATTACTGCATGATTAAACCTATACTACTTGGCCAAAGGATACCACATTTAGTACAATAGATTTATTGAAGATTCTCAACTCATCACAGGTTTAAATAAGAAATCATTTGATTTTTCCACTAACTACTTGACAATTCTCCTATATAAACTCTCTCTATATTGATTTTTTTTAAATAAGTTTATTGCTAGAATCCATGCCAGTCACTTGAGATTATTCAAACTGTGTCATTTCAGTTTTAAAAATCCATTCATGTTCACATGTAAATCTCATTGAAATCACTTCTCTTCCCTTTCTTTTATTTCAGGCTAAACAGCTGCTATGGTTTTAGCAGCTTACGGCCTTAAAAGGGAGTTGGAATAGGGTAGGATAATTTCTTATTCCTTGACCTATTCTCTTTCTTTTAGTTCTTTGCTATTGCACAAGGAACAGAAAGATTGAAACAGGTTTTTAATTAACTGTCTAAAAAGAACTAGTTGAACATATTGCATAATGATAAGGTACTAGTGAGCTGTTTTGAGGGCCCTATCATTCCAGCTTTTGGACCTACAAGGTTCAATTTCATTTCATCCTCCTGTTTTTCTCAGCCTATGAAATAAACATAAATACAATTCATAACATCAAAATTTTGTGTCAGATTCCCAGCATAGAGTAACAAAAAATAAATGAATAAATTAGTTACATATCTTTATGTTGCATTCAGTGTGCCAAAAGTGATGGTGAGCGACCCAGTAATGTCTGAAAACTGTTACTACTATGAGTGCTGCAGAACAGGATGAAGAAACAGAGTTACTGAATTTCAGTGCAATTGCAGTCGTGTAGGTGCAATTGTCTAGCAGGTCTTTGCTTTAGTCATTGAAGAGGGGCTACTTATAGGAGATGAGAGGCTTAGGGAGAGAATCACAGTCAATGGCAAATAGATATGGCAGACATTTCTCTCCTCCTACCTTCTTACTCCCTACAAATGCTTCTCAAGGGAGAATCCCATGTGGATACCAGAGGGTCAGAACCTGTGCAAAGCAGTACAACATATCCCAGAGAGAAATTAAAAATGAATCTGGAGCAGTAAACAGAGACTATATAACTCTTCCTTTTTGCGTGGACCATCTAGTCACTCATTTACTGCGTAGTTTTGTTGTTCTTATTTTTGTGTTTTTTTTTCTTATATTAAAAGAAGATGGATCTAGTCCAGCTCCCTCAAATGGTGTGCAATTGACAATGAGGAAGATCTTTATTTAAGCCACATCAAAGAGCAACTGCACTTTCCCTCACTGGTATAGTCTTTCTCATTTCCTTCATCTCCATATGCTTCAGAAGTCTCAGATACTCTTGAAAGTCCACAGGTGCAATTCCTAGCAGAGAAGGATACACAAAAGCCCCCAGGTTATCATCAGAAGTGATTATGTCCTGTTATTGAAGAGAAACACCCCTGCCATTTCCTATCCAAATGAGAGCACAATAGGAGGAATAACCTTCTTTTAGGAATCCGCACACACACAAATATCTGACTCATTTTGAGTACTGTCCTTATATTAATTGAGGGATAATGGGGTGGCATGAAGGGTTGCACATATTTCTTATCTAAACTGGGAATACTCAGTGAATATTGAATTTTTTTCACCCTAGAGAGTGAGTTTCTGCATTTAAAGTATGAGGTACTTAGCATCCTGTTAAAGAAAACATTCTATAAGATGAAACAGATCTATTTTGTATTACTTTGATAGGCATTTTATTACAATCTATAGGCAAATATTCTAAAAAAAAAGTAGAGGGTAGAAGAAAAGAGAAAGAAATTGGTGAACATAGAGCTTTGGACAGAACTGATCTTTTCCCAATCTGTTGTATTCTATACTACCTGATTCCATTGCTGTTTCTGTAATCATATCATGTTAAGAGCTTGAGTGCCCTTAGAGATATTCTAGACTAAATAATTTGTGAGAGATAATTTTAGAAAGGGAATTAAAAGTATATTATTACAACATTTCTGATTGATGTAGACCCTTCATTCTTATAGTAAATGATTCGTGTATGTTTCTTATGTCTGCACCTTACATACATAAGCACATGATCAAGTCTTTGAAGAAATAATATCACTATTTTTGTATTTTCCACTAACCCTAGTCTCATTCTAGAGAACATAACAAGTACTAAGTAAGAGATAAGCAACCATAGGTAATTGAGTAAAATAATTATTATTCCAGTTTATAAGTGTTTATAGTTGTTTCTTTAATATTAAATGATATTTGCCACATCTTGTTTTACCTGGTTCTAACACAATTGCTCTTAGCATCCAGTGAGGGAACATTTATGTATTATATATCATATTACGTATTTGTCTCTTTGGAGAGGAAGAAATTTATGAGTTTACATGCTTTGCTTTGTAATGATATCTCCAGTGAAATGACCCCAAATATGCTGACTTCACTTTCTAAATAATGTAGATACATTTATTACATGTATACATATACAATATGCACATATATTTATATATAAACATCTATATTATATAAATATATAAAGAATATATATATTTTTATTTCTTTAGTAGTGGAGACTTAACGCAGGGGCCCTTTACCACTCAGTCATATACACAGCCCTTTTTATTCTTATTATTATTTCTTTATTATTTTGAGACAGGTCTCACTAACTTGCTGAGGGCCTCACTAAGTTGCCAAGTCTGACATCCAACTTGTGATCCTCCTGCCTCAGTCTCCTAAGACCCTAGGATTACAGGCATCACACTTGGCTAAGAATAAACATTGAGGAGAAAAAAAACTATACAAAAAATTGGGAGTTAAAACTCAGGATTCCATTTCAGAAGAGCAACTAAATAGCTGCGATTTTTGAATATTTTTTGTTAAACAATAGCACCCCTTTTGCTCATAATTTAATCCTTCCAACCTACGTCCTTCTCTTTCAAGGCAAAATAAGAGATTTACTCTGATTATCTGGTAGTAAGGTAGGGCCATTTCCATGCTTTTACACTTTAAACTTGCTCACTCAGAGCCTAGTTCCATCAGGTGATCTAAATTGAATATTTGCAAAACAAGGCCTTGAGAAAGAAAAAAAAAAAAAGATACCTCTCTAAGGAAAAAAATAGGTGAATCAATAGGTTCTTCACTGGCATAACCCAAAGGAATCAGTGTGGTAGAAGTTTCTAAGTTCTAGGTCAGCTTACTTGAATAGCATTCTTCAACCCTGGGCTTGCCTTAATCATATCAGGAACAGGGACAATCCATTTCATGTGCCTGCCTCAGCTTACCCTCTGCAAAAGAGAAAATAACATATTTTAATTTGTTCTTCTAAAGTTCCTAAAAGTTAGTACATGTGAAGTTTTTTTAAATAGTGTTCTCAAATAGATAATACTCAATTTTAAAAAAAAATCAGATGTATAATCAATGAGCTCTCAATTTTTTCTTAAAATAATATAATACACATGGTCTCATCAGAAGGAGAAAATGGTGGAGTGGATGTAGGATGCATACCAATCCCCTCCTCAGTTCAAAAAGGAAGCAGTGAAAAACAGCAGACCAGAGATGTGGGTGACAGATAAATACTCTAAAACTCAATGTTGGACTGATGAAGACTTGAAGAGGCTTGCAGTTTGGTTACTGAAACAAAATAAGGACAGAATTCCTTGACCCTCCCAAACCTGGACAGGGTGGTGTGCACTTGTGTGTGGAGGACAGTAACAAAGAGAGAAAGGAGAGGGAAAGCCCAGGAGTTTATTTCCTTAGCAACAGCTGAAAATAAAGGCAAACCAAGTCAAAATGCAACAGGAACAACAAAATCAGTGAAGAATATCAAGCAGTTTAACAAAAATTGTGGTGTGAAAGCCACAAAGCATGGCAGCTATTTTGTGGAGTACATGGCTAGCCATTTTCCCTACAAGAAATTAATTGGGCACAGTTTCTCCCCACCTTCAGGTAGTTACAGATAAAACCAGAGGAAATACCTCTGAAAGAGGATATCTCAATAACCCATGTAGATGGGACTTGTAAGGTGATCATTGCTAGCGGAATTTACTGAAACCTCCTCCCCCTTCATTATAGACAAGTGGAGTGGGAATGGAACAGACCCAAGAGCTAATCATTCCAAGGATTTGCTGCACCTGATCCCAACCTCTAGCAGAGATCAGGCAAAGACAGGAGTGGATGACCACAAGTTAGTCACAGGTAGTGAGAGTTCAGATGTGTGTGTGAGGAGGCATCAATCTCTATCTTAGTCAGCAAAGGGAATAACACACATGATTCATGATCACAGGTGGTGAGAACTCAGATGCAGACAGACATCAGACTCTGTGACACCCCATGGAGGTAGCGACTGCACAGCATTTCACAGTAGCCAGGGCAATATCCCTGAGCTCTGCACCCTACGCTTCTGCACTAAGAAACAAGCCAACAGATGTAACACAACCCCTTCTGAATATGCAGCCTCAGTACATGAGCCGACAAATAAGAACCAGCTTGTGAGAAATCCATGTGAACAAAGAAAGTTGTTGCTGTATCCCAGCACCTCTAGGAGGATTCAAAGATGTGAAGGGTGATGATTATCTTCTGAAGGTCTCATATACTGATGAAATCTAAACAAGGAAGATCCAGTAAGAAATTTTTGCTCCTTAGCATGGTACAAATAACTCTGACATCCATCTGATCATAAATATATGATTATTAATTATTTTGTTTTGATTTTTAAAATTCTAATTTGTTATATATGACAGCAGAATGCATTACAAAACATATTAAACATATAGAGCACAATTTAAATATCTCTGGTTGTACACCAAGTAGAGTCACACCATTCCTGTTCTCATACAAGTATGTAGGGTAATGATGATTTTATAGTTATCTCCCTAGTATTTGATATTGTGCCCTCATCCCACCTGATTGTATTTTGTCTAATGTTTTAAAGCATTAATAAATGGGCAATGGAATAGAAGATATACAAATGGTGAACAATATATGAAAAATGTTCAATATCTCTAGCAATTACAAAAATGCAAAACAAAACAACATTGAGATTTTATCTTGTTCTAGTCAGATAGCAGCCATCAAGAATATAAGTAACAATAACTGTTGGTGAAGATGTGGAGAAAAGAGTATGCTCATATATTGCTGGTTGAACTGCAAATTGGTGCAACCACTCTGGAAAGCAGTATGGAGCTTTCTCAAAAATTAGGAATGGAACCATCATTTGGCCATTATCCCACTCCAATATATAACAAATTAGAATTTAAAAAATCAATAAGATTCTGTCAAATCAAATACAAAAAACATATCAAAAATTGTGTACCATGATCAAGTGGGATTCATCCCAGGGATGCAAGGTTGGTTCAACATATGGAAATCAATAAATGTAATTCATCACATCAATAGACTTAAAGATAAGAATCATTTGATTATCTCAATAGATGCAGAAAAAGCATTTGACAAAATACAGCACCACTTTAAGTTCAAAACACTAGAAAAACTAGAGATAACAGGAACATATGTCAACATCATAAAGGCTATCTATGCTAAGCCCCAGGCCAACATCATTCTAAATAAATAAAAATTAAAGGCATTCCCTCTAAAAATTGGAACAAGGCAGAGATGCCCTCTTTCACCACTTGTATTCAACATAGTTCTTGAAACACTGGCCAGAGCAATTAGACAAGGGAAAGAAGTCAAAGGGATATGTATAGGAAAAGAAGAAATTAAATTAGCGCTATTTGCTGAACATATGATTCTATACCTAGAAGACCCAAAAATTCCACCAGAAAACTTCTAGGACTAGTAAATGAATTCAGCAAAGTAGCAGGATATAAAATCAACACCCATAAATCAAAGGCATTTCTGTATATCCAGGGACAAGGCTTCTAAGAAGGAAATGAGGAAAATTTCCCCATTCACAAAACCTCAAAAAAAAAGATACTTGGGAATCAACTTAACAAAAGAGATGAAAGACCTATACAATGAAAACTAAAGAACCCTAAAGAGAAAAATCAAAGAAGACCTTAGAAGATGGAAAGATCTACCTTGCTCTTGGATAGGCAGAATTAATATTATAAAAATGACCATTCTACCAAAAGCACTATACAGATTTAATGCAATTCTGATCAAAATCCTAATGGCATTCCTCATAGAAATAGAAAAAGCAAACATGAAATTCATATGTAAAAATAAGAGACCCAGAATAGCTAAAGCAATCATTAGCAGGAAAGAGCAAAGCAGGTGGTATCGCTATATCAGACCTTAAGCTATACTACAGAGCAATAGTAACAAAAACAGCATGGTATTGGCACCAAAATAGACTGGTAGACCAATAGTACAAAATAGAGGACACAGAGACTAACCCAAAAAGTTATAATTATCTTATATTAGACAAAGGTGCCAAAAACATGCATTGGAGAAAAGATAGCATCTTCAACAAATGGTGCTGGGAAAACTGGAAATCCATATGCAACAAAATTAAATTAAACCCATATCTTTCACCATGCACAAAACTTAACTCAAAATGGATCAAGGATGTAGGAATTAAACCAGAGATTCTGTGTCTAATAGAAGAAAAAGTAGGCCCTAATCTTCAATATGTGGGATTAAGCCCCAACTTCCATAATAAGACTCCTATAGCACAAGAATTAAAACCAATAATCAATAAATGGGATGGATTCAAACTATAAATTTCTTCTCAGCAAAAAACAAAAACAAACAAACAAACAAACAAAACAATCTGTGGGGTGAACAGACAGCCTACATCCTGGGAGCAAATCTTTACCCCTCACGCATCAGATAGAGCACTAATCTCGAGGGTATATAAAGAACTCAAAAACTTAAGCACCAAAAAAAAAAAAAAAAAAAAAACGAATCAATAAATAGGCCAATGACCTGATCAGACACTTCTCAGAAGAGAATATACAATCAATCATAAAATATATGAAAACATGCTCAGCATCTCTAGAAATCAGAGAAATGCAAATCAAAACTACTCTAAGATATCATCTCACTCCAGTCAGAATGACAGCTATTATGAAGACAAACAACAATAAGTGTTAGAGAGGATGTGGAGGTAAAGGTACACTCATACATTGCTGGTGGGACTACAAATTTGTGCAGCCAATATGGAAAGCCTAATGTAGATTATTTGGAAATCTGGGAATGGAACCTCAATTTGACCCAGGCATCCCTCTCCTCGGACTATACCCAAAGGATTTAAAAACAGCACACTACAGGGACACAGCCATATCAATGTTTATAGCAGCACAATTCACAATAGCTAAACTGTGGGGCCAACTTGGATGCCCGTCAGTGGATGAATGGATAAAAAAATGTGGTATATGTATACAATGGAAGTTTACTCAGCAATAAAAGAGAATAAAATCATGACATTTGTAGGTAAATGGTGGCACTGGAGAAGATAATGCTAAGTGAAGTTAGCCAATCTCCCCAAAAACAAATGCCAAATGTTTTCTCTGATATAAGGAGGCTGTCTCATAGAGGGGTAGGTAATGAAATACTATCTATGGCAAGAAAATTTGAAATTTTCAGAATCAAATATGCAATAATATCTTCAAAATTTTTGACAAAAAATTTCTTGATATGAAACACTTAAAGTATAATTGAAAATATTGATTCATCGACTATTTGTACAATTAATTAGTGGCAATGAAAATAATTAAAACATGATTGTATCAAGAAAAGATAGTTGCAATGTATTTACCAATTTCTGGTTAGATAAATTCTAACATATCTTACATATAAAGCAAAACTAAAATTTAATAATATAATTCAAAGAATAGTACAAAAGAAAACAATCTCCAAATGAGGAGAATTGAACTACTAATAAATATTTGAAAGGATTATCAATTTCATTTTTAACCAGATATTTGTTATTCAAAAAATATACACATCTAAGAACAAGCATTTTTAAAAGTTGTAATAATAAGATCAAAGTATAGTAAGATAACTATTATAGTCTTTAAGAGGAAATGTAACTTAGTGCATTCATCTAGTCTATAATTGGAAAGAAAGTAACAAATGTGAAAAATCTATATACCATTACCCAATCTTGAATTCATAGCCTAGAGAAAAATCTCATCTATGTTCATAAGCTGACATCTGCAGAAAAAAATTTTTCTGATATTAAAAAGTTAGAAACAATAAAAATATCAAATAACAAAAGAATTCATTCAAAAACATAGTATATTTATGTAATGAAAATCCCCATTATTAAGATAGAACTGCAAATATCAAAATTGGTGCATTTTATATCTGAATAAAAATAATTCTCAACAGAATATATAAAATATATTTATTTTTTTGTATGCAAGTTTAAAAGACTGTTTTTGTAATTGTGCTTGTGTGCACATGTGTATGTGTGCCTGAGAAAAAGAGAGAGTGGGAATTATAAACCAGAGCACTGCAGTAGATTAGAATTTGAGGATGGCTATTACACTTAGTATGTGGGGAGGAGGAGGAATGCGCATGGAAGGAAGAATTTTAAGATATTCTGCTAAATTTTAATGTTAAGTTAGGCTAACCTAATGGGCATTCATTGTATTATTTTCTCATATATTTATTTAAATATAACTTATAATGTTGCATAGAGTAATATTATATACTATGATATACTATATTCTCTAACTTTCCATACTGATTAGTTCTCACCTAACTCTTTCCTAAGAAGGAAATTAGGTTCAAGATCACAAAGGGCTGTTACTTTGCAAATCAAAACAATGGGTTTTCACAATTTCCTTGGTAGTTTTATGCATAATTATTTCCTTCTTCATTGTATTAAAATGTATTTAAATACAAAAAATGTACTTCATGATAAAGTGTGTGAACACATTAATAATTTTTTCTTCTTTCTTTTTTCTACTGTAGTTTAAAAATAAGGATGATAGATTACTTATCGCTGACATATTTTCCCTTTTTCCTAAACATTAGGCTGTTTTTGCCCTTGTAACTCATATTTGAAATTTTTCTCAATGTCATCAAGTTTACTTATCTTTCATTCCTTAGTGTCAAGTCTGCTGACTCACAGTGGGATAGGGAGGGGGAACATGGATGAATAGATGAATTCTAGATAGGGAAGAGGGGTGGGAGCGAAAGGGAGGAGGCAGGGGATTAGCAAGGATGGTGGAATGTGATGGACATCATTATCCAAAGTACATTTATGAAGACATGAATTGGGTGTCAACCTACTTTATATAAAGAGATATGAAAAATTGTGGTCTATATGTGTAATGCATTCCACTGTCATGTATTTTTAAAAAATAAAATCAATAAAAAAGATAAAACTGGAATTATTTTAACCTGAAGATAAAATAATATACTTTGGAATGAGGAGTAAACCATAGAGGAAATGTTATTAGAAAGAAATGAAAATGGAGATTCAACATATTAAAATCTCTGGAACAGTATGAAGGCAGTTCTAAAGGAAAGTTTCTAGTCCTGAGTTCCTATATCAAAGAGAGTCATACCAAATAAATAATCTAAGGTTACACCTCATAGCTCTAGAAAATGCAGTGGAAGACAGGAAGTAAAAAAGATCAGAACTGAAATTGAGGGAAAAAAAATATAAGAATCAATTAAGTAGAGTTGGTTCTTTGAAAAGATAAACAAATTTGATAAATTCATAGTCAAAGTAACCAAAAGTAAGAGAGGAGACCCAAATCAATAAAGTTAGTGATGAAGAAGGAGATATTATCCCAGACACTTCTGAAATTCAGAGGATGAATAGAAACAATTTTGAAAACTTATACTACAATGAGCTAGAAAATCTTGTCAAATTCCTAGAAACACATGACCTACCAAAATTGTACAATGAGGATGTAGAATATTTCAACAGATTAATACCCTATAATGAAATTGAAGTAGAAATTAAAAACCTTCCAACAAAGAAAAGCTGAAGACCAAATGTATTTGAAGTTCTATGAGACATTTAAAGAGAAACTGAAACCAATTCCCTTCAAATAATTCCATGATAGAAAAGGAGAAACACTCCCTAATTTATTCTATGAAGCCAGTATCCTTGATACCAAACCAGACAAAGGCATATAAAAGAAAGAAAACTTCAGTCCAATATACCTGATGAACTTCCTAATAAAATATTGGCAAACCACATTCAAAATCACATCAAGGAGATAGTACATTATAATCAAGGGAGTTTCATTCAAGGCATACAAGTTTGGTTCAACATATGGATATCACTAAATGTAATATACTGCACAGAGTTAAGGACAAGAATCCCATGATTATCTCAACAAAGACACAAAGCATTTAACAAAGCCCAGGACCCATTTATGTTTAACACTAAAGCAACAAGTGATGAAAGAAACTTCAACATTGTAATGGCTGTCTTGACAAAGGTCAATCTCCTACAGAATGGAGGAAAACTGAAAACATTTCCTCTAAAATTGGGAACAAGGCAAGTATGTCCACTCTTACCACTCTTGTTCAACTCAATACCTGAAAATCTAGCCAGAGCAATCAGGTAGAGACGGAATAGAAAGGGATATGAAGAGGAAAAAAAAAAAGAAGTAAAATTTTCTCTGTTTGCTGATGATATGATTCTATAGTTAGAAGTCCCAAAAACTCTACCAGAAAACTTCTAAAGCTGACAAATTTAGCAATGTATCAGGAACAAAATTAGCATTCATAAGTAAATTGATCTACTATACTCCAATAATGAATCCATCCGCTGAGAAAGAAATCAGGAAAACTACAACACACACACACACACACAAATACACACACACATATCAACAAAAAAAACATTTGGTAATAAATTTAACAAAAGGAGTGAACGACCCCTACAATGCAAACTATAGTACACTGAAAAAAGAAAATTAAAAACAAAAATCAGAAGATGGAAAGATCTGCCTTGTCTTGGAAAAGCAGAATAGTTTTTATCAAAATGGCCATACTATCAAAAGCATTGTATAGATTCAAAACAACCTTCACCAAAGTACCAATTAAATTTATCACAGAACTAGAAAAAAAAGTTTTAATATTCATTTGGAAGAATAAGAAACACAGAAGAGCCAAAGCAATTCTGAGGAAGAAGAGCAATACTGGAAACATAACAATATTAGACATCAAATTATAATACTTAGATATAATATCAAAAACAGCATGGTACTGGCACCAACGCAAATATCAAGAAGACTGGGATAGAAGATACAGACAAATCCACATATATATATAGTTATCTGATACTGGACAGATTTGCCACAAACATGCATTAGAAAAAAGGTAGCATGATTATCAAATGGTGCTGGGAAAACTGGACAATCTATATTTGGAAAAATTAAACTGGATCCCTATCTTTCACCCTTAACAAATGTCACCTAAAACTAAGTTACAGACCTGTGAATCAGACCAGAAACTCTCCACCTGCTATAAGAAGATGTAGGCTCAACACTCTGACATATATTGGCACAGGCACTGACTTTCTCAACAAAACACCTAAAGTGCAAAAATGAAACAAACAAATAAAAACAATGAAAAGGATGGCATTGAATTAAAATAAGGTTCTGCACTGCAAAGGAAACAATTAAGAGTGTGAAGAGAGAGTCTACAGAATGGAAGAAGATCTTTGCCACTTAATCCTCAGACAGGGTATGAATATGTAGAATATGTGAAGAACTAAAAATCCTTAACACCACATATTAAGAAATGAGCAAAAGAATTAAACAGAAACTTATTAAAAGAAGAAATACAAATGGCCAATAAAAATATGAAAAAAATGTTCAACATCTCTAGCAATCAGTGAAATGCAAATCAAAACCGCATTGTGATTTTATCTCAATTTAGTCAGAATGGCAATTATCAAGAATACAAATAATAAAAAATTCTAGTGAGGATACATTGTTTATAGGAGTGCAAATTATTACAAACATTGTGGGAAGCAGTATGGAGATTCCACCAAAACCTAGGAATAAAACCAATATATGATCCAGCTATCCCACTCCTTGATATTTATCCAAAAGAACAAAAATCTGCAAATATAGTGATACAGTCACGTCAATGATTATTATAGCACAACCACAATGGCCAAATTGTGAAACCAGCCTAGGTGCCCATCAATAGCCGACCAATAGATGAATGAATAAATAAAATGCACATATACAGCCATAGAGAAGAATGTAATTATGTTGTTTGCTGGTAAATGAGTGGAACTAAAGACCATCACTGCTAAATGAAATAAGCCAGGTTCAGAAAGTCAAGTATCAATTTTCTTCCCCATATTCATAAGCTAGACCAAAATAAGGGGGAAAGGGATTGGAGGAATAACATGAAAATAAAAGAGAGATCAGTCAAGTAGAGGAAGGAGGTATGGGAAATGGGAGGAGGTGTGGAATGAAATTGATCAAACTATCCTGTGTATATATATGAATATACTACAGTGAATTTCACCTTAGTGTATATCTATATAGCACTAAAAATTAAAAAAAACACTAAAAATAAATACAAGAGAAACAAATGGAGGAGAAGGAAGATGGAGATAGAGAAAAGAGATAAAGAAGTTAGAGGGGACTGAATTGGAGCAAATTAAATTCCATGTTTGTAATTAGCTTAAAATGAATTCTAATAAGATATGCATTGATAATGCACTCATAAAAAATAAAAATAAAAAAAGAAATAGTATCACCACATTTCTTTACAGGGCTAACTTGAACATCTGTGTTAGTTTGCAACAGTGCTTATGCTTATGAGAACTGAACAGATATGGGTCCACATTTTAAAGCTTAGTCTGAGTATTTAGATGGTCTTGGTATTAGTCTTTTGTTGTCTCCTGTAGAGATCTACTTATGTGTAATGGGTGTCTATAATGAATGTGTTTCTATAATGAGTGCATTTGGTTTGATGACTTCAGTAAAACAATTGCTTTCCAGACTCATTTATTGAAGTTGCTTGCTTCCCTTCAATCCTGTCTTGAGTCTCACTGAGCATCTTCTACATGCCAGGCAGTGTGTGGCTGATTCTCATCCTTGGAGCACTAGCTGGTGTCATCTGAGATCTCTTGGGGCCTCTCTTCTTTGCGTGAATGGGGTGTTTGTCCCCTCCTTTCTTACCCTTCCCTTCATCCCTTTCTTCTTCCCTCCCTCCAATTTCCTTTCCAGTATTTCTTTGATTAGGAGACTGTGCAAAAATAATGTGTTGTTCTCTTTTGTTTCTTTTCAGACAAATCAAAATGTAATATTATTTTAGTTCCAGAATTTTCTCATGCACAACTAGTGGACTCTTCCACATAATCTCACTTTTTCAATAAACTTTAAGACTTCCTGGACTTATTTACAGACTTCTCTCCAAAACGTATTTGTAAGTAAAACCTGGCATCAACCCTTCTCTTCAAATGCACATCTTTCTCTTTTGGTTTTGGTTTTGACATATCTGCCCTTTTAAAGCTATTGCAAAGCTGATCTGGGGCAAAAAAAAATGTTTATGGAAGAGAGACACATATTATCTTAAATGCCATCTCCAGAGACAGTGAGCCAAGGGCAACACACAGCGCAGTTTGTCAGGAGACCCAAGTACTCCCAACTTGATCACAGAAGGCTAGGAAACTTCAATCAACCACTCAGCCTCTTTGGAATAGGAAAAGAAGAAATAATTTTTAAGGAAAAAATAATAGACGGAAAACATAACATGAAACTACATTGATATGGCATGTTTTAAAATAGAGATTGGTCAACACTGCCCTCTGTTTCTCATGTGCTGTTCAACGAAGCCATGGAGTTGTGTTCTGTCTGGATACCAAAAATTTAGTGAGAATATTAGTTAATAGGTTCCTGGTCCTGTTCTTCTCCACTAAATTGACATCTGTATATTCTGTGAAATCTCTTTCCTTGCATTTTGTGACCTATAGTGGGAAACCTTGTTATCTGCCCCACACTCTACCCCCAGAACAGAAAATAAAAAAAGAGCATAGATTGCAATTCAAATGTGATTTGTATATGAATTGCATAGAGCTAACATATGTCAACTTTAATTCATATGACCATTATTTTATTGTTTAGAATAATTAGAACTTTAGATGAATCTCCCTTCTTCTGAAAATTGAAGCAATAGCCTATTCTGACTACAGATGCCTATATTCTATATTCTACTTCATCTTTCTTTGCCTCTAATAAAGAATAACTCATTTCATTTTTAAAGGGTATTGTTTATTTTTGTTTTAGATTAAATTTAATACATGCATTATTTTTAGAATATAAAAAATATAATAAAATGCAAGAGAGAAAACTAAATTGAAAAAATAAATATAATACATTATTTTAAAAAGAGCTACTTAAAATGTGATAAAAATTAAAACGTTTGGACCAGGGCTGTAGGTCAGAGGTGCAACATGTTTGATTCTCAGCATTGCATATAAATATATAAAATAAAGGCCCATCAACCACTAAAAACTAAAAACCTATTTAAAAAATCTTGTCACATGAATCAAATTTTTATAATTTATATTATGCATAACATACACAACCTTCTGATCATGTACCATTATAGGTAAATACATAGATATAATGACAGAGAAATAACTTAAAATATATCAAGCATAGAATGTTTAAAAATGTTGAGTTAATTCTAAATCAGTTTTATAGAAGAGTAAAAATATTCCTTAAGTAATACCTGAAATTCAGATAAATTTGTCAAGTAATATTATATTCTAAAATATTTTCTTAAGAAAAATTGTAACAAAGATAATAATGGTGTGTTTTAACTTATTTTGTATTGAATTTTTTTAGTTTTTTTTTTTTTAATTTGAGACAGTTTGTAGCTAAGTTGCTGAGGGTCTCACTAAATTGCTGACACTGGCCTAAAAGTTGAAATCCTCCTGCCTCAGCCTCTGGAGACACTAGCATTACAGGTGTGCAAGTATGTTTTAATTTTTGAGTGGAATTAATTGATTTTTCTATGTATTAAGTATGAATAGAATAATGGTCTCACAATTATTTCCATGTTTTAATTCTTTATGTGGCAATAAGGAATTTGAGATTAAATTAAGGTACTAATCAGATGAATGATGGCAGCATGAGAAGAGCTTTTTCTGCTTTTAATGGCTTTAAAGAAGGGATTCCTCTGTCATTTTCAGAGTTACGTGTCATTTTCATTACGTTACATCAGGGATAGATACTATCAGCACAGTTTATGATTGATGTCAATATTAATCATCTGACTAGCCAGGTTATCCTGCTGAGATAGTGTTTGTCATACCTCTCCTCTATGAGGGCATCTTTTTCTGTTTCCATGCTCTGTTCTTTGGAAGAAAGATTCCATGCAAAAAGTAGATAAATAAATCATTTGTGATAATTCTACCTGGGAAAGTTGTCTATTCTTGGTGATTTTCTTATTTTTCAAGCATTTCTTTGTACATGTATGAACTCATTATTTTATTGTATTCTATGTAGGTTCAATCAAATACTACTTTATTTTGTTCAAATTTCTCTAGCTTTGACTACAGGAAACTCTTGGCTTCTGTGCTCCTTTGATGTACTCCATGATGGATCTATATGTGTGTATTTTAGGACTTCTTTACTCTCCGGAATTAGAGGATATTGTAGCCTCCCCTTGTATATTATACACCCCAGGCCTAGAATCAAGCCATTTTTCAAAGAGTTATGGTTCCTTTTATTGGATAATGCATTAAAAACTGAAACCTAGACACGGTGGTGCTCTTTGTTACTGGAGAGTCATTGATTTCTGACCAACTGAAGTGACAGAGTAAGAACACATATTTATGTTTACCAAATTGCAAATCAAATGTAGACAGACAACTGTAATCCAGTGCCCCAGAGGTCACTGTGGCTTCTCTGCCTCAATTATGCCCTCTCCTCTCACTCTGGGACTGAGAAATCAGGATTCCATTATCCCATCCTTTTGTTTGGTATTAAATTCAAGGTATGTGTTTAGTGTGTTTTTACTTAGTAACCCCCAACCCCTTGAAAAAAACTTTGTCATCTACAGTGCAATGCTTATGTACAGTCTCTTTTTAATTTCCAAAATTACCTAGGTGAATCACTTTCCCCCTCCTCTTTCAGTGAAGATATTTTATGTATTTTTCATGTAGTTTGAAGCTTATCATGGACTATCTGAGGCCAGCTTAAATCGTATCAATTGTGTATTTTTTTTTTCGTTTCATGATGACTACCTGGTATATACTTTCTCAAAATTTCAGATCAATATCATATTTACCACATGTCTCACTGGACATTTTCTGTATTATTTTTAACTTTGATACTACTAGAATTCAGATTTCTTTTTTTCAATCCAGGGAAATTTAATAAATTGTTAGTACGTAACATATGCCTCATATCATTTATCACAAATATTCATTGAACTTTAGTATTAACTGATAGTGCTTAAATATTTAGCATATTGTTTTTCAAGATTATTCTTTGTATAATTATATTAATTTATAAAGCTCACATCTTCACTTTTTTTTCCCAGAAACTCTTTTTTCATGATTGTATTATGATTGTCCAACCATATCGATAGTGGTTTACTTGTTTCTATGGTTTGGGTTTTATTCTATGGGTTTAATCCAATACTATTCAATGACTCTGGCTTCAAAATTAATGTATTAAACTTAATTCCTATACCACAACGCCAGGGGGCGGCCGTCATGGAGAAGTATTAAATCATAAGAGCTCTGCCTTCATGAATGGATTAATTCTGCTATCAAAAGGGCTTTCAGGAATGACTGCTATTTGAGGACATAGTGTTTTCCTCTCTGAAGGATGCAGTATTCAATGTACCATCTTGGAAGCATAGAGATGGAGTCCTAATTGTCAGAACCTTGAATTGGGATTTTGTTGCCTCCACAACTGGGAAAAAAAAAAAAAGATTCTGTTCTTTATAAATTATCCAATCTCAGGTATTCTGTTTGAACAGCACAAAAATGAACTCTGACAAACGCTCCCTGTGCAAAGATATTAACCTTTCAACATAATTACCTGCTAGAGATATCTGTCATTTTCATTAAGCCATGACTTAGCAAGGATTGAGCTGCAGTGATTTGAGTCTTTTCAATGCAGTGATATCTGTATAATGAGGTTCACATTTCCACATATGTGCTATGTAGTTCTTGCCAGCTTCAGAAAATGGGTAAACTTTTTTGTCTTTCACTATTCTAGACATCCATGACCATCTAACATAATGCCATCTCTCACTCACTGTTCAAACCCAAGAATGGCTACTCATTTATACTGTAGTTAAAATCATCGCTACATCATTAAATGCAGTTGAGGTGATGATCTTCCTGTCTCAGCCTCCTGAGCTGCTGGAATTAGAGATGTGTACCATTGTGTCCGGCCAGAACTACATTTATGGACAAAAATATTGTTACTATGTGAAGGAACTAACCATGACACTACTATAGATTCTCTACTTGAATTAAACACTAGTCCTTCAATGATTTTGCAACCTGCATAACATAGCTCTATCTTTTATAGAAAGATTTTTAGGAATGAGGAGTTACTAGAAACTGAAGTGGAACAAATTATATTCCATGCACGTATGATTATGTCAAAATGAACTCAATATCATGTATACTTATGGCACACTAATAAAAGTATAAATAATGATATAAATAAGTAAAGTGATAAAGTATAAAAAGAGATTATAACTTCAAAATCTGATTTAGTGCTTAAAACTTCATTAGGAACTAGAACATGAAAAAGTATTTCATTCCTGATTTTTAGATTAGTTGTGTAACACACAGATATTGGTCTGTGAGAACTTGATCCTTAAGACGCATGACTTCTCTCATTACTTTTTCCAAAAAACATTCCCATGACCACACAGCAATTTCTGAGATTTTTTTTTTTTTGAAGGATCTTTATGTGGCAAATTGGTCTCTATCATCCATTACTCTGCATACTTGTGTTAATTTTTCTTCCTTTGCCAGTTATGACATATTATCTCCATGGAAGCAATTTTAGTAATAGTATAAAAATCACACTCTTTTTTTAAAAAGTACACATTCACGGAGAATGTTAGTTCATAATTACTAAGCATTTAGCATTTGCCTGGTAACTCTACTGAGTATATTTTTTAACTACCCATTCTGTCTTCCTGACTACTCTATATTGCTTGCTGAGATTCTGTAATTTTTTTTAATTGCTTAAGTTTAGGGTAATGTCTATAATAAAATAGTAATAAAATTGGGAGAGTTAACCTATTAAACATTGCCAATCATTTAAACATTTCCCTGACCTTGTCTTGACAACAGATGTAGATAATAGGATAGAGAAGAGAGTATTAGTGCCTTAACCTAACCTGATTCATTCATGACCACTCTGCCCTCCAGTCTGTTAGAGCAAAGTCAGGGCGATGTTAATGTATGCCCTGCTTGGAAATGCCAGCCTGTGCCCTGCTCTCCACAGTCTGTTCCAGCTGTAGCCCAATTAAATTCAACAATTCACAGGTGTTCAGAGAACTGTTTTCTACATAAAACCCCAGTTTTCTTTAAGGCTCTTCACCCTTTTTAATGTTGTTCAAATTTGAAATATTCTTCCAACAAAACAAGGCACATTTGCAAATGAAGAAAGACACAAGAAATGATGATAAGGATGCTAATGAACATAAATATATTGTCAATAACAAAAGGAAAGATTCAGTCCCTGCTGCAAGCCCAAGACATTTATGCAAAGTGTAAAGGAAAGTAATATTGTCTAGATAGAAGAGGATAAAAGATAAGAGTGAGCTGCAAAATATACAAATATACAAAAAAATACAAAATGTGAGGAAGATAAAAAATATAAGAATTTATAGACTTTTCTTTTCAAACTTAAACACCTAAATTTTAATCTCACATCCATGGACACTGGCCAATTAATTAAATTAAGTAAGAGTGAACACTTTATGGCTATTTTCAACCTCAATCAAGATTGATTAAAAAAAGAAAAAAATAGCTAATGACTATCCTTTTATTTACAACTCAAACACTTGAACTCAAAAATATATGACACAAAAAAATAGGATACTTGTATACTCCATAAATGTGATCATTGACTACACATGAGTTCATGAAGTAGTTCTTAGTTAAAAAGTCTGAATTTGGAGACTCATTTCTGTATAAGAACTTAAGAAATGTAAATTTTGAAGGACTAAAGTAGGGTCAAACTTATTCATTTAGCAAGCATTTATCGAGGGTATACTATGTGCCAGGTACTTACTGTTTTTGAAGTTGTGGTATGGCAATCTACAAAGCAGACTACACCCTCTGCCTTAGCGAACCTTAAGATAGGCAATAATGATTAGACATTATCTACTATAGTAAAAAAAAAGGCTATGTGCTAATAGGGGGTTAAGAGAGGAAAATAAAAAGTTCCACAATGAGAATGAGCTGAATTCAAAAGGAGGGGAAAAAAAGGGAAAGATGGGAGGTAATAAAAAACAAATTGTGTTTACTTCTTTATCCAGAATTTCTTATGTTTGTTGAATAAATGTTGTCTGGAAGATTTGTGTTTACTGGAATAAGAGTGAAGAAACCACAAACTGTATTTGGGGATTATGTTGGAGATGTTAATGACCACACTTTTCTGTGCATTTGCTGTGTATCAGACACTGCTAAATCACTTTACTTGAATTATTTTATACAATATTCATAAAATCTCCATGAGATATTTAATACCAATCCATTGATTTTAAAGATCAGGATAACCTGAGTTAAAGAAGCAAAATTCACCCATTTCACACAGTGTCAAGGATGAGATTAAAGTTGTTTTCTTTAAAGCTAAGTCCATGCTATTAAATTTTGTCTAAAGTACACTCAAACATTGCTGGTAGGACTGTAAATTGGTGCAACTGCCATGACCAGTGCAGCCAAATTAGCAGGTTCTAGCAAGGAGCGATGGGAAATTAGAAAAACTAAAGAGTCACATGCAGATCTTAAAGATAAAGCTGAGATCAGGTGAAGTGCTGCTCTCTGATGAAGAAGCAGGTCTAAAGGATTATACCAGCAATCTTTATTATATATGTCTCAATCAGATTAAAGACTATGCAAGCATTATTGTTTGTATTAATGAAAGTTACAGAGCTACCAACAGTATGCAGCTATTTCCTCATACATTTTACAGTTGCAATGTGCAATGTCAGGAGCATTGTGTAGCTATCAAGAAAGTCCATTGTTTAAAGTTACTAATTCATGGGTAGGTTGGGGAGCAGCAGAACTGGTGAAACATTGTGGTTGTCTAGCAAGAAAGTTCTTTCATTCCCAGGAGCTGTGTGCCTCAAAGCCAGGTCAAAGCTGATAAGACTCTAGCAACAGAGTCTCCCCATGGAGAACATTGCCATAGCAACCAGGCTACCTGGACCTTTGCACAGAAACTTTCCCAGTCACCAAGCATGCCACAGCCATGAAGTCATCAGGGATCCCAATCTCAGACACTGGCCTCCCAATCACTGTCACCGCTCTCCACATGCAACCTCTATGGAAAGCAGTATGGAGATTCCTCATAAGACTTGGAATAAAACCACCCTTTGACCCAGCTATTCCACTCTTCAGTTTATACCCAAAGGACTTAAAATCAGCATACTACAGTGATGCAGCCACGTCAATGTTTACAGCAGCTTAATTCACAATAACTAAACTATGGAACCAACCTACAATGCCCTTCAACAGATAAAAGGATAAAGACAATGTGGTACATATACACAACAGAATATTACTCAGCCTTACAGAAGAATGAAATCATGGCATTTGCAGATAAATGGAAGGAGTTGGATAATACCATGCTAAGTCAAATAAGCCAATCCTCAAACACGAAATGCCAAATGTTCTCTCTGATACGAGGATGCTGATCCATAGTGGGGTGGGTAGGTGCGAAAGAATGAAGGAAATTTGGATTGTGCAGTGGGGAGTGAGGAGATTGGTGGGGCAATGAGCATGGGAAGGGTGGTGAAATAAATCAGACATTATTACCCTATATACATGTATGAGTCACACTACTGGTGTGACTCAGCACCATGTAACACACAGAGGAATGAAAAGTTATGCTCCATTTGTGTACAATGTGTCCAAATGCATTCTACTGTCATGTATAACTAATTAGTACAATTTTTTAAAGATAGAATTATTTAAAAAATCTCTCTTTTTCTAAAGATTATGTCTATATATACACATATATATGTATATATAAATGTATATGTTTTAATTTGGCACATATGACAGGCCAGGAATTTTCAAGTGGTACATTTATTAGTTCATTTTACCTCTTGAAATAATTCTGTGTATAATAAATTAAAAAATAAATTTAAAGAAATATTTTTTACAACTTTATGATAGGCTGAATATTGGCTTCCCAAAAATATATGTCCTAATCTCCAAAACCTATAAATCTTGTCTTCCATAACAAAAGGGACTTTTCAGGTGGATCAACTTAAGAATCTTAGAATTTGGAATTTATGCTCAATTATTTGCATGAACTTAACATAATCACAAAAGTCCTTATAAAATGGAGGCAGTAAGGTCAGGGACAGATGTGACTTTGTAAAGACAGAAGCAGAGAGGCCATGAGCCAAGGAAGGCTGACAAGTCTTTAGCAGTTGCAAAGTGGACGATCCTCCTCTAGACCTTCAGAGGAATCACAGCCTTTTCAATCCATTTTGGACTTCTGATCTTCATGACTATAACATTGTCCATCTGTGCTCTTTTAAATCACTAATTTTGTCGTAATCTGTTATAGCCATGAAAGAAAACAAATGTGGATTTGTTTTTGAAATGAGGTGCTACTTTAAAAAATATCTAAAAGGTAAGAGTGTCCCTGGAGTTGGATTCTGGGTGGAGGCTGGAAGAATTTTGACAAGGGTGATTGAAATGGCTTTGTATTACATCAACTGTTTGGAGAAATATGGGTGCTGATGACTGCTTGTGTGAGGGTGCTGAAAGCAAGAAGCACAATAGGGAAAACCCACTATGTCCTAGAGAATGCTTAAATCATCACAGAGATTGTTGATAGAAATAATGGACATTAAAGACTGCTTGTGAAGGCTCATTAAAAAAAGTGAAGATACGTTACTAGAAAATGGAGGTATAGGGATACTTGCTATATAGAGCTGTGTGCTACAGTTGTGTTGAAAATACATCCTTAAAGCAATAAACTTGGACATTTATATGAGGAATTTTCAAGAAATCTTGAAAAAAAATCCTGGTTTCTTAATCTGGTTTATACTAAAATGGGAGATAAAAAAAGAGATGAACTGAGGAAATACATAGTAAGTTTAAAAAACCAAGACTGGATGATTTGGGAAACTGTTCTTATTTTATCAATATTGTAAAAGATGTTAAAATTAGAGGATTTATTATTAGAAAATATTTCTCTTAATAGAAAGGTAAAGGTCAATTATAAATTATGTTGATCCCTTGAAAGGATCAAAAACTTATTTTATGGATTTACAGAGGACACTAAGGAAATTAGGCATGTGAATCATGGATTCTCTCAGTCTTGTACACTGAAGACAACAATACATGGGATTATCTGGGTAAGACCAGCCTGGTAACCTTTGTTTCTGGGCTAACTTTATATACAAGTTCTCAATCAACAATCCATGAATTTATAGGTATGTTTGAGATATTAACTTTTGTTTCTGTTTCATGCACTTTGGAAAAGGTAAGAAGAAACAATTCTATGATTGCATCTAAGAAAATTGTACATTATTTGGTGATATAAAAAGGAGCATATGAGAAAAATAGAGGGAATAAATAATCATTAAATTGTATGCTGTGTAGTTTAATATAACACTAGGAACTGGGTGACGATGGTATCGATACATGTGGAGGATTTGAGTCTTCCAGAAAGGAATTAATATTGAAACTGCACATTTACAGATAGATATTACTTTCATACTGAGTGTGTGGGGGACAGTGGGGGGGCAATCAACACAGAAAAAAAAAAGAAATTCATATTAAAGATATAGATTGGCTTAAATTGGAGAAAATACTTATTTTGGAGTTGGGGCATTATTTTAGATGGGAAAAATATGGTAAGGATACATTCAATGTGAAATTTAAGTACTTCTCTTTTATTTGAGGAGCTGTAGGGGATCATTGACAGGATCAACTTATTGGAGATTGAAGCAATCACAACTGCATTTGCTTTTAAGTTAAAAAAGCTTATCTTTTATACTTCACAATGCACCATGTTGAGTAGACAAACAAATTACTGGGCTTGCAAAAGTATAGAGAATGGAGTCTTTTTTATAATCACAAATACACTTGATTATTTTTATGTGATACATATTTAAATTTGAACACGTGTATTTGTACACACAGAACATTGACTATATCAGAATTCCAAGTCTAATTATAAAAGAGTGTAAAATGATGCAGAAAGCTCTTGTGCGATAAATCAATCATCAAGCCATAGTCTACCTACAGGTAGGGTGTATCACAATGCTCTTCTTAAACTTAATTAGTTTTGTTCCTATTCTTTTATGTTTTTGACCAAATTCATTATCAGATTGCTGTCTGAAAGATGTATCTTTGCCCAATTACTCCAATTAAAAAAAAAGTTAGATTCATAGGCATTTTGAAGTATATGAAACCCAACTTGTTAAGAGACACAACATGATCAATATCTTTGTTTCACATTTGAAATAAAAGCATTTTAATTGCTTTACAATGTAAAAAATTAAGCTGTTTTCAGATCTTTAAGGAGTCAGAATCTGAATAATCTTATTTTTTCTGATTTTCTGCTTTTTAGCCCACTTCTAAATAAAACAGAGAAGATCATGTCAAGCTTCAGCTACTGTCTTTATCTACTATGGATATTCTGCTCCTGAAACTTTGGTTTTGTTATTGTCATAGGTTTATTACCCTTAATATTCCTATCTTTCTCTTCTGATGATTTCACTGTGCTTGGAATATCCTCTCTTTCATGCTATTTTATACAACTGTGTCCCTGGAAGTAACTTTCTGAAACTGTCCTTGCTGCTTTCCAGGTGCTCCTTTAAACTGTATATGGCATATTGGCAAAACTTCTAAATATTCAGCTTTCTTAGACTTTTTGGTGCTAAAGTTCAGATATTTCTTAAATCTGCATACTTAGTTTTCAAGCAAAATGCTATGTAGACAATTGAAATGCATTAAAAGAAAACCAATTAAATTAAATCAGAAAAATAGTGACTATGACAGAGCAAATTTGCATGCCTATTTCTTCTTCATTGCAATTCTATAATTCTGGAATTTAAAAAAAGACAAATTAAGCTTTTAATGAATTAAAGAAAAGGAAATCTTCAGGTATTAAAAACAACATATTAAAGCCAGATAAGTGAATATATTGGTTATAATGACAGGTCTACCAGTCTCAAAAAGCTAGATATTTTTAATAAACTCAGAAAACTTGGTCATATATCCCAGTTGGATATATTAAACATCTGAATAAAGACATCAGTTTTAGTTCCCAAGGTAAAAGGAAAGTAGAATTTGAATGGTTGTTATACCTCTATCTCTGAAAGTATTCTCCCCATTAAACAGAAATTTAAAACAAACACAAAAAATTGCCCTCCTTCTCACTTCCTAAGAAATTTTAAGTCCTACTCAAGTAGGAATGTTATCTTACTTGAGACAGTTATGAAAGATTTTCTTCATATGAGAAATCGAAACTATAGATACAAATTTGTTTGTGATCAAGATAGAATAAAAAGAATTAAATTTACTTCCTGCCCCTGAAAATTTAAACAAAGGAGGAGGAGGGGGGCATTCAGGGAGGAAAAGGAAACAAAGAGGCAAATATATGAATAGTGAATTTTAGATACTGAACATCAGGCAGCAAATGACAGTGAACATTTCCTTCAATAAGGAAAGGAAACAAATGAGGTGCACCATCTGACTGCTCTAGCTTACTAACTAGAGAATTTCTGAACTGCAGTTCAAGGCGTGGTGGAAAACCAGTTGGAGCATGGCAGTCTCCCTAAATTGAAAAGACGGAAGTCCAGCTCTCAATAGATCAAAGTGATGCAAACTCATAAGGCACAATATTAAATAAGGAACAGAAGAGAATGAAAGGCTTGGAGAGTTCCAGAAGTTTCACCTTTTTGTTGAAGATGAATATTTTTAAGTAAACATATATTGTATAATTTCCCAAGACCTTGGAAATACCTGCCCAAATGAAGATAAAACAATGACCAGGAATCACATAACCCTAGGGTTATTACCTATTCCCACCAGCAATAGGAGAAGGTTTTCTAATTCACTGTGCACTAAATGGAGTACATAATTATAAGGGAATTGCCTAAGTGGTAGGAAAAATGTAGTCCTAGATTAAAGTAGACCTGATTCTGCATAATACAACTTAAAAAGAAAATCTTTGAAAATAAAAAGTTGTTTACAAGTTAATTTCCATCCAAGAAAATTTTATATTCTAGGAATATAAGATTATTTAGGAACCAATTAAAAATAATTTACAATATCTAGCACCCAGTTAAATATTATCAAGCATAGAAAGAGCCAGGAAATCTTGATTCATGATGAGGAAAACAATCAATACGAAAACCAAAACCAAAATAACACACAAAAATGACAAACTTCAGAATTAATATACAAATTAATGGAAAGTCATTGAACAATTATGTTTCAAATCTATATTTTAAGTAAATAGCAATAAAGTAAGCATGTTAAGTAAGACATAGAAGAAATTTAAAGTTGAAACTAAAATTCTAGCTATAAAAGCTCAATGTAAGATATAAAAAAACACACTGGATGTTTTGAATGGTGGATTAGACATTGGAGAAAATTATTGAACATAAAAACTTGGAAGTAGAATTATCCAAACCAAAGCATATTTGAAAAGTAGGCATTGCAATATGAAGGGAGTATGAGTCAAATGTGCAACAACTCAGGAGGCCTAATATATGGGCAGTAGGATGAAATGACTCAAATTAAATATTTTGAGTAAAATAGATTTAAAAATTGATTAAACTATGAAAACTATTAATTCCCAGGTCCAAGAAATTAAAAGAACCCTGAACATGTTATTAATGAAAAAAATAACTAAAAAATAACACATTGTTTAAAACTTGAGAAAAAAATGTATATAATTTAGAATCATAAGGTAACTCAGTACCTATGATCTTTCATAGTGAAAGTATCATTTAAAAGCAAATGAAGAATTTCCAGACATAGAAAGGCTGAAAGAATTTGTCACCAGCATATCTGTATTTGGAAAATGTTTACAAAGTTTCTTTCAAAGAATAAAACTATCAAATGGAAGATTAAATCTAATGAAAGAAATTAAGAGCACAAAAATGCTAAATAGGTGGGTAAACAAAATCATTATTTTCATCTTGATTTAGAAATATCTTTGAAGATTTTGTTAAGTCAAAATCAGTAACAATGAAATCTGAAATTCATTGAAGTTTATGACAGTAAGGCCAAGAAAGTACAATTGCACTCATGTGAGATAATTATGTTTCGCATTAAGTTATATATTTTTAGTTGAAATTTAACTATGATAAGACATAGGTGTATACCATAAACCCCAAATCAATCATTTAAAAAATTATAGTTCATAATTTAACTCAGGGGGTAAATATAATTATTAAAATATGTACAACTATCTAAAAGATGGTAGAAAATAAGAAATAAATAGAAAAGATTATAATATGATATATTTAAAAACAACTATATCTGTTGAGAGCCACAGCCGAAGGGGCACCAGCAAACTTCCAGTTGCCAGCAAACTTCCAGCTGCCAGCTGATTGGCTCCTCTGTGGTGATGCTCATTGGGCTGTTTCCCCACCCTGACAGACCACGGAGCTGCTATACCTTGTTCTTGTTCTCCTAATCTTTTTCCTTTCCTAAAACCTTGTCTAGCCATAATAGTGGGCAGATTTAGATTGATGATATTTGTTAATGTTAGTCCTAACTGATCTAGGACATCTCATCCCCATAAATTTACGGGAAGATGATCCAATACATATGGCTGTACAGTTCCTTCACATCCTTCAGGATCCTTCCAATCTAATGCCATTGCACTTCTATGGGGATTAGTCGCCAATCCTAGGTCTCGAAGCGTTTGAGTGGCTTGCAATGGACAATGTTTTGGCCATTCTTGAGGAGAGATAATGCTAAGGTCTGCACCTGTATCCAGTAGTCCATTAAATTCATGTCCTTGAATATTTAGTTTTAGCATGGGGCAAGAGTCTAAATTTAAAGAAAGCATAGCCCAATCTACACCTGTGGAGCCTAATCCTCTGGAACCTCTTTCTACAGTACGACTGGAAAATTTATCAGGTAGGCTGGGTATTATTAGTAAATGTGCTATTCTATCTCCTGGTGAAATTACTGATATACCCTTTGGAGAACTGGATATAATTATTATTTCACCTTTATAATCGGGATCAATTACCCCAGGACTTATCATAAGTCCTTTTAGAGTAGAAGAACTGCATCCCAATAATAAGCCTATTGTTCCTTTGGGAAGAGGTCCTTTTACCCCTGTGCGAATGATTTGAACTCCCATCTCTGGAGTTAGTACTGTTCTGGCGGAGGCACAGATATCCAATCCTGCGCTTCCTCTGGTTTGTCTAGTGAGGGATCTAATGGACAATGTGTCCTGGGCACTACCCTGATGGGATTGCTGGGTTCCTCCAGTGCCCTGTATATTTGTGGTCGTGGGCCCCGGAGCATTGGGCCCCCCTGTCCATTTTTTGGCAATGGAGCCCGATGCCTTTCCCCATGATATCGTGGATAGACACCTGGTCCTTGATCGTTTTTGATAATGGAGTACCCTCTATGGTGGTTTGAGAATGGCATTCATTAGCCCAATGTCTCCCTCTACGGCATTGTGTGCAAATACCCGGTATTCTACTCTTTGATACCTAGTTTTTTTAAACCCTCCTCCTATGGGGCAATTCCTTTTAAAATGTCCTGTTTGTTCACAATTGTAGCATGTTTTTGGCCTGGCATCTAAAACCTGTTGTACTGTAGCTGCCAAGACTTGCCCTTATTCATTAATGTCTCTACATAATTTAATATATGTGTTTAAATCTTCATGTTTCCATGGTCTAATGACTTCTCTGCACCAATGATTCGCTTGCTCAAAAGCCAGATAATGCCCCTGGTTATACTTCTACCTTTTTTAAACAATTTTGCTCATCATTTGGCATTACTCATATAACAGGAATCCCATACAATCCACAGGGACAAGGCATAGTTGAAAGAGCTCATCAAACTATTAAAATGTACTTATTAAAGCAAAAAGAGGGAATTGGGAAGGGGTATATATTCCCCAAAGATAAACTTAAAATAACGCTTTTTACTCTAAACTTTTTAAATTTGGATTCATCAGGGCTTAGTGCTGTGGAAAGGCATATGTGTCCAAAAAATGTACATTAAGCCCAAGGTACTTTGGAAGGATATTCTAACAGGACAATGGAAAGGTCCTGACCCAGTAATTGTCTGGAGTCGGGGGTCTGTTTGTGTGTTTCCACAGGGAGAACAGCAGCCGATTTGGATTCCAGAGAGATTAACTAAAGCGATTTATACAGACCAAAAAAGAAGATAATTTGGCTCAAATCCATAACAGCTGATATCCAGAACTTCAGTTTGGCTATCCTTACATCTGTGACAGAACCAGGATGCTTTTTTCAATATCTATTTTATTATTGCCCTTTCCCACATCATGAAGTTCTATTTTGTTTTTGAGCTCATACAGACCTAGGTTAATGTTTTGCTGATCAGTTCTATTTTTTTGACTATAGAGTTTTTAAACATTGCAATGGAGATTTCACCTGTAAAAAGTTATAAGGCCTTTATTATTATGTTATGTGCACACTTGAGTTTTGTGTTGTATATTTGTATGTACGTATGTCCATATATCATATATGATGAGCGCTCATGAAAAAATGGATCCAAATTTTTTTTTATTCACGTGATTTAAGTGGTTTAATTTAAATTGGGTAAACAGCTGTTGAGGATTGTTTTAATATGTGAACAAAAAAAGAGGTTAACAGATCTGTTTGTTTACTTTCACCTTTCCTTTTCATTATATTTAATAATTCTGTTCAAGATAATGTAAATTGTTCAGAAAATTGTTTTCTTTTAGTGCCTTCTGGAATGTTACATAATTTTTTCTTTAGCCATTATTGCCAGAATTCCTATCTTCATCCCAGTGCCAGTGAAGACAAAGATAAAACCAATCTACAGCTTCTGCAATAGCTATCACTGAACTGCTTGCAGAATATGCCTGGACTATGTATCACTTGTATGTATTGTGAACTCACTTGTATGCATTGTGAACTATCTGTTGGTGCAGCGACTTGTGGTAGTGTTGGGGTATTTTTGCTGATGGTGTCATCGGTGGTACAATTTTTCCAAAAGGAGCCGTCAATTGACTTGGTGTATCTTCCTCCCTTCTGCTTGTCATGCTCATTCAGCTAAAATTTGGGGGCCAACAGAGGTGAGGCAAAGAACCTCACCCCCCTGCTGGTACAAAGACCTATCCACAGGTGTGGCTGTATGCTGGAATGGTAGTCAATGACGGGTAAGATCCAATTGCATGGTACCAACCTAAGACAGGAGGCTGATGTCTTGAGGTCAGCTCATTCGATGATGGGTAAGGACCAGATGCAGTATTGGACAACCTAAGGCAGACAGGGTCCCTAAGCCACATGCTTGTTGTTTAAACAGAGAGGGGGAGATGTTGAGAGCCACAGCTGAAGGGGCCCCAGCAAACTTCCGGCTGCCAGCTGATTGGCTCCTCTGCGGTGATGCTCATTGGGCTGTTTCCCTGCCCTTTCAGACCATGGAGCTGCTCATTGGGGGACTTTTTTTGGCTCCTCCCACACGACCCAGTCAATCGGCCTCAAGAGCAGGAGGAGTGGGGGGGTTGAGAGGCTTGTGGGAAGCCGGTGGTGGCAGTTGGGCTCTGAGGGAATTCCTGAAGAGCTCCTATGGTGTGGCATGTGTGTTCTAAAAATAAAGTTTGTTTCTGCTTGATAAGTGGCTCGTGAATTGTGCCCAGCCAGACTGCTGCATTTATCAATAACTACCATCAAATATTCACATGAAAAATTAGAAATAAAGAAAATGTAAGGTACTAAAAGTTACTTTCCTCAATAAATCCACTTTAAATATGATGTAACAATTTGGCTGAAATAAAAGGACTGGAAAAGATATAGCATACTACTAATAATACAAAAGCAGATGGAATACTTAAACATCACAGAAATGGAGTTTCACAGTGAAGCATATTATCAGGATTTAAGAGGAATATTTTGTTGATAATTTTATCAATTCATCAAGAATTAAATGTTTATGTAATAACACTGTAAAGATATGGTAGCAAAAATCTATTAAAGAAAAAAATGAAGTGAAGAAATATATAAATCCACTTTTATTCAGGTTTTTTTTATATTACACACCCAGTAACTGATAGAAGTAGATAAAATTTCATTAAGGGCATTGGAAATTTGGAAAAATACATAACAATCATAAAAAATCCTTGATAAATTTAAAGAAATACATTTTACACTGGATATTATTTGATCACAATGTAATTAAATGAGAATTTGATAACATCCCCAAATATTTGGAAACTAAATATACACTTCTAAATAACAAGTAGGAAAAAAAAATCAAAAGAGAAATTTGGAAGAACTAAAAACAATACAAATAAAACCAAACATAACAAAGTTTGTGGGAGTCAAGGGAAATATTGCTTTTAGAGAAAATTTTGACCATAAAAACTTATGTTAAAATACATATAAAAATTGCAATGATTGAAATTTCTATGTTGAATGATTTTGGAGAAAATTAAACTAGAATGGGCAGAAGAATTAAATAAGATTATGAATTAATGAAATAAAAAACAAAATAATAAAGTAATACAGTCAAGGCTGGTTATTTCAGAATATCAGTAAGATTTTAAACAAATTTATATGAAAGATACAGAGGGTGGAAAGAGAGAGAGAGAGAGAGAGAGAGAGAGAACGAACAAACCCAAAACCAAAATTACCAATATCTGGAGTGAGAGAGATAATAAAGGATGTTGGGAGTAATTTTAGAATTATTCATTAAAATAATAAATGTGACAATTTAATTTTAAAATACCTGAAATAAAAAGCTAACAAAGTCACTCAATAAAAAATAAATAATCCAAATACCTTACATGTATAACATTTAAAAAATATTTTGAAATGCCTTTTGTAAAACAAAAACTCCAGACCCACATGGTTTTACTGTGTTTTTCAAACAATTAAAGAAAAATACTATTATACTAAGAACTTCAATACCAATATACTAAAATACAAACATAAAAACATTTATTTTAAAATTGTGTTTTGAGGATACACAAAAACCTTAAATAATATGAAGAATGAGTATGGAAGGCTCAGATATCAAATAGGTAACTAATGTACTTAAGTATTATTTCACAATCCACATTTTCATTATTACAGACAAAATTCATTTATCTGTGTTAATAAATCTTATTTTCTTTGCTAGGAACCTCCTTAAGACATCATTGCAAATAAGAAGGGAGAACATAGTTATTAATGATTCAATCAAATGTCATCCAATTATTATTTCCATGAATGAAGTATATCATTCAAATTGCTCCAATGTCATCATAGTTGAATATTTTTAATGGATCCCTTTCCTGCAAGATAGAAAACATCCTGAATACAGCATGAGCTGGTAGACATTACTAAGATGGCAGCCATATTGGACAGTAAGTTTTTGGCTTTGAAATCAAGAAAGAAACCAAATAGTGATTATTGGGTTTTTTATTCATTTCCAAAACATTAAATGGATTTATTTATTCAGATCTTTACTTTCTTGTGGAATCTATAGGCACAGAATAACTTGCTGCTATTAGTAGACCTTTCTATTTTAGTAGACTAAATAGTGTCATCTAGTTTATTCAAACTTTATCACCTTCAGCCTTTCAGGACTTGAATCCTGGTAGTGTATAATCTGGTGTCTTTGAATAAAAATATTTACTTACCAAGCTTCTATTATCTCACCAGTAAAATAGGATGTAAATGCCTTGCTTATCCTATAAGTTGTAAGGATTAAAAAATAAGTATATATAGAATTTCTAGCCTATCTAAGCATTTATAAGTATTAGTTGTGATTATTATCATCAATAGTGAGGTGCATTTTTACCCTGGTTCAATTTTGAGTTTATGCTCCTTTCTGGCTAATAACTAGTCTCCTAGTCTCATCCAGTCAAATTAATAATATCAAGAAATTAGCATCAAAAACCAGCATTCCTAATCAAATCTTGGAAATGATTATTTTCAAAAGTAAATATACTTGAAACTTTGAAAGAAAATTCAAGTGTATGCTTCATATTGCATATTAATTGCTAAAATCACATACGTTTTCTCAAAGATATCTGTAGTTTTTAGCTGATTACTATCAAAATAAAAAAAATGTTATGAGTTTAGTAAATGTGAATCAGGTGAAAATAAAATGAAATCCTTGCTCAAGAGATTTACAAATGTATTTGATTCAAAAGCAACAGTCATTAAAGCCTTTTCTAATTAAGAAAATCTATCTAGGTCAACAAGTATATTTGTATATATAATTTAACGTATCTTTATTTGGGGATTATGTAATATGCACAATATAGTTTTTAATTATAGAAAAATTCCTTTGGGGGGATTATCAAAGCCTTTCTGTATGCTTTCTACACAGTTGGGTATACATATGTAATTTGTATTAAATACCAAGTAATTGTAAACGTCTGTGTTGTTTGGACTGAATTTCTTTTGTTAAACAGGTGTTTAAATTACACTAGGCAATTTATTAAAAAGAAAAAAAAACAACAACCATGGTGGAGTAAGTAGTACTGGATTTTTTTCCTCCAAATATAATCAGCTAAAAACTAAATATCTGAAAGAATTGCATTTACATAGTGTTGAATAGACAGCACAGCTGTTATCCCTAAAAGGAGACAGATTAGGTGCTCAGTCATCACCTTGTTTCTGACTTGGCATTGCTTTTGAAACCACAGAGAAGCAAGTGTGGATGTCTTGCTGAGTTGAGATAGATAATAGGGTTCTGGAAGGTTGATGTATATAAGTTTCACATGGTAGATTATCAGGGCTCCAGAAGTATGCTTAGGGCTCCCCTAGAGTCTTTAGTTCAATATGAATTTATGTATAATTGGGCCAACTCCATAGAGCCAGATAATTACTAGAGGAAGAACAACTACCAGAGGCCTGTAAACCATCCCATCTGCAGGGCATACCAATTTACATTTCCACTAATAGGATATAACAATTGTGCTCCTTCATATCTTTGACATTTGCTATTTTGACAATTTTTTAAATGATGTTTGTCTGTTGGACATGATATTGACAAACTTTATCAGCCAGAGAGGAGTGATTATGCAAAATATCTGTGGTATAAACAGTGTCTCCAAAAGAGCTATGTCTTAGCCAACAGAATGTGAAGAAAAAATGCTTCAAAATGTACCATAAATTTATTAAAGTCTTAAATATTATGAGCATATGTGGAAAGAAATAAAAATCATAGAAACTCTAATGGAGCATCAAGATCTAAAAATAATAAAAAAAGTAAAGTTAAGTAACTTCACACAGCACTTATCAGCAGACTTGACACTAAGGAATGAAAGATAAGTAAACTTGATGACATTGAGAAAAATTTCAAATATGAGTTACAAGGGCAAAAACAGCCTAATGTTTAGGAAAAAGGGAAAATATGTCAGCGATAAGTAATCTATCATCCTTATTTTTAAACTACAGTAGAAAAAAGAAAGAAGAAAAAATTATTAATGTGTTCACACACTTTATCATGAAGTACATTTTTTGTATTTAAATACATTTTAATACAATGAAGAAGGAAATAATTATGCATAAAACTACCAAGGAAATTGTGAAAACCCATTGTTTTGATTTGCAAAGTAACAGCCCTTTGTGATCTTGAACCTAATTTCCTTCTTAGGAAAGAGTTAGGTGAGAACTAATCAGTATGGAAAGTTAGAGAATATAGTATATCATAGTATATAATATTACTCTATGCAACATTATAAGTTATATTTAAATAAATATATGAGAAAATAATACAATGAATGCCCATTAGGTTAGCCTAACTTAACATTAAAATTTAGCAGAATATCTTAAAATTCTTCCTTCCATGCGCATTCCTCCTCCTCCCCACATACTAAGTGTAATAGCCATCCTCAAATTCTAATCTACTGCAGTGCTCTGGTTTATAATTCCCACTCTCTCTTTTTCTCAGGCACACATACACATGTGCACACAAGCACAATTACAAAAACAGTCTTTTAAACTTGCATACAAAAAAATAAATATATTTTATATATTCTGTTGAGAATTATTTTTATTCAGATATAAAATGCACCAATTTTGATATTTGCAGTTCTATCTTAATAATGGGATTTTCATTACATAAATATACTATGTTTTTGAATGAATTCTTTTGTTATTTGATATTTTTATTGTTTCTAACTTTTTAATATCAGAAAAATTTTTTTCTGCAGATGTCAGCTTATGAACATAGATGAGATTTTTCTCTAGGCTATGAATTCAAGATTGGGTAATGGTATATAGATTTTTCACATTTGTTACTTTCTTTCCAATTATAGACTAGATGAATGCACTAAGTTACATTTCCTCTTAAAGACTATAATAGTTATCTTACTATACTTTGATCTTATTATTACAACTTTTAAAAATGCTTGTTCTTAGATGTGTATATTTTTTGAATAACAAATATCTGGTTAAAAATGAAATTGATAATCCTTTCAAATATTTATTAGTAGTTCAATTCTCCTCATTTGGAGATTGTTTTCTTTTGTACTATTCTTTGAATTATATTATTAAATTTTAGTTTTGCTGTATATGTAAGATATGTTAGAATTTATCTAAACAGAAATTGGTAAATACATTGCAACTATCTTTTCTTGATACAATCATGTTTTAATTATTTTCATTGCCACTAATTAATTGTACAAATAGTTGTTGAATCAATATTTTCAATTATACTTTAAGTGTTTCATATCAAGAAATTTTTTGTCAAAAATTTTGAAGATATTATTGCATATTTGATTCTGAAAATTTCAAATTTTCTTGCCATAGATAGTATTTCATTACCTACCACTGAATTATTTTATGCAGCATGGAATAAGAATCCAATTACATTTTATTATTGTCCCAATAGTACTTCTTAAATACTTTATGCATCCTACATTAGTCTAGAATTTCAGATACATAAATATGTGAGTTTATTTCTACTACTTTACTCATTTTTTCATCTGAGCATCATGTTGCTTTTGTGGGCCACTCCAAGGTAATGTTTTTCTGGGGTAATCTATGACTACACAAAGAAAGTTAAGTACAAATCATAAATCCATTTGAGAAGAGACAGTGCTACTTAATTCTCAAAAGATACCTTTGAGACCAATGGGGTCCACAGTCTGTGAGGTCTCTTTCCCCAGGCAAAGTGGTGTCATTTCCATGAGATGAGGTCCAGTTTTAGGTGAATATCTTTATATATATATATATATATATATATATATATATATATATATATATATATATATATATATATATATTTCAAAACATTACAAAGCTCTTGACATATCATATTTCATACATTAGATTCAAGTGGGTTATGAACTCCCATTTTTACCCCAAATACAGATTGCAGAATCACATCGGTTACACATCCACATTTTTACATAATGCCATATTAGTAACTGTTGTATTCTGCTACATTTCCTATCCTCTACTATCCCCCCTCCCCTCCCCTCCCATCTTCTCTGTCTACCCCATCTGCTGTAATTCATTTCTCTCCTTGTTTTTTTTTCCCATTCCCCTCACAACCTCTTATATGTAATTTTGTGTAACAATGAGGGTCTCCTTCCATTTCCATGCAATTTCCCTTTTCTTTCCCTTTCCCTCCCACCTCATGTCTCTGTTTAATGTTAATCTTTTCCTCCTGCTCTTCCTGCCTGCTCTGTTCTTAGTTGCTCTCATTATATCAAAGAAGACATTTGGCATTTGTTTTTTAGGGATTGGCTAGCTTCGCTTAGCATAATCTGTTCTGGTGCCATCCATTTATTCTTTTCATTGCAAGGGATACCCTGTCTCCTGCTGCCTGAATAACCCCTGAAACATTCTTTTAGTTTATCAGTATTCATGTTGGCTCCAGAGCAGCTTCAGAACTATGCTGGCTTAACCCTCTGGCTTCTAGCTCCCACCTACCTCTGGGGGTTCTATTACTTAATACCTTTTCAACAAAAAACAAGCCAAATTAACAAACCATAATCAACCAATAAAATTCTAGATATTTTCCAGAATATATTTAATGTTAATGTGTATTATATGATGTTTTTTTTCCATAACATCTTTTATACTAAGATACTGGAATCAAAAGTCCAGAAATATTTCCGATAATTTAGATATAATGAATAGCAGAAAAGGGAGCAGTCACTGTGCAGCATTTTCCCCTTACAATGTGTTATTAATTTTTATAATGAAATATAAATCCCTTCAGATAAGAATTGCTCTCAGTTCTATACTCTCCCCGTTTTATTTTACACATTGTCTGCCTCTCTAATTTATGTTATCTGTCTAGTGCCTAAAGGCATTAAAGTTTGCAATACCTGATTTAAGAATTTAATTCTGTCTTTTATATATTTATCCCTCTCTTAATTTAAAGAGCTTTCTACTTGATAGTGGTAATAGAAAAATTAGAGTAGCATAGGCTTCTTTCCCTTTTGACTTAAAACAACTGTGCCTGCTTCAAGCAGTTGACCTTCCTTGCTGTTCATCCTCCCACCAAAAACATTGACTGAAGAACCACTGTTCTAATGTTTAATAGCCCTTTAAGCCACATCTCATTCTGAACATATGTTGTACCAACAATATTCTTCTATTGTTTTGCAAGTTTCTTTTAATTTTCTTTCTTGATTATACATTGGCTTCTTTCTTGCAGTCCACCATTGTTCAAAAATATTAAATGGAACATTTCAGAAATCAAAAATTCATCAGTTTTAAATTATGTTCTGAGTAGCATGATGAAATCTTTAACTGTCCCATCCCAACACGCCCAGGACATAAAGCATACCATTACCCGATGTGTCTGTGTTGGATGCACTACCAGTCTGTTAGCCAATTAATAGTCATCTGGATGATCAGATTCACTGTCTGGATGGTATGTTCAAATAATCTCTATTTTAGTTAATTATAGTTCTAATGCAAAACTAGTGATGCTGGAAATTGAGGCATCCCAAGTAGCGTATATACTTTAGGCAAGCCATAAAGTGTATCCTTGGAGTAAAAAGATAAAACCTCTCTAGGAAAAGAATCATATTTTGTGGTTACAAAGCCTATGGCATTCTCAACTTTATCTAATCACATTTTTGAGGAGAGCAGGCTGTGCTTTGCTCTCTCTGAGTTACTCCATCATGTATAGATCAGTAGTTGTCAGGCTGTGCCTAACCCTGAATTTCTCTATTTTGTACTATTTTGTAAAGCAGTAGTTTGCTATGAGCTATTTTATTTTGAGTTCAAGTGCCAAGGTAGAATGACTCTGCACCTTGCTTGTACAAGTAAACAATCACCATCTGCTCAGCACCACCATAAGGCACAGATTGATAAACTAATATATACATGCCAACTTACTGAACTAAATCAAGGAGTACATGGACATGTGGACATTCCAAATCATATAAGGAACACCAGACACAGGAGCTTATCAACATCAAAAGATGCAAACCCCTCAACTAAAATCCATTTAAAAACAGAGTCCTGATGCCCCCACAGAGACTGGACATGGTGGCATACTGATCCCATCACCTGGTCACTCACCATGAACCTTGCCAAGAAAATTCACCCAGTGACAAACCTCTAATCTGCTGTCCTTGGGTTTCAGCACCATGCAAATGCAATTTCTCCTCTCTGATGACCATATAACGGCCCACTCCAAGATGAAATTGAAACTCCCATCATTCAGACCTTGGCCTACAATAAGTTCTTGCACTTTGCAGCTCTGAACTCTGAACAAGTTCTTGTCTAGTTCTAATGTTATCTGACCACCTACAGTGACACTTCACATTGTATCTGATTTTTGTCTTGGCTCTCAGTTCTTTGTCTTGAACCCTTTCTTAGCCTTTGTGTAGCATATATACATACTTTTAATATTTTGGCACATATATGTATTCATACATATAATTACATATTAATTTACATATGCAGTTATTATAATATATGTAATATATTAATTACTATAATATACATACTATACACTAGTGTACATGTTGATATAGTATTTTAATTATTAATTAATAATCATAGCCTACATATATGCTACAATTTAGTGATATATACAATATATATCATTCAATTTATATATTTTATATATATAATTCAATAGATAGCACTCAAGTTACACTTCACACTTTACACAATGATATATGTAATCATTGTGGAATGTGTGCTGTGATATGAGTGTTATAGATATTAGTAATTAAGATTGGAATAAAAAAATCTGTGATTGCGTGGCTATGCTTATCAGGTGTCCCATGAGTGCTTGTTGAATTGCAATAACTGAAAGTGGGTTACCCTGTGAATTTATTGCTTTTCAATAAATTCTGACATTGTGGAAAGATACAATATGTTTGGCCTTTGTTAAAGGCAAATCCCCCTGATGACAAACAGGTATTAGGTCATGTCACATTATTTCAAGAAAAAGGGGAGTACAGTACAACAGCGTACTATGAGACAGATTACACTCACATGACTTTTAGTATAACATATTGTTATGCTTGTTCTATTTTATCAATGATTGCCAATTTCTTACATGTCAAGCTTATAAATTAAAGTTTACCAAAGGTACTACCTAAGATTAGGGGCATCTAATGAGAGTCTGAATGTATCTTTTATGGAAAAAAGGACTACTGTATGTATCTCTCCTAATCTCTTACAAATTAAAAAGAAAAAAAGGAGGAGAGCAAGAGAGCAAAAGAAGGAAGCAAGCAAGAAATAAAAGGGAAAGAAAATACAGATTTTTTATAAAAGGTCCTTAATCTTGCTTATTAAGTATTTTATATGATTATCATTGCATTTATCCTTTGAGGCTTGGATGTGACCAGAAATTCATTTTTGAGGTGATAATTCCTTTAAAATCATAGTTCAAAGTTTCTGGCTATTGGGTTTGCTTTCATAAACTATTTGGAAGTGAATTTTTATATATGAAGTCAAACTCCACTGAGAATTCCCTTTCTTTATCATCATAAGCTCCAAAAGGATTCAGGCATATCTACATCGTAAACATACTTTTCTTGTAGGCATTTTATTCTCTCTTTCTAATTTTAAGTGCTTACATTTGTAGAAATAGTTCCATTTGAACTTTCTTATCTTAAACTACAACTAAAAAATAAATATAACAAAATAATATCTTCAAAACTACCTAGATCAGGAAAATTCTTCCAGCTATACAATATTTGCTCTGTGACAATAAAGATTTTAAAAAATGTTTAGATATTTCATAAATGTCTGTCATCAGTGAATTGAAACTAACAATTCAGGGATTTGGTCAGAAATATTCTTGACTTACTAAAAACAATAGCCTATAAAACTTCATGATACACTTCTAAAAGTGTGGTAAATAGGAATTCAGAATTAGTGTTCAGAATAAGGATGCTGAGGATTTGCAGTACCTGAGTGTAATAAATGGTTCCATTACAAAGCAGGAACAAATTTGCTCCCTCGGCTTTAGAGATTTGAGGAAGTAATTTTTATTATAAAGCCTGATTTTTTTTCTTTTGCTTGGCTACCCCTGGTCTGTCTGAAGAATTCATTTACCGGGGTACTTAAATTTTTCAAAAATTATGAACAAGCATCATCTCATCATCATCATTTTACACAATAATAATATACATGTAAGTATTTACTCTGCTTTTAAGATAAGAAAGTTCAAATGGAATAATATCAAATATACAGCTGTGCTCATAAACTAAATTAACAAAGAAAATTCTTTAACCTGTCACATCCTCTACTTATTCATTAGTAAAAGGTATTTTAAAAACATCACTTCAGGGTCTTGGGTTGTGTCTCAGCAGTAGAGCACCCATCTAGCACAGGCAATGTCCTGGGTTCTATCCTCAGTACCACATAAAAAATAATTAGTTAATTAATTAATTGTAAATTGTGTCCAACTACAACTAAAAAATAAATATAAAAAGATCACTTCATATGCAAATCCCTCATATGCAAAGAATTTTGGTGTTAGCTTCTCCTTTTAAATTTGAGGTTGAAAATCTAGTACTTACCAGAAACTTAGGTATGTTTTCCTATCAATTGAACCCTTATACTCTTAGTTTGATTCTCAAAAGTCACCAAGCAAGTGGTAAAAATTTAATGATTTTTAATGTCATAGTGGGAGGCTTTTCACAGCTCATTGTCTGAGTTAAATGAGCCATTCTTTTTTTTACTCAGTAATCCAAGAAAAAGGACTAATAAAATATATTTTTTTTTCTAAAAAAATTATATACTTTCAAAAATACCCTCATTTAGAATAATCTTAATAAAATAAATTACTTGGGAATTAATCTAATGTAGGAAATGAAAGACCTCCATAATAATAAAAAAAACAATAGAACACTGAAGAAAGATATTAAAGATCTTAAATGCTGGAAAGATTTCCCATGTTCATGAATAGGAAAAATTAAAATTAATCAAAATAGTCACAGTACTAAAAGCATTATATAGAATCAATGCAATCCCCAACAAAACACCAATTAACTTCTTTGCAGAACTAGGGAAAAAAACACAGTTCTAAAATTCATTTGGAAGAATAAGAGACCCAGAACAGACAAAGCAATTTTGAAAAAGAAGAGTGATCTTAGATGCATTGCAATCCAAACCTCATGTTTTTGTATTCAGCTCTGGGGGGAAAAAAGCAAACAAATCAAGAGCTTGGTATTGGTACCAAAACATATAGGAAGACCAATGGAATAGAAGACAAAGGTGCAAATCCACATTGATATAGTGGATAACAAATAGTGCTGAAACAACTGGGTATCCATATGTGGAAGAATTAACCTCGATCTCTGTCTCTCACCCAGCACAAAAGTCTACTTTAAGTAGATCAAAGATCTATTAATTAGACCAGAAAATCTGCACTTGCTAGAAGAAAAAAGAAAAAAAAAAAAAAGAAAGTCTGCACTTGAGCCTATATTGGCTCAATTCTCCCAATGTATTGGCACAGGCACTGATTTTCTCAAGGAGACTTCTGAAGTGCAAGAAATAAAACCAAGAACTAATAAGTGGAACAGCATTTAAATTAAAAGCTTCTTTACAGCAAAGGAAACAAAATTAAGTGTTTGAAGAGAGAGCTTACAGAATGGAAGATCTTTGCTACCTGTTCCTCAGACAAGGAATTAATATCCAGAATACATTAAAAACTCCCAAAAGCTAAATAGACACTTCTCATAAGAAGAAATACCAATGGCCAACATATTGTGAAAAAATGTTTGACATCTCCAGCAATTAGGAAAATAAAAATCAAAACTATGTTGAGATTTAATCTCTTTCCAATCAGAATGTCAGAATATCAATTATCAAGAATACAAATAAATGGGATGGAATCAAACTAAAAAGTTTCTTCTCAGCAAAAGGATCAATCTGTGAGGTGAACTGAGAACCTACATCCTGGGAGCAAATCTTTACCACTCACACATCAGATAGAACACTAATTTCTAGGGTATATAAAGAACTCAAAAAGCTAAGCACCGAAAAAACAAATAATCCAATCAACAAATGAGCCAAGGACCTGAACAGATACTTTTCAGAAGAGGATATACAATCAATCAACAAATATGAAAAAAATGCTCAGCATCTCTAGCAATCAGAGAAATGAAAATTAAAACTACTCTAAGATATCTCTCACTCCAATCAGAATGGCAGATATTATGAAGACAAACAACAATAAATATTGGCGAGGATGTGGGGAAAAAGGTACAGTCATACATTGCTGGTGGGACTGCAATTTGGTGCAGTCAACATGGAAAGCAGTATGGAGATTCCTTGGAAATCACCATTTGACCCAGCTATCCCTCTCCTCGGACGATACCCAAAGGACTTAAAAACAGCATACTACAGGGACACAGCCACATCAATGTTTATAGCAGCACAATTTGCAATAGCTAAGCTGTGGAGCCATCCTAGATGCTCTTCAGTGGATGAATTGATAAAAAAAAAATGTGACATAGGGCTGGGGCTGTGACTCAGTGGTAGAGCCCTTGCCTGATATGTGTGAGGCACTGGGTTTGATTCTCAGCACCACATATAAGTAAATGAATAAAATAAAGGTCTATGAACAACTACATTTTTTTTTAATGTGACATATGTACACAATGGAATTTTACTCAGCAATAAAAGAGAATAAAATCATGGCATTTGCAGGTAAATGGGTGGCACTGGAGAAGATAACGCTAAGTGAAGTTAGTCAATCCCCAAAACAAAACCAAATGTTTTCTCTGATATAAGGAGGCTGACTCATAGTGAGGTAGGGAGGGGGAGCATGGGAGGAATTGATGAATTCTAGATAGGGAAAGCAGGGTGTGAGGGAAAGGGAGGGGCAGGGGGTTAGCAAGGATGGTGGAATGTGATGGACATCATTATCCAAAGTACATGTATAAAGACATGAATTGAGTGTCAACCTACTTTATATACAAACAGAGATATGAAAAATTGTGCTCTATATGTGTAATAAAAATTATAATGCATTCTGCTGTAGTGTATTTAAAAAATAAAATCAATTAAATAAAAAATAAAATGATGATGAGGATGTTGGGGAAAAAGATACACTCATACATTGTTGGTGGAACTTCAAATTATTACAACCACTCTGGAAAGCGTATTGAGATTCTTGAAAAGAATATGATCCAGCTATCCCACATTTCAGTTTATATCCAAAGATCTAAAATTAGCCTACTATTAGGATACAGGCACATTAATGTTCATAGCAGCACAATTCACAATAGTCAGTTTATGCAACAAGCTCAGATGCCTGTCACCATTCAAATTGATAAAGAAAATGTGGTATATGTACACAGTGGAGTTTTACTCAGCCATAAAAATGAATAAAATTATGGAATCACCTGGCAAATGGATGGAGTGGTAGACCATCATGATACGTGATATATGTCAGACCCTGAAAGTCCAGGGTCAAATCTTTTCTCTCACATGCAATAGAAAAAAGAAGGGGTGGGGGATTTTATGAAAATAGAATTGATCAGTGGAGTAGATGAAGGGTACTGAAGGCATGGGAAGATATACCAGAAAATGGGGAACAATGGTATGAAATTGATCAAACTATATCATGTACATACATGAACATACCACAGTGAATTTTACCTTTCTGTATATGTATAATGCACTAATTTTAGAAAATGTGCATAAATAGAAAAAAAGACCGGCATAATAGAGGAAAAGGAACAGGAGAAGGGAGGAAGAGAGGGAAAGAGGAGTAATAGGAACTGATTTAGGATAAATTAAATGCCATGCTTATATAATTATGTCAAAATGAACCCAATATTATGTATAATTCTAAAGGACTAATAAAAGTTACGTTTATAAAAAAGAATAAACTAATTTAGTCAGAGACATAGAACTCTCTTACCAAAAGCAGTACCCCTTATAAAGCAATATGCACTACTTAGGGAAAAACATCAAATTGAGTAGCACTAATTTAGGACATTTACAATGGAGTTGGGAGGCCATTATTGATTAGACTGCAGATATGTTTGCAGCTAACCCTTTGAACCAATCTGCAGACACATCTACATTCCTCAAGTGAGCTGACCTTTACACAGAGCTAAGCCAATGGTTTCCTGAAATATTGTTAACCTCTGCTGACCTATACAACAGATCCCCTTTCCCAAAATACTAGAGACTGAAAGAGCACCTAGTTCTTTTCTTATAAGGCAACTTAACGTTTATGAATATTTTTTCTTACTAACATCAATGCTATTTATATCCTTATATCCCCCCTTATTTTAAAGTGATAAAATAGTCACTATCTTATAAAATCTAAGAGCATTTTTTTAAGATTACTTGAATTTTTTGTTTACCCAGATTGCAACTGTAGTATCCACAATAATTCTCAATGAGGATGATTTTATTTGTGCTGTATAGTATCTTAATTTAGAGAAGTGAGTGGAGGTATATTGTATTTCATTCAAAATAATAGCATAATTTAATAAAATGTGAGGTTATAATAAATTGATTCCATTCTCTACTTTTCAATACATTTCTGAATAGAGTTTGATCCGAAGGTGAATTGTTGCTCAAAGTACCAGTTTAAGACCCAATGAGATGGATACCTCAGGAAGAAGTAACTATTACCTATACCTAACAGGAGCATTTTGAAACAAGGAAAAAAAATAGCCCAGGAGTGTGCCTCCTGCAAGAGCAGATGGTCATCTTCCTCACCAGATTCAAGGTGAGGCACAGCCACAAGGCAACCCACTGTGGATAATTATTACCTTCTGCGGGGTTTTTCAACAATAGCACAGTTAGGAATTCTTTGCTTATTAGATTTCCTATCATGATGTACTTTCGTTTTCAGATCAGATTTCGGGGAGCATTTTTTACTTGGGCAAAGGTGGGCAGTTATTTCAGTTCTGATGGACAATTGTTTGGAAGAAATGTTTGTACAACAAATAACATTTGAGTAGGTAGTTTTTAAAATGACAAAATGTCCTTTGGTTTTTCCACTTGATGAGTATGAGGTACCGGATGGGGTTTTCTAGTTAAAGATTAAATGCCCTTATAATTACAAACCCCAACCTGTTGTATATACAGAGAGTTACCAGTATTGGGTGCTCCTGAACTCTATCACATCCCTTTCTCACAAACCTGTTCTCTCATATTTATTTATAATACTGTTCAGTAACACCAGCATGTGCTGTGTTATATATTCTCTCCATGTATATTCACTGGGGCAAATTCTACCTCAAAACTGAACTTCACAAATTTTGTTATCTATATGCCATGGCCATTATCTCAGAATAAACTTATTTATTGATTTTTCCCAATGGTGTTCAACAAATGCCTAACTGGTCTACATGTGATGGTTAATCTGGTAGGATTAAGAGACACCTGGGTGTGTCAATGAGGGTATTTTCAGAGATGATTGGCACGTGGGACAGCAAACTGAGGGGCAAGACTCATCTGGAATGTGACAGCACAGGCCAATGTGCTGGAGACCTGCAGAGGAAAAGGTGAAAGGAAAAATAAATCAGTACGGACAGAAGCTCTATTCCTCTTGAGTGGTGCTTGGGTGGCTGCTGTGATCACCTGAGAACACTGAACTTGAACTTCCTAACTATTCCAAAACAGACTCTCTGAATAGTCTTTAGGCCTTCAGTCTCAGATTAGGACTCCATCTTTGGTCCTTCTTCTTCTGAGGATCCAGTTTCTTGAACTGAGTAACTACTGGTTCCTCCAGCTTCCCATCCTGCAGGTGACCATTATGAGACTATCCAGCTTCTGATCTTGGAAGCCAATCTAATAATTTCCCATTTTATGATTATATGCAATATATAAAATTAATATATTATTACATGTAACGCCGCAGTCTGGCTGGGCACAAATCACGAGCCACTCAAGAGGAACAAACTTTATTTCTGAACTCCACCAGCACCAGCACACTCCACACACGCTCCCCAGGAACTCTCCCAAACGCCACACACGCGGCTCCTCCAGGAACACACCACACACCAACTGGAACTCCCTTCACCTGAACTTCACCAACCAACTTGAACTCTTCAGGAAATCCCTGCGAGAGCTCAACGGGAACTCCACGAGAACTCAAAAGTCATCATCTTAATGGCTCGCTGGCGTCACCTCTCAACCACTACTTCTGGCAAAAATGCCATGCTTCATCCCAACTCGGCTGTGGCCCTCAGCAATGTAACATAATGTAAACATAATAATGTATGATATATACATAATTACCTATAATATATATGACATATGTACATGTATAACTATATATGTAAAAATCTTTATATATATATATATATATATATATATATATATATATATATGAAACTCTAGAGAGGCCCTAATATAGATTTTGTTACCAGGAGTCATTCTAGTGAAACATATTATAAGAATGAATTTTCTCAGATGGTTTTGTGGTTTCTGGAGTTGGCACTCTAAATTGGTTCTGCCTACACTTGTTAAAACCTTTCATGCTGGTAGTGTGCAGAGCTCTGATCATCCATGGCATAAACTATTTAAACAGATATGCAAAGTAAATACCTTCAATGATTGTAATTTGCCACCTGTGATAGGCAAGGAGTTCAGTGACTTCTATACATGATAATTTTGAACATTTCTAAAAAATGATTGAATATAATAATGTCGGTTGGTTGTTTCTGGCTTCATCAATGTAACAAAGGAAAAGGATGAGATCAAGAATTCAATTTCTCATCTCCAGATGTGGATAACCAATGTGAGAGCTTTTCAGTGTGTGCTAAAGGGGAATCTTCTCTCCTACTACCAAAGGGCTGAGGTTGCCACAAACCAATAACAAACACTCATCCTGTCATTGGTTGAACTATGATGCAACTTTCGCTTTCAGCCTTGAAGAATCGCTGCAGTTAAAAGTGAGGGGAAAAAAATGTGATCCAACAAATCTAGATGGAGACATATGTGTAAACACTTAAGAGAAATCTTCATCTTGAATCCCAAGCAAAACAGATTTCTATCTGATTTCTGTTTCAACTTCCTTACTGTGACCATAATTTATGTAATGCTGTTGTGGTAAAGAGAATATGAGAAACAGAAAGAGCCCAGATCCATAACCCTGAATATATACTTACAGGGTTGTAGACAAGTGATTAAGAAAAAAAAGTCCATACCATTTTGTTGAAATATATATAGAAGAGAAAAAACGTTCAGAAATTAACTTTTCAAAATATTATCCTTAAATGTACTTATAAGAAGTGTAAATAATTAACCATCTATTTAATTTAGGAGCTTACATTCACATATTTCCCATAATATTTGGAGATCTTTTCAAATTTACCACTATTATCCCTATATCATGGATAAAAAAAGAACAAGAGCCAAAGAGGTTAAACAATTTTCCTGAGGTCTCCTACTTTGTATTTTCTAAAGCTGGAATCTGAACTTCAACTGACACCTTAAGGTTAATGCTTCCATAAATTGAGGAAAAGGCCAACCTACATACTTTATGCAATTTTGTCTTAACAAGACTCTTGTTTGAATGACTACACTTTTTTGTTTCCAACAAACATTTCCCAATCTAGTGGATCTTTTATAATCTTCCCTGAGTTATCTTGTAAAAAAAAATGTTATCACATCATTTTCCATATAACAACTTTCTATTAACTACAGTATACATCCCATATTTTCAGTTTGGCATTCAGGATCTTTAATGAGGTGACTCCAACCTTTCTTCAAATTATTCTCTGCGTTAATTTCCTTGTCATAGTTGTTGTATAGCTATAGTCAAGTTTCTCCTACTTTCCATAACTTTGTGACTTTCCACAAACTGCTTAAATTTTAACCTTTAATATTCTGTTGAATACCAAGATGATTCTTTTAAAGGAGGGTTATGAAGCCACTTGCCTTTTGTCCTAAACCTAAGGGATCCTCAAACCACAAAGAACTCACCAAGGACTGCTTCCAGATATGTTTCTAGCTCCTAAGATAAAAATCTTTCATCTTTATTGTTATAGCTCTTACCACTCCCTTTGATGTTTCCCTGCCTTGAAAAGGAGTTAGACTAGATTTGCCCCATTCAAAAATTGTTGATAAAACAGCATTTTGCTAGGCATTTGGTAGACATTAGTGAATTCATAAAGATAGACAAAGGTCTGGAGATGGAGTGGTTGATATTAACCATGATACAAGAAGATATACTGGGACAGATAAAGGTAGGCTCTCTAAGCTTCATTAAGATAATTAAGCTTCAATATAAGAAAATGGTAAGTCATTGAAATATTTTGAGTAGGAGAGTAAGATGTCATATTTACCTCACCCAGACTGCACTGAAAAGCTAAACCTGCATTCTGTCAAGCAATTAGAGAATACTACAAACATTCTAGGATGAGTGATGATAGTTTGGGCTGTAATGACAATTGTGATGTTGAGAAGCACTGAGAAACTAGTATCCATAGGTAACACCTGGTAATAGATTTTTGGGGAACTGCCTGCTTGGTGGTTAGGTAGTGAAAATCAGTTTCATACATTCTACAAATAATTCAGATTTTTCTGAATCAGCATTTCAATGAAAGCAGTTGTAGCCATTTTCTGAAGCAATGTACTGATGTTTCTTTGAATTTTTTGGCATCTTTTTATAGACATTTATTTTTGCTGGTGAGATGTCAGGCAGAAATCTCCAAAGTGTTTTATTTTTTCATATGAGTTGTGAAACGATGTAAGTCTTTGTTTCTTTGCTGCATGATTTTTCATCAAATTCATGACTAAGTTAAATAATGTTTTTCAACGAAGTTTAATGTGGCTTTGCAGTTGCAGTATTCAGCAGCTATGGAAATACAGAGTTTACTTTAATACTCAATATTAATTGCCTTTCCACTCATTTCTAAGGTCACAAGCAATCCATAGAAAGCCACTATTGTCACTGCAGAAATTCTCAGTCTCTAAATCTTATCTTCAACTTGTAATTTTTCACATCTGGCTTTTAGCTTTCAATCTATTGGCCTTATACTAATATATATATATATATATATATATATATATATATATATATATATATATATATTCATATTAGTTCAGTGCAGCTATTTTGACAATTCCTTGCTAAAGATTTAGGATCTCAAAGAGTTTATATTTGAATCCCTGTCCTCATAGAACAAGAGACGGAAAGCCCTTATGATAACCTTGTATTTCTGAGATATTTCACTTTAGTTTAGGCTCACTAACACCAGGTTACATTGGAGTATGTACATTAAAAAAAAAAAGAAAAACCTAAATGAATATTCCTAAAGAAGCAACTGCTACTAGCACACATGTACATATGCACATACCTAATACTGCAAATAGCTTTCAAGATTTGTGTGATGAATCTAGGGATTTTTAACATTTAAAATAGTGTGATGTAGGTTCAACAAACATCCATAAGTATGGTACTTGACATGCTGAGATTTTGAACTAAAGAAACAGTCTCAAGGTCTATCTGACTTTCTCCAACCTTTGAAATACACAGAAAGATAAAAGCAGTTAGCTACAATGACAACTCGGATTTGACCAGCTATCACCTCACAGCATGCTCAATCTTGGTCACATGAGCAGATAGTAAAAATATTGGAAAATCTGTTGTCACTCCACTTGTATATAATCCTCTAAGAATCCCTACATATCTGAGACCTTCAAAGTAAACAAGCCCTCCCTATGTACTGTGAAAGGTAATTTGGTATTTTACACTCTTCAATCACTCACACCTTTCTATTCTATTGTATTTAGAGAAAGAAACTCTGAGAACACAGTTAGTTGAGTAAACAGACTACCAGTGATAGACATTTAAATCCAGAAAGATGAGAACCCACTGCTAAATATTTTTAGATAGTAACTATAGTAAAATATACTCAAATATCAGACCATACTGTAATGTTTCAGAAATCTCATTCTTGAAAAATTTCCATGAGCTAATTAGGAAGGTATGTATTTGAGCTATTAAGTAAAACTGGGATAAACAGACTATAAAATAACTTGATGCTTTGCACTGTTTGCAGAAAATTAAGAAAAAAATTCTATAAAGAAAACAATGATAATGTACAATGTAAAAATAGTAAAGATAAAATTCTGAAGGCTAAATTCAATAAATTTAAAATATCATAAAAATAATAGAAATAGAATATTTCCACATCTAGAAATATGTTTCTCTCCAGTTTTTTTTCCCTTTGGTTTGTTTCTTTCTTTCTGTATTGAAAATTGTCCCTAGGCTTATCTGGCATATTATGTAATCCAGACCTAAAATTAGTCATTTCTAAAAAAATTTCATGCAAAATTACCTTTACTTATTAAGAAACAAATTATTTCTTTTTATTTATCCCTAAAAAAGAGGAGGGAATGGGGACAGAGGAATGGTAGAGCAGTTGCCTGGCATGCTTGAAGCTATGGGTTCAATCCTCAGCACAGCAAGAAAAATAAATTACTATTTTTAAAACCAGCATAATATGTATAAAAATAAGTGACAAGAACTGCACAAAATGTCTACACATAAGTATTGAGCAATTATGTGAATTAGAAGATCTTAAAGGAAAGATTGGAAAATCAATGCACATTAAATCTTGCAATGATATTAATTTTGGCAAAACAGGAATAAAATTTAAAGAATTCTATAACATAACTCAAAATTGAAAATAGTAGTTTTTTAAACAGATGCTATATTTTTAATGTGTAAGAACTGTTCCTGATGTTTTTTCAAAATATGTACATTTTCATGTAAGAAGATGTTTCCTTAATATAATATTTCAAATAATATCAAAATTATTTTTAAACTGTGAGAAATGTTTCTATTAATATCAGGGACAAAAAGCAATTCCCACCTTCAACAGAAGTATTTAATGTTCTCTGTCAGTGAATGTTACATAGTAAGTTCAATAAATAAGAATGAATAATCAATGAATTGTCCCACTATTGATTTTTAGAACCATTTGCCCATCTATTTGGAGAAAGCAAACTAGTTTTCTCATTTTATTTATACTGCAAAATGCATTCTATGTGTATAAAACAATCAAATACAAAAAGCATATACTAAATATATTAATCAAAGAAATTATGCAAGTTTATGTGGTAAGAAATTTCTAAATAAGAAACCATTTCTAAAATCCATAAAAGAAATAAAAAAACTGATTATCCACATTATTGGTTTAAAATAAAATAATAATTATAATTACAATAATATAAATACATGAACTTTGAAAATTGCAATGTAAATTGAAAGCAAAGGGGTATTTTCACAAAAATATTTTAAAATATTCAGCTAGTAGAACAATAGAAGTTTATGGAAAATGACTATGAATGAAAAATTAGCATAGGAATATACCAAAACTTTTAATAAACAGAAAAATAGATCTTAAAATAATAGTGAGATACTAGTTTTGACACATAAGACTGAAATGAGAAACCAGAGAAAAACTACAATTAGAAAATGGATGATTTACTTAAACATCCTCACAATAAAACACGTTGCATTGTCTTTTATTGTGAGGATATACTATAATTAATTAATAATTTATTCTCATTAAAGTTTAATAATGTATAGAAAGCATCTGGAACTTAATGAATGTATACATTCATTAGCTTCTATGTCAGGTAGACTTAAGTCCAAAGGAGAATTTTCAACTTTCCTTTTAGGAATGATCAGATATGCACTTGAGAAAGCTAGTGTGGGAAATTTGTATAAGTCATCCAGGACAATAAGAGGTTTCTGCCAGGAAAGAGGTCTGTGGAAGGCTCTACGAGGAAGTGAGAAAATTATGGCTCACAATTTTTATTCATTCTTTGGAACGTCCTCAGTAATTTGCCTTAAAATTAAGTTTTGCTTTAATGATTTTATATCAGTGTTCCAATTTCATTTAGTTTGACACACTATTTTGAATGACCCAAAAGTAGTGAGCAAAATAAAACTTATTAAAATGCCTAGATCTGCAATTTTATTTGGGTTTTTTGGTACTTATGCCAGGAGAAAAAGAAAATGAGTTTGACATTAACTTCCCTTGTTAGCTATAAAACTTAACAAAAAATGTCAAATAAATTCACATTTTCAGATTTTTTTTTCTTCTCTTTGGTATTCTGAACCCATTTTGAATTCTCCTCTATGTATTCTGTCTTGCAGCTACAAAATTGCATTTTGATCATTTTCAGCACTATTTAAAGTAGAACTCTCGCTGTTTTCTACAAAACTCTGTCAGTCATAGAATTCTTGGGTCTGATCTATAGCTAAACATGTACTAGTTCATTTGTAAATATCTGGAGTACTCCTCTCCACTACTAGTACCCTAAGAATCACAATCAAAGAATCAAACAAAGGAAAATACAATGAATAACTTCTTCTTTTATGAAAAATGGCAAATGATTCAGCCATATTTCAAAGTCTTTTATAGCAGTACCTCTTATCCACAATTTTTCTTTCTATAGTTTCAAATATCAATCATGTCCAAAATATTAAATAGAAAATTACAGAAATAAGCAATCCATAACTTTTAAATAGGATGCTTTTCACAATTCTACAATATGGTGACAGGTGATTTGATAACCAATAAGGATATCCTATGACTAACAGATAATTAGTATATACCAAATGGATATTCTAGACAAAGAGATGACTCATGTACCAAGAAGGATGAAAGAGGATGAGGAGAGATTTCATCATGCTGCTCAGAATGGTTTCCCAGGAATTCATGGAGAGGGTCATGGATTCTTAATGCTACATCACAGTAGTTTAGCCTCTCACCATGATCTTGTCACATCGGCACTGTATAGTCTTATAGCTTTCCAAGAAGAATAAGTGTGAAGACAGAATAATAAGATATTTTGAGGGAGACCACATTCACATAACTTTAATTATGGTAAATTGCTACAGTCATTCTACATCATCATTAATTACAATTAATCTCTTATCATGCCTAATTTATAAGTTAAACATTATCATAGATATATGTTCATGGAAAAAAGAGTGCATATAGAGCTAGATATGATCTGTAGTTTTAGGCATTTAATGGGGGTCTCAGAATACATTCCCCATGAATAAGAAGAGACAACTATGATTATTTCTCAAGCCCAAATTCACAAGGTTGCTTTTATTTCTTTTGACCATTCAATTTATCATAAATAAGAAAAAGTTAACAAAAAATAATACTTCTTACAAAGAACATTGAAAATTAAATTGGCTTTGGCTGACCATATATATTAAAAGTTATTAGGTCTTTAAAAGAAGGCAGTATGAAAACAACACCAAATAACAAAATGTCTGCTTTTCTTTCAAATTTTAGTTCCATCTCTTCAAGTCTGATCTCCAAGTGCTTTGATTTAAAGCTTTAGAAATCATTGGAGAGTCTTAAAATGGTAGTGAGAGAAGAGAGAGGAACTGATTAGACATGTATTTCAGAAGGTCTACTGAAAGTTAAGATGAAATAAAGTAGCAAATTAAAGACAGACAAAATATTTAGAAGAGTTTTGGAATGATGTGATTGAAAAGTTATTAACTTTTAATTAAGGACTAAGAGAGTAAAGGGTTTACATGATGTTTTTGAGCAACATTAAGGGGAATAAAATTTTGCTAGTCTTGAAAATTGAAGGTGAGTGATAAGGAATTATTTCGCTTCCACATTTGATGTCCTAACTTGGTTCTGTAACTGGTCAGATAATATATTTAATGCTTTTGTTGTGTTTGAGATAAGAAAGGAGAATTTTGAGTTCAAAGCCACATAGGAGACAGCACAAGTAAGTATAAAAGAAAAGTCCTAGAGACTGTAGGGTGAATGGATCAAGGGCATAGTGGATAGGATTCCCTCAAACCTCCTCCATCAAACTTTGAGAAAAGAGTGAAAAATATATATCTAAGAATACAGAACAGGTGTTTATCTTGGAGGGAAAAATTGGGTATTTAGAAATGTAATTCATGGAAGCCTCAAAACCTTACAAGAAAAAAAGATCATCTTCTGAGAATGTAAGAATATTCTCAAGTACAAGGCTTTGGGAGAATATTTAAGTTTTAAAACTACAGCTGGAGAGAATCAGAGGAAAGCAAATGTAAATGCTAAGTAGTGTTGAAGCTCCTAAGCAGAAATGATGATTTTTTTTCCTAAAGTTCTCAGTCACTCAGACATGCAGATAGAGAATCCAGATTGTGTCCTTCATCCATTATCAGATTGCTGTCTGAAAGATGTATCTTTGCCCAATTACTCCAATTTAAAAAAAAAAAAAAGTTAGATTCATAGGCATTTTGAAGTATATGAAACCAAACTTGTTAAGAGACACAATATGATCAATATCTTTGTTTCACATTTGAAATAAAAGCATTTTAATTGCTTTAAAATATAAAAATTAAGCTGTTTTCAGATCTTTAAGGAGGTAGAATCTGAATAATCTTATTTTTTCTGGTTTTCTGCTTTTTAGCCCATTTCTAAATAAAACAGACAAGATCATGTCAAGCTTCAGCTGCTGTCTTTACCTACTATGGATAATCTGCTCCTACCAATTGGGTTTTGTTATTGTCATAGATTTGTTGCCCTTCATATTCCTATCTTTCTCTTTTGATGATCTCACTGTGCTTAGAATATCCTCTATTTCATGCTATTTTATACAACTGTGTCCCTGGAAGTAATTTTCTGAAACCACTTTTGCTGCTTTCCAGGTGCTCCTTTAATCTGTATATGGCATATTGGCAAAACTTCTAAATACTGAGTTTAATTACATGTTTTTTTTGTCCTAAAGTTCAGAAATTTCTTAAATCTGCATGCATAGTTTTCAAGTAAAATGCTATGTAGACAATTGAAATGCATTAAAAGAAAAGTAATTAAATTAAATCAGAAAAATAGTGACTATGACAGAGCAAATTTGCATGTCTATTTCTTCTTCATTGCAATTCCATGATTCTGGATTTTTTAAAAAAAAGAAATATTAAGCTTTTCTGGTGGGACCTGTTGCTACAAAGATGTAGCAGAAGCAAGTGTGAGAAGTGAGGTTCTGGTGGGAGAGTAGTTCAGATGGGTCACTTTGCTCATTTAGTAGCAGAGCTATTCACCCTATCCCTGCACACTTATGACAGAATTGCAGAGTGGTCTACCTAAAACAGAATTACTCCTCCAATCATTGATACTGCACAAATAACAGGACAACTCTAAACTGACTAGCATGAACAGTACCTGACACACCCTTTCACGATCTGACCCCAACTTACCTCACTAGCCATGCATCCTAATACATGTCGTTTTCCCTATTATTGCTGAGGTTAAATATCTGGTGAATGATTTTGAATGGACTATCTGTTTTACGTGATTGACTCCTACTTGTATTTGCCAAATCAGTTCAGTACTGCATGGCTTTACACAGTTTATACCTTCTTTCTTCCTTTTATATCAGTGTATATCACTCATGGAAACTTTCACTTCAATAACTTCAACAGACTTTGACCTTCATGTAGTAAATCATTCTTCTTCTCATATAAATGCTCAGACTTATACATATTTCCATAACTTATTCCAATTATCCATTTGAAGATGTTCTTGTACTAGATTGTAAGCAGATTAATATCCATGACTTTATCACACATTTATTTTTACCCTCAGGACAAACACGTCACGACTTATAATAGGGTTGCATCCTGATTACAATATTTTCGACTTAAAATTAGCTAAAGTAAAAAATTCATGTAACAATTAATAGTCACTGAGCATCATAGTTTAGCCTAACCTATCTTAAACATCTTGGGAACACTTATGTTTACTTATAACTGGGCAAACTATTTAATACAAAGTCTATTTGATCATGAAGTATTTACTATTTCAAGTAGACAAAAATAGATGCATATTTGCAGATATGAGGGGATGGGGAAACCCATCGCACCATCATGAGACTGAAAATTCCTAAATTGAGCCATTGTAAGTTGGGGACTAAGTATTTAGGGTAGCATATGAAATATAGAAGGTAATAAGTACACATTACAAGCAAGAGAGAGTGGAGTTGGACATCAGGAGAAAGAAGGATTGATATAAAGAAAAGGCATCCAGGGATCAATTCTGAGAGCAAGACAGGGAAGCAGAGATCAGACTGCTGGGCTTGGAAGAAAATGACAGCTATCTTTACAGACTACTTCAGAGAGTAGAAGATAATCTGAATGTGAAGGTCAGAGGAAGCAAGACTGTAGAGACATTTTAAAAAATATACAACAAAGATTGGATGAAACACTGTTAAAAATTAGAATTCTGCTGATTAAAATGGTTCTCATTCCATTTTCTGAAAACATTGGTTGAGAAGGTGAAATTACTAAAAAAAATCCCATTATACTAAAATGTTTACCAGTCTTTACTTTACTACAACCATATGTTAAAAGTATTTTCTTCATTCGCTTAACTGAGCTTTTAATGGATTAAATTGTTCAAAACATCACTATTATGCTTTTGGGCCTTTTAGTCATCACATAATTGCTGTGTACTCTCTTCCAGCTGTATATTAACATAAAAATGCAAGCATTATTTTCACGAATATTGCATGCCAAGTCTGAAATTTAGTTTGATAATAGGAAAAAAAATAACAAAATGTTTTAGAGCTCTGTACAGTTCACAAAATTCAATGCTTATGCATTTTTTAAAAAATTAAAGACACTACTTTATCCCTAATATTTAGCTATGGTTTAAAGCTTTTGCTAACTCAAAGAAGGAAAAGCCAACACTCAGATGAGATAAATTGACATGAAAAATCGAGCTAGAACTTGGTTAGTTGATTTCAGTTATTTGCATTCATCACTTTCAGTATTTTTTAAGCATTTCCCCATTATCCACAATATTCCAGTTCTAGATCTAAAAATCAGAAAAGTGTCTGGATCTTCTAAAGATGCCACAGTTTCCCTGTAAGTTTCACAGGTTACTGATTTTTCTTGATGCCTCCTCTCAGTTTACATGTACTGAGCTCCCTCCCATTTTTTATCACCCTGTAGTAGTTATCACATCTGGTGGCTGAGTTAAAGGCAGTCTCCATTACCAGTTTTCTCAAAGAAACACATTGACATTTTCTACTTTAAGGATTTTAAACTCTTTAGGGAAAAACCAACAGAGTGAGGAGTAAACAGATTAAATGGATTGCAAGTAAAAAGAAACAATAGTTGCATACTTTGTGTACATAATTTTACACACACATGAAATCTCCACTCCCATATGTACAGCAGGACTTTTTTAAATTCTAATTTTTCAACTGAGAAAATTGAGTTTGGCGTAACTTGCTAAAACCTTCACAGAACTAGTAAAACTAAGATTAAAACTTAGGTTGTCTGAGTTAGAACCCCAAATCTTAACTTCCACATTATAAAGTACCAATTAATAATTAAACATTTAATAAATCTTAGTTAATGTATACAGATTTTTAAATAACTTCTTCTAAGGTAGTAATAAATCTAGTGCATGAACCAAATCATCACTTTTATTATTTTCCTTAGATTATGTCAAATATTTAGGTGGAAATAAGGTAATAAAATGGACATACTTAGTGCCTTGAAAATAAACTTTCTCTAATGTTTACCCTTAGGGTGAATTGCCCATGCTTTGGGAGACAATTTCTTCCATATTCCACTAAGAACAGTCAATAAAGATGAATAGATGTTACTGGATATTGACACTGAAGATTTCTCTGTCATCAAATAGTAGATGAAAAGTATTGTCACCTTATTGTTAACCAAGTGGATCACAAATTGATTAGGCACATTGATGTTAAGATATCTTAAACAGCACAACATTGACAGGAATTGATAATAATAATTGAGAAAAATCTGTTTAAAACAATCCTTATATCATCTACACTTCACTGTTCCAACTAAAATAACAAAATTGTTTAAAAATTTATTTTATTTTTTCTCACAATAATATGCCTTAGAGATTCCCTCTGTGGTTTCCACATTAGATGGGAACTCCTGTATTCTTTGTCACTGAATCAGGCATTCATTTCTACTGTATCAATCACAAAACTTGAATTATGCAGCTGTAATAAACCATCCCCATGTTTTCTTCATGGTTTATTCAAGAATACATTCATTTTATGTTCAAGAGAAAGAGGAAGTGCCTTAAATGATTGCCGCAGTCTGGCTGGGCACAAATCACGAGCCACTGAAGCAGGAACAAACTTTATTTTTTAACTGCAGGAAAACACTTCACACAGCTCCTGGGAAATTCTCCCGAACGCCACGCGGCTTTTCCAGGAACCCCCAGCTGGAAATATCTCTCCCGGAAATCCCTCCTGCTGCACTTCCCCAACCAATGGGAACTCTCAGGGAATCCCCGGGAATCCCCACGAGAACTCCAAAGTAGCACGAGAACTCGAAAGTAGCGGCCGAGGCGGATAGTAATGCCTCGCCTGTCAACCAAAACTGTTGGCAAAATGCCAGGGGCCATACAGACTCGTCCGTGGCTCTCAGCATCTCCCCCCTTCTGTTTAATTAAACAACAAGCAATGTGGCTTAGGGACCGTGCCTGTTAGGTTGTCCAATTCAACATATGTTCCTTACCCGTCATCGGATGAGCTGACCTCTAGGCGTCAGCCTCCTGTCTTAGGTTGGTACCACTGCAATTGGATCATACCCGTCTCTGACTACCGGTCCAGCATACAGCCATACTTGTGGATAGGCCTGTGCACCAGTGGGGGGGTGAGGTTCTTTGTCTCACCTCTGTTGGCCCCCAAATTTGGCCTTGGTGCCAGTGGGGGGGTGAGGTTCTTTGCCTCACCTCTGTTGGCACCCAAATTTTAGACCATCACTAGTAGAAGGGAGGAGGATGCAAAATGCCACGACACTAAGCCAACTGAGGGCTCCTTTGAAAAATTGTACCACCGGTGACACCATCAGCAAAAATATTCCAGCACTACCACAATTTGCTGCACCAACAGATAGTTCACAATGCATACAAGTGATACATAGTCCAGGCAAGTTCTGCAAGCAGTTCAAAGCAGAGGAATCTGTCAATATGTCCATTTCCTCCCAAAGTAAATCAACTCCTTGATTGAGCATTACTTGTTGAGTTATTATTCATTGATGCATCAGTTTATACAGTTTGTTGTGATAACTATCAAAGAAACTGTAGTTTGGTTTTATCTTTGTCTTCACCGGCACTGGGATGAAGATAGGAATTCTGGCAATGATGCTAAAAAAATTATGTAACATTCCAACAGGCACTAAGAAAACAATTTTTTGAACAGTTTACATTATCCTGAAGAGAATTATTAAATATGATGAAAAGGAAAGGTGAAAGTAAACAAACAGATCTGTTAACCTCCTTAATTGTTCACATATTAAAACAATTTTCAACAGCTGTTTACCCAATCTAAAGTAAACCATTAAAATCATGTGAATAAAAAAATTCGGATCCATTTATTCATGAGCCTCCTCATATATGATATATGGACATATGCACATACAGACATACAACACAAAACAGAAGTGTGCACACATAACATACAACACATAAGACAATAGTAAAGGCCTTGTAGCTTTACCTAGGTTAAATCTCCATTGCAATGATTAAAAACTCCACAGTCAAAAAATAAAACTGATCAGAAAAACATTAACCTAGGTCTGTATGAGCTCAAAAATAAAATAGAACTTTATGATGTGGGAAAAGGCAATAATAAAATAAATATTGAAAAAAGCATCCTGGTTAATCACTGTCGCAGATGTAAGAATAGCCAAACTGAAGCTCTGGATATCAGCTGTTATGGATTTGAGTCAAATCACCTTTTTTTTTTTTTTTTTGTCTGTAGAATTCGCTTTGGTTAGTTTCTCTGGAATCCAAACCGGCTGTTGTTCTCCCTGTGGAAACACACAAACAGAACCCCGACTCCAGACAATCACTGGGTCAGGACCTTTCCATTGTCCTGTTAGAATATCCTTCCAAAGTACCTTAGGCTTATGTACATTTTTTGGACACATATGCCTTTCCGTAGCACTGAGCCCTGATGAATCCAAATTTAAAAAGTTTAGAGTAAAAAGGGTTATTTTAAGTTTATCTTTGGGGGATATATACCCCTTTCCAATTCCCTCCTTTTGCTTTAATAAGTACATTTTAATAGTTTGATGAGCTCTTTCAACTATGCCTTGTCCCTGTGGATTGTATGGGATTCCTGTTATATAAGTAATGCCAAATGATGAGCAAAATTGTTTAAAAGAGGTAGAAGTATAATCAGGACCATTATCTGTTGTTAACTGTTTTGGAACGCCCACAGTGGCAAAATTTTGTAAGCAATGAGCTACAACATCTTCAGTTTTTTCTCCAGCATGAAGGGAGCCCATCAAAAATCCAGAAGAAGTATCAACTGTAACATGCAAATATTTGGCAAGTGTGTGACATCCATCTGTCAAATACGGTTAGGTATCAGTCCTCTAGGATTGACTCCAAGATTAACTTATGGTAAAAAGGTCACACAATTTTGACATTGTTTTATTATTTGTCTAGCTTGTTCCTTGGTTATATTAAAATGCTTTTGTAAAGTATTAGCATTGAAATGGAACCTTTTATGAAAATTTATTTCTTCTTCTAGTGTAGAGAAAATATGTATGTCATGTGTAGTTTTAATCTGCTAAATCGTTGCCCAAACTATGGGCTCCAGGCAATCCTGTATGTGCCCTGATATGTCCTATAAAGAATGGATCTTTTCTGTCCCAGATTAGACTTTGTATAGCAGAAAACAAAGAGAAAACAGTAGAGAAAGGGGAAATCCTACCAGCATCTTCAAGGGATACTATAGCATTAACTATATACTGACTATCAGAAAATAAATTAAATACAGAATCTTTAAACATCACAAAAGCTTGTAATACTGCATTAAGCTCTACATTTTGAGCTGATTGTTTGGGTACGAAAAATGTAAAAGTGTGATCGGGGGTAACTACTGCTGCTGTACCATTATTTGACCCATCAGTGAATACATTTGGAGCATTCATGATAGGGGTTTTTCTTGTCATTTTTGGAAAAACTACAGGATGCGAAGACCAAAAAGACAACAAAGGATTAGATGGTAAGTGATTATCAAATGAAACATTAGATTTACACATGATTATTGCCCAAGTATGTAACTCATTAGCTAACACATCAATTTGATCCATAGTATATGGAGTAATAATTTTATTGGGAGAAATTCCAAACACTCCCTTTGCTGCTTTTATTCCTTTGAGTATTAATTGTCCTACAGCCTCAGGATACCTAGTAAGAATAGTGTTAGGAGAATAAGATAAATATATCCATAATAATGGACCTTCTTGCCAAAATACTCCTGTAGGAATATTTTTTGTTGGTATTACAATAAATAATAAAGGCAAAGTTATATCAATTCTATCCAAATGCATATTTTCCATATATGTTTCAATAATTTTTAATGCCTTTCTTGCTTCAGGCGTTAACATGCGGGGTGAATTTGGATCTGATGGACCTTTTAGGATATCAAATAAAGGTCCCAACTCTCCTGTTGGTATGCCTAGATAAGGCCTTATCCAATTTATGTCTCCTAATAACTTTTGAAAGTCGTTAAGTGATTTGAGTTGATCTACTCGTATTTGAATTTTTGGTGGACGGACCATGGTTGAGGATAATAGAACTCCTAAATAATTAATTGGAAAATTTAATTGTACTTTATCTATTGCTATCTCTAGATTATAATTTTTAAATAAATTTGTAAGTGTGGCATAACATTCTAGCAATGTGTTTTTATCTTTGTGTGCTAACAATACATCATCCATATAGTGAAATATTTGTAGTTTAGGATTTTGATTTCTAAGTGGCTGGATTGCTTTGTTAACATAAATTTGACACATAGTTGTGCTGTTAGCCATCCCTTGAGGGAGTACTTTCCATTCATATCTCTGATCAGGACCTTCATGATTCAGTGCAGGGATAGTAAATGCAAAATGTGGACTATCCTCAGGATGAATTGGAATTGAAAAGAAACAATCTTTAGTATCTATAGCTAAAATGTACCAGGTTTTTGGCAAAGCAGACAATTGAGGAATCCCCGATTGAGCAGGTCCGATAATAACCATCTCATTATTAATGGCTCTTAAATCTTGCAATAATCTCCATTTACCAGATTTCTTTTTAATGACAAAAAAATGGGAGTATTATAGGGAGATATGGAAGGTTGTATATGTCCCTCCGCTAATTGTTGTTTGACCAAGTCATGGGCTGCTTGTAGCTTTTCTTTAGTCAGGGGCCACTGAGGAACCCATACTGGTCTATCTGATTTCCAAGTAATTTTTATTGCCTCAGTGACCCCTTCTGAAAACCCAGTCCATGTCTATTTATTCCCTGATCTATTTGAATTGGTGCTGCTATACCTTGTTCTCCTAATCTTTTTTCTTTCCTGAAACCTTGCTAGCCCTAATAGTGGACACATTTGGATTGATGTTATTTGTTAATGTCAAACCTAATTGATCTAGGACATCTCGTCCCCATAAATTTATAGGAAGATGATCCAATACATATGGCTGTATAGTTCCTTCACATCCTTCAGGATCCTTCCAATCTAATACCATTGCACTTCTATGGGGATTAGTTGCCACTCCTAGGACTCGAAGCGTTTGAGTGGCTTGTTGTAACGGCCAATGTTTTGGCCATTCTTGACGAGATACGATGCTAAGGTCTGCACCTGTATCCAGTAGCCCACTAAATTCATGTCCTTGAATATTTAGTTTTAGCATTGGGCGAGAATCTAAATTTAAAGACAGCATAGCCCAATCTACACCTGTGGAGCCTAATCCCCTGGAACCTCTTTCTATACTACTACTGGAAAATTTATCATGTAGGCTGGGTATTATTAATAACTGTGCTATTCTATCTCCTGGTGAAATTACTGATACACCCTTTGGAGAACTAGCTATAATTTTTATTTCACCTTCATAATCGGGATCAATTACCCCGGGACTTATCATAAGTCCTTTTAGAGTAGAAGAACTGCGTCCTAACAATAAGCCTACTGTTCCTTGGGGAAGAGGTCCTTTTACTCCTGTGGGAATGATTTGAACTCCCATCTCTGGAGTTAGTACTGCTCTGGCGGAGGCGCAGATGTTCAACCCTGCGCTCCCTCTGGTTTGTCTGATGAGAGATCTGATGGATAATGTGTCCTGGGCACTTCCCTGATGGTGTTTCTGGGTTCCTCCATGGTGTTTCTGGGTTCCTCCAGTGCCCCGTATATTTGTGGTCATGGGCCCCGGAGCATTGGGCCCCCCTGTGCATTTTTTGGCAATGGAGCCCGATGCCTTTCTCCCCAATATCGTGGGTAAACACTTGGTCCTTGTCCATTTTTTGATAATGGAGTACCCTCTATGGTGGTTTGAGAACAGCATTCATTAGCCCAATGTCTCCCTCTACGGCATCGTGGACAAATACCCGGTATTCTACTCCTTTGATACCTAGCTTTGTTAAACCCTCCTCCTATGGGGCAATTCCTTTTAAAATGTCCTGTTTGTTCACAATTATAGCATGTTTTTGGCCTAGCATCTAAAGCCTGTTGTACTGCTGCCAAGACTTGCCCTTGTTAATTAATGTCTCTACATTATTTAGTATATGTGTTTAAATCTTCATGTCTCCATGGTCTAATGACCTCTCTGCAGCAACGATTTGCTTGGTCATAAGCCAGTTGTTTTATAAAGGGCATTGCTTGTTCTGTATCCCCCAAAATTCTGGAAGCCGTTTGAATAAGCCTATCTACAAATTCAGCGTAAGGTTCATTAGTTCCTTGTGTTACCTTAGATAATTGTCCTTGTATATCTCCATGCCCCTGTAGAGTTTTCCATGCCCTAACCACATCTACAGCAATTTGTGCGTATACGCCAGGATCATATTCAATTTGTTGCCGTTGACCCTCATAAGGTCCTTTTCCTAATAATATATCTAGATTTCTTTGAGGGTAACTGGCTGCTGTATTTCGCCTAGCTGTCTCCGTGCAAAATTCCTCATTTGCAACCTTCCATAACAAATATTGTCCTCCATTTAGCACAGATTTACACATAATAGCCCAATCTGCTGGCATCATGTCCAAGTTGGTAATGGATTCGACCATGCTTACAGTGAAGGGTGCTTGAGGACCATAAGTTGTTACAGCCTCCTTTAACTGCTTCACTGTTTTGAAATCTAAAGCACGGTGAATTCGCTGGCCTCCTGCCTGCTCAAGTACAGGGCATGCTAATCTTTGAGGTCCTGTCTCAGGATCCCATCTATCAACTACGGGGGTTGAGGGCCACTCAGCTATCTCCATAGGTGGAGCTGTTGGTTGAATTATGGCCTCTGGTGATAGAACGGTGTTAGTAGCAGCCTCCTGTTGTAGCTTTTTCCCTAATAGCTGTTTCTCCTCTAAGCTTTCTTCCTTTAAATTTTCTTCCTCTGTCTGTCTAGCTCGAGAGACCTTCTCTTTTGCTAGATCTAAAACGTCTTCTCCATGGTCTGAACCTCTAACAATTTACTTAACAGTCTTTCAGTTTGTTTTTTACTAATTTCTAATCTGTTATAAAGATAACGCAACCCAATAAGATAACACAAAACAAAACCGAAACAGAATGAAATAAAAACGAAACAAAAAATCATTGTATCAATTTTCCTATTTTCTTGACATGTGCATTTGGGGTCTATTTATATCTCTTCCTCAGGGGCGAACAACTTCAAACCTTGAGCCAACCATTTTTCCCAATCTGCCTGAGAAAGTTCTAGGGATAGGCAGCTTGAAACAAAAACAAAACAAATCAAAATAAGAACACATTGTTTTTTAAAATGGTCACCCATTCTCTCACCTTCCCTTAGGGGAGAGCAATTTCACTTACCCCCAAGCTTCAGACGTTCCCCACATGGGCCGCCAATTGCCACAGTATGGCTGGGCACAAATCACGAGCCACTGAAGCAGGAACAAACTTTATTTTTGAACTGCAGGAAAACACTTCACACAGCTCCCGGGGAATTCTCCCGAACACCACGTGGCTCGTCCAGGAACCCCCAGCCGGAAGTATCTCTCCCGGAAATCCCTCCTGCTGCACTTCCCCAACCAATGGGAACTCTCAGGGAATCCCCGGGAATCCCCACGGGAACTCCAAAGTAGCATGAGTACTCGAAAGTAGTGGTCAAGGCGGATAGTAATGCCTCGCCTGTCAACCAAAAATGTTGGCAAAATGCCAGGGGCCATACAGACTTCGCTGTGGCTCTCAGCAAATGATTACAGATACAGGAAAGTAAACAGTAAAATAAACAATCAAAATGGATAGGAATGACAAGATAGCTAAAAAAAAAAATCACTGTATCAAAAACCTTTGTTGATATTTAGAATTTCAGTTTTGGTGAATCTTAGCTATGGGAGGTTGAGGAAAGAAAGAAATACTAACAAACAGCAGTACTAAAGGAAGTGAAAGGAATAAACAAACAATTCAAGACAAGTAGAAAAGCCTCATATAATCAGGAGCACAGGAGAATGAGCCAGATTCAAAAATCAGATTGACATAGAAGAAATGGTAGCAAGATATGTAGTTCTGACTTCAAAAAGACTTCTCCCTGATCATGGAAATTAACACTGTTAGTTTCCAAATTAGAAAACAATTAATTGTGCTTCCCACTAAGAAATTGGAGAAATTAACAATAAGGGTGGAACTGGGATGGGAAGATGATAAATGACTTCCTCAAAAAGGTAAAAATTCAAATGCACTGTAGGTAAGTTGAAAATTTTAAATCATTAATTGAAAAAGAAAAGGCATTCCCAGAAGATTCCCTTGCATGGACGAAGGTAGGAAGCCATGGTGGGAAAAAAAAAAAAAAAAAAAAAAAAAACTACAGAGGTAAGGACAAATGAAGCAAACTGCATAGGTGAAATTAGATGGAGAAAATTGTTGCTCACTTCCAACTCCTGCTGGCTCTATGCATCACTTTCAAATTGGTCATTTTATTTCATTTTCTAACCTGAAAATGAAAGTGTTAAATTCAGACTTATTTTTTAACTCTATGAAAGAATATTTTTTGTTGTTGCTTTGTTTTTTGTGTGTGTGTGTGTTTATATCCACAGGCCCTTATATTTCTTCTTAGCAAGTTGCTTCTCATATTTAGAATCTATGATCTGAAAAGTCTAAATATACATAAGAAAAAATTGTTATCTAGCTAATTCCAAACACAGATAAATATATGTCATTCTTTCTATATTTATTTTCCATTTTTAAAGAGTTACTGTGCTTTAATTTAGATGCTTGTCCAAACAGAAGACAGTAACTATGGAGAATTTTGAGTAGCAAATAACCTGTGACAACCACATCCAGTCTTAGCCTGGTTGACTACTGATAGCTCTAAGGTAGACAAAGAAAAAATTTCTATTTCAAGAAAGAGCAGGTTTTAATAAACAGAAACATAACACATATATTACTTGACTAAAATTGTGTTATAATCAGTGTACATTTGCCAAGCAGCTTTAAAAATATCTTTAAGAATGTGGTAAATAAATATCCTCAGTGAGATACCGTCGGCTAGAACAACAGGTACAAACAACTTGGGAAGAATTTTAGAGTGTTTCTTTTTCCTTCTCAACATTCATTAGTGATTCAAAACCAAGGCAGGACTCCTTCTACAATAACCCTAAACTGAAATCTTGAACCTAACTCCTTTGTATGATGATACATATGTGAACCAATAAAAAGATTCAATGAAAAGAGATATCTAGTACCTGCTTTGAGGTCCAGGTGAAACCATCCTCCGCATATTCCTTTAATCTTTTTCTTTATTTCTTTGTTTTTTCCCAAGGAAAGGATTGGGATAGGGGAGCTCACAATATCTTCCTTTAGATATGACTGATCTCTTACCATTTTTGGTCCTAGGGATTAAGTCTAGGATCTTATATATGCTAAATTCACACTCTACCACTGAGCTAGCATCCCCAACCCTGCATTTTACCCCCAATGGTGTCAACTAATTCTAATCTCTATGTTTGTTTTATGTCAGTGTCAATTGATTTTTTTCTACTCTTCATGAATTATATTCTCCAATTTTTAGAATGCCTACTAACTTTTTTAATTTGATGTCAGACATTAAAATTTTACTTTTTTGGATGCTGGATATTTTTTTTCCTGTAAACATGCTTGAGGTTTGTTTGGGGATGTAGTTATGTACAAAATATTTAATCTTTTTGTATCCAGCTTTTAGGATTATCTTGTGGGACCACAGGTGTTTCACCACTGAGGCAAATACCTTCTGGTTAGTCAATCCAGTTCTTCAAGAGTTGTGACAGGTTTACAATTCTGGATGGTGATGATAGGAAATTTTTTTCCCACCATATGCTAGTATTTAATATTCTTACTGTCTTTTCTGGTGGCTTTATCCAAGGTCTGAGATAGTTTTCTTATATGCATGTGTTTTTCACTGTGCTGTGAATATTCTCTGTAGGTGTGTGGAGTTCTTTTCTGAAGATCTCCAGTATCCTCCCTCAGCAGCGGCTCAGCTGCTCATTTCTCCCTGCAGCTCTCCCTGCAGACAGAAGTCTATCTTCCTTGGTCTCCCTAGAGTCCTGGTTCCATATTCCCTATTCTGAGAGTGGGCTAGCCTCTTGGAGGCTCTTTTTGTGGTACAGACTGGAAACTCTTAAGAACATAATGTTGACTCTCTAGGGGCTCTTCTTTTTTTATTTTCTGTTTTAAATATTGTTGTTTCATTTATTTATTTCTCGCAGTTTGTGTTTTTTCATGTGGGAAGTCCTTGATATACCATCCTGGTGAAAGCTCTGTGTAGTGGGTGAAAAATCTTTCTCCTCTTCCCTTCAGGAGAGGATAATGTTTCTGATTTACTACCTGAGCCACAGTGTCAAGAGGTAGTCACAAAGGCTTACATTTCTACATAAACTCTCATGTGGAAAAATAACCAATTATTAGTCCTATTAACCTTTATATATGGTCACTTCAAATATATTTTGGGGAATGGGGAAAATAAGCATAGGGTAAATTTTTTGACATATCTGAAATACAGAAACCTTAACATGTGCCAGAACTTCCTTACCTCCCATCTGCCCGTCTAGGGGTCATTATGATTGCATTGGCCCATGAGTAGACTGTTTGATTTCTGTATTCAGTAATCCTAAAAATATGTATATATTACCTTTTCCCTTTATTCCACAGTAAATGTCCATAGGGGTATCTGGTGATTTACTGTTGGGGGGATCAATATAATCATTCCCACTGGATTCCCAGGGTGTCCTTTATTTAGTGGGTTCTGAAAAACTAGCCCTAATCTCAAAATTAATCTAGGGCTCATGAATTATTTGAGTATTGTTTCCCTAATCTTCTGAAGAAGCCATTCCTGACTTCTTTTGATTCCATCTGCCTTATCCTTCCATCAGGGTTTCTCAATCTCATAGCTGTGAATATTGTATTCTGAGTATTTCTTCTTGTAAGGGGTTGCCTTGTGCATTGTAGAATGTAAAGAAGCAACTTTGGTCTCTGCCACTTGATGCTAGTAACATTATTCTGCCAGTAGTAACAATAACAACAACAAAATATTTTCAAACATTGTCCAGTGTCTCCTGGAGAAAAATTCTTCCTGTTTGAGAACTACTTCAAGTATTTTTAAGTATCTCTAAAAGTCTCTCAGATCTTCCTCAATTTATATCAGATATTTTCTGGTTACCTCTCAGATAATTCAGTTTACTTTGATGATTGCACCTCTTTCTGCCACTTTTTTCCTTTCCTTCATTGTCTTCTCTGGACTGCACAGCATGTCTTACCATCAGTACTGGTAAGAAGAAGATGACTACTGTACTTCTCCGCAATGCTTGTGCCTTTCTTACCAGCATTTGGTAAAGTGCCTTCCATGCAATATACACACTTGGTGAGTTTTCCAGTCTTATGTTGCTTATTCATGCCAGGTATCTTGGAAATACCAGTTTTGTCATTTCTATTTCCCTTTGCATCGGCCATCACCTTTCCCAAGTTAAAAAAAAAAAAAAAAAATATTGCCAATAAGCCAACATCTTCTACCACCTTGCCAAGATATTAAATTCTGTATTATCAAAGGATGTTCTTATCTCCTTAAGTCTTTTTCTTTCAATTTTATATTTGCTTAATTTCTCTCCTTAACCAACTACACTTAAAATCTAACCCTGATTCCTAACAGTGAATATAGGCTCAACCCTGGAGTGTGTTTATGGTTTAGTCCCTTTCCTCTCATTGCTCTGTCCTTTCCAGCTTGATTATCTTGAAACTTAATCCTAATTATTGATCTTGTGGACTGAAGAAGCAGCATTAAATAAATCCTGACTGTGGTCCATGCTATTTTGCAAGGACCAGAACTTATTTCAAGCAATAGAGAAATCCTAGAAATGAACAGGGAGTAGTGAGTCTTTTATGTGTGTACATAGCATTCAGAAGTGAATTGCATTTACCCACATGACCTGACTACATACCTCTGGGTTACACTCCTCTCTAATTAGGATCCTGGTCAAAGCAAAGCAAATATTCTAAACTTAAGAATTCAGAGTTCTCGGGGCTGGGGATGTGGCTCAAGTGGTAGCACGCTCGCCTGGCATGTGTTCGGCCTGGGTTCAATCCTCAGCACCACATACAAAAACAAAGATGTTGTGTCTGCCGAAAACTAAAAAATAAATATTAAAAAATTCTCTCTCTCTCTCTCTCTCTCTCTCTCTCTCTCAAAAAAAAAAAAAAAAAAGAATTCACAGTTCTCAATAACTACTATTTTTCTTAAGTCCTGGGCCTTTCCTATACAGTTTCTGCCCTACGGATGTGAAAAAAAGAATTTTAACATATGCTACCAAAGAGGTCCTCTAACTTTTACCTTTGGCTTTCATTTTTTTTAAAAAAAAATATTTTTTCTATTTGTTGATGGGCATTTTTATCTATCTATCTATCTATCTATCTATTTATTTATATATGGTGCTGAGAATCAAACCCAGTTTCTCACACATGCTAGGCAAGAGCTCTACCACTGAGCCACAACTCTGGCCCTCAATTGTTGATTAACCATTCTTAGCCTTTGTTACAGTTTGGATATGTAGTGTCACCTAAACATTCATGTGTGAGACAGTGTGAAAGTTTTCAGAGGTGAAATAATTGAGCTATAAAAGCTTTAATTTAATCAGTGTGTTAATTCACTGATATGGATTAACTAGGTGATAACTGTGGCTGGGTGGAGAGTGGCTGGAAGAAGTTGTTCAGTGGGGTCATGCCTTGGGGATTTATAATTTGTTCTTGGTGAACAGAGCTCTCTTTCCTTCCTGGTGGCTATGTCCTAAGTCCCTTTCCTCTACCATTCCCTTCTTCCATGTTACTCTGCCACACCTTGGGCCCAGAGCCATATACTTGGCTATCTGTGGACCTCTAAAACTATGATCCTCAAATAAACTTTCCTTCCTCTAAATTACTCCTGTTAGGTCTTTTACACACAGCAATGAAAAAACTGACTAAAACAGACTTTAATTTGCTTTATCCAATGCATCATAACTCCTGGTAAGAATGATTCAATCCCACTATTCTAATGATTATTCCTTTAAATTCCTTAAATAACTGAGATATATCCTCCCTAGAGCATGCACCTAATCTTGGTTTAACACAACAAAGACCTCCTTAATTACACAGCTAGAGAATTCAAGGCAATAACAATGTTCCACATTCTAACAGTGATGGAGTTCTCCTTGTCAGAGAGGCTGGTGACAGATCCAGCTCCAAATTTCAACTTTCAACTAAGTTTCTTGAGCCATTCTTAGAATCCATTATCTTATGTAAGGTTCCCCAAGAAAGACCAGAAGCTGAGATAGGTTGTCAAAATGTTAAATGAGGAGTGTCTCTGGGGCCAACAATAGTAGGAGAAAAAAAGAAGTAGGACAGGGCAAGGAGGGATACTAAATTGTGATCCACTTACCCCAATGCCTTTGGCCTTCCATGAGGAATTGTGGATTATAGCACTCTTTCAAAGTTATCTATATAAAGCAGGGCAGGAAGCGCTTAAAATCCTGCATTGGATGTAGGTTGTTCCTCAAAAAGGAAACACAACCTTGGGCTATGTCAACTGTCTTGTGCAGAAAGCAATTTACATATAGGGACTTAGTTGAGAATTGTATGCTGCCTTCACTTCCAGAACTGGGAGAGTGAGTCTGTCATTCCTGAAGTAGGCAGTGGCATCTCCGTGGTACCCTATGGTTCAATGGCATTCAGTATGCTGCTCAAACCAATAAATTATGGTTTGACTGTAGAAGAGGTGTCAGTCCACAAGGTGGAGTTTTTATTTATCTGGCAGGGAGAAGGTGGGCTTCACTGCATCAGAACAGTTCAGGCTCAGTCGGACATCAGGACAGATTCCAGATCTGGGCAACTCAAGGGTGGTTCTAGTGAGACCATTGACTATTTTCCCTTGACCCATCCACCTCACTAATTTTATTCTTTAGCTCATTCCAGAGTCTGCAGTTTATCAGTGATGTTTCTTTTGATGGCTGCTGTAAATAGTGACTTCCCTAAGTTGCAGCACAGGAACTTTTTACCCTGAAGTGACCCAAAAGACAATAAGGGGAGCTTGAAAAAATAATGTCTGTATCTTTGTATCCCTGAGCACTTGCTATCATAAATAATATATGATATAGTCTTTCACACTGACTGTAAATTATTAAGTGGTGTGTAATGTTTTTGAATTTAAATACAACTGCTAACTAGCAGAAATAGACTGTGAATGTACACACAAAAACACTCCTGCAAATAGGTAAGTAGCACACTACAGTAGTACACATGGTGATACTAGATGGGTTAAGATTTTTAAAGTGTTCAATATAATCTTACTTTATTACAAATACTATTTTAAAAACTGAAATTTCATTTAACTAGCATGTGCTACCATTTGTAATAATATTGATTTGTCTGTGCAATGGATATTAATGCCCATTTTCATATCTCACAGGTACCACTATGTTAAACCACACCTAGAAAACACATTACATGCCAGTGCTTTGTATCTGTGCCTCAGTGGTGCACAACATGCCAAACTGCTGATATTGATGCTGTTTCCATTTTAATTTTTTTCTCCTCATTAAACCCATAATGTTTTCCCTCACTCTTATCCCTTAATTCTTACTTTTCTCGATTTGGTTATTTTTACGATTTGGTTATTTGCAGTAATGGATTGATTATCAGGCAAAGCATATAATGCATTTTAATTACTGTGAAATCATTAATTATATATAAAATACTCTTGTCAATACAAATATTTTTATCTATTTCTTGGACTGTACTCACCAATCACACACTAAGTACAAATTATATAAAATTATAAAAAGTGGAAAACTCTGTATGTAGTAGCTGCCCTTTTATTTCATTTTCCTTTCACAAAATTACTGAATTCTGATTAAAACTCAATATATTCTAATTGTGAAATGCACTGGAATATTTTCTTGCCTGAGATATGCTTGTATATTCTTTAATTCCCTTCTATTGAGGCAACAATAAGAAGCTAATCTTTCCGTTTCTCATGCCATCATGACAAAGTAGCCTCCTGCTTTCATATTTTCCATTTGATGCCTCCAGAGTTCTACACTCTTACCCAGTAAAGTATAAAACAAAATTACTTACTGTTTTATACATATACCTTGCCTATGAGAATTTCATTCCTATCCCGTTGTCTTTATTCAAATTCCCTTCATTCTCTTCTTAAAGAAAACTTATTCAGAGCGAAGGAAGATGGCGGCGAGGGGAGTGCATTGTCCCCGTGTGCTGCTTCACTGTGTGGGAGTATGACAAGTCAGGACGGCTAAAGGATATTTTGTTAGGAATTTCCAGCAATAGTGGGGTGCTCCGGAACCTGGAGGAAGGATTTCCATCGCACGAGTATCGGCTACGGGGACTCAAACGCGAGAGGTTTGTTGCACGGTGGGTAACACTGCTTATTCAGCAAATCGCCCCGCGGCTAAAGTCTGCAGAGCGCACTGGGATAGAGACGCAGGGTTACAGCGCTGCAGTTTCTGCCAGCCGCGCAAGCACCGTACTCAGGGCTGAATTCTGGGTTCGAGACGGGGGAAGGAAGCGGTCCATCTCGGTTCTCCACACCGGTCAGACCACAGAGGAGGCCAGCAGCCACCATGTTGCTAAACTGACGTCACCACCCCTGTTTTCGACTGACCGCAGCTCATTCAGCCATAGATCAGGTAATTTCAGGCTGCAATTCGCCTGCGGCTTGCAGACAGATTGCTAGGGTACAGCGCCTGGGTGCTTCTTAGAACCTGATCCTATCGGAGCGAACACCGAGCGCGGGGCGGCCGAGTTCCGGCTCCCGGAACCGTCCCGGAACCGCCCTGGCCCACGGCTGCGGAGCCTGTGGAGGCTGCTTCTTGGACCCTGCGCCTATCAGAGCATACACCAAGCACTAAGCAGCCGAATTCCGGCTCCCGGAACTGAGCCCGCGGGGACTGCTTCTTGGAGCTTACACTTATAGGAGCTTACACAGAGCACAGAGCGGCCGAGTTCCGGCTCCCGGAACCGACCTGGAACCGCCCTGGCCCAGGGCTGCGGAGCCTGCGGAGGCTGCTTCTTGGACCCTGCGCCTATCAGAGCATACACCAAGCACTAAGTAGCCGAATTCCGGCTCCCGGAACTGAGCCCGCGGGACTGCTTCTTGGAGCTTACACTTATAGGAGCTTACACAGAGCACGGAGCGGCCGAGTTCCGGCTCCCGGAACTTCCCTGGCCCGGGGCTAGGAGCCCGCGGAAATTGCTTCTCGGTCCGGGTCCTGCTGAGGGCCGGTCAGGACTCACCCGTTGCTTTGGTTGCCTGGCAAGGGGAACGAAATGCTGCCATTCGCATAGGATACCAACATGGCAGAGATCTGATGTCAGCAGAAAGCGGCGGAGGAGAGAACTTCATCAATACCAGCGGTGACATAAGCAGTTGGTCTCCTGGTAGGGGGGGTGAGGCACAGTCACCCGAGTCTCCTCAATTTGTCCTCGAGCCAGAGGGGAGGAGCCAGGCCGCCGCCAGCGCCCAGAGCAGGCCCAGCGACTCGCCAGCGTGGTGACCGCGTGACCCCAATTGGAGAGGGGGCGGAGCGGAGCCGCCACCCGCACCCGCAAGGTGGGCAGACCCGCGACCCAGTGGTACATGGGCGTGGTAGGTGGGGCAGGGCAGAGCCGCCGTTCGCGCGGGCAAGGTAAACAGACCTGTGACAGCCTGGCGGGTCAGGCCCAGTGGCTTGACAGTGTGGTACACACATCACCCCAACTGGAGTAGGGGCAGAGCAGATCCTTCTGCCACGCCCGGATCAGGCCCTGCCGGTGTGGTGGTCACGTGACCCCAATTGGAGTGGGGGCGGAGCGGAACCGCCAACCGTGTCCGCAGGGCGAGCAGACTAGTGATCAACCTGCAGATCAGGCCCAGGGGTCCGCAGGCGTGGTAGGAGGGGCAGGGCAGATCCGCCGCCCGCGCCTCCAAGATAGGCAGACCTACAACAGACCGGCGGATCAGGCCCAGGAGCCTGCCGGCGTGGTACAAACACCACCCTAATTGGAGTAGTGGCAGAGCAGAGTCGCCGCCCGTGCCAGGAACAGGCCCAGCGTCCTGCAGCCGGGGTAGTCACGACACCCCAATTGGAGTAGGGGCAGAGCAGAGCCTCCACCCGTGCCCGAAAGGTGGGCAGATCTGCGACCGACCAGCGGGACAGGCCCAGTGGCCTGCCGGTACGACAGACACGTCACCCCATTTGGAGTAGGGGCAGAGTAGAGCCGCCTCCCGCACCTGCAGGGTAGGCAAACCTGCAACCGACCGGCGGATCAGGCCCGGTGGCCTGCCGGCGTGGTACACTCGTCACCCCAATCGGAGCAGGGGCAGAACAGAGCCGCCGCCAGCTCCCAGAACAGGCCCAGTGACCTGCCGGCGTGGTAGCCACGAAACCCCAATTGGAATAAGGAGAGAGCAGAGCCGCCGCCCGCACCTGCAGGAAAGATACGCAAGCAGTATGAAAAGACAAGGAAAGAAAGGACCACAAGCAATGCAGGTCAACGCAACTTTAGAAGAGGTAACAGCTGCAGCAGATGGAATGTCAGATAAAGAATTCAGGATATACATGCTTCAAATGATCTGGAGTATCAAGGAAGACATTAAACAGCAAAATCAGACAATGAAAGACCACTTCGACAACGAATTACGCAAACAAATCCAGGAAGCAAAGGAGCAACTATACAGGGAGATAGAGGTTATAAAAAACAAACAAACAGAAATCCTAGAAATTCAGGAAGCAATAAACCAACTTAAAAACTCAATGGAGAATACTACCAGCAGAGTAGAACACTTAGAAGATAGAACATCAGACAATGAAGACAAAGTATTTCAACTGGAAAAGAACATAGACAGCTCAGCAAGACTGTTAAGGAACCATGAGCAGAACATCCAAGAAATATGGGATAACATTAAGAGACCAAACTTAAGAGTCATTGGGATACAGGAAGGTACAGAGCTCCAAACCAAAGGAATGAGAAGTCTATTCAATGAAATAATACAAGAAAACTTCCCAGACATGAAGAATGAGACAGAATCCCAAATCCTAGAAGCCTACAGGACGCCGAATGTGCAAAATCATAAGAGATCCACACCTAGACACATTATAATGAAGATGCCCAACATACAGAATAAGGAGAGAATTTTAAAAGCTACAAGAGAAAGGAAGCAGATTACATTTAGGGGTAAGCCAATCAGGATAACAGCTGATCTCTCAACACAGACTCTGAAAGCTAGAAGATCCTGGAATAACATATTTCAAACACTGAAAGAAAATGGGTTCCAACCAAGAAATGTGTATCCAGCGAAATTAAGCTTCAGGATGGAAGATGAAATTAAAACCTTCCACGATAAACAAAAGTTTAAAGAATTCGCAGCTAGAAAACCATCTCTTCAAAACATCCTCGCCAAAGCATTACAGGAAGAGGAAATGGAAAATAACAATGAAAACCAACAGTGGGAGGTAGGACAATAAAGGGGGGGGGGGAATAATCAAAGAGGAAAACAAACCATGTTTAGTAACAGAAATAAACAAATATGGCTGGAAGAACAACACATATCTCAATAATAACCCTAAATGTCAATGGCTTAAACTCACCAATTAAGAGACACAGGCTAGTAGAATGGATCACAAAACAAGACCCAACAATATGCTGCCTACAGGAGACGCATTTGATAGGAAAAGACATACATAGGCTGAAGGTGAAAGGTTGGGAAAAATCATATCACTCATATGGACTTCGGAAACAAGCAGGAGTGTCCATACTCATATCAAATAAAATAGATTTCAAGCCAAAGTTAATCAAAAGAGATAAAGAGGGACACTACATACTGCTTAAGGGAACCATACAACAACAAGACATAACAATCATAAATATTTATGCCCCAAACAATGGTGCAGCTATGTTCGTCAAACAAACTCTTCTCAAGTTCAAGAGTCTAATAGACCACCATACCATAATCATTGGAGACTTCAACACACCTCTCTCGCCACTGGACAGATCTTCCAAACAAAAGTTGAATAAGGAAACTATAGAACTCAATAACACTATTAATAACCTAGACCTAATTGACATATATAGAGTATACCACCCAACATCAAGCAGTTACACTTTTTTCTCAGCAGCACATGGATCCTTCTCAAAAATAGATCATATATTATGTCACAGGGCAACTCTTAGACAATATAAAGGAGTAGAGATAATACCATGCATCTTATCTGATCATAATGGAATGAAACTGAAAATCAACGATAAAAGAAGGAAGGAAAAAGCATACATCACTTGGAGAATGAACAATAGGTTACTGAATGATCAATGGGTTATAGAAGACATCAAGGAGGAAATTAAAAAATTCTTAGAGATTAATGAAAACACAGACACAACATATCGGAATCTATGGGACACATTGAAAGCAGTTCTAAGAGGAAAATTCATTGCTTGGAGTTCATTCCTTAAAAAAAGAAAAAAACCAACAAATAAATGATCTCATACTTCATCTCAAAATCCTTGAAAAAGAAGAGCAAAACAACAGCAAAAGAAGTAGAAGGCAAGAAATAATTAAAATCAGAGCTGAAATTAATGAAATTGAAACAAAAGAAACAATTGAAAAAATTGACAAAACTAAAAGTTGGTTCTTTGAAAAAATAAACAAAATCGACAGACCCTTAGCCATGCTAGCGAAGAGAAGAAGAGAGAGAACTCAAATTACTAGCATACGGGATGAAAAAGGCAATATCACAACAGACACTTCAGAAATACAGAAGATAATCAAAAACTATTTTGAATCCTTATACTCCAACAAATTAGAAGATAGTGAAGGCATAGATAAATTTCTTAAGTCATATGATCTGCCCAGATTGAGTCAGGAGGATATAGAAAACCTAAACAGACCAATATCAATTGAGGAAATAGAAGAAACCATAAAAAGACTACCAACTAAGAAAAGCCCAGGTCCAGATGGGTATACAGCAGAATTTTACAAAACCTTTAAAGAAGAACTAATACCAATACTTTTCAAGCTACTTCAGGAAATAGAAAAGGAGGGAGAACTTCCAAATTCATTCTATGAGGCCAACATCACCCTGATACCTAAACCAGACAAAGACACTTCAAAGAAAGAAAACTACAGACCAATATCTCTAATGAACCTAGATGCAAAAATCCTCAATAAAATTCTGGCGAATCGGATACAAAAACATATCAAAAAAATTGTACACCATGATCAAGTAGGATTCATCCCTGGGATGCAAGGCTGGTTCAATATACGGAAATCAATAAATGTTATTCACCACATCAATAGACTTAAAAATAAGAACCATATGATCATCTCGATAGATGCGGAAAAAGCATTCGACAAAGTACAGCATCCCTTTATGTTCAAAGCTCTAGAAAAACTAGGGATAACAGGAACATACCTCAATATTGTAAAAGCAATCTATGCTAAGCCTCAGGCTAGCATCATTCTGAATGGAGAAAAACTGAAGGCATTCCCTCTAAAATCTGGAACAAGACAGGGATGCCCTCTCTCTCCACTTCTGTTCAACATAGTTCTCGAAACATTGGCCAGAGGAATTAGACAGACGAAAGAAATTAAAGGCATAAAAATAGGAAAAGAAGAACTTAAATTATCACTATTTGCAGATGATATGATTCTATACCTAGCAGACCCAAAAGGCTCTACAAAGAAACTATTAGAGCTAATAAATGAATTCAGCAAAGTGGCAGGATATAAAATCAACAGGCATAAATCAAAGGCATTCCTGTATATCAGCGACAAATCCTCTGAAATGGAAATGAGGACAACCACTCCATTCAAAATATCTTCAAAAAAAAATAAAATACTTGGGAATCAACCTAACAAAAGAGGTGAAAGACTTATACAATGAAAACTACAGAACCCTAAAGAGAGAAATAGAAGAAGATCTTAGAAGATGGAAAAATATACCCTGTTCATGGATAGGCAGAACTAACATCATCAAAATGGCGATATTACCAAAAGTTCTCTATAGGTTTAATGCAATGCCAATCAAAATCCCAACGGCATTTCTTGTAGAAATAGAGAAAGCAATCATGAAATTCATATGGAAAAATAAAAGACCCAGAATAGCAAAAACAATGCTAAGCAGGAAGTGTGAATCAGGCAGTATAGCGATACCAGACTTCAAACTATACTACAGAGCAATAGTAACAAAAACAGCATGGTACTGGTACCAAAACAGACGGGTGGACCAATGGTACAGAATAGAGGACACAGAAACCAATCCACAAAACTACAACTTTCTTATATTTGATAAAGGGGCTAAAAGCATGCAATGGAGGAAGGATAGCATCTTCAACAAATGGTGCTGGGAAAACTGGAAATCCATATGCAACAAAATGAAACTGAATCCCTTTCTCTCGCCATGCACAAAAGTGAATTCAAAATGGATCAAGGAGCTTGATATCAAATCAGAGACGCGCCGTCTGATAGAAGAAAAAGTTGGCTACGATCTACAGTCGGTGGGGTCGGGCTCCAAATTCCTCAATAGGACACCCATAGCACAAAAGTTAATAACTAGAATCAACAAATGGGACTTACTCAAACTAAAAAGTTTTTTCTCAGCAAAAGAAACAATAAGAGAGGTAAATAGGGAGCCTACACCCTGGGAACAAATCTTTACTCCTCACACTTCAGATAGAGCCCTAATATCCAGAGTATACAAAGAACACAAAAAATTAGACAATAAGAGAACAAACAACCCAATCAACAAATGGGCCAAGGACCTGAACAGACACTTCTCAGAGGAGGACATACAGTCAATCAACAAGTACATGAAAAAATGTTCAACATCTCTAGCTGTCAGAGAAATGCAAATCAAAACTACCCTAAGATACCATCTCACTCCAGTAAGATTGGCAGCCATTAAGAAGTCAAACAACAACAAGTGCTGGCGAGGATGTGGGGAAAAGGGTACACTTGTACATTGCTGGTGGGACTGCAGATCGGTGCAGCCAATTTGGAAAGCAGTATGGAGATTTCTTGGAAAGTTGGGAATGGAGCCACCATTTGACCCAGCTATTCCCCTTCTTGGTCTATTCCCTAAAGACCTAAAAAGGGCATGCTACAGGGACACTGCTACATCGATGTTCATAGCAGCACAGTTCACAATAGCAAGACTGTGGAACCAACCTAGATGCCCTTCAATAGACGAATGGATAAAAAAAATGTGGTATTTATACACAATGGAGTATTACTCTACATTAAAAAATGACAAAATCATAGAATTTACAGGGAAATGGATGGCATTAGAGCAGATTATGCTAAGTGAAGCTAGCCAATTCCTAAAAAACAAATGCCAAATGTCTTCTTTGATATAAGGAGAGTAACTAAGAACAGAGTAGGGACGAAGAGCAGGAGAAGAAGATTAACATTTAACAGGGATGAGAGGTGGGAGGGAAAGGGAGAGAGAAGGGAAATTGCATGGTAATGGAAGGAGACCCTCAGGGTTATACAGTGGAGGAGGTAGAGAGAGAGGGGGGAGGGGAGGGGAGAGGTGGGGAGGGGGGAGGGTGGAGGACGGGAAAGGCAGCAGAGCACAACAGACACTAGTATGGCAATTTGTAAATCAATGGATGTGTAACTGATGTGATTCTGCAATCTGGGTATGGGGTAAAGGTGGGAGTTCATAACCCACTTGAATCAAAGTGTGGAATATGATATGTCAAGAAATTTGTAATGTTTTGAACAACCCACAATAAAAAATTTAAAAAAAAAAAAAGAAAAGAAAACTTATTCAGTCTATAAGCGTCATCTCAGATGTTACCTCTTGCCATGTAAAAACCTGAATGTGTTTTTCTCTGAATTTCCACAACAATTTTATGACATTTCTCAAATATATGTTATTATTTTTTTATTTTATTAAATGTTTCTTCATGTATCAAACTTAAACATGGAATCTTTTATGACCACATTTGTAACAGTACATTGTGAAAATTCTTGACAAGTGACATTTTGGCTTAAATCAAGGATGAAAGATAGATGAGAATGGAAAAACCACATTAAAACCTTGCTTTGTTTAAGGAGATGCACTGTTTTAGTCGGCTTTTTTTTTTTTGCTCCCAACCAGAACAACTGTGGAGAAAGAAAGGTTTATTTAGGAACTCACAGTTTCAGAGGCCTCAATCATAGACAGCAGGTTCTTGATGCTTGAGGTGAGGCAGGACATCTTGGTAGAAGAGGGTGGCAGAAAGAAACTGCTCACTCATTGATCAAGAAGCAAAGAGAGAGGTCTCCACTCTCCAGATACAAATATATACCCCAGAGTCCCCACCTCCTCCAGCCACACCTGCCTTCAGTTACCACCCAATTAATCCCATCAGGGAATCAATTCACTGATTAGGTTAAGGCTCTCAAAACCTAATCATTTCTCCTCCAAACCTTCTTGTGTTGTCTCACAGGTGAGCTTTGGGGGTACATCTCACATCTAAACCATAACATGCATGATACAGAAGAGAGTGGGCTTGTGGAGAGAACAAATAAGAAAGCCCTGGACCTGGTATTAGTAGAAGCTGGTGACGGTGTTTTGCCCTAGAATCCTGGGAGCTGTCTGATGCTGGATTTTACTGAGGCTGCCCCAGTGCCAGGATCCTTGCTAAGGTCTGGTGCTTACTTCTCTCTCCTTCTTCCACTGGGAGAACACCTCTCTCCAAGCTGTACTATCTAGAGTTGAGAAAGTGGTGAGAGGGCCATGTAAAACTCTCTTTTCTAACCTATTCAATGTACCTTTTCTTATTATGTTGCTGTAACCAGTAACAGTGATCTCTCACTTGGTTTTCTTAGGTTTTCTGAAGGTATTGTGTGCTGGGACAGTTGTTAGAATAGATGTTTCTGCCAGGGAACAAGGGCTAGAAAGTCCCATTCTGCAATTTTTCTCTCTAAATGGCCTTGGGCACTTTTATTAACTTCAAAGAATTCAAGTTTCCCAAGGATAGGGATAAAATGTTCTCTATAGATTGTTCTACAAATTGAATGACACAATGCATACAATAAGTGCTCGATAAGTGATGATGTCAGTTGAAGCAGGTGGTATCAGTGAGCTGTCATTTTAGATGACATTTATAGCTTCAAGTAAACAGTACAAGGGCCCAGCTAATGAATAGTAGTTGTTTATTTTATAGTCTCAAGTAAAAAGCATCCACATATCAGTCAGTCATTAAAAAGAAATACCCCACCTTTTGCACTTATTTTTAATTAAAAATAGAATTTGGTTGAATTGGGGCCTACATACCAAATAATTTTCATAAAGCAAAATTTATAAACAAAGAATCATAATGAGATACATTATCAAGCTTTCTTAAATTATCTTTTGAATTCCGAGAGTGAAACCATTGGATCTTTTCATTCATTTCACTCTTGTCATATAAACATTTCTGAAATATTCTTTACAAATGAGGTTTCTCTGCTATCACAGATTGATCTCAAATCACGGAATCAGGAGAGTAGAGGAAAATTATACTGCATGTCTGACGGGGTCACCTGTGAAAGTTGCTCTCAGTTGTCTTGTATTTTGCACTCACATCAAAAACTGGAAGATATGCATTATATTTGTGTTTGCTTCTGCATAAGCATCATAAACACCACTTTTCTCTTTGCCCAATGAAGAAAAGAAAGAAGGAAAGGAAGAAAGAAAGAAGACAATGTATCAGAAATATCTAAGTTCAGTCAGAGTCTTTGTAGAACATGAGTTATTTTATACGTTAGAGTGAAGGGTCTATAAAAACTTTTTTTTTAAATTTACTATCTTACTTAATGACATTAACTAGGAACAGATGTTGATAAATTTTATATTTTATAACTTGCTGGCAATAATCACAACCAGACAGAGAAATAAAAGTAAAAATCAAGCCATTGATCTAATACACTAAAGAATCTCTATAGATTCATAGTCAGATTGCAAGGAGAATATTTGGAGGACAGTGGATCAATCCAGGGCAATTGAAAGTTGTATTACCCAACCAGTGGAAGAAAAGATTTAGGGCAAACTGTGTTTTTCAAACTCATTAACTGTGTATTTTATAGATAATCAGCATTTCTACATGTGATGATCATAAGCAAGAATGCAACAAACACAATGAGTTTTTGTACAAATGGATGTGATTTCTGCACAAATTTCACCTGGTGCATATGCACCAAGCACAATTCCCAGGTAAGGCTACATATGCTCTTTTCACATGTCCCCTCAAAGAGAGAAGGAATTTCTGCACAAATTTCGCCTTGCACATGTGCACCAAGCACAGTTCCCAGGTAAGGCTACATATGCTCTTTGCACATGTCCCCTCTAAGAGAGAAATACAAGTATTGAATGTTGGGACAATTGCTTTTTGTAGGGTAGGTGGTATAATACTGCTATTAACCATGATAAGTTGAGATAACCATCAGACATTACATTTGTACTTTATCCCAGGTTGTTTTTAAATTTCAACTATTCTTAGATTTTTTCATAAAGGAATTATGAAATTCTTCCTGTAATTTCATAAATTAAAAGTCCCCTTGGACATGTTGACTAAGAATATATCTGTATGCATCTATATTACTATAATTTATATTTTTCAAAAATAAAATTGTGCATTTTCTACTGGACCAAATCTTTTGATTTTAACTGAAGTAGGAAGTAGTGGGTTGGAATGACAAAAAATGTTTAAAAATAATAGTATATTTTCCAGCTTCTTTTCTCAATTATTTTTTGCCAATGGCCTTGGCTATTATAAATATTGCATTCATGAAGTTGGAATAATATTTTACAACTTATAATTTTTTCATGGTTCAGGAATAGGCCTGAGACATAAACGACAAGCAGTACCAGCTATCATGTCTTTTATATTGTCATTTTAATAAAATATCAAATGAATTTTGTTAAATTATTTCTCCTTGTATTTGCAAAGCTGGAAGCAATTTCTTTGAATTATTTGAATATATATGTGCAAATAATATATGATATGTGTGTGTATTCTTTTCCCTCTTTTGATTTGCATAGGCAGTTGTTTTCTGTAAGTATTTTGCATGGTTTTCAAAATATGAAAATATGAATACATGGGAAAGGGTGAACTCCACAAGCCTGAATTGTGCAAACTCTGCACATTCCTGAGAAAGGACAATTTTAGAGCCGACCCTTGGCTAGCTCCTGAAAACTGAGCTCCTGGAAGTTTTCATTTGGTAAGAGTGGTTTTGCATGCCTGAGATCTTGGACCATACTTTACTATATTTCCAATTTATACTAACAATGTGAGCATCTGCTCTTTCTTGGGGCTATGCAGTTAGAGTAACTGAAGTCAGTCACAACAAGCAAAGCTTGCTTTCATCAATGATTCCCAGTAAAAATCCTGGACATCTGGACTAGAAGAACTTTCTTGATTGGCAATATTTTGTTACATGGCATTTCTGAGGAAATTAAATGCATTCTGTGTGTGTAACACCACTGGAAGCAGGTACATTGAAGCTTGCGGTCGGTTTCCCCTAGGTTTTATCTCATGCGTTTTTTTTTTTTTTTTCTCTTTGAGTTTTATCTGTATTCTTTTGCTCTTGTAAGCAGTAACCACGAATACTCTGATTTCTGAGTCCTTCTCTTATATCACCAAACATGAGAGTGATCTTGGAAAACTCTGTAACAGTGAGATATATTCCCTAGTTTACACCATAGCAGTGAGAATATACTTTGGATTTTTTCAGCTTCTTTTTCATTCTAACCTATCCTATCCTATTCTATACTACCCTAATCAATAAATGCTGCAAAAAAAAATGATTTTGGAAATTAGAGACTGGAACCAATGGATTACCCCAAACTCTTAATTGTTAGTCATATCCATTTTGTCCCTCAATTTATTCTTGCCAGTCCTCTCTGCTGGCTCTTTATCCTCTCCAAATCAAGTAGACATTCCTTTGCAAAGCACTCAAGGCCACAAACAAAAGTCTATTTTATTATGATGACCCTACAATTATGGATCTTCCTGCGGGTAAATTTGGTTTACTCACTTTTCAATTTTCAGGCTACATTCATTCATTACTTCAGTTATACATACACTCAAATGCTCTTTTAATGAAAATCCATTCATTAAGTAACTCTTCTGTGCAGTAAACACTGATGGACACATTATGGATATACAAATAAAAGGACAGATATCTTTTCTGTTTTCATGGAGTTTACAGGCATTGGATGAACACATAAATAATTAGCTCTCTATTATTATGGGACTATTTTAAAGGAGAAGCAAGACTTTCCTTAAATCTTCTTATCTGTATTTGTATTATTTTTTTTCCTACCTTTCAACATCCTGCCACCTATAAACATGGAATGACCAGCAATTGATAGATGTGATACTTGAAATTACTCTAAAAATGCCAGAAAGTTAAGTTGATTGTGAGAAATAAAATTTAGAGTAAGCTCTCAAATATTCACCAAAGTGGAGGATTAAGAAAAATTTCTTTGAAAAACACAGGACTCTTTTAAAAGAGATGCCTTTCCTCACTGTGGAATATCTTCCCAGTTTTCTCTCATACTACATTAAGCATTGCCTGTAACATAGTATCTACCAAATGACTCTTGAAAAGAAATGAAGTAGCCCAAGATCTGAGATGGCATTCAGGGGTATAGGGCAATTAGTCTTGTTCCATATATATTAACTAAAGTGATAAAAATCTTTTATGACTTTTTACCAAACCTTTGAAACAGTGCTTTTTTTTGTTTTGCTGCTTTGCATTTATGCTTAATAACATTGTACTCTATGCAGTAAAAATCATTAGATATGTTTGATTCTGCAACTCAGATTATTCCAAAAACTTGCATAAATACACACACACAAACACACACATGGGTTCAGTATGGTTAAACACTTCTTTCTTGTTCATTTGTAAAATGAGCAATTTAACTATTTTTATCATATCCCTCATTTGCTTCCTGAATTTGTTATATTTTATGAATTTTTAGGGATTAGGACATTGGCTAGCTCTTGATATTCTGGAAGGTTTTCTGTGTTGTCTAATATCAATTTTTGTGTAAAAAAATTTTCTATTTCCATGAAAAATTTACATTAGTGATCATTTCACACTAAATTGAGATTAATTAAAGATTAAGATAATGTTGGACTAAATTTTGAAAATTCTGATATGACCCTCCATCCTAATATTTACCACTAAAGAAAATCTCAAATATATTTTTTCTCTCTTTAAAGACAACAACCACAAGCAACTGAAAAAGAGCAGTTGTAAAGGGAAGATATTCTCTATAACTTAGATACTTATTTTAAATGATTGCCTTGCAACAGGAGTAGGGCACTCATTATCTACAACAGGAGTAGGGCACTGAGAGTAGACCAGGACCCCTAATTCCAACATTACTGCACTCTGCATGACAAATCCCTGCCTTGCTGGCCTTCCTCTCTTCTTTATGAAGGCATTTCCTATACTACTTTTCCTACACTACTATGAGTATTTGCATTGAAAGGCATATTTATTTAACTGCCTTGCACAAGTCTTGTGTAAAGAAACCTTTGTCAATTCCTTGTGAAATTTACTCAGTATGTTCAATGATTCTATTAGTAAATGCTGATAGCTTAATTACTTAAAATATTTATATTATTTCTTGTTTCAAAAACAATTTGAGATGACTTAAACACAGTACGTTGGAGGAAGCATGGATGGTAAAGTCATTTATGGGTCATTAACAGATAAAAGTAAATCTGCTTGAAAGTATCCTCTGAAAATAAGGAGGGTGAAATAAATCTTCAAGGAGTTAAAATATTTAATCACATAATTTTAAGACAATTATTAAGGATTTAGGCATTTGAGTGAGAGAATCTTGTTTCAGATTAAAATTTCAATATCTCCCTGAGAGTACTTGAGAAAGTTCCCCAGCACCTGTAACCTTCAGTGGAGTGTCTAAAATAGGGGAAATAATAATAATGTATTAAAAGGATTAAATAACTGGTCTTATCCTACTACCTGCAGTATAATGAGACTCTAATAAAGATTAAGGGCTTTTCAAAAATATGTATAAATCAGTATAGGCAGATAGTTCAGTGGTAGTGTGCTTGGCTGGTGGTAAAGTAAGTCCCAGTACCACAAAAATTTATGTCTAAAATCCAATTTAATAATAATGTTTATTATATCCATATCCACTGTGCAAATTTTTAAATGTATTGTCTTTTTGATCCTTCATAACTATACTACAAAGGCTTTATTAGTAGAGAGACAAAATTACCTACTAAAGGCCTCATATATGGAATAATTACTAAACTTAAGCTTCAAAACATATTCTTAACGCTGCTTCTCAGCCACTCTATCATTCATACATGTTCAATAAAATAACAGATGCATAAATTACTAGTTTTTTTTTAGTGCCCATTTGGAAACATACAAATTTCTATTTAAGGACTGAGGATGTGGCTCAAGTGGTAGCACGCTGGCCTAGCATGAGTGAGGCACTGGGTTTGATTCTCAGCACCACATAAAAATTTAAAATATTGTGTCCACCTAAAGCTAAAAAATAAATATTTAGAAAAAAATTCTATTTAACATGAAAAATTTACATTACATTTCTCACTAAATTAAATGCACACAGCAAATGTTGAGATTAGTTTGATAATTGATTTTTATTTATTACATGTTTTAATGGTGGTTTCTAGTCACTTTGTGGGGGCATTAGTGAAATTAATTAAATCCATATGAAAATCATCAAAAATGATGAGAGGTTCTGCCAAGTTCTTCAAGTCAGAGACCTGTTGTCATCAAAATAAAAAAGCTGAAACTTATTGCTTTGACATTTTGACGCACAGCAGTAAGTGAAGTGCCCATTGATGACCAAGGTCAGTGTTATGCATCAGCCAGTCAATAGCTATCTATTGACTGAACTCTCTGCTATAATATTATCCAGAAGAAGAAACTGGCACTTGTAGATAAAATATCTTTGAACATTCTTTAAATATATTATCATTGCAGAAAATCTTTTCTCCAAAGTAAAACATTCAAAAAAGATTAAAATGTTTTGACAGGCAAAATGACTCAAATGATGTCCTCTAGTATAAAATTCTTTAAAGAAATTGATTTTGTTGATTCTGGACACAAGATAAAATCAGAATACTAATTTGTACTTTCCTTAACTTTCTACTTGTTGGTGACACACAAAGGCCATGTTAATATTTGGGGGATCTGGAGTTGGATTAGTAATGGTCCCAAACTCACAGGACTTAGAGTCCTGTAAGACATAAATAAAATAAACAATAACAATTGTAGTGTAATAGGCCCCATTTTAGGACACTCACTTAAGGAAGAATTCATTTTCTCCTTAGAGTGGTGGAGAGACGTCTTGTTATGTAAATATGGTGAAAGATAAATAGTTACAGCATGGGTGGTAGCAGAAATATTATCACAAAGAAGGATGTTCTGTCCAAGATGATGGTTTAAGAAATGAAAGTATCTCAAGAATTAGTAAGAAATACTTCCAGACTAGTAAATAATCAAATGCATGACAAAGTCACTACAGATAGCACAATTTTCATTCCTAAAAGTTTGGTTCAATTTCTGAGCAACTGAAATTCCATTTTTGCTTCTTTTATTCAAATTAGTTTTTCTCAATGGCTGTGCAGAATGCAATTCTACCATACTTTAAGACTCAGTCCACCATTTAGCACATCAGCCTATCATCTCCACTGATGACATTACTGTGCAGAGAGTGTGCATCAAATGACAGGTTTGGGAACAGAGGTGGATGTGGGGAGTGGCTCATGTGCGCTATTTTTCTGAACTTAAAGCCAGTACTCTCTCCAAATGGCTCATCTCTTTAATGTAGGGTCTAGTGTTCATTTTTCAAGTTGCCCTGCACATCTATAAATTGATTTTTCTCTGTCATGCTCACTAATACAATTCTTTCCCATCAATAATAGAAGAAACTTTAATGCAATTCTCAGGTGCATTGTTATCCCCCAGTGGTGAATCTTAGAAATGAGAAACATATAATTACTTGTATTCTGGCGTAAATTTCAAAATGATACACTATTAGTGAATTGATCTGGCAAACTCCCCTATGGAAATCTACTCCTTAGAGTGCTCATTAGCTCTCCAGACTTGGGCACTGCTTTTATTTCCTTTTCTTTCTAAATAGCAGCTTCCCTAGGGTTCATATAATGTATTTTTTTTCATTCCTAAATTGCTTTAACAACAAGATTTGTGTATGATAACTCCGGAAAGTCCAGCCCCACTCAGTTAGTAAAGGCCGACAGGGTGAACTTACCTGCTTTTGAAGAGTGTAATGTGACATTTGCTATTGCAACTAGGGCACTGAAACTGTCTTCCCGGTGACTGTCTCCCTTGTCCTTTATGGAAACTTTGTCCTGTTTGTCCTCGCTTGCAGCTTTTATACATCATCTTTATTTTTCTCAGCAATAAATATCAGTTAAATGCTACTTCTGTAGTGTTAGACATAGCAACAAATAAATTGGTTTCAGTGCTGCTCTTTCTCGCATTTTGATATCATATTTATAAGAATTCATGCCAATAATTGTAAGAATGTAATAGTTGCATATCGTAAAAAATATACTTATGGGGCTTGGGTTGAGGCTCAGTAGTAGAGTGCTTGTCTCATATGTGTGAAGCACTGGGTTCGATTCTCAGCACCACGTATAAATAAATGAATAAAATAAAGGTCTGTCAATGACTAAAAAACCTTTTTTAAAAATTTATATTTACTCTCAAATTAAAAATGATGACAATGATAGACAGGTGGCTTTGAGTCAAATCTGATGAATCACAAAACTGCTCTTTAGCATAAAAAAAGAAATATTTTGAAAATCCTTCATATTTCAGGGAAGTGAAAAGTATCAAACATGCAAACTTTGAAACTGGACATTTAGTGATTAAGTTAGGTAATTTCACTTTCCAGATACTCAATAAACAAGCAGACAGAAATTAAAAAAAAAATCCACTTAATTAAGAGTATACAGCTCTGGAAATATTTTTCCACCTAGGCAGATTTCCATGAGGGGGTCATGTTTGTCCTTGTCCAATTCTTTATGGAAATATAGGTTTTTGGAGTTGAGCATGGAATTTAAGCTTTGTTACTAATCTTTCTTTTTTAAAATATTTGGTATATATATATATATATATATATATATATATATGACTGTAGAGTACATTTTAACTCATTTACACAAACATGGAATATATCTTATTCTAATTTGGATCACATTCTTGTAGTTGTAGATGATGTGGAGATTCTTTGTGGTGTATTATATGTATCTAGGAAAGTTGTGTCAAGATTCTTTCTTAACTCATCATATGAAAACTTGACAAACACCACAGTAAACCTCAGAATACTTAGACAGTTCTTCAAGAGTCAGAGTGTCTATAACGAAGAAGTCAAAACATCAACAACAAGAGTGATGTGCACATTGATACAAATATAACACTGGAACGGAATGTTTCATGGAAATATGCCTTAGAAAGACGTAGGTAAAAAATTGGAGGGGGATCCAAGATGGCGGGCCAGAGGGAGGCAGCATTCTGTATCTCTCCATGACCTGGGACTCAAGTAGTAAGAATACTATTTCTCTGTGAGTAATATTCCTGCTCCCATGCAGGCATCATGACCAATGTACAGGCCTCAGTATCAGAATAGGTTTCACAACTACTTGCCCATGCAAGACCACTAGATGCCTGAGGGAGACCATTGACATCAGGACCCATACAGAACTTTCAGCTACCCACCTGAGCAGAAATCCCAGACACTCACTGCTCCCACAAAGGACACCTAGAAGCTACCATACACAGGAACTCCAGCTGCCACTCCCATGTGTAACCCCATCTACAAACATGGGGCTCCTCTGGTCACATCCATCACGGGACTCTGCAGCAACAGAGATACACCCCTTTGTGCAGTAGCCTGCCTGCACCCGAGAATTTCACAAAGGCTCTGAAGTCAGCCCAAGCCACACACTGCACGTCACAGAGCTCTCTCTGAACATATTGTCCACGTTCAACGTAATCACCTGGCTCCCCGCACCTGACACAACCCCCCTTCACTGAAAGCAGCCATGTCCATCTTGGGTCATCTTCATCACCATCCTTAGTGGGGGCAACTCCCAGATTGGAACTCCTGCTGGCCAGGTACCCAGTTTCAAACTCCCCCTTCTCCATAGCAGAAGAAATGACAGAGAAGGATGTATATAATTAAAATACTCTGTGAATTAAAGGATGATAGAAGAGAGCAAATACAAGCAGCAAAAGATCATTTTGACAAAGAGCTACATAAACAAATATAGGAAGCAAAAATTACTTCAATAGGGATATAGCAGTTCTTAAACAAACAAACAAAACAGAAATCCTTTAAATAAAAGAAACAATAAATCAAATTAAAAGTTCAATTGAAAGCATTACCAACAGGTTAAACCACTTGGAAGACAGGACCTCAGACAATGAAGGCAAAATATATAATCTTGAAAAGAAAGTAGACCACACAGTGAAAATGGTAAGAAATCATGAGCAGAACATTAAAAAAAATATGGGATAGCATAAAAAGACCATACTTAAGAGTTACTGGAATAATGGAGGACATAAAGTTCCAAACCAAAGGAATGAACAATCCTACTCAATGAAATAATATCAGGAAATTTTCCGAACATGAAGAATGATTTGGAAAACCAAATTCAAGAGGCTTACAGGATGCCAAATGTACAAAATCACAATAGGTCCACACCAAGGCACATTATAATGAAAATGCCTAACATACGGAATAAGGAGAGAATATTAAAAGGAATCAGATTACATATGGGGGAAACCAATTAGTTTATGCGCAGATTTTTTAACCCAGACCCTGAAAGCAAGAAGATCCTAGAACAACATATATCAAGCTCTGAAAGAAAATGATGCCATCCAAGAATCTTGTATCCAGCAAAATTAAGCTTTATATTTGATGATGAAATAAAAACCTTCCAAGATTAACAAAAGTTAAAAGAATGTATCTAGAAAACCAGCACTACAAACATCCTTGGAAAAATATTTCATGAAGAGGAAACAAAAAACAACAATGAAAATCAGCAGAGGAAGGTAGTACCCTAAAGAAAAAAAAATACTAATCAAAGAAGAAAACCAAGTAAAGTTAAATAATAAAAATGACTAGGAATACAAATCATGTCTCAATAATAACTCTGAATGTTAATAGCCTAAACTCACCAATCAAAAGACACAGGCTAGCAGATTGAATAAAAAAAAAAAATGACCCAACAATATGCTACCACCAGGAGACTCATCTCATAGGAAAAGACATCCACAGACTGAAGGTGAAAGGTTGGGAAAAATCATACCATTCACATTGACTGCAGATGCAATCAGTGGTTTCCATCCTTGTATCAAATAAAGTAGACTTTAAGCTAGAGTTAATCAAAAGGGATAAAGAAGGAAATTTCATACTGCTTAAGGGAACCATAACCAACAAGATACAACAATTATAAATATATATGACCCAAACAATGGAGCATCTATGTTCATCAAACAAATTCTTCTCAAGTTCAAAAGTCAAATTGACCACAACAAAATAATTTTGGGTGACTTCAACATACCTCTTTCACAACTGGACAGATCTTCCAAAGAAAAACTGAACAAAGAAACTGTAGAACTCAATAATATAATAAATATCTTAGACTTAACTGACAACTCTTAGCAAATCCCCCCCAAAAAATTGTAGGGATACTACCCTACATTCTATCAGATTATAATGGAATGAAGTTAGGAATAAATGATAAAACAAAAAATAAAAACTACTCCATCACCTGGAGACTAAGTAATATGCTACTGAATGAACAATAGGTTGCAAAAGACTTCAAGGAGGAGAGTAAAAAATTCTTGGAGGTAAATGTGAATGCTAATACAATATATCAAAATCTCTGGGACATTATGAAGGCAGTACTAAGAGGAAAGTTCATTGCATGAAGATAATTCCTTAAAAGAAGAAGAAATCAACAAATAAATGACCTAACATTACATCTCAAAGCCCTAAAAAAAGAAGAACAAATCAACACTAAAAGAAGTAGAAGACAGGAAATAATTAAAATCAGAGCTGAAATCAATGAAATTGAAACAAAATAAACAATTGAAAAAATGACAAAACAAAATGTTTGTTCTTTGAAAAATAAATACAATTAATGAACCCTTAGCCATACTAACAAAAAGGAGACAGAATACTCAAATTACTAACATCTGTCATGAAAAAGGTAATATCACAACAGACACTACAGAAATGCAGGTGATGATTAGAATTATTTTGAAAACTTGTACTCCAATAAAATAGAAAATATTTAAGGACTCAACTGATTTCTAGAGTCATATGATTTGCCCAAATTGAATCAGAATGATATATATAATTTAAACAGATCAAGTTTAAGCAAGGAAAGAGAAGATGCCATCAGAAGTCTCCCAACCAAAAACAGTCCAGGATTGAATGGATACATAGTTGAGTTCTAGAAGACCTTTAAAGAAGAACTAATACCAGTACTCTTCAGTTTATTTCAGGAAATAGAAAAAGAGGAAGCACTTCTAAACTTATTCTATGAGGCCAACAGCACACTGATTCCAAAACCAGGCAAAGACACTTCAAAGAAAGAACACTTCAGACCAATATCTCTAATGAACCTAGAAGCAAAAATTCTAAATAAAATTATGAAAAATCAAATACAAAAATATATCAAAAAGATAGTGCACCACAATCAAATGGGATTCATCCTAGGGATGCAAGTTTGGTTCAGCACATGGAAATCAATAAATGTAATTTATGACATCAATAGACTTAAAGATAAGAATTATGTGATCATCTCAATAGATGCAGAAAAAACATTTGACAAAATATAGCACCCCTTTATGTTCAAAACACTAGAAAAACTAGGGATGACAGGAGCATATCGCAACATTGTAAAAGCTACCTATGCTAAGCCCCAGGGAAACATCATTCTAAATGGAGACAAATTGAAGCCATTCCCTCTAAAAACTTGAACAAGATAGGGATGCACTCTTTCACCACTTCTATTTAACATAGTTCTTGAAACACTGGTCAGAGCAATTAGACAGATGAAACAAATTAAAGGGACACAGATATAAAAAGAAGAACTCAAACTAGCAGTATTTGGTGTTGATGTGATTCTATACCTAGAAGACCCAAAAAACTTCCATCAGAAAGCTTTTAGAAATAGTACATGAATTTAGCAAAGTAGCAGGATATAAAATCAACACCCATAAATCAAAGGGATTTCTGTATATCAATGACAAATCCACTGAAATGAAAACTAGAAAAACTACCCCATCTATAATAGCCTCAAAGAAAATAAAATACTTGAAAATCAACATAATATAAAGAGGTAAAGGACCTCTACAACAAAAACTACAGAACGCTAAAGAAAGAAATCAAAGAAGATCTTAAAAGATGGAAAGATCTACCTTGTTCTTGGATAGGCAAAATTAATATTGTCTAAATGACCATATTATCAAAAGCACTATACAGATTTAATGCAATTCCAATCAAATCCCAATGGCATTTCTCATAGAAATAGAAAAAGTGATCATGAAATTTATCTGGAAAAGTGAGAGACCCAGAATAACTAAAACAATCCTTAGCAAGAAGAGTGAAGTGGATAGCATCATTATACCAGACCTTAAACTATACTACAGAGCAACATAACAAAAAGAGCATGGCATTGACACCAAAATAGTTGGGTAGACCAATGATACAGAATAGAGGATACAGAGACTAACCCACATAATTACAGTTATTTTATATTTAAAAAAGGTGCCAAAAATATACATTGGAGAAAAGATAGCCTCTTCCAAAAAATGGTGCTGGAAAAACTGGAAATCCACATGTAACAAAATGAAATTAAACCCCTGTCTCTCACCATGTACAATACTCAGTTCAAACTGGATCAAGAACTTAGGAATTAATTAAAAAAAAGAGACTCTACATCTAATAGAAGAGAAAAGTAGGCCCAAATCTCCATCATGTCAGATTAGGCCCTGACTTCCTTAAGGAGACTCCTTTAGCGCAATAATTAAAGTCAAGAATCAAAAAATGAGATGGATTCAAAGTAAAAAGCTTCTTTTTAGCAAAAGAAACAATCAGTGAGGTCAAAAAAGAGCCGACATTTTGGGAGCAACTTTTTACCACTCGCACATCAGATAGAGCACTAATCTCCAGGGTATATAAAGAACTCAAAAATCTTAACACCAAAAAACAAACAAACAAACAACAACAACAACAAAAAAATAACCTGATCAATAAATGGGCCAAGGATCTGAACAGACACTTCTCAGAAAATTATATATAATCAACAAATATATGAAAAAATGTTCAACATCTCTAGTAATTAGAGAAGTGCAAATCAAAACTACTCTAAGATTTCTCACTCCAGTTAGAATGGCAGCTATTAAAAATAGAAACATCAATAAGTGTTGGTGAAGATGTGGGGGGAAAGGCACACTCATAAATGCTGGTGGGACTGCAAATTGGTGCAGTTAACATGGAAAGTAATATGGAAATTCCTTGGAAAACTGGGAATGGAACCACCATTTGACCCAGCTATCCTGCTCCCCAGTATATACCCAAAGGACTTAAAAACAGCATACTACAGGGACACAGCCACATCAATGTTTATAGCAACACAATTCACAATAGCTAAACAGTGGAACCAACCTAGATGTCCTTCAGTAGGTGAATGGATAAAGAAAATGTGGTATATATACACAATGAAACATTACTCAGCAATAAAAGAAAATAAAATCATGTCATTTGCAGGTAAATGGGTGGAGTTGGAGAATATAATGCTAAGTGATATTAGCCAATCCCCAAAAAAGCAAATGCCAAATGTTTTCTCTGTTAGAAGGAGGTTGATTCATAGTGGGGTTGGGAGGGAGCATGGGAGGATTTGATAAACTCTAAATAGAACAAAGGGGTGGGAGGGGAAGAGAGGGGGCATGAGGGTAGAAAAGATGGTGGAATGAGATGGATGTCATTACCCTAAGTACATGTATGAAGACAGGAATGGTGTAAATATACCTTGAATACAACCAGAGACATGAACAATTGTGCTCTACATATGTAACATAAATTGTAATGTATTCTTCTCTCATACGTAACAAATTAGAATTAAAAAAGCATAAAAAGAAAGTCTTAGGTGAAAATTTTCATAATATTGTACAGATATTACCATAATCTATATAGTTTTACATATATTTACATATATACACACACACATGTATCTTCACGCACATGCAAAATGTGACATTTGAATGCTGCTTAATATTGTATTTGCAATGTCATATCTAATCATAACAGTTGTGCAAAAGAGAAAAATATTATTATATTATAATTTTATACATGAGAAAATTAAGGTTTAGAGGAGAAAATTTGTTTTCTTAATAATTAAGGAAAATCTTTGGAATAAGTATAACTCCTCAAAACTTTGTATAAGAAGTAATTTTAATACTATAGCACATTCATTGACTTCTACATATTTTCAATGGCTTTTCACAGGACAATGTACTCATGAGGTTGACAGAAAGTTATGTGGGTGTTTTGGGGCACTTCCTTGGATAGAACATAATTTAAAATCTTGTCATCTATTTTTTCCTCAGTCTGCATGTATTTCATTTTCCACGCTGATACTATTTCTAAACATTATTAAATCATCAAATAGCCTGCAACCAGATGCAATCAAAAACAAAAGGTGCATTTGAAAAGGAAATTATTTCCTATAGTTCATATTCTCTGAATCTCCATCTTTATATTATTTCAAAGGCATATTCAAGTATATTTTCAATGAAGTATTCCATAATGTCACACTAGCAAAACTATATAAGGATTACTTTATAAAACTGTCTAGTTTTTTGATTGAAAAGTACATTTTCAAACTTAACCTTTGAAAGCATGAAAACAAAAACTCATTTCCTAAGACTGGACACAGTGTGCTTTTTACTGTTGTCTTATTTCTAAGACGTGCATCTTTTTCAAGGAAAGGTTCACCATTTATTCACTCTCCAGATAAAAGGAGAAGGGCCATTTCCTGGTGGACTTGAATATTCACATGGATTACATACAACCGGTCTTCCTTTCATGATTTTCCCTCAGCTATATTTTCTTCTAGCCATTCACACTATAGCTTATGCCATCATGGTCAACTCTGCCCCCAGTGTCTCCCATCTCCTTGGGTCAGTTGGAATACAGCCTTCCTATGGAGGTGGTAGGAGCACAGATCAGGCCATGCCATCAAGGCACTTTTTAGGCCTCTATTTTTGTTATGTATGTTAGGTGACTCTTGGTCAAACAAGTCATAAGACCAGGTCAATGTAAAGAGGAGGAAATAGATTCCACCTGCAAAAGGCCAGATGGAAGCCAATCATAAATTTCTATAGAAATGGGGACAGCAAAGAATAGGAACTAATGTGCTATTTGCCATATGTATTATCTGTATCTAACTATCTGGAGAGAGAGAGACTTATTTTAAGAACTTGGCTCACAACATTGTGGAGACTGACAAGAATAACATCTCCAGGGCAGGCTGCCAGGCTGGAGACCGGGAAGGGTTGGTCCTGCAGCTGGAGTCCTGAGGTAGTCTGGAAGCAGAATTTCCTCTTCCTTGGGGGACCTAATTCCTTTCTCTTAAAATCTTCAACTGATTGGATGCACTCCACCTGCACTGTGGAGGGTAATATCCAAAATTACCCTGTACTGTCTTAAATGTTAATCTCATTTTAAAACTACCTTCATATCAACATCTAGAGCGGCATTTGGCTAAATATCTGGGTACCCTCACCTAGCCAAGTTAACACAAAAAATCTCCATGCCCTATATACAGAGAAAAAGATTTGAGGGTTAATTTTTAAAAGAATAACTTAAATACCTTATTTCCCTAACATCTCTTGTTCACTCACAAGTTAAACCATTCTTTACCTTTGAATATTTTCTTCCTGCATATGAACATATTTTTCTCTAAAAATAGCTTCCCTGCTATGTACATTCTGCTCTAATTTTTGTTTGTTTGTTTTCACTTTTCAAACTACCAGTGGCATCACGTCCACAGAATGTAACTGACAGAATCTGGTACAAACCAAGCCTCCAATGATGCTTGACTATTCTTTCAGAACTCCTTTTGTTTTCACAACTTTAATCATTATAAAATACATGTCTCTTCAGATTGTCATTAAATCATCTTGAAGTCTTGGACTCCCAATTTTGTCCTTTTTTCTTGTCTTCGATTTTTTTTAATATTCAGTTTCTGTTTGTTTGGCTGATTTTAATTTAACTTTAGAAGATTTGCTTTTATCAGGGGAACTTCCCACAGCCTAGGTTGTGGAATATCCTTCCAGAGTCCTTTTGCTAGAAGCCCCAGAGATATCAACAACTTGAGAAGCTATATTTTATAGTATTTCTGCTTGTGATTTTCTGCCTAAGGCAGAATAAATTTAAATCCCTAATTTTTCTGATACTTAGTGTTTTAAATGCTCAAGAAAAGATCACCTCCAGTAGTGGTTCTCAAACTTGGCTGCACATTGAAATTTCACGTGGAGCTTTAAATAAGGATTGATGCCCAGAGAGATTCTGATTTAATTAGTTTACTAGAAATAGCCTCAGCAACCTTGTGAACTTTGTTGTTTGTTGGTACATTATGCATTTGTTTGTTTGTAAACCCTGGGGTGATTTTAATGTGCAGCCAAGTTTGAGACCCACTGACATAGAGCTATTGCTTGGTTGACACTCTCTGGTGGTAAGTCCAACATAACACCCAGGGCGTTACCCTTCCCTGCAAGAGGCTTGTTTTATAGAAATCTCTGTTAATATTTCTGTGATCTCACCTAATATCCTGGGGAGATTACAAAGCACAAGCTTCTAGACAACAAAGAATTAAAAACTTCTAAGATTAATATATTCGAGTGGTCGCTAAAGTGTTCCTCTATACATCTATCAATCAAATTTCCAGTTTCCTTTTCTTTTTGGGAAGCTGGGAAGTCTCTTACTCTCTCTTGTGTGTGTGTGTGTGTGTGTAATTTCTTGTAAAGATTTTTTTTAATTATCCAAAAATTCTAAGTGATTATCACTTCACTTTTTCCAGTAATGGTGTCCATGACTTCTTACTATCTTTCAAACTCAGTTCACATGCCATCTCCTTTGGAAGGTATTCCTTTCAGTCAGACCTGAATCACTTCCTCTGGATTTCATAGCACCCTGTGCTTACCTGCATCAAACTACTTACTGATGTCCTGGTATCCTTAATTTGTAAGTATACCTGTCATTCCTAGTAGGCAGTACAGTGACTGAGGTTCATAGACTATGTGTCTTAAATGACTTATTAAACCAAGTTGTTTCCATAGTTTCTGGCACCTAGAGATGTTAAACAATAGTGACAAAATAAACTGGGTAAACTAAAGACCCTAGTGTTTCTTGGTTTTGTTTTCGAAATCATGGTTAATAAGACATTATACTACAGATCCATAATTATTCACAGTGAGAGGTAGAGGCTAGAATCCATGTTAATGGTACTCACCCATACTTGGCTATTTCATTTATCTTTAATGACTATTAAAAGTCAGATTCTCATTCATGCTAGCCACATTTCAGTAGCTTAATAGCTACTGGTGACTATTGGTAAATATATTGGATGGCACATACTTATTATATATAATAATATATCAATATAATATATATTCACATATATAATATATATTATTTTATATATAATATATAATAATATACACACACACATATATATATGTGTGTATATATATATATATATATATATATATATATATATTCATCATTGTAGAAAGTTCTAAAGTACAGATAAATCTATAATATCTTTATGAGGCAGTTAGTTCCATTGTTCTGGGAAAAATTATCCCAAAGGACCTTGTTAATTCTGAAATGTCGTTTTTGAACTAAATTGTAATGAAATCATTGAAGACAAAAGCATTAGCCCATTTTCCTTATTTTAGAAGAGTTACATGGAATTTTACAAGTGTAAATTCAAAGACCTCAGATAGTATCTTGTTGAGGATTTTTCTTTCACAGTTAAGAAAACCAAGCTTTAGAGAAGTTTAGCAGCTTGTAAATGGATTATAATGATTGTAATGCATTCCACTATTGTCATATATATTCCCAAAATGGTTCCAAAAATCCACATTGCTAGTTTAAATAAGGAGAGTCAAGTTGTAATGGAGAAAAACTAACCCAGGGCTAAACTTTGTATGCCACAGAGGAATTAGGCAGAGGTGCATTTACTAAGATGAACACAGTTGCAAAGTACCTGGGGCTAAGACTCGGAGGAAATGCATTTGTGCCTCCACACCCCAGCATAATATTCAATTAGTGTGGTGCAGGAACTGTCGAAAAGAAGAGGCTTCAAACATTGTGCCTATACTCACAACCTTGACATAATCTGCAGGAATCTCTGCCTTAGATTAACTCTATATTTCCAGGGTGGCATCCCAGACACTCCTGGAGTACTATTCAGCACTGCAATAAATCAGTGCTCCCTCTCTGTGCCTCCAGCCCTCACAGCCTCCACAGAGTGACGTGTTCTAAGATGTTTAATTTCATTCCAATTGTACATAATTCTATACAGCATGTAGTTATGAAAATGTCTTTGGATATTCATGACCTATCCCATCAAATAGGGAAAAACCAGTTCTTTTTGGTAATTATTATCATAGAAATTCAAGAAAATATCAGAAGGGTTTTTTTTTTTTTTTTTTTTTAAATACTCTTTAGGAAAATCTCTCTTCAACTATTAGGCAGAATCATTTCGTTTGAAATTCACATTTATTATAGTTTTACTCTTCATAATTTTCTAAAAAATCTTGAGACATATTTAATTTAATAGGTATAATACACACACATCTTTCTTCCTTAAGATAGAAAATAAACTATTATTATTAATCAGTAGGAAATTATTCAGTATTTTTCAGAACTGCAGCAAGTCTGGTTGCTAATTTTCCAAATTTTATATCAAAGAGTGGGTGATTGTAAATCTATGGAGCGAAATCAATTCTCTTTCTCTCTCTCTCCATTTCTTTTTTCTTTCACTCCTAAGATTATATATGATTTTATTCAACACACACACACACACACACACACACACACACACACACACATATATATATATTAGTTATATATATATATATATATATATATATATATATATATATATATAGTTGTGTAGATGGACACAATCTATTTATTTATTTATTTATTTATTTATTTTTATGTGGTGCTGAGGATCGAACTCAGATCCAGTTCCTCACACATGCTCAACAAATGCTCTACCAGTGAGTCACAAATCCAGGACTGATTTTATTCATTTTTGAGTGAGAAAGAGCAGTTCAAAACTTTGGGTGCTATGAGAACAAGAATCATCCTTAGAAATATACTTACTGTCAGAAATGCTCCAAGGTTAGAATGAATCAGCATCAATGGCTTTTTATCTCCATAATTTTCTGAGAGAAGAAGATGGAGACTTTAATGTATACAGAACATGATTCTGATGCGTCTCCAGTTTAGTACTGACTGGTTGATAATAACATGCTATGGTTCTCACACAATCTCAGCTTCCCTTTTAATGGTCGTAGAAACACGGTTTAGAAATACTTATTTAAAATATGTGTTTTAATCCCTATATGAGTGAGAAAGGATGAGATCCCATGGCTGAGGTAGAAGCAAGGAATTGGTGGGAAACTTCATGACTTTAAAAAATGCTGAGAAAGGAAGGAAACCAGTGGCGTGGGGAGGAATAAAGAGGGAAGAAGGAAAAGAGTAGGACATGACAGAGAGAGAGAGAGTGTGTGTGTGTCAGAGATAACGGCAGAAACTAACCATAAGTTAACAATGTATTTGGAGATAGAAGGAAAAATTGAGGAGGTTTGAGTTTTCTACTCTTCTGTTAAAAATGTTTGCTAACCATATTATCTTGCATATGTATAACCTAGGGAATGATAGAATCAGAAAGCATTCTCATAGAGTGCTATTTAACCATAAAAAATGGCATCCTGTTATTTGCAATAACATGAATGGAACTAGATATCATTTTATGAAATGAAATATGATCTCACTTATGTGTGGAATATAAAACAGTTGATGTCATAGAAGTTGAGGGAGAATTGTAGTCACCAGAGGCAAGGAAGGGTAGGGGCAGTGACAGATGAGAAACATTGATCCGCAGGTATGCAGTCAGATGTAAAAAGTTTTGTTATGCTACAAAATCTGACTATAGATAAGAATTATGTAGTGTATATTTCCAAAAGCTAGAAGAAAGAACTGAGAATGTTTTCATTATAAAAGAAGGATAAATGTCAGAAGAGATATATGCTTAATCTGATATATATATATATATATATATATATATATATATATATATATATATATATATATATATAATGTATATATGAATGAAAACATAAAATGGTATTTTATTAATATGTACAATTATCTTGTTCTTATGTATTAATTAAAATAATTAATAATAATTTTCCTGCTAATGGAAGGCTGAATCTGAGTAAGCAAGGTTTCACATTCTCAACACTATTGGTACTTTGGGAAGATAATGCTTTATTAACAGGAATTGTTCTAGGCATTGCACGATGTTTAGCAGAATCTCTGGTCTCTACCCATCAGACGTCAATAACAATAAAGGCAATCAACAGTAAGATCACCACCTGCCAAACATCCATTTAAAGAACATGGTGCAAAATTGCCTCAGGTGTAGATCTACTAGAATGAAATTGTTGGATGTTTTAAAACACAGGTTTTTAAATGTTTGATGGCATATAAATTATCACCAGTGTAGGACAAAAATGAGACAAAATATAGTTGGATATAATTGAAAGAAGTTTTTGTTTGGTGATTGTTAATGATCCCTTTTTTATATGTACATAAAACTTTGGGTAATTTCATATGACATTTTAATTAGTTTTTGTTTGTTTTAGTGTTCTTAACATTGCTCTGTCAAGTCCTCAAATTTTTCTTTATTTATGTGATTATTATCAGCAGTTTTCAAAAAATGTTTTGTAGTTGTAGAAGAATAGCATGGCCTTTACTTTATTTGCTTATTTTTTAATTCAGTGCTAAGGACTGAACCCAGTGCCTCACCCATGATAGGCAAACACTGTGCCTCTGAGTCCCAGCCCCAACCCTTATTTTGAAACGTTTGACCTAGTTAACAAAACAACAAAAACCAATCTCAAAGTTGGGACGCTCTACTTTAAATCAGAGCAAGTCAGATTTCTCCTTGAGTCAAATTTGAATGATATCATTTTGGATCCACACTGACCAAAATGCCATGAAAGTAACTCAAGTTACTAAGCCATCGCAAGGGTCCAACATGAGACAAAAACAATGGAGACGGATTTCATGTTTTTAACATAGAAGTCAAAAATTGGTAGCCTATAGTCCCTACGTGGAACGTACATACATCACAGAGGACAGAACAGTTATTTTAAGGCTGCATTTTGATATTAATATTTTAAATGTAAGATTTTATATTGAAACCTATATTGCTGGCTTTTCCTTAATATTGAAACACCAACATTTTGACATAGTAAAGCAGCAGGAACTTAGGACCCAAGTTCACATGAGATTCAGTAGGCATGAGCCACTGGGCCCAGCACTTTCCATCTTCTTAACATCACTTATATTTGTCCCCCTTAACTCTTTTATTTTATTCTCAGCAGGTGATCATAAGAATCTGTTCCTTCAATACCAAAAATTACTCCCATTGAGAGTCAATTATTTTGAATCTTTCTAAACTCGTCTGGAGAAGCTTGAAAATCCCTCCTGACCATTTAAAATCACATGAATGCATGCATATAGGGAATGCAAAATGAAAAGCTATATTACTAGAAACTCTGACAAATGGAGAATTAAATTAGTTCCAGAAATAGGATAAAGAGTAGCAATAAAATATCTTTCCGTCTTTTTCCTCACTTCTTCATGATGATTTTGTCTGCATTCTATTCTAAGTCATAAGAAAAAAAAGAAATAGAATACAAAATAAAAAATAATTAACAAAACTCTGAACAAGACATTTTTTATCCCTACCTATCTCCTCTTTAGATCTCTTCTACTTATCTTAGGTGATATTTCCTTTCTCATCTATTCCCTTTATGCCTACTGGACTCTTCTCCCACTTTAATTCTCTCCTCAACATGTCTTTTCACCTTCTGTCTTTTGTTATATTATACATTAATCACTTTCATGGGGAAAGGATAATTGTGAAAATAAATTGATCAATATTTATTAGCCATACCTTCTCTCCAGCAAATATTTGTCTACTGCAATTCTAACTTCTGCATCCTCGATATTTGTCCTACTGCAATTCTAACTTCTGCCTCCCATCAAACCAGTCATTTTCTAATACTTATTTCTGTCCTGAAAAAAAAATCTGATTACTTCTGCCAATTCTGCCTTTATGTGAGCAGGACCCTTTTCTGAGTCTCAGTTTCCTCATCTCTAACCCCTGAGTTTTATTCCATTACTTTCTTAACTTCTCTAGGATCACATATGCACATCATGGCAGGTTACAGAGTTAGCAACATTAAGCAGCTTATTCCTCAGTGACATACTATAGTTGCAATGTGCAATGTTAGGAGCTTTGTGTAGCTCTCAACAAAGTCCACTGTTTAAATTTAAGGTTAGGCAGTCAGGTCCAGGAGCACCTGAGCTTGGTGAAACATTGTGATTGTTTAACAAGAGAGTTTCTTTATTCCCAGGAACTGTGTATCTGAGATCAAGGTCAAGGCTGATTAAACACTAGCACAGAGCCTATAACTAAAGGTATATGCTCCACAAGAAAAGAACCATCCTGGTGGTAAGGGCATATGACCATTTCCTTATATAATGGACTCCATCTTGGTACAATTAAATGAGAGTCATCCCAAAGAAAGAGTTATGTGTACATTTATGTATATAGCCTTGAACTTTAGCATAAGTATCAGTTGCATTTATAGCAACAGTAGGAGTAAGTAATATCGTAGCATTATATGGCTTAACATAATGAGGATTTCCCCAATTATAAGAATCTTTACAGGATATTGGTTTTTGGATACCTCCTTTGGTGAATATTGTCATATTTGTAATTTCGTGTGCATGACGGCACAAAGGAAGAAGACAGGAGCTCAATATACTTTTCCATATCAATACCCTGGTGGATGCAAATCTCAGTTAAGTTAACAATTTCAGCCAGGTAAACCCAGATATTATAATGGGTTGTAGAAGTTAAGGAGTCTGATAGTATTGGATTTCCCATAGCTGGAGTACAACAACAGAGCAACATTATTATTAGGATCAAAGCATTTATAGATTTTTGTATAAATTCAGCAATCAAAGCAGTAACTAAGTTTTCTGGAGTACATCCTAACCCCATTTGAGTCAACAGCTGTTGTGCTGAAGGTGTTAATGATTTGACATCAACTCAAGTCACCGGAAGTCGAGTATTTCGGGGTCCTCTCTCAGTGTTTCTTCTTTGTCCTCTTTTGCAGTTTCTTCTCTTTCAAGGAGAGTGATCATCCTTTTGTTTGGTGGAGTCCTCCTCATCCAGGATTAAATAGGACTTGATAATCTGGTTGTGATGCCAACTCATAATTGAGAGGTCTCACACACCTAGCTGGACTCCAAACAGGACCTGTTGGTATAAGCACAGCAACATATCCATTTCCTCATGTGATCAAAGGTATAGAGGTCCTGCCATCCTGAGTCTAGAAGAATCCTGCATTTTATATAAATTTTTGGCAATGGTTGTTTAGGAATAAAATGTCTATCCAAAGCAGATGACCAATTGTGAGTATTATCTTCATAGTGCATATTGAGTGCATTAACTGTAAATAAAGCAATATTTAAAGCATTATTAATATGAGAGAGGCTAGGTCCCCCCCTTTTTTTAAAAAAAAAAGGCATATTTTAAGAGTATGATGTGCTCATTCAACCAAAGCCTGTACAGCAGGATTATACCATCCTTTTTTAGTAAGTTTGTTTCGAAACTAAAAATTAGATCAGCTTCATGGAAAAGGATATCCACCCCAAACACAGAAGAAATATTGTCTCTTGTTGGAATTAAGGTTGGTAAATATTTAGTTACAGATGTGCAAATAGGCAATTTTTTAGTTTAATTAATTGATCTAAAATTTTTTTCTTGCTTCATATTGCTTGTGCTTAGTGCTAGATTTTCATAACAATACCAGTTCTCCTTCCACAACCCTTTGTACATTTCAGTTTATTTTTAGCTGGCCGGTTACTAATCTCAAAAATCATCTACAGAGAATGAAAAAAAAAATGGTTGCATAATGGGAACAATATCTTTTTGCATTTCTGACTTTTATTTTTAAACTGGAACCATTATAATGCTGCAATAATGTAAGGGAAAGAAAGTATTTGCATTCAACTGTAACAAGAATTCTTTTAGCTGTCACTTAGGAAGATCTAAACATTTTATACAGCATGATCTTTGAAAACTTTTGACCTTTTAAGATTTTATTTTATTTTTTTAAAATTTTTGTTCCAAATGCCAGGAACCATCAAGGCAGTTGTCTTAAAGGAAAAGGTCACCCCAAGGAAAAAAGTTAGCCCTAAGTTGAGTGACAGTGTTTCTCTGCTGTCTAATCCAGGATGTCAAGCACTAATTGTGGAGTGCCTGGGTGATAGCTTACTCTCTGCACTGTTCCTAGGTGTACACGGATGTTTCAGAACTTTTGCAGCTATTTCCAACACAAATCTGGTGAAATGTGACAAGTATCCAAATCCAACTGTCATGGTAAATGGAAGACAGTATCTTAAAATGCACAGGTCTTTGTGAAAGCCAGTTATATATACTCCAAATAGAGGCAGTATTTATTTGAAAGTGATTTATCTCACACCTAGGTTATCATTATGGAGGGGCAACAATAAAATAATTCCCATGTAGGAGTATGCTTTTACTTATATAACAATCTATTCTTGATTGAATACCAGTTTTGCTACAATTATAAGATAGAATCAGTATATAAAAGCATAGGATTTTATTTTTTTTCCTATGAAATAGAATAGCATTGAAGACTTTTCCCTAACCAATTTTAAAAGTAAATGAGGCTACACTAAGTGAATATCATGAAATTGTAAGTATTATAAAATACTATATTTATGTAGTAATGTCTCATCTACTGCTGAAAACCAGTTTTTGTGGGGTTTTTTTTCCACAACAAATATGGGGATGAAATGAAGCTGAAGCTAAGCACCTTGCCCAGGAATTATAATCATTACTGACAAACTTAGGGATAGAACCCTATTTCAATATCACTTCTCCATAGCGCTCTATGCTCACACAGTCCGTGCTACTAAATGCACAGGTAACTAGAGTGTGAACTTTGCATGTGTACAAATTGGAATGATGCACTAGTTTCAGGAAATGTCACTATGGAGCCAATTCATTAGTCTAGGCATTACAGTCTTACAAGAGGAATGTGGTCAAATAAATTAGGACTGTAAGATAAAGTTAATGATCCAATTACTGAGTTTTGGATTTAGACAGTCTATGATTAAAATATGTACTATCTTACTGAATCTATGATGTCACTCTTAGAAAGTGTCTCAATGTTTAAGAGGGATATAGTTTGGAGTAATAAACAAAACATAACAAATTAAATGATATGTAGATTATAAATTCTAAGAATGCTACAACTCGATCCAGGTTTTATAGGGTATAATTAAGTTGGTAAATCTGTTTTCAAAGGAAAATTTGGTGGATATATCCCTCAAATATCTATAGCTATCTATCTATGTAAATATATTATTCCCCAAATATAAATATATGTGTGTGTATGTGTGTGTATGTGTGTGTGTGTGTAACTATGAGGCTGATAACAAAAGATTAATCACCATGTTCTCTAAGGAATTAAACAATTCAGATGATAATTCTAAGATGAAAAAGAAGTTGGCAGTTTTACTAAATAAGTAACATCAACAGTGAGAAAAACTAAGGATTCTATGAAAATAAATGTCCTGGTTTTATCCTGCAGTTTATCTATTTGGATGTAGTAAGAAATCAATAGTCCTCAAAGCTTACAGAGACACTTTTGAAATTGAAAGTCTAATTGCAAACTAAAGAGTGAAAGTCAAGTACAAGTTATTTGTCACTAAAAGTCTTGAAGAACTTTCTAATAGAAATAAATGAATAATAGTAATTCATTATTCATGCTGCTAAGATCACAATGTATTTTAAACATCAGTAATGTCAAACTTATTTTATTTGTTTTTACCTGGGTGAAGCTTGCTTACATTGGTATAAGAAATCCGTAAGTGGACCTCTTAATATCTTATTTGCAATAAAATCTACAGTCTGAAAAAAAAATTTGGAAGATGAGAAAATGCTCTGTATTGAACCTGAGAATTCACATTTCTAACATGCTCTAGCTAATTTACTTTTGATGTTACTGCTGTACCTGAAGGACTATTGCTGACGTACAGCCTTTATTGCTATAAAATACATACCTCACTGTTTATGGCTTCCATTAAAAGTCACATTTTCAAAGAATGTTGTATTTGTCCAGTTCCTCATACTGGATGACTGCATTTCCAAAAGTAAAGTCCTGACATGCAAAACTATCAGTCAGAACACTTTAAGAGGTAAAACCATTGTCTTCACAAATAAGGAATAAATTGATTCCAATAACCCTTGCAATTACCTGTCTTTGCTCACAATCATTCCTTGTGTCTAAATGAGAAAGTAATGAAACATTAATAAAACTATCCTTGTAGAAATCAACCAAATCAACTTCCTATAATATAGGACCAAATTCTACTTAGGGAACCAAGAAAATATTCCAAAAATATCAGAACAAAGGTAGAAAGAATACAAATGCTTACACTGAATTGTGGTTTCTTAGAACAAAAGTCAGTGTTATATCAAGTTGGCATCTCAGTATTAATCTAATTAACTTTTCAATCTTCTTTGGTGCTGCAGAGACTACAGGACTGAAAGCCCCATTTCTCAGATGCAATTTTCCAGAAAGGTTCTGGTTTATAACTTTAATGAGAAGTATTTGCATGAGGGATATCTTATTTGCATGAATTGATATCTTCATGTTCCAGACAGTGGCAGACAGGTGCCTGGCCCATTGAGAACAGGCAGGAGGGTTTTAATGCAGAGCAGGCAAGTGGGGTTTGGTAGAAGGCAGGTGTTGTATATGTCTATTGATGGAGGGCAGGTGTAAGGTGTCAACAATGATTTTCTGTTTTCACCCAATTTGATGTGTCAGGCAACTGTGACAACAACTGGATATGCTTTTGCAAATTCATTCTTAACTCCTAAACATAAGCAGAGCCTTTCCTTCCATTCCAATAGTTATTGAAGATCATCTTTATGGGAGCATTGATTCAAGGGCTTCATTTGAAAGAATATGCACATTGTCATCACCAAGTTTGCTATAACCATGGTGGAGGTAAATATGAACAGAGTGTTACAATGAATCAATATTCAAACCATAAGCTATGAGCAAAATGAAAACAAAGAAATTCTGCTAAAGTCCTTCATAATCTCTCTAATTTTCCATTCTCTCCCCCATATTCATATGCTAGCACTTGCATTGAAGAGATTTTTATAATCAATGTTTTCCAACAAGTCACTTGTCATATGAGAATATCTGGTGAGGGTAAATGCCGCAGTCTGGCTGGGAACAATCAGGAGCCACTTGTCAAAAGAAACTAACTTTATTTTTAGAACCACACACGCCAAACAAAACAGCCTCTCAGGAAAAAACCTCAGAGCCCCACCTGCCACCACCGGCTTCCCACAAGCCTCTCTTGCCAACCCAAGCCTCTCTCTCCACCTCCCACAATCCTCCTGCTCTTGAGGCCGATTGGCTGGGTCACGTGGGCGGAGCCAAAAAAGTCCCCCAATGAGCAGCTCCGTGGTCTGAAAGGGCAGGGAAACAGCCCAATGAGCATCACCGCAGAGGAGCCAATCAGCTAGATGTTGCTGGGGCTGCTGTGAGCCAATCATCAGCTGGCAGCTGGAAGTTTGCTGGCAGCTGGAAGTTTGCTGGGGCCCCTTCGGCTGTGGCCCCTTCGGCTGTGGCTCTCAACATCTCCCCCTCTCTGTTTAAACAAAAAGCATGTGGCTTAGGGACCGTGCCTGCCTTAGGATGTCCAATAGTATATATGGTCCTTACCCGTTAGGTTGGTACCATTGCAATTGGATCTTACCCATCACTGACTACCGCTCCAGTACAGCCACACCTGTAGAGAGGTCTTTGTACCAGCGGGGGGGTGAGGTTCTTAGCCTCACCTCTGTTGGCCCCCAAATTTTAGCTGGACGATCATGACAAGCAGAAGGGAGGAAGATACACCAAGCCAATTGACGGCTCCTTTTGGAAAAATTGTACCACCGATGACATCATCAGCAAAAATACCCCAACACTACCACAAGTCGCTGCACCAACAGATAGTTCACAATGCATACAGGTGAGTTCACAATGTGTCCAGGCAAGTTCTGCAAGCAGTTCAGTGATGGCTATTGCAGAAGCTGTAGATTGGTTTTATATTTGGCTTCACCAGCACTGGGATGAAGATAGGAATTCTGGCAATAATGGCTAAAGAAAAAATTATGTAACATTCCAGAAGGCACTAAAAGAAAACAATTTTCTTAACAATTTACATTGTCTTCACCGGCACTGGGATGAAGATAGGAATTCTGGCAATAATGGCTAAAGAAAAAATTATGTAACATTACAGAAGGCACTAAAAGAAAACAATTTTCTTAACAATTTACATTATCTTTAAGAGAATTATTAAATATAATGAAAAGAAAAGGTAAAAGTAAAGAAACAGATATGTTAACCTCCTTTTTTGTTCACATATTAAAAAAATCCTCAACAGTTGTTTACCCAATTTAAATTAAACCATTTAAATCACATGAATATAAAAAAAAATTGGATCCATTTTTTCATGAGTGCTCATCATATACGATATATGGACATACGTACATTCAAACATATAACACAAAACACAAGTGTGAACACATAATATAATACATACAACACATAACATAATAGTAAAGGCCTTATAACTTTTTACAGGTGAAATTTCCATTGCAATGTTTAAAAACTCTATAATCAAAAAATAGAACTGATCAGCAAAACATTAACCTAGGTCTGTATGAGCTCAAAAAACAAAATAGAATGTGGGAAAGGGCAATAATAAAATTGATATTGAAAAAAGCATCCTGGTTCTATCGCAGATTAAGGATAGCCAAACTGGAGTTGTGGATATCAGCTGTTATGGACTTGAGTCAAATCATCTTCTTTTTGGTCTGTAGAAATCGCTTTAGTTAATCTCTCTGGAATCCAAATCGGCTGCTGTTCTCCCTGTGGAAACACACAAACAGGCCCCCGACTCCAGACAATCACTGGGTCAGGACCTTGGTTAATCTCTCTGGAATCCAAATCGGCTGCTGTTCTCCCTGTGGAAACACGCAAACAGACCCCCGACTCCAGACAATCACTGGGTCAGGACCTTTCCATTGTCCTGTTAGAATATCCTTCCATAGTACCTTGGGCTTATGCACATTTTTTGGACACATGTGCCTTTCGGCAGCAATAAGTCCTGATGAATCCAAATTTAAAAAGTTTAGAGTAAAAAGGGTTATTTTAAGTTTATCTTTGGGGAATATATACCCCTTCCCAATTCCGTCTTTTTGCTTTAATAAGTACATTTTAATAGTTTGATGAGCTCTTTCAACTATGCCTTATCCCTGTGGATTGTATGGGATTCCTGTTATATGAGTAATGCCAAATGATGAACAAAATTGTTTAAAAGAGGTAGAAGTATAACCAGGGGCATTATCTGTTTTTAACTGTTTTGGAACGCCCACAGTGGCAAAATTTTGTAAGCAATGAGCTATAACATCTTTAGTTTTTTCTCCGGCATGAAGGGAGCCCATCAAAAATCCAGAAGTAGTATCAACTGTAACATGCAAATATTTTAATTTTCCAAATTCTGGCAAGTGTGTGACGTCCATCTGCCAAATATGGTTAGGTATCAATCCTCTAGGATTGACTTCAAGATTAACTTGTGGTAAAAAGGTCACACAATTTTGACATTGTTTTATTATTTGTCTAGCTTGTTCCTTAGTTATTTTAAAACGCTTTTGTAAAGTATTAGCATTGACATGGAACCGTTTGTGAAAATTTATAGCTTCTTCAAATGTAGAGAAAATATGTATGTCATGTGTAGTTTTATCTGCTAAATCATTGCCCAAACTAAGGGCTCCAGGCAATCCTATATGTGCCCTGATATGTCCTATAAAGAATGGATCTTTTCTGTCCCAGATTAGACTTTGTATAGTGGAAAGCAAATAGAAAACAGTAGAGGAAGGGGAAATCCTACCAGCATCTTCAAGGGATACTATAGCATTAACTATATACTGACTATCGGAAAATAAATTAAATACAGAATCTTTAAACATCACAAAAGCTTGTAATACTGCATTAAGCTCTACCTTTTGAGCTGATTGTTTGGGTACTAAAAATATAAAAGTTTGATCAGGTGTAACTATTGCTGCTGTACCATTATTTGATCCATCAGTGAATATATTTGGAGCATTCATGATAGGTGTTTTTCTTGTCATTTTTGGAAAAATTACAGGATGCTATGACCAAAAGGACAATAACGGATTAGATGGTAAGTGGTTATCAAATGAAACATTAGATTTGCACATGATTATTGCCCAAGTATTTAACTCATTAGCTAACTCATCAATTTGATTCATAGTATATGGAGTAATAATTTTATTGGGAGAAATTCCAAACACTCCCTTTGCTGCTTTTATTCCTTTGAGTATTAATTGTCCTACAGCCTCAGGATACCTAGTAAGAATAGTGTTAGGAGAATAAGATAAATATATCCATAATAATGGACTTTCTTGCCAAAATACTCCTGTAGGAATATTTTTTGTTGGTAGTACAATAAATAATAAAGGCAAACTTATATCAATTCTATCCAAATGCATATTTTCCATATATGTTTCAATGATTTTTAATGCCTTTCTTGCTTCAGGCGTTAACATGCGGGGTGAATTTGGATCTGATGGACCTTTTAGGATATCAAATAAAGGTCCCAACTCTCCTGTTGGTATACCTAAATAAGGCTTTATCCAATTTATGTCTCCTAATGACTTTTGAAAGTCGTTAAGTGATTTGAGTTGATCTACTCATATTTGAATTTTTGGTGGACGGACCATGGTTGAGGATAATAGAACTCCTAAATAATTAATTGGAAAATTTAATTGTACTTTATCTATTGCTATCTCTAGATTAAATTTTTTAATAAGTTTGTAAGTGTGGCATAACATTCAAGCAATGTGTTTTTAGCTTTGTGTGCTAATAATACATCATCCATATAGTGAAATATTTGTAGTTCAGGATTTTGATTTCTAAGTGGCTGGATTACTTTGTTAACATAAATTTGACACATAGTTGGGCTGTTAGCCATCCCTTGAGGGAGTACTTTTCATTCATATCTCTGATCAGGACCTTCATGATTCAGTACAGGGATAGTAAATGCAAAACGTGGACTATCCTCAGGATGAATTGGAATTGAAAAAAAAACAATCTTTAATATCTATAACTAAAACATACCAGGTTTTTGGCAAAGCAGACAATTGAGGAATCCCCGATTGAGCAGGTCCGATAATAACCATCTCATTATTAATGGCTCTTAAATCTTGCAATAATCTCCATTTACCAGATTTCTTTTTGATGACAAAAATGGGAGTATTATGGGGAGATACAGAAGGTTGTATATGTCCTTCCGCTAATTTTTGTTTGACCAGGTCATGGGCTGCTTGTATCTTTTCTTTAGTCAGGGGCCACTGAGGAACCCATACTGGTCTTTCTGATTTCCAAGTAATTTTTATTGTCTCAGTGGCCCTTTCTGAAAATCCAACCCATATCTGTCTGTTCCTTGATCTATTTGTATTAGTGCTGCTATACCTTGTTCTTGTTTTTCTAATCTTTTTCCTTTCCTAAAATCTTGTCTAGCCATAATAGTGGGTGCATTTTGATTGATGTTATTTGTTAATGTCAAACCTAATTGATCTAGGACATCTCGTCCCCATAAATTTACGGGAAGATGATCCAATACATATGGCTGTATATTTCCTTCACATCCTTCAGTATCCTTCCAATCTAATACCATTGCACTTCTATGGGGATTAGTCGCCACTCCTAGGCCTCGAAGCGTTTGAGTAGCTTGTTGTAATGGCCAATGTTTTGGCCACTCTTGACGAGAGATGATGCTAAGGTCTGCGCCTGTATCCAGTAGCCCATTAAATTCATGTCCTTGAATATTTAGTTTTAGCATGGGGCAAGAATCTAAATTTAAAGAAAGCTTAGCCCAATCTACACCTGTGGAGCCTAATCCCTTGGAACCTCTTTCTACAGCACGACTGAAAAATTTATCATGTAGGCTGGGTATTATTAGTAACTGTGCTATTCTATCTCCTGGTGAAATTACTGATATACCCTTTGGAGAACTGGCTATAATTTTTATTTCACCTTCATAATCGGGATCAATTACCCCAGGACTTACCATAAGTCCTTTTAGAGTAGAAGAGCTGCGTCCCAATAATAAGCCTACTGTTCCTTTGGGAAGAGGTCCTTTTACCCCTGTGGGAATGATTTGAACTCCCATTTCTGGAGTTAGTACTGCTCTGGCGGAGGCGCAGATGTCCAACCCTCCGCTCCCTCTGGTTTGTCTGATGAGGGATCTGATGGACAATGTGTCCTGGGCACTACCCTGACGGGGTTGTTGGGTTCCTCCAGTGCTCCGTATATTTGTGGTTTGGGGCCCCGGAGCATTGGGCCCCCCTGTCCATTTTTTGGCAATGGAGCCCGATGCCTTTCTCCATGATATCGTGAATAAACACCTGGTCCTTGTTCGTTTTTTGATAATGGAGTACCCTCTATGGTGGTTTGAGAACGGCATTCATTAGCCCAATGTCTCCCTCTATGGCATCGTGGGCAAATACCTGGTATTCTACTCCTTTGATACCTAGTTTTGTTAAACCCTCCTCCTATGGGGCAATTCCTTTTAAAATGTCCTGTTTGTTCACAATTTTAGCATGTTCTTGGCCTGGCATCTAAAGCCTGTTTTACTGCAGCTGCCACGACTTGTTCTTGTTCATTAATATCTCTACATAATTTAATATATGTGTTTAAATCTTCATGTTTCCATGGTCTAATGATATCTCTGCACCAACGATTCGCTTGCTCATAAGCCAGTTGTTTTAGTAATGGTATTGCTTGTTCTGTATTTCCAAAAACTCTGGTAGCTGTTTGAATAAGCCTATATACAAATTCAGCATAAGGTTCATTAGCTCCTTGTATTACCTTAGATAATTTACCTTGTAAACCTACATGTCCTTGTAAAGTCTTCCATGCCTTAATTGCATCTACAGCAATTTGTGCATATACACCAGGATCATACGCAATTTGTTGCTGCTGATCCTCATAAGGTCCCTTTCCTAACAACATATCTAGATTTCTCTGAGGATAACCAGCTGCTGCATTTCGCCTAGCTGTCTCCTTGCAAAATTCCTCATTGGCAACCTTCCATAACAGATATTGTCCTCCATTTAGCACAGCTTTACACATATTAGCCCAATCTGCTGGCGTCATGTTCAAGTTGTTAATGGATTCGATCATGCTTACAGTGAAGGGTGCTTGAGGACCATAGGTTGTTACAGCCTCTTTTAGCTGCTTCACTGTTTTGAAATTTAAAACATGGTAAACTCGCTGCCCTCCTGCCTCAAATACAGGGCATGTTAATATTTGAGATCTTGTCTCAGGATCCCAACTATCAACTGCGGGGGTTGGGGGCCTCCCAGCATATGGAGTTGGCCTTGTTAGTTGGACACTTACGTCCTCTGGTGATAGAAAGGTGTTAGTAGCAGTCTCCTGTAGAGGTGGTGCTGTTGGTTGGACACTTACACCCTCTGGTGATAGAAAGGTGTTAGTAGCAGTCTCCTGTTGTAATTTTCCCCCTGATGGCTTTTTCTGTTTTACACTTTCTTTCTCTGTCTGACTAGCTTGAGAGGCCTTCTCTTTTACTTGAAATTTTTCCTCTGTCTGACTAGCTCGAGAGACCTTCTCTTTTACTTGAATCTTTTCCTCTGTCTGACTAACTTGAGAGACCTTCTCTTTTACTTGAATCTTTATGTCTTCTCCTTCCTCTACCATTGTCTGAACTGAAGGCTTTGGACTAAGCAAACAAGATACGAATGTCCAGAATGTCAATGTGCCAACTGGCAGAGTCCCTGGGCTTTTCTTTTCTATTCTTTTTAAATCTTCACCATGATGGTTCCATTGTGATATATTTAACAACTCCTCCTTAAAAAGCCATGGGCTACATTTTTGTATTGTATCAACGTATGCCCTGACTGTTCTTGATTTTACTGAGATGCCTCCTTCCTCTAACAATTTACTTAACACTCTTTCAGTTTGTTTTTTTTTACTAATTTCTGATCCCATATTTCTACTATAATACAACCCAACAAGATAATGCCTAACAAAACTGAAACAGAGTGAAACAAAATTGGAACAACACAAAATCATTATAATAGCCTCCTGAAATGTCCATCCGTCCTTTCTCCCTATCTGTTCCTCAGATGTGAGCGGTTTTTCTTCCATCTTACACATCTCCAGGGACAGGCAACTTAAAACAAAAGTGAAACAAAATAACAAAAGAAGAATCTTAAAATGGCTACCCATCCTCTCGCCCTACCCTCAGGGGCGATCAGTTTACCTTATCACTTACCCTCAGTCGCTCCCCGTGCGAGCCACCAAATGCCGCAGTCTGCCTGGGCACAATCAGGAGCCACTTGTCAAAAGAAACTAACTTTATTTTTAGAACCACACACGCCTTACAAAACAGCCTCTCAGGAAAAACCCTCAGAGCCCCACCTGCCACCACCGGCTTCCCACAAGCCTCTCTCTCCAACCCAAGCCTCTCTCTCCACCTCCCACAATCCTCCTGCTCTTGAGGCCGATTGGCTGGGTCACATGGGCGGAGCCAAAAAAGTCCCCCAATGAGCAGCTCCGTGGTCTGAAAGGGCAGGGAAACAGCCCAATGAGCATCACCGCAGAGGAGCCAATCAGCTAGATGTTGCTGGGGCCGCTGTGAGCCAATCATCAGCCGGCAGCTGGAAGTTTGCTGGCAGCTGGAAGTTTGCTGGGGCCCCTTCGGCTGTGGCCCCTACGGCTGTGGCTCTCAACAGTTAAAGATAAATTTTGATGTGTTCTAAATAAAGACATATTTTGATAATATTTTGTGATGATAATGTGTAATGATATATTGTGATGAATTCAAAATGACTGAGGATATTCTTTGGGAGATAAGTCTCCATGGGTCTCTCACAATTTTTGATATCTCATAGGCAGAGAAACTGGCTTCATTGTTCTGGAGTTCTTTTTGATGATGCTTGTATAGTGAATAGTCTTGGAGGATATTATATCTCCATCTATATTTAAAAAAAAACAGTTTTCTCATAGACTTGGGTAATGCAGATAGTGACTTCTACCAGAAAAAAAAAAAATGTCAGGCAGAAACATTTTCCTTTATAAAAGCTTTGGTTGCCCAAAGTAATGGTTACTGTCCCGTAATGGGATCCACTTCCTATACAGGTGTTATCTGACCCTATTGCTATTTCCCTGTCGGAATGGAGGCTCAAGGAACTGATGTAAATTCTATACATTCTAACTACTGCTATTGCTGTGAATAATAAACTATTCTTCATCTCTAAACCAGCAGTCTATTATCTTCTGCCAACACCCATGAAATTGTGACAGGCTATATAGTTTGTAATCAGAGTAAAACTCTTAACAGCTCTTGGAAATGTTCTGTGATTTCAGTATTTGTATGGACCAGAACCTGTTTTGAACCTTCTAATTTCCCCCTTTTGATTAAAAGTGTCTACAGACATTATCCTAGACCTGTTACACCATTGTATATGAGTGAGTGGTGATAAATCAAGTTTATGTTTTATTTCATGGGTTTTCAGATAAGGAAAAAATGGAATTCAAGATTACATACCTGAAAAAATACACCTGAGAAGCCTCACATTCACCTGTAACTTATTGAATGACAGAATCCTTAAACTGGAGGATTCTGATGTCTAATGGGGTGAGACTACGGGGGTGATCTTGGAAGGTTATATATATATATATATATATATATATATATATATATGTATGTATTTTCTGTACTTGGGAGGGTTGTGACTCTGGCACATTGTATTTTCCAAAGATGGATCCTACATTATCCCCTATCCTACAAGCACCCCAGAATCTTGCTTGAGGATCAAGAACACTATTATTAAAGTTACACATTTTTTTTCTCAAATTTAAAACTACAGAGCCAATAATTATAATTGCTTCTTACATATATATTTGAATCAGTCCAGTATATCTTTTTCCCTAAAAATGAACAAACATTTTTTTTTTTCCTATCAAGATGAATAGAGGTCTTTAGACTATTCTTGGAAACATCAATTGTATATTTGCATTCATTTTAACAACCATTTAATTAGTCGCAGTAAATGAATTAGTGAAAACATTTCTGCCATTCTAGTAAATGTTAGGGAAGTAAAAAAAAAGTTAATATTGCCTTCTTTAAAGAGCTTATGTATGAATTTTTCCATAAGTATATAAGGTATTGCTTTTAATGAGAGTGCTTTGAAGAGCAAAATCAACATTGTTGAAATTATCTGAGAAAGTAACGCTGGAAGAATATAGATTGATTGAGGTCTTTAGAAATGGATCTTTTTGAGCTGATTTGTGACTGGGAAACTCCTATAGCAGCTTCCCCCCCCCCAGTATACTGGATTATACTGAATACAAGATTAATCTGTTTTCTTTTATTGTCTAATATTCTTTAGCATCTGCAATCCATCCACACATTGAGTAACTTTTTTTCCCATATCAACTCAGTTACAAAATGAAATTATTTTCATCCTCCCTCTCCTTGTTGTGCACATTTTTACTTCTTTGCTAGCACTAAAGAGCAGCAAACAGTTCTTTCCTATGGACTAGATTTACTTCTAATTATTGGTGGTTGGTAGAGAAGAGAGAAAATGAGTAATAAAAAAATGAGAGAGAGAGATAAACTCTAACATCTATGCTTTCCTCTGTGTCTCCTGACATTCTTTTCAACAGTGTTGCTCAAAAGTACTCTGATGGTTTTATTGCTTTTCAGTGTTTTTCCCTCCTTCTCTTCTTCTCTGCCACCTGCTCCTCCTCTCTACCTCTACTTCCATCTCACACTTACCCATAAGCACCACACTGTGATTCTTCTTCTTCATCATTGGTGATAATTTGGTGACATTTTTAAGGAGCACACTAGTGCAGTCAAAAAAAAAAAAACATGGAATAGTACTGTGTGTCACTTGTGTATTTTATTGATTTTACTGCACACATTCTTGGTTCTGATATACATGGTATAGCACAATGCTTGCTCATAAGAATACTTCAGAAGTACAAGTATGTTTCTGATTACCTTTCGTAGAGGTGGCCTCTACCATGCTTTTATGATACTCTATCAGGTGAAATTAGTTCTACCTCTGTGTGGTTCTGTCCCTGATTTAAATAATTGTCTTTGAAAATAAGACTATGTTGCATTTAATTATTGGAAAAAATAAGCCTACATGTTAACTTTTAAACACAAGGGAAACTCTTAGCTTGAAATAAGAAAGAAAATAAAAAAATATTCATCTAGTATTACCTATATTCATATATATATATATATATATATATATATATATATATATATATATATATAACATATATATATATATATATATATATATATATATATATATATATATATTTCTATACATTATTGGTATTTTGATGATTTTGTTTTCCTCAAAGTTTGAAGATTTTGCTTTATTGGCTCTTTTGCTTTTTAATAGCCAATTGTTTTTAATCATTTTATTTATTAAACCAGTTTTCATACTGCTTTGAAATATGCAATATTATGCAGAAGACACTGCTAGAACAGCTTACAAATTCTTTCTTTGTGCTTATTGTCAATTATCAATTTTACCTGTTTCATTTGGATTGTATAATGCATGTTGGAATACCATCTAATTATATTTATGCATAATCTATATCTTCAATAATCATGCATATGTGTTTCAATGTTTTACAATATCTTCAAACATTTTCAGATAAATATTTTAAATAAAACTGAAAGCATAAAATCAAAATTGCACAATGAGAAGTTAGAAGCAATGTGATATATGACTTGCTATTGAATATATAGAAGCTTTGCTGACTATACAACCTGGCGTATAAGATAGTCTTATATTTCTTTAGTACTCTTTTTACTATTGAAATGCTAGGTTAAGGTATTATTTATTAGTTTACCTCCACCATATTCACGAATTCCTGAATTTCAGGATAAGTCTTGTTTTCTTTTACAACTAGCTCAGTGCCTGACACATATTAGGGACTCTAAAAATATCTAAATCTAGGTTTAGTTAGGGGACCCCTCCTTGTCACTGAATCAACATTATTTAATGCATCTGAATAATTGAACAAACATTTTGATGCCTATTTTATTACACATATTCTGACAAGTATAAGATGAATGAGTTTTAAGGACCTTATAAAACCATTAGATACTCAAAAATTTAAAAAAAGGAAGAATAAATGATTTGGGATTTTCAGCATCTAATGAATTATTAGGACTTTGACAGGTGAATAATAAAATGTTGAGAAAAGGGCCACTGTGATGATGAAGATATTGAACAATGAAAGGAGAATTCTGAGTTGATGAACAGTAAGATTGCTGGACTATTAATTGTTTGAAAATTAGCAATACTTCTATTTCTGTGAAGTTGGAATTCATGTTAGGAACATAAAAAATACAACCATAGCTTGAGATGTAGATGAAAATTAACTCACCATGGTATTTATTGCATAACTGCAAGGAACCAAAGGGCCTTAACAGAAGTGTGGAGAATTTAAATATTCTTTTCAGGGGAATGAGAAGAGACCAGACAATTGAAAGATTGGGGGCACAACTAGAGATGCACAGATATGACAGGGAAAGGGGGAATGACTGGTGTTTCAGTAGGAAGTATGGGATCCAGTGAAACCAATGGGGGAGGTATATTGTATTTGCAAATTTCCTTATTGGTAGTGCCTTTTAAGAAAAAATTTGAATATAGAAAATGGAGATGAAGCTAGGTTATAAAGAGTCTAGAAATTGGCATCAAGTAGTTGGAAGTTTAGCCAGAAGGAGATGTAAGTAAAAAATGAGAAATGCAGTCATGGAAGTTCTCTTTTAGAAACAGAACACCTTGGGTATATTTTAAAAGTATTGGAAAAGTAAGCCGCAAGGGAGAAATTGATGGTAAAACGAAAAGAATAATTGATGGTTCAAGTTTTCAGAGATGATGAGAAATGAGTAAGATAAAATGAAGTGTTCAAGTGGTGGATTTTTCAAAAAGGAGCAGAGGTAATTATTCTGAGACAAAGCAAAAGAATTCAACATGATGAACATCCTGAAATGCTGGGATAGAAAAAAAAGGAAGGTACTTTTAAAATAGAAAGCTGCTATTAAAGAGTTCTATTTGTTTGAGTTCTAGAGAGGCAACTTGGAGCATTGGAAGAGCTCTGTAAATAAAGTTAACAAACCCTGTTATGATTTCCAGAACCACCAATTGTTATGAGAACTTCAACATATCAACTTTTTCTAAACTCTCTCATTCTTATGTACTTTCATTTTAAGATGAGGTTATGATGGACAGAGAGATGTAATTCCCAGATACCTCATCAAAGAAAGACTTGCCATAATTTCTGATAGTGGCATCTACAGGCACCATTGGCTATTAGTCTCTTCAGCAATTGCCTCCATGGCAGAAAATTACCTTACCCAAAGACAACTACTTTGGGGGACAGCCCACACTCGTGATTTTGGACAGGGACATTAAGGTCTGGCCATTTGGGGCCCAAATGAAAAAATTCTGATAAGTCGTGTTAGTTTTATAGCTACCCAGGAGTTGGACATTGCTCTTTGGTCTGCTGTGTGGTTGGGATCTCTGTTTGCCAGTCTTGCTGTTTCTTCCTCTTTTCCAAGTATGTTGCTCCAAGAAATATTAGTCATCAGCCTTTGTTCTATTAAACTCCGCTTAAAGTCACTTCTAGAAAGTCCAACTTGTCGTTGAGGTTGTTATGAAGGTGCAAAGAGATAATTTCATATGAAAATGCTTTACACTGAGTAGGTATGGAAACCACATGGATGATAGTTTCTTTACAGTTCCTCTTTCAGAAAGAGGCAGCCCATAATCTTCTGAATATTCAAAACTGGCCGATGTTAAGAAAGCATTTTCTAAATACAGTTATTTGTCCTTTGAAATATGGCCTGTGGTATTCTAGCAATTTTCCCAGGAGTTTGAATGTATAGCTTTGGAGGTATTCCTATTTATCTTTGACCCTAGTTACTATATTAAATAGGAATTGTACTAGTACCTGCCCATGTTTTAGGTTGCCTGTGACAACAGTTATAGGTAGTCTCTGCTAAGAGTTAGAAACCACTCTGTATCTGGGAGCTGCAGCTGTTCACATCATAAGGAATCTGTACTTAGCTTGACATATGAGGGGCAAACTGTTAGGTAGGAGTTCAGGGACTCCAAGATGGCAGATGCAGGGTACAAGAAAAAATGCTGCTGGAGGATAAGACAGAAAGATGAGTCATCCTGTCCTGATTACGCTAAGTCCCATTACCATAACCACTCCCACCACAGAGGACTAAAGGCCCAAGATATCTCCTACCACAGGTTCAGTATTCTCAGATGACCAATGGAGTAAAGTGGGCAGCATTCTAACCAGGTATGCTAAAGTAACCAAGAACACTATACTTATCAGGTATTATAAGGTAACCAATGGGAACAAATGGGTAAGGTCTTTAATCTGTCCATATAGAGAACCGGATGCCTCATAGTCCAGCATATAAGACACTTCCAGATATCAGGGTTTGGGGCCTCTGTCTGTTGCTCAGCCCACTCTGCTCTATGTTCCAGAGTGCTACTTTCATCTTCACATTCAATAAATCTGTACTTTCCATGTTACATCTGTGCGTCTTGCTCAATTTTTTGTTTGGGACACCAAAGACCTGAAGTCCAACTGGACACCCCATAGACAACATAATCATGTCCAAGAATAAATGTGAGGAACACGGGAAAGTTGTGCCCAAGAATTCAGTAACTTTATCACTTCTGGAATGGAGTGGTAGGAGCTTAATTACTCAGCCTCCTATACAGATTCCAGGGTCATACTAAATCTAAGCTGCAATTATTATGACTAGGGGAGTTTTCTTTCTTTCTTTTTACTCCTCTTGCTAAAGATTTGTTTTCAATAATAATCCATTCAGGTTCAGTGTCTGGTGCTTCAAGAACTACAGCTTCCCTGAAGTGAATGGAGATTCATAGCTGATAGCAAACCATTGCCGAGAATGAGTTCACACAAGCAAAGCAATAACTCCATTCAAAGAACCAGCGGTTCAGCCCGATAGTGTCCTCCTGAGAAGAATAGGTTCCCCTTTAAGCACTAGGATGTGATGAAAAGGTAGGAAATGGTTGCTTTGTCAATATTGCTCAATGGATTTACTTTGGATAGTGATGACCTACCTCTGTTTTATAAATCATCTCAAAAGTTAACTTTGGAGTTCATGCTGAAATGTGTCTCTGCTTGGGAACAATCTGCCTCTGATAGAAGAGTTAACACAAAGCTTTTTATTATTATTATTTTTTCTTCTTTTTTGTCTGTAGTCAGGAAAATCTTCTTTTTGACATTTCTTACTATCTTATCTTGGTTTGATTTCACCAAATAGACAAAGGACTTGATAAAAAGAGCAGTTGGGGTAATGAATGTATTGGTGGAAAAAAAAAAAAGTCATTTGGTTTTGTGTGACTCATCCACCAAAGCTGTCTGTAGAGATTAAATGAATCAGCAACTTTGCTAGACTTGATCTAGAAAGGAAAGCTTGAACTATGTGCACATGATGATGGAACATTTGTCAAGGGAGTGAAGTTGTTTTGCAGGAGGAAAAGTCAGCAAAACCCATCTGTTTTGTCTGTTTAGGTCCAGTGTTCCTGTTACAACTAAACCTGAATGAACCCCCAAATTCTCTGTAATTGATACAGATGGTTGGGTTTTTCCAGCAGAAAATCTAAAACATCATCTATTCATTCCATATTTTCACTTTTTTAATCATATTTTGGTGAGTTATATCATAAACACTTACATGCCATCTAATTCTGTACCTACTTTTTATATAAAATAAAAATGAACTAATAAAGAATATACTGTGAAAATTAAATCTCCCTCCCCTTTCAAGCAGTGTTCCCATCAAAGGTATCCACATTTATAAAGCTATTCAATGTATAAACAAATTAATACATGCATACTTAACATTCAGTCATATAATTCTTTTTTTCTTTTTATAATGGTGCACTCTATTTTCTATTCTGCACCTTTCTTCTCTCAGTTAGCAATACATCTTTGATCACAAAATGAAAAAAGAATTTAAAGTGCTATTACATTGTCCAAAAAATGTAATAAAGTCATTCTTGGGACTTTTAAAATTTTATACTATATTAATTACCCAAAGAAGATTTTCTTAAATAGAATAATTTCTGGGGTGGTAAAAGGTTTAACTGTAGCTCTGCTGGCATAGACTTGATTTTCAGATTTGGTGAGTTTAAAGAATTCACTAATAAAAGAGGGCTTTGCAACAGTTTCTCCCTTTCTTTTGTATGTCATTACATAAACTTATTCAATTCCTGTAAAAAGAGTACCAGTTATACAACAGATATTTAATTAATTGTAAGAATTTGAAAAGTGCAAAAGACCAACTCATAAAATGTGGTTCGGTCACCAAGAAAAGGAGGCCCAATTAAAAAGCAACATACAATTCAGGGTATGTGTGTGCACATATATATGTGTGAGTATGTGTGTGTGTGTGTCTTATCATACATAAAAAGCATAAAAGCATATATATATATATATATATATATATATATATATATATATATATATATATATCTTTTACATAATATGAATTTATAATCTTATATATACATATGTCTGTATATATATATATATATATATATATATATATATATCTTTTACATAATAGGAATTTATAATCTTGTATATACATATGTATGTATGTGTATATGCATGTGTATATGTATGTACACATATGTATATGTGTGTGTGTGTATATATATATATATATATATATATATATATATATATATATAAAATACATTGATCACACAAAGGGATTGGTGTTTGTACTTCCTAAGTTTGAGATTTCACAGTACAAAAAGTACCACTTGAGCACAGTTAGGAAGAAAGAAGTTTTCTGACAACAGCAGAACATATGTAGTGTTTTTCCAGTTGGCTGAAATCACATTTAAAAAGCACAATTAAAAGGAAGAAGACCTCAAGAAAGAGGAGAAGAAGTTCCCAAAAAAGTCCATATTTTATATAGAATACATGTTTACATATGACTTGAGGTTAAAGTTTAGAGGTGGAAACATTGGAGAAGCAGATGGACACAGAAAGAAAAGAAAGTTTGTCTTGCTAATGGAAAGTATGCAAGGATGACATTTCATAGTGGAGCATCTCATTAAAGTATTTAAGAAGAGAGAGTGATCTGTGTTTTGAAAAATATCACATGGAGTTGAGTTGGAAAAAGCCTGGAAGAAGAAGATACTTGAGGCAGAAAAAAAATGTTTAGGTGATATTCTTCAGGGATGTGCATAATGAAGGTCTTGAAAACAGTAGCAGTAGGATCAGAGTAAGAAATTATGTGGAACAATGTCTGATAAAAATCAATCCATATGAAGATATGAATGGTGTCACTATACTTTGTATACAACCTGAGATATGAAAAATTGTGCTCTATATCTTAATATGAATTGTGATGCATCCTGCTATCATATATAACAAATTACTATAAAAATTTTTAAAAATCCAGTGGATTCAGTGAAAACCTACTAATAAATGGGAATGAGTTAAAGTGAAATAGACTGAATTTGGGGTTCCTTTTCTGAAGCAAGTACAACTTTCCTCCTGAGAGAAGGAAGCTACCGGCTGAAACCCAGACCAAAAAAGAGGGAGGAGAACAGAGATGACCCCCTGCCTCTATCCTGTGTAATACAAGATAACTAAATCTGCATGTGTGTATCACATGGCTTTTCTTTCTAGAAATCATATAACCACTTCTGTGGGACTGGTTAGGATGCAATCTTCCTAAGTGCACAAAGTTAATTTTTCCTTTTCTATCTTTTGTCGATTTCTTGTACAGGCAGGCAGCTGAATCCGGCCAGCTGTGGTGCAGGCACCTTCCCTGAGCTAGGCTGCTGATACTTAGGGAAAGAAGGAAGGAAGGATAGCTCCCAGGAAAATATGGTGGATTTTGATGATAAAACTTCTCTACTTTGGAACGTATTCATTACTTTACTTACTCCCGAGTTATCATTATTGCTAAATCATGTTTTGAAATCGGCTTATTGACATAAAACAAGCAATAGTAACTATTATCATGAGGAATTGTCTGCATATCTGCCACATGAACCAACCAATATGTCTTTTTTAGGTCAGGAAGAAAAATAATATACCTATTGCATCTACTTAGTTTAGAATAAAAGGAAACTAAGACACAAGGAATAGTATAAATGACCTGACAGCCAGTATTTAATAAATATATCCAGTTTCTTATAAACTCAGTTACCAATTTTTGTATTACAGAAAATGTCTCAATGTAAGCATGTGCAGGTTGATTGTTTGCCATTATTTTAATCAGGCTCTGCTATTGGTTAATCATGTTGGTCTTTGACATGCCATTGAACTATTCTAGCATTCTATTTTCTCATTTTTTAAATAAAATAATAACAAAAATGCACAAATTTCCTCAGAGCTCTGAAATAGAATAACTTTGATAATGTCATAAAAAACAGAAAAAGCATTTGGAAAAGCATAATTCATGAATGGCCCAGTCATGCATTCCTAGCCATAAATGTGTTACTTATGGATTAAATCTGAAAATTGCATAAGCCAGGTGTTCAGTTAGTAGATCAGTAGGTAAGATATGACTTACCTTTAGTTAAACAGGACCTGGTAGGAATTCACTGGAAGGGGCTTTATGGTATGATTTAAAAAAATAAAAAAAAACTCAAAAAACCCAGCAAAGTCATATATTTAAATGAATGAAAAAACTGTGTGGCTAAGCTAAGATTTGAGATCAGACTGTGAATGCAAGCATTTCATGAAATAGTTACATCAAAATTGCATATACCTAAGGAGTTCTATAAAGGCTCTCAGTCAATATTCAGGGAGCTATCTCTTTCAGTGAGCATTTGCATTCAGCTGTGTATAATAGAAAATGAAGACACTAGAGATACCAAGAAAGAAGGTCCATTTTTCATTGAGACAACAAAATATTCTGTGAGCATATAACACAGTATTGGTTAATGGCTCAGGTCTACACGGCAAAATAACTGCAATTCTCATGAAATTTCTTTGATCAATATCTAAGAGATAACAGCTGACACCAGCAATGATATTCAATAATCACAACTATCAATGTAATAGAGACATGAAACTAATCAGAATGGATACGTGAACAAGAAAAATGGATTCTGAGCATAAGCAACTAGTAAAGCCACCTGGGGACATAAGAGTTGAGTATCAACTTTGATATAAGTGCTTCTGGTAGAAAGAAATAGGAAAGCATCAAAAGGATATGTCAACTGAATCATCACTCTAAAAATTTTCCAACAACCCTTCCCAGTGTTTCTACAAATATTTCATGGGTCAAACAATGTTCTATCACAGAATCTAGAAAAACTAGAGCCACTTTTGTTTTTGTTCAGTTTCCTTATTGTTTTATTTGCTTTCACGTTTTACTCATAAATTAAGTACATTTCTTCCTCCTATAAAAATCATAATTATATTACTACAGAAGAAAGGGCTAAATTGCTCTGTCACAAAAATCTCTGAAATATAGCAATTTTTTTGTTATGTCTGGGGCCAGTTTTCTGATATGACAGAAAACTAACAAACTCTTTCAGACTTCAGCCCTGTTTCCCTTGAGTTAATAATATCAGCAACTATATGTGGATTTAGTTTAACACAAAATTAAAATAAATCTTGCTTAATCACTATTGTTTCATTTACTCATGTATGAAACAGGACACATTACCTAAGTAATTAATACTATTGAAGGGTTTCCTCAAGTTTAGACTGCCTATAACTAGACTTCAGTTTGCAAATTATATCATTCTTCCCTAAAAGGTAGAAATACATTTCTCAGTGTACTTTTAGGTTGGGTTCTTATTGTTTCAGAACAGAAGACTGAATGCATGGCTCATGTTTTCATTGCTTGCTGCTACGAAGAGAGAATGAATTGTACATAACTTTCCTTTGTTTAGATATGAGTATATGACCAGTGTAACTCCAAATCATGTACAACCAGAAGAAAATGAAGTTATGCCCTATGTATGAATAATATGTCAAAATACATTCTACTGTCATATATAACTAAAAAGAACAAATAAAAAATTTAAAAAAATAACTGCAGGGGTTGTGGCTCTGTGGTAGAGTGCTCACCTAGCAAGTGTGAGGCCCTGGGTTCGATCCTCAGCACCACATAAAAATAAATAAATAAAATAAAGGTATTGTGTCCAACTACAACTAAAAAATAAATAAATAAATAAATATTTTTTTTAATTAAAAAAAAAACAAGAGTGAATAGGAAGAATCTGAGAAGAAAGTTTAAAACTCGAAATTAAGGTATATTGTAAGGCAAAGAACTGAAACTGGAAGCAAACAATTCTATTGCTTTGAGGAAGAGGATTGTGCTCTAAATTCATCAAGGTAAAATATGAACTTCCAAGTTACAAATCAATAAATCATCAAATATGTTACTATATTTAGAGTATCATTCTAGCCAGGAAAATTTAGTACTTATCTGGTAAAAGAACATTTAAAAGTAAGAGGGAAATTGGTACTGAAAACTTAGAGAAAAACTAAAATTCAGTGGAAGAAATCCAGCAACTGAGAGTTTGGCTCCCAGAGTGGAATCTTGATTGACTTCATCTACTAAGGCAGGAATTCATGAGATAAGTTAATGAAAGAAAATAATACAACATGTGCTTAAAAATCTTGGGAATTAGAGCCCAGTGCATGTGGACTGGGATCCAAGTATAATAGGGTTCTCTATTCTAGGTTATAAGATTTAAAACTAAATTTCTAAGTTTAGATCATAGAATTCCTTAGAATTCTTCTTGAATATCAAAGTTGACTTAAGAATGAGACAAAACAGAAATAAACCTTTCAGTAGAGGTTCAATTGCTTAGTAGTATCAATGTGAGCAATTGGGTGTGGAAATTCTGATCATCATTTTATGACTTTCAAGACATTCAGATACAGAAGGACCAAACGTTTTATAATGCCTATAACAAGTTCTATTTTAGGTTAGCATAGGAAGCAGTTGTATGTAAATTGAAAGATGCAGGAGTTCATATTAAGATGAGAAACGTTAATGAGAAAGTGCTATATGGTATTGTTATTATCACTGAATTCCAATTTAATTTGATTTTTAATGCCATGTTAACAGTATTCATTAAGGCAAATAAAACAGTTGAAATTGAACCTGTTAAGGAGTAATCAGAATTGATAAGAGCAACAAATATAGGTCAAGAAACGGTGAGCCACAGACACTGTGTCTGTGTCTATGCCCTTGTCTTAGAGCAGTGGTAGATCTCATTGGACACAAAGAAAGGTAAAGATATAGAAATTTAACTCTGGTTAGAAAGAGATGGATGGATACAAATATAAGATAGAGTGACTATAAAATAATTAGATTACAAATCCATAGCCAATTTACTAGCTTTACTAGTCTCAAATATCAGTTTAACTGAATAATAGGTGATTCATATTTTGAAAATTTGTTTGAAAAACAAACTATGAAATAATTCCCCCATATTTCAACTTCAAGGCTTTGTTTACTATAAGCATATTCTTTAAAAATGAAAATGACCTTGAAAATTCTAAGCTTTAAATTATCAGACAATCTATGAGAACAACTGAATCAATTCAATTCAGCAAATATCTATTTAACACTACTAAATTGCCTAGCTTCATGAGTCCAGCCCATACCTGGAGTGGAAGAGTCTTTTAAGATAGACCTCAAGCCATTTCCCCTGAAGAAATGTTAAAAATTAAGTTTCTCCAAAGTGCTTGGTGCATAGTAGCCACTTCATAAGTGTTGATTATCTTCCTTCCTCCTGTCTATGCTCAAATCAATCTGAAGGAAATGCTTAATTAGAAAAAAAAAGTAAATGAGAGTAGCACTATACAATTTTTGAAAAGAACTCACCATTGTCTTGAACTATTTGTCTGTCAGACTTATGAGTTCTGCTTACTGCATTCTTTCACTTAGGAAGTGGTTGTACCCTAGGAGATGTGGTAAGGAAAGGACCATGCCTCCTTCTCCCCTTGCACAGTACCACCAACTGCTATCTGGTGGATGTTTCCATAGCAACATCCAAATGGCTTCTGGGGCAGGAGGTACACTTGGATTCTTTATGTAGCCTCTGTCTTTCCTTTAGCAGTCAGTGGCAGTCTGAGTTGGACAAGCTTATAAACAGACAGTCATTGATTTGAAGCTGCAGGGCTTCCAGAGGAATTCCAAGTTCAAAGCAAATCTTCAACATGTCATCTTCTAAAAGTTCAGGGGCAAGAAGAGGAGCTTCAGACATATGTTGTGCAGATCTTAAATCAAAGAAAGTATCAATTACCTATTATTCAGTTAAACTGATATTTGAGACTAGTAAAGCCAGTAGAATTGGCTGTGGATCTGTAGTCTAACTATTGATTTAGATTCTATGAAGAGGCAGTGGAAAGCACCTAGGTCTATCATCCTATAACAACAACAAAATCAACTCTACATTCCAATTAATAGATGGCCATATAGAATTCACCATTTCTTGGATTGGGGAGAGTTACCCTATTGGAAAAATTACAAATTTTACCATTGGATAGATTCAAACTCTATTAAATTTCAATGAAATTTACTTCAATCTGTTTTTAAGGAAGAATGATAACAGTAAATATTCTATCCTTAGCAATATTGGACTTGTAGGTGGGTGTAAGTATGGAGTAGGGATCTTAATTCATCTTGGATAGAGAATAGCCTTATAAATTTTATTGATTTCTTTAGTTTCCAACATGAAGTTTTTTTTTTTTTTATTTTCACAAATATCTGAGCTCTTTTTTTTGTCATGAATAATGCTTTACAGTTTTATGTTGCTCGTTTTTTAAACAGAGAAGACAACAAGAAAATATCTTGAGTTCTGTCCACTTTGGGGCAGTTTCTCATTTCCTAGTATCATCCCCCCCCCCACCCATGTGAAGTAGATGGAAACAATGCAGAGTGTGTGTATATACACCTAGGAATCAAGTAATTTGAAGAGTTTGAAAGACTTATTAGGATAATGAAAGGTAAATTAATTTCAAGAGGAAGGTATCTCAATCAAGAATATCTACATTCTGTTTTCTGTGTCAGTTAAATACATCAAATTCTGAAATTTTATTTCTTTAAGGCTATGCATATAAAATTTTTGTGCATGAGTGGGAGTTATGAAGCATATATCACAGAGGAAATAATTTCAACTTATTGGGAAAATGATAGACTTCAAGTAATCATATTGGCTTTTCCTCTAAATTATTATGTTAGTGAAGGAAAAAAGCTTATTTATTTCAGGATGGCCTAGTAAGAAATAGACTGATCACTTTTACAAGTTAATCGTAAGCAGCTTGCAGAATGCTGAAATATGTTCTGAACGTGTAATATTGCTTTTAAAACAGAGTAATTCATTACATTATCACTTACTTACAAACTACATAGAAAGGCAAAAGGCAGTAAAAAGTTGAAATAGCAAAAAAAAAGAAAAAGAAAAAAGTACAATGGAAGAATAAGTTTTAAATTTTATTACCTATATCTCTCAATTTCAAGTGATTTTCTATCAGTTTGTATAATACTATTTGATAGCAATTTTGGTACATCTTCATTTTGTTTATCTTGGTTATTCTAGACATGTTATTCATTATCTCTGGATCTCATCTACCTTGTGGTTTACACATACCTCACCTGGTTTGTTAACTGCATTAATCTTTTTTCCCCAATTTTCTCCTATGTTGACCTGTGCATGCACAAGTTCTCAAATATTCTTACCTTACTCTGTAACATTCCCCTAATCATCTTGCCTTTACTAAAATCTTAATGTTGTCTGATATGAGTAAATACCCTCTCTGGAGGAGACTGCCTTCACATCCCCTTACATCTTATCTGTCTCATGGTTGGAAGCTAGAAATTGTTTCTAGGTCTATACTTCTACTCCATTTTCTAACTTTATAAGCTCTTTTGAGGTTGGTGTCATCTACATATAATCTCTTTTTTATCTAGTTGCTGAAATCTACACACATCCTTCACTGAAATTTTGACTACACTCAGTTTACTGCAAACCTGATCTTCAAATTCCTTTTCAATATCTTTATCTTAGCCATTTATTCCCAGCATCACATCACAGATTGTAGCACACATTGAAAATTCCCAACATGATGAATTAAAACTGACTACAGATTTTTAGATTTCCAAGCCAATCTATGACATTAAAAGAAATCTCTACCCTTTGTGACAAAGTGATTGCTAATATCCCAAAAGAAAATGACTTCTGTTTACTTTTAAACTCCCTGGGAGCAAATTCAGTTCATGTGGCTAAGTCTATTTTAAGTGTACAGTGAGGAGAGGATGTGCATCCTCTTATCCCTTGCTTTTTCTGATTAAATGACTTTGGAAGCCATATATTGCAATAACAGCATCTCAAAATGGAGAAAGTCTAAATAAATTCTTCCAAAAGTGGAATAATTAACACTTTCATAGGACAGGGATATTCAATGGTAGAGCGCTTCATTACCATGTAGAGGGTGAGTAGCCCTGGTTCAATTCCCAGCACCACCAAAAACAAACAAAAAAAGAAAGAAAGAAAGGAAGGAAGGAAGGAAGGAAGGAAGGAAAGAAAAAAAAGGAGAGAACACTTTCATAATATACTTTGATTCTTCCCAGTTAAATCAGGTAAACTGCCTTTTGTTGTGTTGGTCAGTGAGAATGTGAGGATATTTTTATTGTTGTAACTAATGTTAATTGTCCCAAATAATATAGTCACCTGTCACTGTAACAGTCCAGTGACTTTCTTTCTTTTTATGCAGTAACATACTTTCTGCCTCTATATTTCTCTGGTATCTTCACTCAAAAAATACATATTACATATTCATTAAAAAGTTTGGTGCACAATTTTTGTAAAAACTGTCAAGACTTGAAAATGGCCACTATATGTCTTTATATGATGAAAATGTTCACATCCCTTAAGGACTTATAGCAGCATTAAACTTGAACACTTTCCTCTATGCCCTAAATTACTACTCTCTCCTGTTTGTTGTTGTTGTTGTTTTGTTTGTTTGTTTAACCCATGAACTTCTACTGTTCTGTCCTCCAGGTACCATCTTTTTGCTGTATATTTTCTCTTTATGGATTGTTCTTCACAGATTTCCATGTCTGTGAATGTCATCCATGCTTTCACTGTCAAAATTTTCTTTCTACCTTCAACCATACTCTCAAACGTATTCAATTTACTGCTTGATTACTTCAGTAAACCTGTCTCAAAGTTCTCAAAGATAGCACACATCTATAGTAAAATTGGAATGTTTTCCTCCAAAATTTTTCCTGTAGTACTACATATCTCTTTAAATATTCTCCAACAGGAATATTAGAAATCTATGCCATTAATTACAACCTGCTTGATTTCAACCAAAGATTCAACCTATAATTGAGTCTGTCAATTTTGCATTCCAAACATACTTCAAATTCATTTTCTTTCATTGAAGTCTTTGCAACGTAAATTGACTCCATCTTGTTCTATTGTATATTATTTATTTATTTATATTACTGTCCTTGTTTTAATTCTCACACCATTGTGCTGTATACTACCAGCTTTAGCCCTCTTTTTTATACAACTGCTAGATCTTTTAAAATCATAAATGCATTTTCACATGCTAGATTTAAATTACTAGTAGATTTCCATTGCACTGAGAAGAAATTTCAAACAAATTATAAAGTGTCATGTGATTTGACTCATACTTGGCTTTTCCACTCCATCAATTATAATCCTTCTTTGCTTACTCTACTCGAAATATCTTTCATTTTTGAAAGCAATCTTTACCTTTTAAAACAATTTGACATTTACAAAACAATGAAGAATTTGAAGTTCCAATAAAGCCCATAGTTATTTTTCTCTAGTACATTCCTAAGATTTATTTTATAATAAATAATAAACTATTACTGCTATGTTATTAATAAAGTTTGTTGGTTTTTGTTTGTTTACATTTTTATAGTTTTTACCTAGTTCATTTTTCTGTTCTAGGATCCCATCCTGGAGAACAATGTCCAATTTAATCTTCAGGCCTCCTTAGGCTTCTCTTTACTGTGACAGGTTGTTAGACTTACCTTGTTTATGATGACAACATTTCGGGGGAGAACGAGTCAGGTAATATGTAAAATGGTATTCTATTGATATTTTTCCTGCTTTGTTTTCATGATTAGGTTTGGATCATGGGTTTTGGGGTTAAAAACCACAGAGATAAGGTGTCTGCATCATATCATATCAGGGGTACCTACTTTCAGCTACACTCATCACTATTGGTTTTGTTTTGATAGGCTGGGTAAGGGAGGATCAAACTAATCTCCTCTTTCCTACTTTTCTCCTTTATGGAAAAATCATGTTCCACCTCCTTCCTGACAAAGTACACACATAAGTTAATTGGAATTCTGAATGGGAAAGCTGCCTCTGCTCCACAATTTATTAATTTATTTAATCACTTATTTAGATCAATTTGAATTTATTGGTGCTTATTTTATACTTTGGAATTCAATCCAATATGATTTTATTTGATTATTTATTTATTTATTCATTCATTCATTTAGGTCAAATTGCCCTGCTTTGGCATTTTTGTTTATTTAACTTTTCTCCAAGCACTTTCTTCTTTGCATTACAGGAAGCTTCAGGCTCAACTTTTCTACCTCCTGCATCCCCTTAATCAACTATTTCATCAAGTTTCCTTTTGTTTGTGTTGGACGTTAACAGAAATTGAAATTGGGGAGCTAGCTGTGTTTACTGCCACTGGGGTATCATTGCTGACAGAGCAAGGAACTAGTTGTTTATATACTGACACCCACACCCACACACATATCAATACTTATTTCTGCATGTAGCCAGTTGTACCTGTGTTAAGCTGAAAAGGACTTGGTTCATAGAGATGTCTTCAATTTTGTTTCACTACAACTTGGATCTTTATATTTTACCCTGGCTTATCTGTACTACCCTTTTTTTAATCCAGCTAGCACCCATGGTCATTCAATTACCATTCTATATATAAAAGCATTGGTATTGTTAACCCATACCTTCATGAGATACAATATTATCATCTGGAGTACAATACATATGCAAAATATCTTATGTCTTCATTTTATAGATTCCACTTTTTGAAGTTACTTAGATTCATAATAATTTCTCTTTTTTTTCCACTTCTTTCATTCTATTTTCAATTTTCACCAATCTCCTAAATAAACTTTTGAGTTTTTCACACAGTAAGCTTTGCTTTTTTGCAGTAAAATTCAGAGTTTAGCAAATAATATAAAGTCATGAATCATGCATAAGAGTTTCACCAACCTAAAAATTCCCCTGTGCCTCAATAAAGTCAAGCCTTCCCCCCTTCTTCCCAACCACTGATAATTTTTATTATCTTTATACCTTTGTCTTTTCCAAACAGTCATATAATTGGAATCATTTACTTTGTAGCCTTTTCAGACTGGCCTCTTTAGTAAATTGCTAAAAGAATGAATTTTAAATGTTATCGCCACAAAGAAATGATAATTATGTGGAGGTGATGGATGTTTTAGTTTGCCCAATATGATGTTTCCCAGTGAATATGTGTATTGAAATTTCACATTACACCCCAAAAATAATTATTATTTGTCAATTAAACATATAATATTTACTTAAGTAATTTTTAATTACTTTTAATGGAATGCATTTAGATGAAATGCATTTAGAAATCAGTCTTTTTGTGGCTTGACAGCTTACTTTTTTGTACTGCATGATATTTTATTGCATTTATGTACCATAGTCCATCTACTCACATAGCAAAGGACATCTTACATGGTTCCATTTCTTTCTGACTTTAAGTTTTTTCTCACCTTATTTTACATTCAAGCTGTCTCATTTGCATTACCTTTCAATCTATGTATGAATGTTGTTAAATATTATTCAGTACCTAAATGTCTATTTTATTTTACAGAAACTCTTTGTCTGCCCTAAACTTGGAATCCCATGTAATTCTTTCCTATAGTTTCCTTTTTGGAAACTTAGCAGTGCTTAACCCTATTTGCACTACATTTTCTCAGCTTACTTTAGTAGTTTATTTCTGTATGACTATGACCTTATTTGAGTTGGCTCAACTCTGGATCCCCAGCACCTGTTAACGATTTCTGACACATAGTAGGCTCACAACATATACTTTCTGAGTTTGATGGTAAACCATCATAGATTTCCAAAATAACTGTGACCTAGATAATCTTATTCATATTTTACCTTGAGAAACTAAGACTTACCAACTTATATAGTTGAACAGTTTTTAAAATTGATGTTCTTATTTTTTTAGATACAAGTGTAGGTATTTTTATCTTTTAAACTTAGATATTCATAGTGGAAGTCCAGTTTTCCTTTTCCTGCTTCACAATCCCTGGACACTTGATTGGTACTCCAAATGAAGATGTTACACATAAGAAACAGTATTATCCAGCTCAGAAGAGAATTATCTTAGAAACCTGCTGCTTCCAGAACATGAGGTCAGAAGTGAGCCCTCAAGGAGGTGCAAATGATCTCATCAAAATCTTACACAATTTCATAAATTCTTCTAAGATTTCTTAATTTTTAATTATGAATAAAGTGTAGGTTAAGGGGAAAATATTAATTAAATCTTGAGCTTCATGGTCACAGTGAAAGCTGTCTTTGAGCCTAGAGGATGGTCATTTTCCTACCTCTGTGTGTTTTTCTACTGGCAGCTGCAGCAAATATTCATGAGCTTCTACCCATCACAGGCTGATGGTAGAATCCCAGTGGTTTTCACAATTTTTGTTTCTTTGTGCCCGGTAACAGATTAAATTGGAGCATTTGGCACTGCAGTAGAGACTGGGCTCAGAGATTTGTATAGTTTCATAGATTTCTTTGTCTGCATGAAACAGTTTGAAACCATTTTTTCACCATTGATTTATTTTTATTTATTTACTTATTTATTTTTAATTTTTAAAAATTATTCTTTTAGATATACATAACAACAGAGTGTATTTTGATATATTATACATACATTGAGTAAAACTTGGGGGTTAGAAATGGGAAAGACAGTGGGATGAATCAGACATAACTTTCCAGTGTTCATATATGACTACACCACCAGTGAAACTCCACGTCCTCCACATCATGTACAACCACAAGAATAGTATCCTAATTTGATTGATTTTTATTGACAAGGTTTATAAAATCAAATATTTTAAATCAAAGGCCAATTTGCAGGTCTCATTAAGTTGTTTATTCCATTTACTTTTTTATTAAGTAAAACATTCCCTGAATTAAACCTGGGAAAATTCCTGTAAACATTCAGTTTATCCCATTTTTATATATTTTTTATGATACAAAGATTTGTGCACACTCAATTTTATATAAAATATCTAGGTATGACATTGGTGGTATGTTCTTTTCTCAATTGTGGAGATAATTTATTAAATAAACTGATTCAGATTTTTAAAAGAAAAAAAAGTAGTCTTTTATATTCAGGAATGGTCTATATATTCATCATGTAGATCCTGATTAGTAAAAATTTAAAACCTAACAGCTTTGATTCCACATTAAAATGTTTAAAATAAATATATTATCCCTTTCTGGAAATACTTTATCAGAGATATCTGCTAGTGCCTTCACATTATCTTGTCACATTATGCCTGGTAATTTTATTCTAATTATGAAAGTGGCTAGGTTTCCTGTAAATATCAGCATTTTATATGATCAAAAGCAGTTAATGAAAATCAGTTCATTTACTATAAGCCCAATATGTTTGCATTTAATCCCACATTTACCCAATCTTCTTTAAGCTTTTATGTGTTGATTTCATCTGTGTTTAATACAAAAACATATCTACAGTCACTTCTGTATTGTTAGTACTAAAACTGGAAATTGACACTTTTGTGGCAAAGCAGAGTTAGACAGTTAATTCTGACTTTCATTGCTGTGTCATGCTGTCTAGCTGAACACTGACACCTTAAGAGTTTACAAGTGTAAAGATACCTACCAATGTGAATTTAGAAATTGATATGTATGAAAGAAATAAAAATATTTTATATACACAACAAATTGGTTTTTAAAACTACAAAAATAGCATCTGTCATTTCTTTCATGCTGACAATATGACATACAGAGACTCAAGGGAGAAAAGTTCTCATTTAGTCATCTGGCTAGCTGTAGCTGTGTAATTTAATATGATGAACACACTGCCACTGAGTTTTCACACTGACAGAAGAGATGTGTATTCAAAATATCTCATATGTTAAACGCTGCAATAGTTTCTACATGCATAAATATGAGTTATACTGTTTTATTTTACTTGATTAAAAGGATATCTTAAGCAAAATAATCTTAAGTGCTTCAAAACCCACAATGGCTGAAGAATATATGACTTTATATAAGGAAATTCAAAATGTACAAAATACAATAAAATGCAAGAAACAATTGTTGCCATGCAAAATTTTAAAACAGCAACTGCATAGAAATGCATTTAAAATGGCAAACTCAAATTTACTTAACCCTCAAGAAAAAAAAGGTTGACTGTAAGTTCTACCAACACAATGCTTAGCAAGTATTTAGAAAGGCAAATGTATTTATTTTCTTTGCTGGTCTAAAGGTGTAAATCATATCTTCAAATCTATGGAAAAACTCTTTTAGGTAAGTCCTCAATATCAAGAAATTTGCTCTTACACAGTTGTCTTTATGAAATCTTTTATTTTGGTTAAATCATAATAAGGATAATATTCATATGCCTCTTTGAAAATCAGCTTCATTGTGACTTCCTCCAAGTTAGCAGTGGCCAACGATTTCTTTACTGTGACCTTTAAATTTTCATATGTAGGTGGTTTCTATAATTTCTAATTAAAAGTTTATCATCTAAACTATTCTCGGATTCACTTTTTGGGGACTGTTCTGATTCTTCTCAGTGGTATTACTAGCTGCTGTCTTAACATTTGTACATTTAGAAGTAGCTTTTGGTTTGGTGTTTTAATTTAGTTTAGTTGGTTTTTTTGTTTGTTTGTTTCATACCAGGGATTGAATCCAGGGATGCTTAACCACAGAGTGACATAAGCAACTCTATTGATTGATGGATTAATTGATTGATTATTTATTTATTGTTGAGACAGTCTCACTAAGTTGCTTTGGGTCTTGAGAATTTGATGTGACCATACTCAAACTTTCAATCTTCCTGCCTCAGCCTGGAGTTGATGGGATTTTTGCTATGACCGCCACCATGCCCAGCTGGTTTAGGTATTATTTTCCTCATTTGGGTGTCTTTTTTGCAAATGTGCTTCTTCTTCACTCTCCTTATCTTCATCTTCTGAAAATTCTTCTGTGTTCTTCCTTTCTTCATCATCATTACTAAATTCATTTGGCAGAATTTTAGAATATTCAGCTCACTTTTTCTTTTCTGTCATTCCAGAACTGTTCCATTCCTTTTTTACTGAAATCGCTAGAATTTATTTATCTATTTATTTATTTATTTTACATTTTGACTGGTTTTCCAGAAGACTTTGGATATAGTAAGAAATTCAAGACCCTTTTCACCAAATCAAAGAATCTTCCAGACACAACCTAATATGCATTTCTAAATTTTTCCAGCATTCCCACCTTCATTTTATACTGAATACTTCTTTTTCCTAATGGAAAATCCACATTCTTCTTTCTTGAGAACACTAAGCCTGTTGTGTTGTAGAGTAATTTGTGCAGATTTCTAAATTCTTTCTTTCCATTTCCTTACTCATAAAGAAATGTATCTTTCCAATTTCACAATGCTTTTGCCCCTTTCCTTAAGCATCCTCATAAGGTAGACATTTGTCTTATCAACATCTCTCCTTATCTTTTTTCCTCTGCCTTCTATGAGAAGACTGTTCTTTTTCTTCATTCACTTCGTCATCTTTGTCCTCATCCTCTTCTCTGGGACTGTGTATTTCAAGTTTCTTCTTGGATACAGCTGGGTAGGGTATTGGGGGTGGCAGAACAGCTGGGTAGAGGGTTGAGGGTGATAGGGGGATCTGAGGCAGCATATATGCTGTGGGCATTGGATCTTGCCCACTGCAGGTGGTCAAGAACAGGAGATGTCTCAGAGAGGCTGTGGCCTAGGCCAGCTGTCTGTTATACTCACACAATGCTCTCTCTGCTCCACACAATACTAAGTCCATTTTAAGCATGGAAACAACATACCTGCACTGACTGTCTCATAGGGTATAAAGATGTACTACAACCATCATCACCATATTAGCTTCAATCTTTCAACAATTGTTATTACACAGACCTATTCAAAATTACTTTAGTTAATATAGTTGCTAAATTAATTTTCATTTTTCTGTGTTCACAGTAACTCAGCCCCAATGCATAAGATGAGCCTATTTTTTCCTGCTAGGATTGAGAAGAAAAATGATGGATCATCTGTTCACCAAGTTCATGTATCTCAAATTGTAGAACAATATTTGGTTATAAGGTTCTATTTAGTAATTCTGCATGCTTTCTCTCATTGTGTATTTTTTACTATATTCATAGAAAAAAAATTTCCATTTAAGATATAGTGAGCTTCAGTTTTATTTATTTTGTTTTGTTTTGTATTTAGCTTGCAGATGACACCATGCTCTTGTGATTGTCCTCTGCCTGATTCTGACATCATTTTTTCACTCCTTACCACACTCAACCTCATTGTGATAAATAAGAATAATACTTTATGTGAAATGTGGATGAAATGAAAATATATTCAGTAACAAAAATAATGTGAATCAGGTTTTTTTTTTATTTCACTGTGTTTAACAGCTTATACTTTTTAAGAAGGTGTTGTTATTTTTGTTCTATTTTTTTAAAAGAAAACAAGCAAACATTGGCAACTTAAATTTAAAGTCACAGTCTTCTGACATTGAGATCATCCTTATATGACTCATTGTATCTGTTATTTTATAATGCAAATGATATAGGATTATTTACGAAAAATATATAAATAATTAGGCATATTTTAATTACATCTAATCATATAATCATACTTAGTGTATATAATGCTGTAATATTTTGATAAATATTCCATAAAATGTTTGTATGATTATATTACAGATAGTGCTTATACATAGATTTATACAAGTGTCTTAAAAAATGAAATGATACACATAAATCCCATGTCAATTACCACTGTTATGCCTAAAGACTATTCTGTGAAAATGAGATACCTTATTTTGTTTAATTAATAACTATACATAGCTATTTAGATTTTGTTCCATTTTCCACCACTTCTAACAATGCAGTCATAAATGCATCATTTTCTATTGTATTATTTTTAATATAATTTACTACACAATTTTAGGGTCAGCATTGAACTTTATAGAAAGAATACAAAATGTCTATTAGACAGCTTAGAAAAAAATTATTATTAAGGAAGTTGGGGCCTAATCCCACATGATGAAGATTAGGGCCTACTCTTTTCTTCTATTAGATGTAGAGTCTTTGGTTTAATTCCTAGATCCTTGATCCACTTTGAGTTTTGTGCATGTTGAGAGATGGGGTTTAATTTCATTTTGTTCAATGTGGATTTCCAGTTTTCCCAGCACCATTTGTTGAAGATGCTATCTTTTCTCCAGTGCATGTTTTGGGCACTTTTGTCTAATATAAGATAATTGTAATTTTGTGTGTTAGTCTCTGTGTCCTCTATTCTGTACCATTGGTCTACTAGTCTGTTTTGCTGCCAATACCATGCTGTTTTTGTTACTATTGCTCTGTAGTATAGTTTAAGGTCTGGTATAGTGATGCTACCTGCTTCACTCTTCCTGTTAAGGATTTCTTTAGCTATTCTGAGTCTCTTATTTTTCCACATGAATTTCATGATTGCTTTTTCTATTTCTATGAGAAATGCTATTGATACTTTGATTGGAATTATATTAAATCTGTATAGTGCTTTTGGTTGTATGGTCATTTTGATAATATTAATACTGCCTATCCAAGAGCAAGGTAGTTCTTTCCATCTTCTAAGGACTTCTTTGATTTTTCTCTTTAGGGTTCTGTAGTTTTCATTGCATAGATCATTTACCTCTTTCATTAAGTTGATTCCCAAGTATCTTTTTATTTTTTTTTTTTTTGAGTTTATTGTAAATAGGGTAGTTTTCTTCATTTCCTTCTCAGAGGATTTGTCACTGATATACAGAAATGCCTTTGATTTATGGGTGCTGATTTTATATCCTGCCAATTTGCTGAATTCATTTACTAGTTCTAGAAGTTTTCTGGAGGAGCTTTTTTGAGTCTTCTTCTATAGTGCAAGAATTAAAACCAAGAATCAATAAATGGGATGGAATCAAACTAAAAATTTCTTCTCAGCAAAAGAAGCAATCTGTGAGGTGAACAGAGAGCCTACATCTTGTTAGCAATTTTTTTAAATATTTATTTTTTAGGTGTAGATGGACACAACACAATGTCTTTATTTTTATGTGGTGCTTAGGATCCAACCTGGGTCCCCCTGGTGCTAGGTGAGCGCTCTATCACTGAGCCATAATCTCATCCTTCTGTGAGCAAATTTTTACCCCTCAAACATCAGATAGAGCACTAATCTCTAGGGTATATAAAGAACTCAAAAAGCTAAGCACCAAAAAAAAAAATTAATAAATTGGCCAAGGACCTGAACAGACACTTTTCAGAAGAGAATATATAATCAATCAACAAATATATGAAAAAAAATGTTCATCATCTCTAGCAATCATAGAAATGCAAATCAAAACTACTCTAAGATATCTCTCACTCCAGTCAGAATGGCAGCTATTATGAAGACAAACAACAATAAGTGTAGGAGAGGATGTGGGGAAAAAGGTACACTCATACATTGCTGGTGGGACTGTAAATTGGTACAGCTACTATGGAAAGCAGTATGAAGATCCTTTGGAAAACTGGGAATGGAACCATCATTTGACCCAGCTATCCTTTTCCTCAGTTTATACCAAAAAAGAAAAAAAAAAAAAAAAAACCTTAAAAACAGCATACTACAGGGATGCAGCCACATCAATGTTTATAGCAGCACAATTCACAATAGCTAAACTGTGGAGCCAACCTAGATGCCCTTCAGTGGATGAATGGATAAAAAAATGTGGCATATATACACAATGGAATTTTACTCAGCAATAAAAGAGAATAAAATCCTGGCATCTGCAGGTAAATGGATGGCATTGGAGAAGATTATGCTTAGTGAAGTTAGCCAATCCCAAAAAAATAAATGCAAATGTTTTCTCTGATATAAAGAGAGGGACTCATATTGGGGTAGGGAGGAGGAACATGGAGGAATTGATGAATTCTAGATAGGGCAGAGGGGTGGGATGGAAAGGAAGGGGCAGGGAATTAGCAAGAATGTTGAAATGTGATAGACATCATCATCCAAAGTACATGTATAAATACACAAATTGGTGTCAACATACTTTATATACAAACAGAGATATGAAAAATTTTGCTTATATATGTAATAAGAAGTATAATGCATTCCATTGTCATTTTTAAAAAAAATAATAAATATTATTATGTCAATAATCCTACAAATATTGTATACATATTTCCATCAATTATAACTTTTTAAATTCTGGAAAATCTTAAATCCCAGATATTATTATGTCTACTGTTTTTGAGTTCTATTTCTGGCAAAGTTGAAAGTTCTCATACTAACTGAACATTGTCATTTCTTCTATAACATTTCTTCTATTCCCTACTGAAAGGAAATATAACTTATTTATTTATTACAATTTGTCACAAAACATCTCATATTTGGGAGAAAATGAATATAAGCACATTTTGGGATGTGTAAAAACTTGTCCTAAGGTACACAAAGAATGGGTTTTCAGACCAGACTGACTTAAGTATACCACCTGCAAGATGCATTTGAGACCTTTTGAAATGACTTAATACCAAATATATCTCCTGCTTTGTTTAGCCACTGAGCCGATGTTTTTGTTATTCCTTTTAAATGTATTTTAAGGAGGACACTAGATAAAAACAAGTTCTGAAAAGGTAAGATGAAGTATATTTTATTACTCTGTTTTGGAGATCCTTATTATGCTATATGGAATATAACACTTATGGCACTGGCCATCTCTATAGCAGATCTCTAATCAATAATATTATGGTTTATGAGAAAAGGAATATAACTTAACATCACATCCTTTATTGATTAGTATATTTTGAGTTCCAATAGGAGAGGAACATGTAATTTGTTTTTTATTTGTGCTTCTTCCTAATAATATTTCTAAATAATTAAGTTCTAAATTATATCCCAAGTTATATTGCATTCCTTTATTTTATGGGTTAACACTTCTCAAATAAATAAAATAATAAAATAAAACACTAAGTTTTTCACATTGTAATGTTTCTTAGACATATACCAGTAAAATGAGCGGTCTTAGCAACTAATAGATCTTTCAGATATCCTTCAACTATGTCTACCTGGCCATGATCTTATATATTTCCAGGGCATTGACAAATTTGAATACTTGTCTCAGTAATACAGCAAACTAGAGGTCATTAGTATGAGAAATTTGCTATAATGTTGTTCACCTGGACAATGTGTACATTTGAAGGTATGCTTTCTTAGTTTGAATACAAAAATCTCTCTCACACACACCCCTCTGTCACACACACAATCAAAAATACATACAAACATATGCCTGAGACCAAACCTGCCAATATTTCTGTTCTACTGAGGTTTAGTTATTAATATTTCATTCTGTACTAATAACACTTTATGATTCTGTAATATTTTAGTATCCCATTATTTTCTTATCCTACATTTAATCAGCATAATCATCACCACATCTTTACTGCATCAGTTTACTTTATATACATTACCCTAGGTTACTAATTAATATCTGATTGTTCTATCCCTACTTGCTCCTTTGGGTATTCTTTCTGGAACCATCTTACTATCTGCTCTTTTGGTGCAAGTGCATCTTTTAGGATTTTGTGGTGTGGAGACCTCATCCTCACTGTGGTGGTGAAGAGGTGTTGAGCCTTTAGGAGGTGAGAAATAGTGATAGATCATCAGGGTTGATGTCCTCAGAAGGTATTAAACTATTTCTTGAGGGACTCTTGAGTTAGCTCTTACAAGAATGTTGTTAAAAAGCCTGAACCTGATCCTTTTCTGGTTTCCTGTTTTGTGAGGTGATATCTCTGTTGAACAAACTTCCACAATTGTGGTGATCCCACCAAGATGTGATGCAGTTAGGGGACCCTTGGTGGAGCTGCCCCTAGGATGTTTGGATTTTCAGTTTCCAAAATTCTAATCTAAATCAACCTCATTTCTTTGTTAGTGCCAGCCTCAGATTTTTGTAATGGTAATAAAAGATGAATTAATACACTTTGTCCTATTTTCCTCTTAAATAATATTCAACTGTTGTATCACTTATGACTTGATTATGTTACATAAATAATGGTCAATAATGTGTTTTTTAAATTCACACTAGCTGCTCAAAATAGATTGGTGGAGACCTTGGGGTGACAAAGCCTCAATGTCAAAATATGCTGCAGCAAAGGAAAGAGATTTGACACTGCATTCTGCACTTGAAGCTTCTCCTGGATTATGTTGGTGATGTAATTTTTTTATTGCTGTGGCTAGGCTATAGTTCCCAGTTGTTTGGTCAGATACCCATCTGGATGTTTCTGTGAAGGTAGTTTTTAGAGTAATTAACATTCAAATCAGTAGAGTGTGAGGAAAGTAGATTACTCTTCACAATGTGGATGAGATTCATGCAATCAGTGGTTTCCCAGAAAAGAAATTCTGCCCCAAGATGATAACTTAGAAACCATGCCTGAATTTCCAGTCTGCTGCCCTGTAGAATTTTGACTTGAGTGTAATAACTTGTCTGAATTTCTAGACTGATGCTATTTCCCACACCTTTAGATTTCCCACCACCCATAATTACTTAATTCAGTGTTCGGAAGGACCAAACAAAATGCTTTCCATAGCAGCTATACTATTCTAAATTTTCAACAACAAAGTATGAAATTATCAACTTTTTATATTTTCAATAATATTTGCTGTTTTCCTTTATTAAATTATTGTCATCCTAATGTGGGTAAATTGGTGGAGGCTAATGTGAAATTAAATTGGTGCAATACCTTTGTCATTTTCTTTTTTTTTTTATTATTTTAGGATTTTGTTTTAGATATTTATATCACTATTTATAGTCTGTGTCTAATAATTTTGTTAAATTAAGTGCATGTTTCTTTTGCCTTTGCCAACATTATCTGTGGTGAATTTTTTTTTTTTACCTTGTTTGAACTTCTGTTTTCTAGACATTTTATTGTGGAAATTATGAAGGGTGTAGGTTGAGTATTTATCCCTCTAAAAAACATTTTCCTTTAGTTATGCCACACAGCCTAGTGGTGCTAAAAAATGTTGGAGCAGATTAAGTTATTAGTTTTATATTATTTATATCATTGTAGCAATGTAAATTTCAATGGCAAATTAATGCATGGATAGACTTGATTTCAAACTTTTGGTAGACGTATTTTCCCAAAAACTTAGACACACTCTCATTTATTGTTTACTTTTTTTTAATTTGCTATGAAAAGTTTTTTTCAACCTAAGGAGCATATAATTGAATTAATTGTGATTCTTTTTTTGTGTGTGTATGGTTCTGGGGAATGAACCCAGGACCTTGTGCACGCAAGCCAAACACTCTACCAACTGAGCTATATCCCCAACCCAACATTGATTCTTAATGTACTCTCTGCATTGGTCTATGTTTGGCTTATTTAGTTTACATAGTTAAACATATATTTCATTATTAATAATGAAATAGGTACCTACAATCCTACAACCAAAATAGAAGGTAGACATTGAGAAGTTATCTACATATAGCCACTAGTTTCTTCCTTTTCACTAATCCCCAGGTCATCCTATAACCAACATAATCTTTAAATTATTGTTTTGAATTCTGAGCTTACAATTTCATGTCTTTATGATTTCATTGTCTTATGGCATCTGATGCATTTTATGTATAGGCACACCTCTGTGTGTGCAAAAGCTTTTATACATTAATTTGTACTCCTTGAACATGCACGCTTAATTTCAGTTGCTTTGACCAAAGCAAAATAAGTATCATGATATGTATATAGTTTGGTTATTTACTTTTTCATTTAGTATTGTAAATAAGATCGTTCTGTTAATGTAAGTCATGATACTTCTGTCTTTTTGACTACTATGTGTCATTCACTTATATAAATATAACCAGATTATACTATTCACTCAGTTTCTTGTGAGTCATCTGAGTTGCTTTCAGGCATTTATTACAATACATATTGCTTCTATAACCATTCATATATGTGTATATATGAGAATAAGTATATATAAAAATAATGCATATATACATATACACACGTATATGCTATATATATATATATATATTATATATATATATATAGTGCATATAGATACATATATACACCACATATACATATATAGTTTTACAGGCATATACATATATCGGTATGTATATATATGTGTGTGTGTGTGTGTGTGTGTGTGTGTGTGTGTGTTTATGTGTATGTACATACACATATGGTTGTATTTGTACCAGACTTTCTCAGAATACTTTCCACAGACTTGAATCATTGATTCATAAGGTATGTGAAAATTTAAACTTAGGAGTTAATAACAAGGAGGTTTTTCAAAGGGGTTATACCACATATAATCCCATAGCATTATGTAAGTTGTGGATCTACTTTATTTCCACCATTTTTTTTTTTTTGTAAAATTTTAATTTTTTCTTTCTGTGAGATTTAAATGATACATCACAGTTATTCATTAGGTTTCATAATCATTGTTACATGAATTAATAACATTAATAAAAAAAATTTGACATAGGTTTTCTCATGTAAAATGTTACTGAAGTTTTTTTTTTTTCTCCTACTATTTGTTTAGTCTATGTTCCAACTAAGAATTTGTTGGGTTTTTAAGTGTATTATTCAGGAATAATTAAATGAACTTTACCAATTGTCATATAATTAATATATTCTTATGGTCTAACTATGGCAATTATAACCTAAAATTTGGCAATTCTGCATGTGTTGAATATTCTCATTTGTACTTTTCATTTTATCTATGGCATATTTTAATAAGTAGAAGACATTAAATTAAGGCAGTCACATTTCTGTCACTTTTCTTTCATTATCAGTGTTTCATGTGTCTTATCCAATATATTTTGCTCCTGAAAATTTAAAAATATATCCATCTATATTTTTGTCACAAAATTTCACATTTATTTATTTATTTATTTTTTCTTAAATCATTATTTTTTTAGTTGTAGTTGGACATGATACCTTTTGATTTTATTTATTTGTATGGGGTCGAAAGCAGGGCCTCACGCATGCTAGGCAAACACTTTATGGCTGAGCCACAACCCCAGCCCTACATTTATTTTTGATAGTTAAAACCTATGTTAGTGAGCTTTTCACAGCTGTGACTAAAATATCTGACAAGATAAATTAGAGTCAGGAAAAAGTTTATTTTGTGCTCACAGTCTCAAATGTTGAGTGCATCGTCACCATTCTCTGTTGCTCTGGGCCTGAACAGAGGCAGAATGTGGCAGAAGTCCACAGCAGAGGAAAGGTGCTCAAGTTGTGGTGGTCATGAAGCAGAAAGAGAGAGAGAGAGAGAAACAGGAACCAGAGGGACAAGATATAATCAACCCCCAAGCGTATGTCCCATTGACCAACCTCCTCCAGCCTGCCCCATCTACCCCAATTACCACCTAGTACAGCAATCCTTCCAAATCATTAATCCATCAAATAGATTAATCCACTGATCAGATGATAACTATTACAGTCTAATTGTTTTATCTCTGAACATTTCTGCATTATCACATGACCTTTGGAGGCACACCTCATATCCAAACCGTAAGAAACCCTTAATCTATCTTGAATTGGATCAATTGAATTATATTTAGAATAATAACCTATGAATTTCTATTATGTTAAGCTCTATTTTAAGAGCTTCTCAGCCAGGTGCAGAGATGCATGATAATAACCTCAATGACTCCTGAGACTGAAGCAGAAGTATCATAAATTCAAGCAATCAGAAGTATCATAAATTCAGCAATTTGCCAAGGCCCTCAACAAATTAGCAAGACCCTGTCTCAAATTAAAAAATAAAAAAAGTCTGGAGTTGTAGTGTAGTAGTAAGGTGTTCCTGAATTCACTCTGAAGTACCAATAAATATAAAAGAATTTTTTTTGTTTTTTTTTTAAAAGAAGCATACATTCTTTCCTCCAGGAATATACCATACCACAACTGTCATGTTCCAAAATTCCATATATGTCAGGGTCTCTAATATTCCTGAATTAATATACATAGTTTTAAATCATTGTACTTGAATTTATAGCAAAAACTACCTGCCTATCCCTTTTTCCATATGCTTGTATCTTAGTTTTTATCAGGGTTTATAGAAGACCAGAATGAAAGTTTGAATGGATTTACATTGAATTCACAGAACAAAACAATTTGAAGAAATTGACATTTATATAATTACTTGGATTTATGCTCACAGCATAAGTTTCTATTTTTTAGAAACATATTTCAAATGTCAATAAAGTTTAACAAACTACTGGAGGGCAGAATGTTCAGGCCAGTTGCACAGTTGCTTCTCTTTGCTGACGGGATGAATGATTACAATTCCCTTTCTCACTAAATTGTCTCTCCAAATCCCCTTCTTGCACATCACATGTCCTACGATGCCCCACATAAGAAAAGATGAACCCCATCAGGGGAAACATAGATTTAATCTCAGATTACTAGCTATATGTCCAGTAATTTCTCTTTTGGTTTCCATTTCTTCTATTTTATCATCAATAACTGTAGATTTCCCTTAGCAGTCTTGTGGAATTATCTTTGGCTTAACATTTTTTAAAACATATATATTTTTGATTGGCTTTTGTAGGTTTTTTTTTTTTTAGTACATGTTCGTTTCACACTAGAAAGGCACACTGTGCTTATTAATTTTAAAGAATTACATCACTTTCATAGGGTCTTGAATTTTAAAATACATTGAATATATAAGCAACTGTACTAGATGGGCATCACTTGTTTCTTTCAAGTGAGATTCAGAAATCCAGAGTGAAAAATCTTTTTGAAACATAAAGATCCATGTATATATATATTTTTTTCTTTATTTAATTTATTTATATGTGGTGCTGAGGATCAAACCCAGGGCCTTGCAGGTGTGAGGCGAGTGCTCTACCGCTGAGCCATAACCCCAGCCCCAGATCCATGTATATTAGAAGCATGCATTTGTGTTTTTGCTTGCTTGTTCATTTTGGGTAGGGATGTGTTGCATCTTAATTTTAATATCCTTACAACTCATCTGCTTCTGGTCTCATCTCCTTTCATTTAATTCTGTTCTTTGTCATCAGAGATATTTTTTAAGCAAATCTCAAGAAGCCATGGCAATGTGTATGTTTAAGAAATTCCCCCAATCACCTAGGAATTAATAGTCAAAGTAGCATAGAATAGCAAATCCAGCCATTCAGATGTAAATTCTCATTTTATATCTTTCTCGGTAGGTCATGGATTTTCTATTGAGCCATTGTGAAACACAGGTTGGGGAAGAACAGGCCATGCTTAGTCACACCTGTTTCTTTTTGCTCGCTGTTGTGTTTGAAATATAAATAGACAACTTTCCTCCAAAATGATTTCTATTTCAGATTTTACATTTAGAACAAGCTTCCAGAGCACCTATAAAGCTTAAAGCATCTTTCATCCATGCTCCCTCAGCACGGCATGCCCTTTAATAAGCAGACACTTCTCCAGGTTACTCCCTGTGTTTCCCCAGAGCTAATTTTTTCTTAGTGAATTTACATGAGCTTGGGTCATGAGTTCATGGTTTTAAATGGAGGATTGCTAAGCCTGACAGCACAGAGAAGTCATGCAAAACATCAAAGGCAACATGGGGTGCCAACTCTAAATCTTGATGACCACGTTCTTGCTAAGATGGTTTAAAGCAAATTAATTCCTTTGCCTGGGTTGCTTCATTTAAAAAGTAGTGATATTAAAATCTCCTTCGCAAGGTCGTGAAGGGAAAACAGTGCTTGTCACCAAGAAGACACTTGTATAGGCTGTGTTTTCCAGAAAGGTACAGTGATGTTGTAAACTCCCGTGGCTCAGAATGAGATATATTTGGAAATAGAATTATTTTAGATATAATTAGTTAAGATGATTTTATACTGGAGTGGGGTGGATCCTTGATGTAATATGATAAACAGAGACAAAGCAGCACACAGACATGAGCACAAAACATCACACAGCAATATAGGCAAAGATTGACATGCTTCAACTCTAAGAAAGGAAGTGCCACTGTTTCCTAGCACACCAAAATAAATTACGAAGAGACAAGGAACAATTCTCCCTGCCCTTCCCCCCACAAGTTTCTAAAGGAACCTATACTGCTGACATCTTGAGTTTGGACTTCTAGCCTCCAAAACTGTCAGATAATACTTTCTGTTTTTCTAAGCACCCCACTTTTGAATACTTTCTTATGGAAGCTCTAGGAAACTAATACAGCCATCCATGACTACTAATTGTCTTCTTTCTTTCCTCATTTTTTGCACAGCAGGAGCTGATAAATATATGGTTAGAGACTTATACTCTCTTAGAAACCCACACAGGTAAAGCTGAGGGAACTGTGCTCTATGCGCACTGCCAAGTAGCAAGTAGAAGAAGCCAAAGAGAAATTGGCAAAATATGGCTTAGTACTATGGCTTTCTGCTGAACGGCAAAGATTCAATGAAATGAGGAGAATGTCAGGCTTCCTTTTGTAGCATTGGAAGCTCTACCACTCTTTATCTTGAACACAGAGGAATGAAAACTTGTAATATGTTGACACATCCTTTCAAATTCATGTCAGACAGAATCCTTGGAGAATGCCAAAAACCTTAGGATATTTTTCTCCACTTCCTTCTCTAAGCCCCTTTCCTCTCCTTTTTTCTTTTTCTTTTTCTTTTTGGTTTATTAAAGGACTGTTAACAAATGAATTTTGAATACATTCCAAGTGTAGGAAATATATACATTGTGGAATGATTACAATAAAATTAGTTAACATATACATGGCCAGCCACAACTAGTTACCATTTGTAGGATTCTGTAGGTGTATTGAGGACACTTAAGATCTACTTTCTTAGCAAGTAGATATATAACCTGTAGTCACCATGTTTTTACATTAGATACACTGAACTTATTTATCTTGTAATTGAAAGTTTGTACCCTGTGACAAAATTCTCCCCATTTCTTCCAAACCAGCCACTGATAACCACAATTCTGTTTTCAATTTCTGTAAGTGTGACAGTTTTAGAGTCCATGTATAAGTGGGATTAGTCAAGCAGTATGATTTTTCTGTGTCTGACTTATTTCACTTACTGTGATGGCCTTTAGATTCATCCATGTTCTTGAAAAAGGTAGAATTTCCTTCTCATTTAAGAACAGATAATATTCCATTATATACATATATGGCATTTTAAAAAGATCCATTCATGGTCAACAGACACTAAGTTCTTTTTTGACTATTGTGAACAATACTTCAATGAATATGGAAGTCCTGATAACTCTTAAAGATATTGATTTTATTTCCTTTGGATGTGTATGCAGAAGTGGGATTGTTGGATCATGTGGTACTTTATTTTTCAAGGAACTTCCATACTTTTTCTAGAATATTTGTACCAATTTACTTTCTCATCAATGAAGTATAAAAGTTTCTTTTTCTCCATAGCCTTGTAAACTTTTTATATCTTTTGACTTTTTGATAAACACCATCCTACCATGTGTGAGCTGATATCTCATTGTGCTTTTGATTTATACTCCCCTCATGTGTAGTATCTTTTCAAATTCCTGTAGTCCATTAGTATGTTTACTTTGGAAATATGTCTATCCAGGCCTTTTGTCCAAAACAAAATTAAACAAAAGAAGTAACATAAAATATATTGTGTAACTTTGCTTTCTTTATTATTGAATTGTAGGGATTTCTTACATATTAGCCCTTTATCAGTTGTATGGTTTCTAAAACTTTACACCCATTTCATAGGTCACCTTTCCTTTTTCATTTATTTACTTTTTTGATGGTTTCTATTGCTGTGTGGAAACTTCCAGTTTACTTTAGTCATACTTATTTATTTTTGCTTTCATTTTTTATATTTGTGGTATTAAGTCCAGAAAATAATTTCCAAGACCAATGTCATGAAGCCTTTCCTCTTTGTTTTCTTCTAAGAATGTTATGGTTTTAGCTCTTACATTTAAATCTTTAATTTGTTTTGAATAGATTTTTGTGTATGGTATCACTTAAGGATTCAATTTTATTTTTGCATAAGGACGGACAGTTTTCCAAAGACCATTTGTTGATGTGACTATCTCTTTCTCATTGTGTATTCTTGGTTACTTCATTGAAGATTAGTTGATCTTGTAAGCAAACTATACTGTCTCATATGGTTTAGGTTTTTATGCCTAAGCCATACTGTTTTGATTATAATGCTCATAATAAATTTTGAAACCGAAAAGGTCATTTATCTAGTTTGTATTTCTTTGCTTAAGATTTAGGTATTAAAGATCTTTTCTAGTTTCATATTAATTTTAGAACTTTTTTCTATTTCTCCAGAAAATGTCATTAAATTTTTAAAATTAATTATTAATGAATGTTAATTTGGCCCTGACTTCCTTAACAAGACTTCTAAAGTACAAGAAATAAAACCAAGAATTAATAAATGGGATGGATTCAAACTAAAAAGTTTCTTCTCAGTAAAAGAAACAATGAAGTGAAGAGAGAACCTACATTTTGGGAGCAAATTTTTGCCACATGCCCGTCAGATGGAGTACTAATCTCCAGGATATATAAAGAACTCAAAACATTTAACACCAAAAAAACAAACAACCCAATCAATAAATGGGATAAGGAGTTGAACAGACACTTCTCAGAAGAAGATATATATTCTCAGAAGAAGATATACATTTGATCAACAAATATATGAAAAAATGTTCAACATCTCTAGTAATTAGAGAAATGCAAATAAAACTACCTGAAGATTTGATCTCATGCCAGTCAGAATGGCAGTTATAGAGAATATAGACAACACTAAGTGTTGGCGAGGATGTGGGGGAAAAGGCACAGGCATACATTGCTGGTGGGACTGCAAATTGATTCAACCAATATGGAGAGTCTGTAGAAAACTTTGAATGGAACCACCATTTGACCGAGCTATCCCACTCCTTGGTCTAGCCGCAAAGGACTTAAAATCACCAAGTTTGTGTGCCTTCTTCCATGTCCACATGGTGGAGATGTCTGTATAACACATGTACCCTTGCTGTCAATCAGGTACAGCACGGAAACAACTGGGGTAGGTTTTGGAGTGCTTGTGGAGACTCATAGGCAGGCTTCCTGATGGAATCCCTGGGGCAGTTTGCATCTTCTGTGGTCTTTTTTGTGCTCCCAGCCTCTGCTGCACCCATGCAGATCACCTCAGTATTCTGGGTAGAACACACAAAAAAGCAGGCCTCTTGTGCAGAAACATCATGAATAGCTTAGGGAACCAGAAGTTTACTCACTCTGCTCTCATTTTCCTCCATGAAAGAAAAACTAGCCAAAGGGGTCTCTCTTGGCACTGAAGTATGCCACCTTTGGAGATAAGTGACATGGGTAAAGCAAATTGTTTTGTTTCTACACTTTTCAATGCATCTATTCTCCAACAGTTTTTATTTTGGTTCCAATGATGTACAGAACTTTTCTACTGAACTCCTTCTGCGTGTAGTTTCAAAGACTGATTCTTCTGGACTAGGGATTTGGCTTAGTGATCGAACATTTGCCTGGCATGGCTGAAATAATAAGTTTGGTCTTCAGCACTTCACAAAGAAAAGAACAAAGAAAAAAGAGAATTCTGCAATGATGTGACGGTATGAAAATTTATCTCACCATCTTGCTAATGTCACTTTTGGGTCCTTTTTTTTTTTTTAAGCCTCCAGGACCACCCTACAGGAAAGCAATGGCTCTTAGATATTTTTCTTTCTTAAACTTTTATTTTATGTTGCACTTTGGATGATTCTAATGTGGCAGCCAGATTTCCATAAATATCTTATGCTACTTCTGTACCTCCATTTAAAGACTGTGATATGGGATGTGATTCCTCCCACTCCCAAGATCTTTACTCTGGTATGGTTTATGAAAAACACAAATCTCAGGTTCATACATAAAAACTACAAAATCCATTCCATTTAGTTTATGTACAAAGACATGTTTTAGACACTCCAGGTAGTTTACTGAGTATTAGGAAGTTTGAAGACAGGGACTTCAAGATGATTTTAAAGAAATGACCCCCTTCAAACCTCAAAGAGAACCACATTTTTATAGCTAATAAAGAGAAAAGGGTATTCATATTTGCTATTTGCAGAACAATATTGCTTCTCCTAAAATCCACTCCAGAAAACTGAATTCTTACTTCTTGTTCTCCCAATGTAACTCAGTTCTGAATTAGATAGTTGCAAGTGTAATGGACAGGCAGAATCTAAATCACATACAGATTCTAATTTCAGCCAAGCTTTTAAATGTACTTTTCAATTTTCTAGCCTCTAAGGACACAAAGACATGTTAAAAGGAGCAAGTGGTAGAATGTAAGTCAGCAGAACAAACTAGAACAAGGAATTTTATACTTATTCTATTTATATTTTAATTAATTATTCATAAGCTAAACTCCAAGCTTCAAGAAGACAGGGATTTTTGTTAGATTTACTGCTGAATCCTCAATCTATAATTCAGAGCATGGCACATAAAAGATGACTAGCAAATGTTTATTGAATGAATCAGTGTACATGAATAAAAATAATAATCAAATTAGCAAATATAAAAGTTTCAAAAGTTCTATAGAACTGCAGAAATTTTACTATGTTGAAGACTGCTCTTTGTTTCTTGATTCCAATCCTCCTTAGGAATTGGAGGCAGGATTACGTGTTAGTCATCTGGGTCTGTATCTAAAAATGGGGATCACCAAGGCACTACCTGTTTTTAACTGGGTCTTGAAAAAGTAGCTATTTAATATATCTTTTCATTTAAATTTCATCTAAGTGGCAGAAATTGTGGCTTATGAGACACACTTTTGCAGTTAGACAAAACTTGACAGTTTTGGATCAGTCCAAATATGTGTTCCTGATAAATAAAGAGCTTATCTGTTTAAATTCAGAGCATTGTTCTCTTGGAACCAAAAGGGGAAAGACCAAGGGAGAGAGGAAAGAAAAAAGAATATAAGGAAAAGAAAATAAATGAACAGAAAAGAACAACAAGCACACACACACACACACACACACATATATGATATGTACATCCATGTATTTTGGAATACCATATTAAATTTACCTACTAACTTGCATTTTTTGTTTATTTAAATTTCAAACATACCAAAACATAAGGAAATGTTAGTTGCAGAATATAAGTATATAAACTATATTTTAAATTAAAAGCATTTAAAAATACTCTATAAAAATAGACTATATTTTAAATTAAAAGCATTTAAAAATAAGAATATAAACTATAGTTTAAATTAAAAGCATTTAAAATACTACATACATCTCAAATATATGTAGAATTTCCACAATAAGAAAAAGAAACATGATCCAGTAGAAAATTAAATTTTCTATTAGGAGGCTCAAGAGAAAATTACATATATGTATATAAAGACAAAACCAAGGAAAACAAAAGTAGATACAAAACAAATTCTAAATTTAGATTTAAGAAAGAGAAAATGAAAGTTAAAAATAATTCAAAAGAGAACATGTATAATTATAGGGAAAAAATAAAAACAGCTTGTTTTTTAGATGAAAGAGCAATTAAATCTTAATACTGCTGAATAGTGAATTGGAGACAATTTTTTGTGTTTTAAAACTTGGAAACTGTGACAAGTATAACAAGACTTGTTTTCCATATAAGTAGAGAAAAATAAAAAAAAATAGAATACTATAAATAAAACCTAATATCAAATTTAAAAATTTAAAAACAACAAAAATGTATTAACATTCTCTATGAGAAGTCCTTGATTCCTCAGATTAGATTACAAAACAAAACCACATGTATTTTCAGAAAAATAATTTTCTGCCAGTTTGGTCTGTTTTTCAGATGCTTTGATAAAAGAATCACCTTTATAGTACAAGATCTGGTAAGAGCTTAAGAATGTCTTTTACTAAATAATTTTTATAAGATCCATGAACCTCCATGCATGGAGAGGGAGAGAAAAGCAACACTAATGCAAAGTGGAATTATAATCTGCTCTGTAGAAGACTTCCGAGTTTACGATTTGGAAAAGACAGGCAAGTCCTACATGTTATAGTGAACTTCTGGAACATTCAAACTTGTGAAAAGCTTTGTGGATGAAGCTTTTTTTTTTTTTTTTTTTTTTTTAATAGACAGCCTATCATGGTTCAAGAATCCCAAAATACATATTTTTTCACAAAATGTTAAGATATTTATAAACATCTGACCATGGAGCTATGCCTTATATTTAATATGTTTCTCAATTACACTTTGTAAGTTTTTGTTTTCTTGTCTCAATAGAATGTTAATTAGCAGTGTGACTTAAAAATCAATGACTTCTTAAGCTTAATGAAATATGATAGTTTTCTATAAAATTCAAGACCATATTTATGTATGTTTACGTAGCTGGTGGATAGTGCTTGTTGGATAGTTGCTTGAAGAATTGATTTTTCAAATTGGATGCACCAATTTGCAGTCCCACCAGCAATGTACAAGTGTACACTTTTCCCCACATCCTCGCCAGCACTTGTTGTTGTTTGACTTCATAATGGCTGCCAATCTTACTGGAGTGAGATGGTATCTTAGGGTGGTTTTGATTTGCATTTCTCTGACTGCTAGAGATGGTGAGCATTTTTTCATGTACTTGTTGATTGATTTTATGTCCTCCTCTGAGAAGTATCTGTTCAGGTCCTTGGCCCATTTGTTGATTGGGTTATTTGTTATCTTATTGTTTAATTTTTTGAGTTCTTTGTGTACTCTGGATATTAGGGCTCTATCTGAAGTGTGAGGAGTAAAGATTTGTTCCCAGGATGTAGGCTCTCTATTTACCTCTCTTATTGTTTCTCTTGCTGAGAAAAACCTGTTTAGTTTAAATAAGTCCCATTTGTTGATTCTTGTTATTAACTCTTGGGCTATGGGTGTCCTATTGAGGAATTTGGAGCCCGACCCCACAGTATGTAGATCATAGCCAACTTTTTCTTCTATCAGACGCCATGTCTCTGATTTGATATCAAGCTCCTTGATCCATTTTGAGTTAACTTTTGTGCATGGCGAGAGAAAGGGATTCAGTTTCATTTTGTTGCATATGGATTTCCAGTTTTCCCAGCACCATTTGTTGAAGATGCTATCCTTCCTCCATTGCATGCTTTTAGCCCCTTTATCAAATATAAGATAGTTGTAACTTTGTGGATTAGTCTTTGTGTCCTCTATTCTGTACCATTGGTCCACCCGCCTGTTTTGGTACCAGTACCATGCTGTTTTTGTTACTATTGCTCTGTAGTATAGTTTGAAGTCTGGTATCGCTATACCGCCTGATTCACACTTCCTGCTTAGCATTGTTTTTTGCTATTCTGGGTCTTTTATTTTTCCATATGAATTTCATGATTGCTTTCTCTATTTCTACAAGAAATGCCGTTGGGATTTTGATTGGCATTGCATTAAACCTATAGAGAACTTTTGGTAATATCGCCATTTTGATGATGTTGGTTCTGCCTATCCATGAACAGGGTATATTTTTCCATCTTCTAAGATCTTCTTCTATTTCTCTCTTTAGGGTTCTGTAGTTTTCATTGTATAAGTCTTTCACCTCTTTTGTGAGGTTAATTCCCAAGTATTTTATTTTTTTTGAGGATATTGTGAATGGAGCAGTTGTCCTCATTTCCATTTCAGAGGATTTGTCACTGATATACAGGAATGCCTTTGATTTATGTGTGTTGATTTTATATCCTGCCACTTTGCTGAATTCATTTATTAGCTCTAATAGTTTCTTTGTAGACCTTTTGGGTCTGCTAAGTATAGAATCATGTCACCTGCAAATAGTGATAATTTAAGTTCTTCTTTTCCTATTTTTATGCCTTTAATTTCTTTCATCTGTCTAATTGCTCTGGCCAGTGTTTCGAGAACTATGTTGAACAGAAGTGGAGAGAGAGGGCATCCCTGTCTTGTTCCAGATTTTAGAGGGAATGCCTTTAATTTTTCTCCGTTCAGAATGATGCTAGCCTGAGGCTTAGCATAGATAGCATTTACAATATTGAGGTATGTTCCTGTTATCCCTAGTTTTTCTAGAGTTTTGAACATGAAAGGATGCTGTACTTTGTTGAATGCTTTTTCTGCATCTATCGATATGATCATATGGTTCTTATCTTTAAGTCTATTGATGTGGTGAATAACATTTATTGATTTCCATATATTGAACCAGCTTTGCATCCCAGGGATGAATCCTACTTGATCATGGTGCACAATTTTTTTTTTTTTTGATATGATTTTGTATCTGATTTGCCAGAATTCTATTGAGGATTTTTGCATCTAGATTCATTAGAGATATTGGTCTGTAGTTTTCTTTCTTTGAAGTGTCTTTGTCTGGTTTAGGAATCAGGGTGATGTTGGCCTTGTAGAACGAATTTGGAAGTTCTCCCTCTTTCTCTATTTCCTGGAATAGCTTGAAAAGTATTGGTATTAGTTCTTCTTTAAAGGTTTTGTAAAACTCTGCTGTATACCCATCCGGTCCTGGGCTTTTCTTAGTTGGTAGTCTTTTGATGGCTTCTTCTATTTCCTCAATTGATATTGGTCTGTTTAGGTTGTCTATATCCTCCTGACTCAATCTGGGTAGATCATATGATTTAAGAAATTTACCAGTGCGGCCAATTTGGAAACCAGTATGGAGATTTCTTGGAAAGCTGGGAATGGATCCACCATTTGACCCAGCTATTCCCCTTCTTGGTCTATTCCCTAAAGACCTAAAAAGAGCATACTACAGAGACGCTGCTACATCGATGTTTATAGCAGCACAATTCACAATAGCAAGGCTGTGGAACCAACCTAGATGCCCTTCAATAGATGAATGGATAAAAAAAGTGTGGCATTTATACACAATGGAGTATTACTCTGCATTAAAAAATGACAAAATCATAGAATTTGCAGGGAAATGGATGGCATTAGAGCAGATTATGCTAAGTGAAGCTAGCCAATCCCTAAAAAATAAACGCCAAATGTCTTCTTTGATATAAGGAGAGTAACTAAGAACAGAGTATGGAGGAAGAGCATGAGAAGAAGATTAACATTAAACAGGGAAGAGAGGTAGGGGGGAAAGGGAGAGAGAAGGGAAATTGCATGGAAATGGAAGGAGACCCTCAGGGTTATACAAAATTACATACAAGAGGAAGTGAGGGGAAAGGGAAAAAAAACAAGGGGGAGAAATGAATTTCAGTAGATGGGGTAGAGAGAGAAGAGGGGAGGGGAGGGGAGGGAAGGGGGGATAGTAGAGGATAGGAAAGGCAGCAGAATACAGCAGACACTAGTATGGCAATATGTAAATCAGTGGATGTGTAACCGATGTGATTCTGCAATCTGTATACGGTGTAAAAATGGGAGTTCATAACCCACTTGAATCAAAGTGTGAAATATGATATGTCAAGAACTATGTAATGTTTTGAACAACCAACAATAAAAATTTTTAAAAAAAGAATTGATTTTTCATAAAATCAATGCTATCAACATGTTCTTGAGGATCTAATATTGAAAGCCTGCATCATTAACAATTAAAGTTCTTCCATGGCCCTAGGGTTTACTTTGATTACAGACTCTAGTAATTAGCTTGTCTGAGGGAACCCAGTGATTCCTCTTTCTGATACTTACATTGATGTGGTGCCTCTCACATTCTACTGCAGTTGATAGGTGCTATTAGCATATAGTAGAAAAAAATAATTATTATTCTTAACCTAGCAGTAGAAAAAGTTTTCAAATTCAGAAACAAAATAAAACAGTTACATAAATAGAGTTGGGGATGTAGCTTAGTGGGAAATTCCTTGCCTAGCCCGTTGTTAGGCCCTGGGTTTGATTCCCAGCACTGCAAAAAACAAAACACAAAATGAAAGACATAAGTAGAGGCTACAGCAAAACCAGGTTAAGAGACATAACATTTTTTTTCATAAACAAAATTAAAAGATAACCTCAAAATTTGAAAAGAATGTTTAAAAATACATAAAATATATTTCATATTCATATTAAAAATATATGTGCATTTTAAGACAAAGAAAAATAATCAAATGGAGTATGAACAAGCAATTTATTGAAAAATGTCAATAAAATAGTATCCAGACAATAACTGTGATCATTCAAATTAAGGCAACAATAATGTGTCAGTTTTAACTCATCTGACTAAAAAATTAAAATGGTATTAGTTGTTTTAACTAAAGGGATGAGTAAATAGGTTATAAGTGACAAAAGTTTTGAGTAAACTTTAGTAGTTAATAGCAAAATGACAGATGAACCTTTCTTTTGATGCATTGATATCCTAATAATATATATAAAAATTTGCATTTTTGGAAAAATATCGATGATAATGGTATTAATTAGAGAAGAGATTGTAGTAATAAAGTGTTAGAAGTATCCTAAATGTGCATTAATACAAAAATTAGAATAAATTATCTTGCCTTCATGTTACATAGCAAGTAGGAAGAGTAGTAAGCTTGATCTATATGAAGTGATGAGAAGTTATAATGGATTAAAAAAATTTAAACTAGGTCATGTATCATGACAAAAATACCAGTAACAAACGAAAAAAATGTACAAACTGAACTTCATCAAAATTAAGAACTTTTGAGCATCAAAGGAAACTCTTAAGAAACTAAAAAAAGAAATGCCCCAAAGAGTAGAAAATATGCGCAAATTATATATGTATTTAATAAGGAATTAACATTCAGAATATATAGAGAACAGCAGATATATATATATATATATATATATATATATATATATATATATATATATATTCCTTGAAAAAATCAGGCTTGAATAGATATTTCCCCCCAAAAGATACAAAAATGCCAAATTGGCACATGAAAAATTACTAACCATTTGGATTGTAAAGCAAAACCACAGGGAATATACTATGTCACAGCTATTAGGATGGCTATTACCAAACAAACAAACCAAAACAGAAAATATGAAGCATTAACAAGGGGAGAGACTGAACCCCGTGCACTGCTGACTAGAATGTAAGATGGTACAGCTGCTACAGAATAGTATGAGAGTTCCTCAAAACACTGAAAATGAAACTATCACATGATACTGCAGTTTTACTTTTGAAAATATACGCAAAGAAATTAACATTGGAGTCTCAAAGAAATAGTGGTATAACAATTTTTCTACCAGTATTATTAATGAAAGCCAAAAGGTAATGTAACCTGGGAGTACACTGACACATGAATGGATAAAAAAATATATGGTATATACAATATGATGGTCTATTATTCAGCCTTAAAAAGGAAGAAATGCTGACAAATTCTAAAACCTGGATGGACTGACCCCAGGATATTATGTGAAATAGGCCAGTCCCGAAAAGTCTAATGTAATTCCACATACATGAAGACTAATGAGAAGAAAGGAAATGAGAATGCTGGCTAATAAGAACTGGGGTAGTTGGGAGGGAAATGGGGAGTAGTTTATGGGATATAGAGTTTCAGTTTTACAAGATCAAAGTTTTGAAGACTGGATACACAACACTGAGAATGTACTTTTAACCCTACTAAACTACACATTTAAAATGATTGAGATGGGGAATATTATGTTATATGTATTTTACTACAATTAAAATGATTTAAAACAGTTCATAAAATAACAATAAGTGTATCCCTGCTTTTATGGAAAATATGTATATATCTGCATGTTTTTATAAAATAGCATTTCATTCTAAATCCCTGTGAATTTCCAGAACTATTTCTAGGAGAGACATCCATGTGGAAAGATGTGAATTTTCACATTTTTTAGTTGAAAAAAACAATTGCATTTTATGATTATTGAATTTTTAATTTAAAATAATTGAAAATAAATCCAAAGTATAAAACATGTTACTGGTTATTTTATGTTCTTATGTAAAAGTGGTAGCACGACAGTCATAATCTTGTCGAATTCCTCTCATTTCTCTCCAACTTTAACTCTTGACTTTGGAAATCATCAACAGGTGTCAGATTCATACTTGAATCTTGGAATTAATATCACCTTAAGTAGTAGGTGTACAAACAGTAGGCTACAAAGTCCATATGCACAGGTGACACTCACAATTGACACTTGGGAGCAACCAACACTACAAACCATTCCAGATATCCTTTAAAGAACTCTTTTTTCCTGTCTTTCAAGGCCGAGGTTCAGTTTTCTCACATTGCATTAGAACATTATTTGGCAAGACGAAGCATGGGAATCATCGCCCTACCTCACTGTATTCAGGTTAGTGCTAGAGAACTCCCTAGTTACACAGAAGCTAACCCCCAAGATGGAGAGAAGATTGTCATTCCTTTCCTCCTCAAGCAACTTTCCAGTAACCAATTTCATCACCTCTTTTACAAAACTGCCAACTAAATTTTATCTCTAACCTTATTTATTTTGGATAAGCACGATGTATGAGTTCCCCAAACACTGCTAATTTTATGAAGCCTGTCCTGGTAATTCTGTACAGAGAAACTCACTCTGACAGTGTTATAATAGATCCTTGGGCAGTGCATTGGGAATAGCATTGGAATATAATAAAAAAAAATAAATTTGACTGTTTGTTCGGCTGTTGGTAATGATTGTTCTCCCATTTAATATACACCTGGTCTCAGTGAAATTTGATCTTTATGATGAATGTTGCCCAAGATAATTAAGAATTTTCTACAAATGAAATAAGTGTTAAAGGAGTGAAATCCAAGAGTAAGATTTTAAATTAATTTGAGAGATGGGTTTGTTACTCATTTGAACACAGCCTATAAAACCCAGAAAGTCCTAACAGCTTTGTGACAGTCAGTTTTACCTATGTACCTGGATTCTGTAGTCAGGGGAAAACAGTGAAATGTAGTATTTAAATAGCACTGATAATATTGATGGAGTATTTCCCATGGGCCTTGCTCTAGTTTAGGTGGTAGGCCATAGGGATAAAGAGATCTAGATTCTAAATTCTGCTCTACCATGTGCTCTGGGAGTTGGGGCAGATTTCTAACTTCAATGATGTGCTTATTTCTAAAATGAATATATATATTTGCCTGGCAGGATCCTTGTGATGGTTGAATGCCTGTTGAATTTTAAATATTTAACATAGCACCCTGCACCGAGAGTAAACCTTTGGTAGTATTTTAATAACTTCTTGTAGACTGGTCTGAGTGTGATTTTTGGTATTCTAGTTTATGACTCAGAAAATCCAGCTAGTTTACTTTACTTTGGTCAAAGGGTATGTTAATGAATTTTCATTTTCACACCCTCTTTAAGGCAATTAGATTTAACTTTGATTTCTTTCATTCTCACAGTTTCTGCATATTCCTTATTGACTTAGGATTCATAGTGCCTGGCACCAAGGTGATAAAATTTCCATTTCAATGTGGAAAAACACATGCAGTTTGCAAAGTAGCTTAAAAAAATAGGCTCTTGATTCTGTTATATCAGGCACAGTAGAATTACTTCTACTTGCTATGTGTTTTTGATGACTTCTATGTTGCCACACTTTTATAATATAGCTAGCTTATCCTCAAAACCTCTAATTAAAAATATATACAGATGTTTATTTTGATGAAAAATAAATTAGATAAATGTGTGCATATATAATTTATACATATATAATTTATTTGTTTATTTATTTTTCAGTACAAGCATATCCAGGAATAGATCAGAAGTGGGAAGATTAACTCCAACACTCTGAGGTCTGTAGTCCCTACCAGAGTGGGTTCTATAAGTAGACATCTTTAAAAAGGTAAGTAGACATCTTTAATCTCAGAAAGAAAAAAAAAAAAGAAAGAAAATCCATCTCATGATGGCCATATTAAAGTTGCTTTAAAACTGTTTTTAGGGCAAGATATCCTGTAAAGAAAACTAGAACTACAAAGAGGAAGAAAATATTTACATAACATGCCTAAAAATATTGACATTTTCAATTTTAAACGTGGTGAGGAGAGGGTCAGAGGTGTATTACAGCCACAATAGGGAAGGATTGAGATTAAAGAGATGTGATAGGTGATAAAGGATGAATGAAAGAATTTCTCATAAAAGCATTCTAATGTGTTAGGAATTTTGGTTAAGTATAATTTGTTTTGAATGCTGAAGACAATCTGTGAGAGGGGTTGGGGGAGGGAATCCCAGCTGGATACAATTTCTTCTTTTTGGATAGAGATACTTCAGTTTCTCTGTAGCTTTCACTGACCTTCAAAAACACTTTTTATGACTAGCAGCTAAAGATTCTGCAACTAAGTAAGGTCTGGGGCAGCTGAGATGTTTGCTTTTATAAATCCGAAGGCCAATTACAGGATGATGAGTATGGCTCAGTTAAAATTGCTGGTGTTGACTTTCTGTAATCCCTATCACTTTTCAAGTGAAGCAATATTAGGTGTGGGGATTGGTTTTACTCAATTAATTTCATCTATTTGCAACAATACAACTATAATCCTAAAAGCAGATCTCAGGTTCTTATTATTATATAAACATTAATAGCTTAATAGGACAACAGACCACACACAGGCAGAATACTTTGTAGTTGGTGCTAAAGGTATGTTTGAATACATACATGCCTACTGAATATTTGAACACATACGTATTAAAAGCATATCTGAATAAAAGAATAAATGAACAAATGCCACTGCTACTCAGTTGAATGAGATATTGTATTGTATATTGTATTCATGATATGATTCTACTTGTTCTTTTTTAGTTTTAGGTGGACATAATATCTTTATTTTATTTTTGTGATGCTGAGGATCGAACTCAGTGCCTCAAGCATGCCAGGTGAGGCTACCACTTGAGCCACATCCCTAGGCCTAATTCTACTTGTTTCTGATACACATTAAATAATTTTAATAAAGACCAAACTATATGAGACAGTGTAAAGAGTTGTTCCATTCCCTTCTTTCTGAATTTTTTTTTAAGTGCATACACAAAAACCAAGATAAACATAAAATTCTTTAATTCTGTCCTTATGAATGTCATTTCACCTTTGGATGTCTGTATTTGGTGTCTCCAACCATCTTCTTCCTAATACTAACCCTAAATTTATTTAACCTCTAATTTCAAAGTGCTCCAGTCATGTTTGCGTAGATATTGAAAGGTATTGTAAGAATGTGGCTCATGAAAATCTAAAGGGAAAATGATATTGAAGAAAACATAACTTTGAAGAAGATGAGAAAGATAGTGTTCATGTAGTTGGTCCTACAGGACCCAGAAAGAGATAGGACCCTTTTTCTGAGTGATCAGAATGAAATCAGCCATTCAGCCATTCAGTAATAAACAAAAGTGTGCAGGTTTAAATGAAATAATAAGTGCAAATTAATTCCAATGGATAGTGCTGACAGTTTTGTTTTTTTTTAAACTGGGGATATTCTGAAGGCACATTTGATGTATCTTGAATTTCAGTGATAACTGATGAATTAATGGGAAAATTGTAGCATAAGGCTGTATATTTGCTGTTGTAACTATGTATCCTAAGGGATAAATGTGTGGTTTAACAAGAGATGACACAACCCCAGGGCAAAGGAAATTGAATGGTGTGAAAACTGCAGTATAGGGAGGCCAGTTTGCCTTTCTGTTGGCTTTGACCTACCTGCCCCTCCCAGAGCAGACAACAATGTTGCAAATAATACCAGCCTCAGCCCTGAGAGATGCTTTCTGTGATGAATTGGCAGCAGAGTAGCCATGATCACTACATTCTTACTTCTGCCTTTTGTATTCAACTGCACAACCTGGGGACAAGGATTCAGCTTTTTATTTGGATGTGTATTGGGGTTTGCTATGTGAAATATCTTCATTATTTTCAAATAACTTTTCCCTTGAATATAGAAACTGTCGCCCTCCACAAAACAGAGCAGTCCAAAGAGATCAATATTCAGTCTCCTTTCCAGATGTTGTAAAGAAATGAGTGAGTTCCCAGAATGCTTTAGACTAATTTCACAGTGAGATGTAAGAGGGATAATTTTTTTTTTCTCACCCGACTCAACAATCTGTTAAAGCTCTGAGGCATAAGGCTAGGAATTCCTTGCACAGAGGTTTTTGTTCTATTGCCTATCACGTGCATGATATTCTTATTCAAGGCAATGACGGAGCCTTGTTTAACCAGCTAACTACTTTTCTCTGCAGAACCTTGAAACTGCCAAAACTTGTTGATGAATTTTATACCACCGAGAGGTACTTGCTTTTATATATTTTAAAACTGGTTATAAGTCTGTAAAATATGTGGCAAAATTATAACTTGGTGAGGGAATCTATCTTTTCTTCATCTCTGATTTAATGACATACTGCACCACCCTCTGAGGCACAAGTGGGAATATCTATTGTAGAATTACTCTACACCCAAGATGTCAATGTTGGTGCCAACAATGACCTCAGTATCATTCACTGATCATTAATAAAATCTGGAAAAGCTATGCCTCTTATATAGCAGTGTTAAATTTAATTATAGACTAAGAATAATCTGGTATTATATTTGATTTATTTAATACCACAACAGGTTCCAGGTACTAAATCCCCAAGTATCCTTTCTATGCTATACCCTCTGTTAACTTAAATCTTGCCACCTAGTCTTTATTTTCAATTTCTGAAGGGTGGGGGGGGGAGAAAAGAAGAAACCACAATTTTTACTTTTGTGCACATGGTGAATACAATGTTGTATTAAATATCACTATACATATCTACACAAATACTCAGAATGTCACTACAAGTTATGTTTGACCATCACTGTTTTTTTTTTTTTTTTTTATGTTAGAAGTGAAATCCGAATGTCTAATTAGGATTGCCCAATATCTCACAGTTAGTAAGCACCCACAAATCTGCTCTTTGTAGTTCTATTACCCATGTTTGACTGCACAGAAAGGAAAAACCAAGGGATTCCTTTGGTTCTCCTGCAGGCATGACCTGGAGTTCTCTTGTCTAGACTTTGGGAATAAATGCCAGGGTTCTACTTTCTCTTTTCTTATCAATCTACTCCATAGTTGGTATGCCCATATAGTTCAGGGGAAGAATAAAAAAGAAAGTCTTGGTAAAATAGCCACTAAGACAAAGGGTGCTTTGTCTCTCAGTAGATGCTGAAAACTCAAAGCAAAAACTCAAAGGCCCTTCCAAATAGGCTATTTAGAATGAAATTCATAATAGTTTTCATGGTAGAGGTCCTTCATCTTCATCTCTTTTTGTTAGATCAATTCCCAAGTTTTCTTTTCTTTATTTATTTGTTTTACTTTCTTGTTTTTTTTTTCTTGAAGCTCCTGTGAATGGAATAATTTTCTTAATTTTTCTTTCAGATGATTCATCAATGGTATCTAGGATTGTAATTGATTTATAGATGTTGATTTCGTATCCTGCTATTTTCATGAATTTATTTAGGAGTTCTAGAAGTTTTCTGATAGAGTTTTTTGGGTCTTCTAAATATAAGATCATATCATTGACAAATAAAGTCTGAGCTCTTCTTTTCATATTTGTATCCCTTTAACTTCTTTCTTTTGCCTGATGCTCCAGCAAGTTTCAAGGACTCTGTTACATAGAAGTAGGGAAAAAGGGCATTCCTTTCCTGTTCCACTTTTTAGAGGGGATGCTTTCAGGTTTTCGCTGTTTAGAATAATGTTAGCCTTGGTTTGACATATGTAGTTTTTATACTTTTGAGGTATGTTCCTACTATCCTTACTTTTTCTAGTGTTTTAAACAAGAATGTATATTGTATTATGTCAAATGCTTTTTATTCTTCCTTTGATATAATCATGATTTTTGTCTATAAGTGTATTTATGTGGTTAATTGCATTTATTGATTTCTGAAACTACAGCACACTACATAAAGAAATTGGATAAGAACTTAGAAAATGGAAAGAGCTCACATGTTCTTAGATAGGCAGAATTAATATTGTCAAAATGGCCATAGTACCAAAAGTGCACAGAGATTTAATGCAATTCCTACTAAAATTCTAATGATCTTATTCATAGAAATAGAAAAAGCAGTTACGAAATTCATTGGGAAAAATAAGTATCCCAGAATAGCCAAAGCTGTACTTAGTGAGAAAAGTGAAGCAAGACGCATCACAACATCAGACCTTAAATTATATTGCACTAAGAAAAACAGCATGGTATTGGCACCAAATAGGCATGAAGACTAATTGAACAGTATATAAGACACATAGACAAACCTACATAAATATAGTTATCTCCTACTAGACAAAGACACCAAAAACTCACATTGAAGAAAAGATAGCCTCTTCAACAAATGGTGCTGGGAAAACTGGAACTCCATATGTAGTAGAATAAAAATGAACCCCTATCTCTCACTCTGCACAAAGCTCAACTCAAACGGATCAAGGACCTAAGCATTAGATCAGAGACCCTCTGCCTTTTAGTAGAAAATGTAGGCCCAACTTTCCATTATGTCAACTTAGGAACCAACTTATCAACAATACCTAAAGTAAAATAAATAAATAAGAAATCAACAGATGAGATGGTATCAAACTAAAAACTTCTTGACAGAAAAGGAAACAATGAAGATTGTGAAGACAGAACCTACAGAATGAGAGAAAATCTTTGCCACTTGCACCTGAGAAAAGTCATTAATTTCCAGGATATGCAAAGAACACAAAAAGCTTAACACCACGAAAACAAATAACCCAATCAATAAATGGGAAAAGGAACTAAACAGACAGTTCTCAAAAGAAAAACTACAAGCAGTCAACAAATATATGAAAAAAATGTTCAACATCTCTAGTAATTGGAGAAATGCAAATTAAAACTATACTTCAGTCCAGTCAGAATGGCAATTATCAAGAATACAAGTAACAATAAATGTTGGTGAGGATGTAGAGAAAAGGGTAAACTCATACATTGTTGGTGGCAATGCAAATTAGTGCAAACACTCTGGGAAGCAGTATGGAGAATCCTCAAAAAAACAGAAATGGAATCTCCAGTTGAACCAGTTAGTGCACTCCCTGGTATATGTTCAAAGGATTTAATATATATATATATATATATATATATATATATATATATATATATATATATATATATATAAATATTTAATTAATATATATTAATATAATTAATATATTAATATTTAATTAATATATATTAATATAATTAATATATTAATATTTAATATATACATATATATACACACACACACACATACATACATACATATACATACACAATGGAATATTACTTAGCCAAAAGAATAATGACTTTACAACATTTATTGGTGAAAGATGGATCTGGAGACTATCTTGCTAAGTGAAATAAGCCAATCCCAAAAAAACTAGGAGTCAAATGTTCTCTCTGATATGTTGATGCTGATCTACAACAAAGGGAGCTACAAAGAATAGAGGTTCAGTGGGTTAGATAAATGGTAATGAAAGAAGGGAGGAGAGATAGGAATAGGAATGACAGTGGAATGAATTGGACACAATTATGAATACAACACAGTGAATCTCAACATTTTGTACATCTACAAGATTGGAATCCTAATTAGACTAAGATATACTCCATGATTGTATAAATATGTCAAAATAGAGTCAACTTTCATCTATAACTAAAATAATAATAATAATATATTTTTTAAATAAAGTCATAATGGTGGTATGGAGCATGGAAGGGGATTGTATCAGGGTCTAGCCTAAGACAGAGAAACAACAATGAATGAAGAGAGTGCAAAAAACTAATACATGAAACTCTGTAACATCTAGATTGCAATGTGAATTTTAGTGAAAGGATACGACTGCTTCAGATATGGAGAAAACGGTGGTCAAGGGTCAAATAGTTTTTGTTTTTATGGAAGCATGAGACTATATTTTATTTTCCATTAATGAAAGAAGTTACTCCTAGGTTGCCTTAAATTCCCTGATTATTTTACTTCCCTTTTATGTGCTCTTTCTACTGGTAGTTTTACTTTCTGAGTCATTTATTCTACCTTTTGCTTTGGCTCTGGACTAGACTGACTCCTATAAATGAGTTCATTCCTGTATCCTGTATTGTCAATTTACTTACTTAGTTTTTTTTTTTTTTTTTACATTTTGTTCACACATCCTGTTTCAATTGAGATACAGTGTCTTCCAGATTACAAGTATTTAATGATTCCTCACTGGCAATGGTTCTTGTACAATTCATCTCATAAAGGTATGATGCCAGCTCATGCAAGTGATGTAAATCAAATTATATATCTCTGTCTTCAGATTTACCATTATGTGTCCAAGCAAATGTCTGTTATGCTGATTGTAGCTCTCCTTTCCTGATATGTACTTTTTATTTTTTTTAAATACAGTTTCAACTTTATGTGATCAACAGATAACAAAAGTTCTCACTGAACAACTAGATATTAGTTGGATAAGAACTTTGGCAGTCCCTTGATAATTAGGAGGATTTACATCCTAAATGTGAAGTCAAAGCAAACAGATATCCATTATTGCAATAAATGATGACTTTTAAGTTTTATTTTACTTTTTTTTTCCCTAAATTTTCTTCTAAGCTGAAACATTAGGGTTGATTTTAAACCATATATTTTTGGCGGAAGTTAACACACATTATTTAAAAGATCTTAGAAAAAATTAAGAATCACTTAAAACTGAGCATATGTTTTAAGGTTCAGGAAGAAGAAAACCATTATCAGTATTCATAGAAAATACCCATTAAATCTAGGTTATCACCTGCCTTATTTTAATCAGGTTATTTTAAAAAGAAAGGTTCATGTTTAGTGTCTGCAGTGACTTTATTTCTGAATCAATCTTTCCTCCTGGCTTAAGACCTTAAATCTTACTGCATCACTCAGCCACTCTCTCTATTCCTTTTCATGCCCAAGTTCAAATAACTTGTAATTTCTCTTTTTTATTGTCATAATAAAATTCTAATAGGACTCTGGGGACTTGCCCATAATTTTGTATTCTTTCCATCTACCAAATTCATTGCATACCAATCTTTCTAAATTGCTTACATAATCATATTATTCTTTTCTGTAAATTAATTTTGTTGACTCCAAGTAATTTTTATAAACTATTTCTAAGGGTATTTGAAATATTATAAGGCTCCCTTTGATCTCCTCTATGTCCTTCCCCTGCCCTACATACACCTATAACATGACATTCTTGATCACCTGCAATTCATTACAACTTACATGCAAGCTTCCCTAAAGAATGTTACATGCCTTCTAATGAATTCACACCTGCTACTCTGAGCAAAATGTCTGAAAACTGTCTAAATTGATCATAATAACTGCTGAGAGAGAATCTCGGCTCTGCAGCAGATCCTTGCCCTGTAACAAAGAGAATGTCACTCCTTTCTCCACAAGCTTTCCCAATTGGTGACCAAATAGGCCGTATGAGGGTAGTGACAATGTGGGTTCATCTCCCCTTTGTTTAATCTCCAGCACTTGTTATAGTGATGGTTACATAGCCAGTAGTTAGTAGTCAAAAAAGAGTGTTCTAATAAAGTGACAAATTACCCAGCTTTAATATAACACTTTCCAGGAAATTTTATTTAGACTCTGCAGCTAAATGCAAAATTTTAGTAAAAGATAGTGAAGTTTTTTCATGGATAGGTTTTTGGCTTGATTGCATACCAGCCCTCTCATTATCAAGACTTCCTTGAAGATAGGTTACACTTATTTCTCTATCCAATGTTCTAGCATGTGGTTTATGTTTGGTTCATATAACCTCTTTCTTCATTTTGTCATATTTTCAGTTCTGTCAAGGCTTATGGGAGACATAAAAATTGGAAAAGCTCTTGACACACTTTGTAATGTAGAATTTGAATATGAGAGAAAAATCAAAGAAATGGTTCAGGACTGAAGTGAGCTTATGCCTGGGGCAGAATCTGAAGTCAGGAAATGAGTAGAAACAACATTTATCAGCAAGAAAAGAGTGGAAAATAATAAATAGTCACCTGTAAGGGGCCATTCTTTCTTTCCTTAATTATATGATGAACTCCTACCACATTCTAAGCATGTCTGGGTGCTGGGAGAAGGCAGCAATAAACAGAGCAAAATCTCTATCGTGTTGGAGCTGACACTCTTGTGAAAGATTGATGGTTAAGAAATAAGTAAGACATGTAGTATGACAGATACCAAAGATTGCCATTGGAAAAGACAAATAAAATAAACCAAAATAGAGAAAAATGTATTATATTACCAGTGAAAGAAGTAAAATTTTATTTATTTATTTATTTTATATGTGTTCAGACAACTTCTTATTGAAAAGAGGCAATTGGCCAAAGAACTCAAAGAAGTGGGTTATTCATGGTGTTAGTCTCTTCTGTAATAGCAAATTAATTATTAAATCTCAGGGATGACACAACCAAAGATTATCTCTTGCTTCTATTTCCTGTTGACTATTGGTGAGGTGCTGTGCTCTACAGGGTCATTAAGACACCATGGATGATTACAGCTTCACATGCTCAAGCTACTCAGGATTAATTAGTCTTGGGTGTTTCTGCATTATGGGACAAGACTAGAAAATAATATATCAGCTTTTAAATGCTTTAGTGTCAAATATAAACATATTCATTATGCTCATAGCCTATTGATCAAAACTAATCCTATGGCTCAATCTTACATGAAACAGGAGAACAAGGCTTAAAGCAATACAGTTTTCATATTACAGTTCTGGAGGTCAGGGTTGGCACCCATACGCTTGCAGAAGCTCAGGGAAATAATTCATTCATGACCTTTTCTAGCTTCTAGAAGCTGTCCTCAAACTTTGACTTATGGTTCCTCTTCACATAGATTTTCCTTTGTTTTCATTATAACATTGCCTTTTCTCCAACTTTTCCTTCTTGTCTCCCTCTTATGAGATCTCTTGTGATTATACTGGGCTCTCCTGGATAATTCAGAACACTCCTCATCTCAAGATCTTAACACTATGCAAAATATATTTTGCCATGTAAATTAATGTTTACATAGGTTCAGAGGATTAAGATGTGCACATCTTGGGAGAAAGAGCTTTATTCTGTCTATGACACATGTGAAATGACAATCTTTCCTACTGGAATAGAGCCATGTGAATATGTGAATCAAAAAAAAAAAAAAAAAAAAAAAAAAAAAACTATAGGGAGCAACAAATTTAAAAATCTCTGTTTCAGGCAAAGCAAGGAAGACCAGTGTGGATAGACTAAGTTCAAGAGGGAATGATAGTAGACAATAGCAGAAAGGTAAATAAGAAGTAGGTGGGAGATAATGAGGGGCCTCCCTAATAAACCAGGATGAGGATTAGTGCTGTGATCCTAAGTGATATTTGGATCATCTGTAAGGACTGTCCAGATGACTGAGTAAGGTAGTCTGAGAATAGCCTAAAGAGTTAAAATAAAACACTGAAAGGAGCAAACACAAATGAGTCAAAGAAGAATATTGAAAGTAGTAAATTTATTACTACTTTCTACTCATTTCCTGACTTCAATTTATTTACAGGAGCTAAATGTGAGGTCTTAGGTCTAATCCAGCTAATCCTGTTAACTATTTCATCTGATGTATATTATAATTCAAGTTCTTCTCTTAAAGAATGAGTAGACTCTGGCACCAGGGAAATTGTTTATAGAAGAATTGAGACAGTTTACCTATTCAGCTACTGGGTAGAATATTAGGTCAGATTTATTCTCAAAGTTCTGTCAAATAATTAAATATGCCTGATAATTTATGAGAGAATAAGTTTATTTATTGTTCTATGTATATTATTAGTCTAGAAGGTAGATGAAGAAAGGTCAACACAATACTGTCAGAAGAAGGAATTTGTGTATGCTATTTTTATTCACCAGAATCTAACTAATTACAGACAACACCAAAATTTTATCCTCTTTAACTCAATATTTAATCAATTGAGAAACTAGAAGACTATAAATACCATCAATAACAGAGATGAGTTTGGTGTATGCTAATGTTATGGAGCACATGAAGTGTGGATATATTATGCTAAACAATGAATGTCCGGGGGTGGGGGGGAAACCTTATCAAATTTTTGTAGACAAGAATCTGAATTCAGAGAGATCAAGAACTGTTCTTGCTCTTAATATCAAACACAGCAAATAAATTGCATACCCAGGGTTCGAAAGAGATATTCTGATAACATTACCTGACTTCTGGCCATCAATCTGTGTGTTTTCCATAATCTGAGGTCTGCTCCCATTGCAAACAAAAACTATGTATGCATTTTGTAAATTACCAATTATCTAATGTATTAATTCTAAATTAATTGTTCATTGATGTTATAATTATAATATTCACTTGACAATCCTGAGGCTGTAGAAAGGGATTATTCAATGGAGACCATTATAGTCCTTGGAATAAATATCTAGGACTGTAAAGAAACATACTTTATGCAGTTTTCCGGCCATGGAGGCAAACAGTGTTTTCAAATTGAAGCTCATTTTAACTTTTTATCCATAATTTTGTCTAAACTCTTTTGGAAGATATTTTTCTTTTTAGGATCTTTAGTCTCTTGGGGGAAACAAGCATCCTAATTTTGCTTTTCACTGTATAAAATTAATAATTTATTTGACCTAATTTTAAAACCATTATGGTATCTTGAGATTTTTGTGATTAAATTTATCTGTATCTCCTTTTCTCTCATTCTTGATTTTATCCAATTAATCATATCCCCCTGGACTTCTTATTTTCAGTATTCATATGCCTATGTTTCTTTGAAAAAGTATTGACATTTTTATGTGGGGGAGTATATAGAGAGAAATAGATGCATTTAGCAATGGAGACCTTACATTCCAATACCCCTGTTGAAAAAGTGTGTTTAAAATGCTTAGAACAAGCCAGGTGACTGTAATCTCCGTGACTCAGGAGAATGAGGCAGGAAGATGGAAAGTTCAAGGCCCGATTGGGCAATTTAGCAAGTCAAAATAAAGAAATAAAAGGAATGGGATATAACCCAGTGGTAAAGTGCCCCTAGATTCAATCCCCAGGATGCCCCCTTCCCCAAACGCTTGGAAGACACATACACAACCACATGCACATTAATAATGTCAAAAATACTTGAGAGAAACATATCTCTGTGAATGTGATCTTTAATTTAACAGAGTGAATTTTGTACTTTTCTTGACTGGTCCTTATTTTCTGTCCAAATAAATATTTGGGAAATAATTGATCAAAAAGACATGAATAAGAATGTAAGTTTTAATAAGGATGCCTGTAATACCAGTTACTCAGGAGGTTGAGGCATGAGGATCACAAGTTCAAGACATGCCTGGGCAACATGGAGAGACCTGTCTCAAAATTAATGAAGAGGGAGTGGGAGTGTTGCTCAGTGGTACAGCTGCCCTGGCTTCCCTCCCCAGTACTGAAAAAAAAAAAAACAAATATTGTAAAGTCACTTTAAAAATTTACTATATTTTTCAGGATAAAATCATAAACCTATCTTATTACATACAATATTTTCTGTATGTTTGTTTGTTTTGTTTAGTTTTTGGTACCAGGGATTGAACCTAGGGGTATTCAGTCACTGACCACATTCCCAGTCCAGTTTTTACCTTTTCTTAAAAATTTTGCAACAAGGTCTTGCTAAGTTGCTTAGGGCCTCAAAAAGGTTGTCTTCAAACTTGCCATTTTCCTGCCTCAGCATCCTCAGCTGCTGGAATTAGAGGCATACTCCAGCGCACCCAATGGAGAACATTTTGTGACATAGAACTCACAATTTCCATTCTGTAGAACTTACTCAAAACTCCCTTTTGTTCTTGTCTTTCTTTTTTTTTTGGGGGGGGGGTGCCAGGGATTGAACCCAGGGGTGCTTAACACTGAACCACTTCCCTAGCCCCTTTTAATTTTTATTTTGAGACAATGTCTTGATAAATTGCTTAAAACCTAAGTTTCTGAGTTCGACTTTGAACTTGTGATCCTCCTGCCTCATTCTCTGAGCTGCTGGGATTACAAGTGTGTGCCACCATACCGGGCTTCAAAACTCCTTCTTAATATTTTTTTTTTCTTTTGCTTTTGGTGAGAAGTAATCTTTAATCTTAACTGTTTCAGTCTCTATGCCCACTTGGGGTAGTAGCAGCAATTAAATAGACATATCCCTTTCCTGAATGCATTCCTATATGTGGAACTTAGAAAAGCAATTGAATCTTTTGCTGCCAGCCATTGTGTATTGAAGTTAAAGCCTTCCTGTTCTGCAAACTTAAGATTTTCTTATACAAATAAATAAGAAATCATGGAGTCAGACATCTTTTCACCACATGACCCGTATATGTTCCATTCATTGTACAAGTGGAAGAAAAGGGGGTTGATATGTAAAATAGCTCTTCCTGGAGCTGTTCATATTAATACCTTTTACCTTAAAAAGTAAGAGTTTGAGATAGCTTATTTACTTTTTTAAAACATGTCCAACATTAAATAGAAAGGAATAGTCCAAGTGTGAAAGCAACCAGAGACTGCACATGGACATACCCAAACTACATTTTTAGTATTCAATGTTTTGCCTGTGAGTTATATGACAGGGTGCAGGAATGAAAGGAAGAGGGTTTGCTATGCTTATATAGTAAGGGATCCAGCATCTCCACTTTGGACTTGAGTGACAGTAAGCATGAGTTGGGAAATAAAAACAAAACAGTTGCATGCCCCAACTTAACTGTGCAAAGCCCATGGCTGAGGATTAATAAATTGTATGATGAAAAGCAGAAGAAAATTGCTAAATCTAAATTTAATGTCTATTTTACAAAGACATAAGAGGAAATAAAAATAAGCAGGCTGAGGTAGTGAGAGACAATTGCCGAAGTGCTAACTTGAAAGAAAACAAATTCTGTGATAATAAAAATAAGGGTTTGCAGAATGCAGTCTTACAGAGCTCTAGCTGTGCAGATTTGTGTAATTTGGTGAATACTTATGTTATAGTAAATTATCTTTTACAGTGCGTAGGGGGAGTCCTATTAAATTGTATATCTGTTATTTAATAAATGTCCTGTAGATTAAAAATTGTAATGGGTTAGAATTTGATTTTGCTATCCATTCATTATTATTCACTGTTTTTACTTTATATTTACTTATCTATCAGTTTATCACCTATATTCATCAGCAAAAAGCAAACCCAATTCTATTGAAAATGTTAAAAGGTTACTGGTTCCCAGAAAACAAACAAAACAAAACAAATTACTGCTTCAGATTTCTGTTTTAAAGTTTTCTAGGTGATAGAATTTTCATTTATTTTCCTACCCACAGAAATGCCTTGACCTGAGCTCATTTGGAATTTAATACACCCACACATCCATAAAATTGCAATTCTTAAAAACTTCTTACAGATGATCCAGCTGATGGCAGGATGACATTGGTCATTTGTTTTGTTCAAATTATACATTACTCCAGCTGCCACAAGATGTGATGAATAGAGAAAGAAGCTACAAACAATGAACCCCAGGGATATAAAAGCTAAATATCTCTTCAATTGAAGAAGAGGCTAATAATGAGCTCACATAATTATGTGGATCATTAATTTGTCATGTAGTATATAGGACCCGAAGCAGTGCTTATATTGTTATTCATATTTCCACATGTATGAATTGCCTAGACAACTGGACAAGAGGTTTCAAAGGAAGATACATTCCTTATTCGAATGCCTAAATTTTGTTGGGAATACGCACACAAACACACTCATACACACACACGCACACACACACATACTACATACATACATGGATATATATTTCATTCTATATATTAAAAGGACAGACTATTTACAAGGTAATTGAAAGATAAATTATTTTTAAAATAAAAAGATAAATATATACTAATATATAAGCATATACAACTGCCAAAAGAGGGAAAAAAGATTTGAAGACTCAAATAATTCAGTTAGCACTATGGTGAAACAGACATTCTGGAATGTCCTCCTACATTAAATACTAAAATGTGAAGAAAGAGACACACCAAAGCAGTTGTAAGAAATGCATAATGGCTACAAAAGAAGAGAATGTTGAAATCAAAACTGGAATGAGATCTGAATATGAGTTCAAGTCTTTGTATATTGTCACCATCCAGTTAAGGCAAGCCTTGGAAAGTAGGAAATGATATCCCTATATTATGCATTGTATTAGTCTGTTCTGTGTTGCCTATGACAAAAATACCTGAGGCTTGGTAATTTATTAAGTAAAGAAGATTGCTTAGCTTACAGTTCTGGAGGGTTGAGGGCATATGCCTGCCTCTGCTCTGCTCTGAGAAGTGTCTCATGGCAAACGGCATTGCAATAGCAGGAGTACACATGGGAGACACATACAGAAGAATTTAAGGGAAGTGCTATGTTGTAAGACACACAGCAGTATCTTCTGGGGTGGTGGCCCAGAAAATATAATTACCTTCTGCTAGACCCTACCTTATACAGAAGACCAACTATTCCACATGGACCTTTGGGGGACAAACTATAGCAAATATGAATCTATCCAAATACATAGAGCAAAAATATATATAATAACAAGGACAAAACTTCATGAAAATTTATCAAATTCATCATCATGATGAGAAAGAAAATTCTCAGAATGGAACAGAATGATTGAATAAAAAAATCATGAGTTAAGAACACATATACATATTTAAAAACAGATATTCTAAAACACAGTACTAACCAGTAAGAGTCACTTTTCTTTCTAACTCATACAGGAAGTTTTCCTTTTTGAATGGAACATGTGGTACTCCATAAAAGCTCAATAAATTGTAAGGAACTTGTCATAAGTTCATAGTCTCCAGAATTCAATTGTATAGTCAAAAACCAAGAGACAATTTAAATAAGCACTTATATTTGCAAATTTTAATGTTCCCTTCTTAACATAGGTCTTGGGTTGCATAATAAATACAATAAGTAATTTATAAATACAATGAAAATTAAAAGATAAAATAATATTATATAGCAAAATATATGAGATTTAATTAAAGAAAGACTTTAAAGAAATTTTATCTTAAGTGTTTATTGGATGAATCTTCCAGCTTAAGAAATCAGAAAAAAAAAAAACAGTAAAAATCACAAAGTAGAAATACATAAACATAATATTAAATATTATAAAACATGTATACATTAGAGAGAAAAAATAAATCCATGTATGTCATTTGGAAAAAACTACATAAATAAATCTTGAGCAAATTGGTCAGGAAAAATGAGAAAGGTCCTATTAATCCTCATTAGAATGGTCATGTACAGTTAAAATATGAGAGCTAGGAAAGATAAGGATTTTTTTAAATCATTTGAAAAGTAGATGAAATAAATACTAAAGTAAAACAAAAATTGAGTATCGAAGGAGGGAGAGTAGAAAACTCTAGAAAGAATGTTCATTTCTACCACATTGTGATCTGAAGAAGGTGAATCAGTTTTGAAAAATAGAATGCAAGACCCAGATGATTCCAAGAAGAACTCATTTCAGTATTGTGAAAACTATATCAATGAGTGAAAAGAGTTAAAATTCTTCCCAACTAGTCTTATAAGAACCCTGTACCACTATCACACAAGGACAGTATATGCATCAGTCAGAGTTCTCTAGAGAAATAAGACCAGTAGGAGGAGTATACAGAGGGCAATGAGTCATAAGGAATGGCTCTCCTGATAACATAGATGGACCCGTCAAATATCTGTAGGGTGAGTCAGCAACTAGAGTACATATGGAGTACATATGCTAATCTGAGTTCAAAGGCCAGAGAATGAGGAAAACTAATGATTTTTTCCTATTCTGAAGGATAGTAATCTCAAAAAAACAAGAAAAGATGAAACTCAATTCAAATTTTCTAAGTGTGAAACATCCACTGTCCCAGTTTGAAGGCCATCAGGAAAGAGGAATCTCTCTTATGGGGTCCGGGGAGAGGGGTGAGCCATGCCTTTTTGTTCTAATGCCACCACAAACTTATTGAACAATGCCCACCCACATCAGGGAGGACAATCTGTTTTCTTCAACCTACCAACTTAAATGTTAATTTCATTCAAAAATACTCTCACAAAAAACACCCAGAATAATGTTTTTGTTTTTGTTTTTTTTTTCAAATGTGGGCAACCATAGGCACAGTCAAATTGACACATATAATTAAGGCATCACAAAATAGAAAAGAATATTAATTAACACTCTTGCTCATGAATATACATGCAGAAAACCCTCAATTAAGTGTCAAATCACATCTAACAATGCATATGATTTTATATTTATCTGTATCTAAGATACAGGTATAATTTCATTTAAGCAAATTTAATTTAATATTAGAAAGCATTTTCATTGTAAAATATGCAGAAAAAATGGTAGCATTTATTCAACAGTTATATATAAAACTGTTTTAAAAATTAAATTAGAAGAAAATGTACACAACCTGATGGATTCTAAAATTAGTCAGCAATTTCTATCTTTTTGATGAAATCATAAGTGAATTTTCGGAAAAGGCCCAGTGGCCCAGGGCGGGACAGAGCTTCCAATCACTCCTGCAAGGTAGGCGGGCCTGCGACCCACCGGCAGAAGAGGAGCAGTCGCCTGCTGAGAGGCTGAGCCGCCCCCTCCCCCTGCGCCGGCATAGTAGAGGGAACTGGGACCGAAGACAGAGCAGGCCCAGCGGCCTGCTGAGGGGCAGAGCCGCCCCCCACCCCCCTCGCCTGCCAGGTAGGGGAAGGGTGACCACCGACAGAAAAGGCCCAGTGGCCCAGGGCGGGACAGAGCTTCCAATCACTCCTGCAAGGTAGGCGGGCCTGCGACCCACCGGCAGAAGAGGAGCAGTCGCCTGCTGAGAGGTTGAGCCGCCCCCTCCCCCTGCGCCGGCATAGTAGAGGGAACTGGGACCAAAGACAGAGCAGGCCCAGCGGCCTGCTGAGGGGCAGAGCCGCCCCCCACCCCCCTCGCCTGCCAGGTAGGGGAAGGGTGACCACCGACAGAAAAGGCCCAGTGGCCCAGGGCGGGACAGAGCTTCCAATCACTCCTGCAAGGAAGGCGGGCCTGCGACCCACTGGCAGAAGAGGAGCAGCCGCCTGCTGAGAGGCTGAGCCGCCCCCTCCCCCTGCGCCGGCATAGTAGAGGGAACTGGGACCAAAGACAGAGCAGGCCCAGCGGCCTGCTGAGGGGCAGAGCCGCCCCCCACCCCCCTCGCCTGCCAGGTAGGGGAAGGGTGACCACCGACAGAAAAGGCCCAGTGGCCCGCGGCGGGACAGAGCTTCCAATCACTCCTGCAAGGTAGGCGGGCCTGCGACCCACCGGCAGAAGAGGAGCAGCGGCCTGCTGGGAGGCAGAGCCGCCCCCTCCCCCCCGCGCCTGCAAGGTAGTCGGAACTGAGACCACCATCAGAACAGGTCAGACCTGCAACCGAGAGACAGAACAGGCCCAGTGGCCTGAGGAAGGGTAGAGCCGCCCCCCCCCCACACGCCTGCAAAGTAGGCGGACCTGCGACCCACTGGCAGTACAGCCCCAGAGGCCTGCAGAGGGGCAGTGCCGCTGCCTGCGCCTGCAAAGTAGGCAGAACTGCGACCACCGACAGAACAAGCCTAGCGGCCCGCAGAGGGACAGAGCCGCCGCCCGCGCCTGCAAGGACGGCGGACCTGCTACCGACTGGCAGAGCAGGCCCAGCGGCCTGCCGGCGTGGTAGGCACATTGCCCCAATTGGCGGAGGGGCAGAGCCGCCGCCCGTGCCTGCGAGGGAGACTTTGCAACTATACAAGACCAATATAAATATATAGGGGGAAAATTCAATAGCACAACAGTTTCACCAAGAAGAAAGGAACGCGAACAGTATGAAGAGACAAGGAAAGAAAGGACCACAAGCATTGCAGGTCAACTCAACTTTAGAAGAGGTAATAGCTGCAGCTGATGGAATGTCAGATAAAGAATTCAGGATATACATGCTTCAGATGATCTGGAGTCTCAAGGAAGACATCAGACAGCAAAATCAGACAATGAAAGATCACTTCAACAATGAATTACATAAACAAATCCAAGAAGCAAAAGATCAACTATACAGGGAAATAGAGGTTATAAAAAACAAACAAACAGAAATCCTAGAAATGCAGGAAGCAATAAGCCAACTTAAAAACTCAATTGAGAATACTACCAGCAGAGTAGAACACTTAGAAGACAGAACATCAGACAATGAAGATAAAGTATATCAACTTGAAAAGAACATAGACAGCTCAGCAAGACTGTTAAGAAACCATGAGCAGAACATCCAAGAAATATGGGATAACATCAAGAGACCAAATTTAAGAGTCATTGGGATACAGGAAGGAACAGAGTTTCAAACCAAAGGAATGAGCAATCTATTCAATGAAATAATTCGAGAAAACTTCCCAGATTTGAAGAATGAGACAGAACCCCAAATCCTAGAAGCCTACAGGACGCCGAATGTGCAAAATCATAAGAGACCCACACCTAGACACATTATAATGAAGATGCCCAACATACAGAACAAGGAGAGAATTTTAAAAGCTACAAGAGAAAGGAAGCAGATCACATTTAGGGGTAAGCCAATCAGGATAACAGCTGATCTTTCAACACAGACTCTGAAAGCTAGAAGATCCTGGAATAACATATTTCAAACACTGAAAGAAAATGGGTTCCAACCAAGAATTGTGTTTCCAGCGAAATTAAGCTTCAGGATGGAAGATGAAATTAAAACCTTCCACGATAAACAAAAGTTAAAAGAATTTGCAGCTAGAAAACCATCTCTTCAAAACATCCTTGGCAAAACATTACAGGAAGAGGAAATGGAAAATAACAATGAAAACCAACAGTGGGAGGTAGGACACTAAAGGGGGGAAAATAATCAAAGTGGAAAACAAACCATGTTTAGTAACATAAATAAACAAATATGGCTGGAAGAACAACCCATATCTCAATAATAACCCTAAATGTTAATGGCTTAAACTCACCAATTAAGAGACACAGGCTAGTAGAATGGATCACAAAACAAGACCCAACAATATGCTGCCTACAGGAGACGCATTTGATAGGAAAAGACATACATAGGCTGAAGGTGAAAGGTTGGGAAAAATCATATCACTCATATGGACTTCGGAAACAAGCAGGAGTATCCATACTCATATCAAATAAAATAGATTTTAAGCCAAAGTTAATCAAAAGGGATAAAGAGGGACACTACATACTGCTCAAGGGAACCATACACCAACAAGACATAACAATCATAAATATATATGCCCCAAACAATGGTGCAGCTATGTTCATCAAACAAACTCTTCTCAAGTTCAAGAGTCTAATAGACCACCATACAATAATAATGGGAGACTTCAACACACCTCTCTCACCACTGGACAGATCTTCCAAACAAAAGTTGAATAAGGAAACTATAGAACTCAATAACACAATTAATAACCTAGATTTAATTGACATATATAGAATATACCACCCAACATCAAACAGTTACACTTTTTTCTCAGCAGCACATGGATCCTTCTCAAAAATAGATCATATATTATGTCACAGGGAAACTCTTAGACAATACAAAGGAGTAGAGATAATACCATGCATCCTATCTGATCATAATGGAATGGAACTGAAAATCAACGATAAAAGAAGGAAGGAAAAAGAATATATCACTTGGAGAATGAACAATAGGTTACTGAATGATCAATGGGTTATAGAAGACATCAAGGAGGAAATTAAAAAATTCTTAGAGATTAATGAAAACACAGACACAACATATCGGAATCTATGGGACACATTGAAAGCAGTTCTAAGAGGAAAATTCATTGCTTGGAGTTCATTCCTTAAAAAAAGAAAAAACCAACAAATAAATGATCTCATACTTCATCTCAAAATCCTAGAAAAAGAAGAGCAAAACAACAGCAAAAGAAGTAGAAGGCAAGAAATAATTAAAATCAGAGCTGAAATCAATGAAATCGAAACAAAAGAAACAATTGAAAAAATTGACAAAACTAAAAGTTGGTTCTTTGAAAAAATAAACAAAATCGACAGACCCTTAGCCATGCTAGCGAAGAGAAGAAGAGAGAGAACTCAAATCACTAACATACGGGATGAAAGAGGCAATATCACAACAGACACTTCAGAAATACAGAAGATAATCAAAAATTATTTTGAATCCTTATACTCCAATAAATTAGAAGATAGTGAAGGCATAGATAAATTTCTTAAGTCATATGATCTGCCCAGATTGAGTCAGGAGGATATAGACAACCTAAACAGACCAATATCAATTGAGGAAATAGAAGAAACCATCAAAAGACTACCAACTAAGAAAAGCCCAGGACCGGATGGGTATACAGCAGAGTTTTACAAAACCTTTAAAGAGGAACTAATACCAATACTTTTCAAGCTACTTCGGGAAATAGAAAAAGAGGGAGAACTTCCAAATTCATTCTACGAGGCCAACATCACCCTGATACCTAAACCAGACAAAGACACTTCAAAGAAAGAAAACTACAGACCAATATCTCTAATGAACCTAGATGCAAAAATCCTCAATAAAATTCTGGCCACTCGGATACAAAGGCACATCAAAAAAATTGTGCACCATGATCAAGTAGGATTCATCCCTGGGATGCAAGGCTGGTTCAATATAAGGAAATCAATAAATGTTATTCACCACATCAATAGACTTAAAAATAAGAACCATATGATCATCTCGATAGATGCGGAAAAAGCATTCGACAAAGTACAGCATCCCTTTATGTTCAAAACTCTAGAAAAACTAGGGATAACAGGAACATACCTCAATATTGTAAAAGCAATCTATGCTAAGCCTCAGGCTAGCATCATTCTGAATGGAGAAAAATTGAAGGCATTCCCTCTAAAATCTGGAACAAGACAGGGATGCCCTCTCTCACCACTTCTGTTCAACATAGTTCTCGAAACACTGGCCAGAGCAATTAGACAGACAAAAGAAATTAAAGGCATCAAAATAGGAAAAGAAGAACTTAAATTATCACTATTTGCAGATGACATGATTCTATACCTAGCAGACCCAAAAGGGTCTACAAAGAAACTATTAGAGCTAATAAATGAATTCAGCAAAGTGGCAGGATATAAAATCAACACGCATAAATCAAAGGCATTCCTGTATATCAGCGACAAATCCTCTGAAATGGAAATGAGGACAACCACTCCATTCACAATATCTTCAAAAAAAATAAAATACTTGGGAATCAACCTAACAAAAGAGGTGAAAGACTTATACAATGAAAACTACAGAACCCTAAAGAGAGAAATAGAAGAAGATCTTAGAAGATGGAAAAATATACCCTGTTCATGGATAGGCAGAACTAACATCATCAAAATGGCGATATTACCAAAAGTTCTCTATAGGTTTAATGCAATGCCAATCAAAATCCCAACGGCATTTCTTGTAGAAATAGAGAAAGCAATCATGAAATTCATATGGAAAAATAAAAGACCCAGAATAGCAAAAACAATGCTAAGCAGGAAGTGTGAATCAGGCGGTATAGCGATACCAGACTTCAAACTATATTACAGAGCAATAGTAACAAAAACAGCATGGTACTGGTACCAAAACAGGCGGGTGGACCAATGGTACAGAATAGAGGACACAGAAACCAATCCACAAAACTACAACTATCTTATATTTGATAAAGGGTCTAAAAGCATGCATTGGAGGAAGGATAGCATCTTCAACAAATGGTGCTGGGAAAACTGGAAATCCATATGCAACAAAATGAAACTGAATCCCTTTCTCTCGCCATGCACAAAAGTTAATTCAAAATGGATCAAGGAGCTTGATATCAAATCAGAGACGCGCCGTCTGATAGAAGAAAAAGTTGGCTACGATCTACAGTCGGTGGGGTCGGGCTCCAAATTCCTCAATAGGACACCCATAGCACAAAAGTTAATAACTAGAATCAACAAATGGGACTTACTCAAACTAAAAAGTTTTTTCTCAGCAAAAGATACAATAAGAGAGGTAAATAGAGAGCCTACATCCTGGGAACAAATCTTTACTCCTCACACTTCAGATAGAGCCCTAATATCCAGAGTATACAAAGAGCTCAAAAAATTAGACAATAAGAGAACAAACAACCCAATCAACAAATGGGCCAAGGACCTGAACAGACACTTCTCAGAGGAGGACATACAGTCAATCAACAAGTACATGAAAAAATGCTCACCATCTCTAGCAGTCAGAGAAATGCAAATCAAAACCACCCTAAGATACCATCTCACTCCAGTTAGATTGGCAGCCATTATGAAGTCAAACAACAACAAGTGCTGGCGAGGATGTGGGGAAAAGGGTACACTTGTACATTGCTGGTGGGACTGCAAATTGGTGCAGCCAATTTGGAAAGCAGTATGGAGATTTCTTGGAAAGCTGGGAATGGAGCCACCATTTGACCCAGCTATTCCCCTTCTCGGTCTATTCCCTAAAGACCTAAAAAGAGCATGCTACAGGGACACTGCTACATCGATGTTCATAGCAGCACAATTCACAATAGCTAGACTGTGGAACCAACCTAGATGCCCTTCAATGGATGAATGGATAAAAAAAATGTGGCATTTATACACAATGGAGTATTACTCTGCATTAAAAAATGACAAAATCATAGAATTTACAGGGAAATGGATGGCATTAGAGCAGATTATGCTAAGTGAAGCTAGCCAATCCCTAAAAAACAAATGTCAAATGTCTTCTTTGATATAAGGAGAGTAGCTAAGAACAGAGTAGGGTCGAAGAGCATGAGAAGAAGATTAACATTAAACAGGGATGAGAGGTGGGAGGGAAAGGGAGAGAGAAGGGAAAATGCATGGAAATGGAAGGAGACCCTCAGAGGTATACAAAAGTACATACAAGAGGAAGTGAGGGGAAGGGGAAAAATAATACAAGGGGGACAAACGAATGTCAGTAAAGGGGGCAGAGAGAGAAGAGGGGAGGGGAGGGGAGGGGAGGGGAGGGGGGATAGTAGAGGATAGGAAAGACAGCAGAATACAACAGACACTAGTATGGCAATATGTAAATCAATGGATGTGTAACTGACGTGATTCTGCAATCTGTATATGGGGTAAAAATGGGAGCTCATAACCCACTTGAATCAAATTGTGAAATATGATATATCAAGAACTATGTAATGTTTTGAACAGCCAACAATAAAAAAAAAAAAAAAAAAAAAAAAAAAAAAAAAATAAGTGAATTTTCTTTAGGAATCATCAATAAGACAATAATAGCCAATATCAAGGCTTTCTTTAAAACTGGTATCTATCAAACTACACATTATTTCAGTGAAATGAAACAAGAAAAATAAATAAAACATTTAAAGATTAGAAGAAAATTCCTTGTATTCCAATATCCTTGTCCATGAGCACAATGATTATCTCTAAAAATTTAAACTAATAAGAGAAAGTAGCAATTTTGAGGATATAATTAGAATGTAAAATTATGTTTTAAAAGATTTAAAAATATGTAATTTGCTTCAAAGTTAAAGTAATCATAAATCTTTCTAATATAAACTTGAATATAGTTATGGAGAAAATTAACACTATTGAAAAGGAATGAAGACTAAAGGACCAATATACTAAATTCATTACTAGGATGATTACATCTTACAAATGTCAATTCTTCATAATTTCTCAATGATTCAATATGACTGCAACCAAAGGAAACTGAAAAGATAGTTCTAAATGATGTGTAAAAGAATAAAATGCTAATAATAAACTGACCTTGGATAAAAACAGTGTCTGTCCTACTTTATCATAGATCAGGATATATCATTAAATGCTAGAAATTTAAATACTGTGGTAAAAGAAAATGATTGATACAGAGCAGAGCAGCAAAATCAGATCCAGTTACATCATGTTGCATACTTGAAAATTTACTGCATAATGGAGCTGTCAATATAGAGGACTGGAAAAGGGAGACTGTTCAACGGTTGAAATAATTGATTCCTGTACGAAAAAGTAATGTTAAGTTATGTTTATGATACAGTATAAAATTCCCAAGTCAATTAAATAATAAACAAAAAATAAATTTGAACCATAATATTTTATGTATTTATTTTTATGTATTTGGAGAAACGAAAGATTTTGTTTTAAACAAGAGTCAAAAAGTTCTTAGTAAAACTGCTGGCATTTAACTCCAGTGAAAAAAAAATAATCAAAAGATAACAGAGCAGAGACAACTCATCCAGAAAAGGTGAAAAACATTTACCACAGTTAGAAGAAAGATAAAATCCAATGTGTATTAAGACAGTTCTCAAATCAAAAAGGTAAACTTATGTGCGCGCACACACAAAAATAATGCAACAGAAAATATACAAAAGTTATAAACAAGCAATTCATGAAAGAAGAACTTAATTGGCCAATAAACACTTTTAGGCGTAATCTTGAAAATGTGAAATAATCAAATAACACATGGAAATGAAATTAATATTACTTGGAATAGAATTTCTTTTTTCTTATGGCTGGGCATGGTGGTATATGCCTGTAATCCCAGGGGCTCAGGAGGCTGAAGCAGGAGGATCGCCAGTTCAAAGCCAGCCTCAGCAAAAGTGAGACCCTAAGCATATCAGTAAGACCCTGTCTCTAAATCAAACACAAAATAGGGCTGGGGGTGTGGCTCAGTAGTCGAGTGCCCCTGAGCTCAATGCCGGGTACCCTCCCATACCCCCCCCCCAAAAAAATATTATTATTATTTTTCCTTTTAGTGAATGAATTCAAAGTATAGCAGAAACTGTAGAACAATGTATATTCACACGTACTGCTCAAGTGCAGGCAGGTGTCACCTTTCTAGGGCACAAATGGGAGACATGTAGCAACATTGAGGCCTGCAGACTCTATGGCCTGCAATTTTGTTCCAAGGTATAAACTTAGAGATATCCTCATAAACAAAGTAAACTGATCATTCTTGGTACTGTATGCCCTAGCATGGTTTCATTTTTTTTTGTAATATTTTATCTTTTAATCTGTACAATAGGTTTGTATAATCAGTGTATTATTTTTACACCTTTTTGCATTTTAAATATTGGACTACGTTATGTTGAAAAAAACAGGCAATAAACAGTACATTCATGAGAAATCAAGGCATGTAACAGTACCCTCCAAGTGGCTTGTTCTTCAAACAAAGGTCACTTTTCTTTTCAGGGATTCTGTTCTAAATAATTGTGTGTTCTTTGGATTCCCCAATTAGATAAAATAGCCATCCTAGGGATAAAAATGCACATTTAATCATGTATATTTTCCTTCTAAATTATTGCTGAAACCCATCTACTTCTCTTCAAGTGTGTCATCATCAGCTGCCATGATATCTTTACCTGGAAAACTGCAAGACTCTGTTATTTGGTCTCCATGAACCTATTTATATTTCTTTTCAATCTACTTTTCTACACTTCTTTGGAGCTGAGAAAATGTTAGTTTGAAAGTTCATCTTTGGATTCTTATATGGTTTTCTATTGCTCTAACAATGAAGATGAAACATGTAATTTGATCTCAAAATTTTGTATGATCATGATTAACTCTTTTTCACAACACCCTAGTTAAACCTCGGAGTGTTTTAATTTTTAAAGTCTGTCATGATCCCTCTTTAATCAGGACCTTATATGTGCTTTTCCCTGTATTTCAAGCAAGCTTTTATCCACCCTTTCTTTAATAAACTTTTCCTGCTTGCTAACTTTTCAGCTCAGATTCACTACTGAGGGAACCTTGTTTGAATCCCCTGAGTATATCTGCCCCACTGTAATAGGTTTTTGTGGTTCCTTATTACTCTTCTTCCTGGTGCCAATCTCAGGTTTAATAATGATCCAAATGCATAATTGATCATTTGATCAGTGTCTCTCTTTCTCACTATGTTGAGCAATCATTATGTCTTCTATGAGCCTCCTAGCAGCAATATTTGGTAGTTCTACACTGACATATAGCTGGTGCTCAATAAAAATTAATGGGTAGGAAATAGATAAAATTGGTCCATGATAGTTCCATTTAGAAAAAGCTCTGCATTAAAAATAAAATTAGAAAAACTTGGTGACTGCCTTGAAATAGAAGCTTAATATTCTTGGAGGGTGCCTGAACATAGAAAATGGTTTTTGTAGGACAAGAAGAAGAGAGGGCAGAGGAGATGGAAGATTGGGAAGAGTGAGAGGAGGAAAAGGTGAAGGAGACAGAAGATAAAGGAAAAGATAAGATGTGGGAAGAGGAAGGAGTTTTAACATGATAAAAAGTCCAGGGTAAAAGAGAAATCTTCAATCTTCCTATATCCTACTTTTTTGCATTTAATATTTCTTGCTTCAGTTCATTGAAGGAATATCTCAAATTATAAGAATGAGGTTTTTTTTAGAATTAATAATGGCCATTATTATCTTATTTCTGATTCTTTAGGAAAACGCATTTAAGGTTTCATCATAAAGGCAAAAATTGCTGAGGTGCTGACATGACATAACCACCAAGAGACTAAAAAAACTTGGGGTTAAAGGTTGAGTGGATTGGAAGAAAGAATTTTTAAAAATTAACTTTATCCACTTGCAGAAAAATAATATACAAATTCAATAATGCCAAATGCACTAAATCTAAATATCCTTTTATACAGGTCTCAGACCTTTTTAACTTTGCATATCTATGAGTGACAGAAACATCTTAATCTGCCATATGACCACCGGAGTACCATAGATTTTACTAGCAGTAACCTTTGTCTGGTTTTCAAAAATCCACTGTGTAATTTGATGGCCTCAAGGTAGTCTTCTCGGTGCGCTCCTCCACTTGTAATTCATTATAATGCTCACATGAAGCCTCAGTTTCCCCATTTAAAAAGTAAATGGCAGAACTGGAGTGCAAACCTCGGCGTGTACAGTTCCAAAGCCAAAGCCAAGGCACCTGAACAGTTCATTAAACACTTCTGTGTCTTCAGCCTCCATGTACATGTCCAGAGCTCGCTCTTTCCTGTTCACATAGAATATCTCTTTGTTCCTTTGCTTACTGTTATCAAAACTGCTGAATTCATTCTAATGTCAAGGTAGCATGTGATTGCATTGTCTAGTATTGTGAACAGACAGGCAGCAACCACCTTAAGTCATTGAGCTCCTTGAGGGAAGACATTGTTTCTTATTTCTCTTTTCATCCACAGAATTGGCAGGGCCTTGTGGAATTGTGTTCTAAATGCATGGAAGTTCAGGTAGAGGAAACATGGTGGTGGATTTTAACAGCAATAAGCCTGGGAGAAGGTCTCACAGAGCTTGAGACATTTAAGCTGCAAACATGAACAAGGAAAGATCCCAGAAAGCTCTTTAACTGGATGAAAGTGTTGAGCCCCGATTGGTCCATTTTTTTTCTTTTTCTCATAGGGATGTAGGTTAAGAACTCCCAAACCATCTTAATTGTATACTACAGTTTCATAAATAAATACAAAGAAAACCAGGTTCCTTGGTGCTAGAGATTTTGCAACAAAAGAAAAAGTGGAAGCTAGAACAAGTCCTGTGGTGTTAGATTAAAGATAAAGGGACAGATTTAGACTTAAAAAATTATATATATATATATATATATATATATATACACACACACACACACACACACACACACAAGTGCCCCAAATATACACACACATTTTTATTTTCCTTTGAAAAATATTATACAAAAGGATTTCAGGCATCTCCTTGGGGATTTGAAGCATATTTTCTATGTATGAGGGGGACTCCTGTACACACACACACTGATGGATACAAAAAATCTAAAGGTTGTCTATGTGTATATTAATACAATATTGTGTACAATAATGTACAATATACCTGTATATATATATATATATATATATATATATATATATAGTTGCGCTCATATATATATATATATATATATATATATATATATATATATATATAAACCAACTGTATATACATACACCCCTATACTTATATAATGGTTATATCTATTGTGTGAAACTAGAAGCAATGGTATCCAGTAGCAGTGAGCATATCCTGCACTCATATCTTGTAAGGCCATTATTTATTATAAGAATTATTTAATACAAGAGTTTCTTAATGAAGTGACTGGTTCAAGGGCTTTTAAAGGGAAAATAAAGACAATCCTGGGATATCCAGTGAAGTAAGAAAATAAAAAAAGTACCAAAAGCCCAAGTGTGAAAGGCTTGGTCTCTCAGCTTGTAACTATTGGATGGTAATGGAAACTTTAAGAGATGGGGCCTAGTGAGAGGTCTTCCAGTCACTGAGGTATGTAGCAAAGGGACATGTAAGACTGGTCTCTTTCTTTCTCTTTCACTTTCCCACCACAATATGACTGGCTTTGCTCCAAAATGTTTCTGCCATCATGGACCTTGACACAGGTCCAAAGCACTTTCATGGACTGAAACATCTAAACTGTGAGCCCAAATAAACTTTTATTCTATATTAGTTGATCATGACAGGTATTATTTATAATAATGGAAAGCTGACAAACACAGTTTAAAAAGTAAATAAATATTCTAATTTAAGTGGTTAAAAAAGGGAAAGTAGATCAAGATTATGTGGGACCTCTTTGTACTACATTGATAAATGTTTGCCCATGGTAAAGATTATAGCTAAGAACTGTAGGCCCCAGGTAATTCCCTTTATCTTTAAAAGATATTAAGGAAGCATGGGCAAGCATCTCCAGGGGATAAAAACAGGGAAATGGGAACATATTTACTGCTCAGAAATCTTTATAAGTTATACATGACAGTAGAATCCATTTTCATAAAATTATACAAGCATGTAATATCTTATTCTAATCAGGACCCCATTCTTGTGCATGTACACTATGGTAAGATTCCCTGTGGTATATTCATATACATACATAGAAAAATTTTGTCAGATTCATTTTACGGTCCTTCCTATTCCTAACCCCATCCCTTCCTTTCATTCATCTTTGTCTAATCTGCTGAGTTTCTATTCTTCTCTCATTCCCTTTACTGTGGGTTAGCTTCCACATATCAGAGAAAATATTAAACCTTTGGTTTTTTGGGATTGGCTTATGTTAACACAGCATGATAGTATATAGATCCATCTGTTTACTGGCAAATGTCAAAAAGTCATTCTTTTTAATGGCTGAGTAATACTCCATTTTATATATACACCACAATTTCTTTATCCATTCATGTGTTGAAGGGCACCTAGGATGACTCAATAGATTAGCTGTTGTGAATTGTAATGCTAAAAACATTGATGTGGCTACACTAGTGTAGTATGATGATCTTAAATCCTTTGAGTACATACCAACGAGTGGGATAAGTGAGTCAAATGATGGTTCCATTCCTAGTGTTTTTGAGGAATCTCCATATGCTTTAAAGAGTGATTGCATAAGTACTTTTGATAACACAGAAAAGTAACCAATGCAATGTTACAAGAAAACAAAAATAAAATAGACATCATACCTTAATAATGGTACGAAAAATAAACCTATGTCGATGAAGGTTTCAAGAATTAGACCCACTCAGTGTTTCAGTGTACATCTAGGTGATAGGAACAGGTGATTTGATTTTCGTGTTTCAACTGTGTATTTTATTTATACCATCATTTTGTTCTCCCCCCGAAAGATTTAAGGTATCTTGGTCTCAATTGTCCATTAATAAACATGGCTTTTTAACAACCCAAAGACAAGATAGAGGGTTTTTGAGACAAAGGGAGGCATGTCAAACAAATGAAACTTCATGAACAAAAACTTGGATCCGTACACAAGGTAAATAAAAATAATAGATAATGGGCTCACAATATAGATTGACAAAAATTATAATATAACTCTCATGGATAGTTTGAAGAGTACCTAGACAAGTAATTAGCATAAATTTAGAGTAGAGAAGAGACAGAGTATATATTTTGGAAATGAAAACTGGAGTGGGGGAGAGAATGAATCATATCCAGTGGAGGATATGACCCATATCATATCCCCTAGGAGAGGATAAGAGATCTGGTGACCTTAGCATGCCCTCTGCGACCTAGAATTCCTGCATGAGTTAGGACTTATTAGTGTGAAGTAAATGTTTCAGTCTAACACACTTAGATGTCAAGCTGGAAAATATCTGATAAACGAATTTACCTAAGAGTTTTCTTGTATTCCTTACAGTAATACTAGTGTTGCCATTTACAAGGATGTGATATTAGACAAACATAAATACCAGGATAACTTCACAAAATCTGGCTTAAAAATATGAGAACATAAGTTGTTAACACTGACAACAGGACATTTGAAAAAATTAACATGACTCTTAGTGGAGACATGTAATAAAATTATCATTTTCTTTTTAATTTGGAAAGATGCGAACTAACTGTTTTTATTTTGCAGACTAGCCGTAAAAATTGCCTCTGATAAATTGCAGCATTTAATTATGGGGGAAAAAAACATTAGTAAGAGGTTTTAATAATAGCTACTTATTTTAAGTATCAAGTCTAAATGAAAGCAATCTGCCATCACTGAAAAAAAATATGACTAATGACAGGAAAATATATGATTTGTAAAAGGAATTAAGAAGAGAATTAGCATGGTGCTATGTTTTTTACATTAAAAACATACTGGTGATGAATTGAGGTCAATATCTTATGTTTTATGTATTTGAAGTAGCTCGTTTGCATAAATCAGAACCCTCCGCCTCTATATCTGCTGGAAATAAAATAAAATTCACTTTCATAAAGGATGAATTGATGTACCGTCTATGTACATTAGGGAGAAGGGTTTCTTCCCCTGGAGCTAAAATATACTGTTCCTACAAAGATAATCCAAAACCAGAATAAAATAAAAGTCAAATTATATTTACCCCTAAGAAAGGAGGGCAGATTTAGGGAAATGAAGTACCAGACCTAAGTTATATTTCACTAGGCTATCTCTGGTTGTGGATCTAGGCACACTAAGCATTAGTCTTGGTGTGAGAGGGATTTAGAGCATAGTTAGAAGCTTTTATTAGAACTCAAATAAGAGCCCACAGAGGCTTGGACAAGAAAGTGTACTGGTGTAATTCTCAGAAGTAGTAGAAGTAAATACTTCAGGATTTTCTGAAGAATTGTGAAATATGAAATAAAATAAATAGTGAGCCATTATCAAATGAACTTGATTAAATTAAAATAATTATTTCTTGAAGAAATAATCTATAAAGAGATCTAAAATATGGGTTCTTTCATAATGTCAAAATTATTAAAACTTTTCTTCTACAATAGTGGGTGAAATTTTTTTTTCTTAAGTATGCTCATTAAGAGTAAAAGGTAGACACAGAAATTAGACTCTTGCTAATTCAAATTTTTACTTAAGCCTGGCATGATCAAAGATTATATGTACCTTGGAAAATTAACTAATGATGAAAAGAAGTTCCAAGTATTCAATGTCCAAATGTTGAAAATGTTAAAATCTTATTATAAAGAGACATTTAGGTTATTTTATGTTTAATTATCATTCATAATTTATTGTTATTTATTTATTTATTATTTTTATTTTTTAATTTATTCTGATTTGTTATACATGATGGCAGAATGCAAATCATTGCATATCACACATATAGAGCACAATTTTTCAAGACACTGATTGTACACAAAATATTAGTGTCATCACACATGTACTTGGGATAATGATGTCTAACTTATTTCACCATCATTCCTGCCCCCTTACCCTCTCCTTTCCCTCCTCTCCTTTGCCCTATCTAAAATTCCTCCATTCCTCCCATGCCCCCACCACCACCACCAATTATGTGTCTGCATCCTCATATTCGGCTTTTAGTTTTTTTGGGATTGGCTTGCTTCGATTAGCATTATATTCTCCAACTTCATCCATTTACCTGCAAATGCCATAATTTTATTCCTTTTTACTGCTGAGTAATGTCCCATTGTGTATATATATGAAAGTTTCCCTAACCATTCATCTACTGAAGGGCATCTAGATTGGTTTCATAATTTAGCTATTGTGAATTGTGCTGCTATTAACATTGATGTGGCTGTGTCCCTGTAGTGTGCTGTTTTTAAGTCCTTTGTGTATAAACTAAGGAGTGTGATAGCTGGGTCAGATGGTGGCTCCATTACAAATTTCCTAAGGAATCTCCATACTGCTTTCCATATTGGTTGCACCAATTTGCAGTCCCACCAGCAATGTATGAGTGTGCCTTTCCCCCCACATCCTCACCAACACTTAGTGTTGTCTGTACTCTTAAAAGCTGTCATTCTGACTGGAGTGAGATGAAATTGTAATGTAGTTTTGATTTGCATTTCTCTAATTGCTAGAGAGGTTGAACATTTTTCATATGTTTGCTGATTGATTGTATATCCTCTTCTGAGAAGTGTCTGTTCAGTTCCTTGGCCCATTTATTGATGGGGTTATTTGTTTTTTTGATGTTAATGTTTTTGAGTGCTTTATATATCCTAGAGATTAGTGCTCCATATAGTGTTCTTAATAAAACTCCTGTAGCACAAAAATTAAAACCAAGAACCAAAATAATGGGATGGATTCAAACTAAAAAGCTTCTCAGCAAAATAAAAAATCAGTGAGGTGAAGAGATAGCCTACAGAATTGTTATTTTTTTCTCAGTCATTATTTTCTTGCTAACTTTTATCTTGAGTCTGACTCTATGTTTCTTACTTCATAAAGTTTTTACTCATTTTTTCCTTACAGAAATTACTGTTCAGTTTCTTTTCTGGAAAATTCATCTTGATATCCTTCAGGACATACTCTGTATCAACTGGTACTCAATTCTCTTGATATTAGGGGGTTTGTATTTTTTTCTATTTCATAATGACAAACATTAAGTGTTTTGCCTACATTCTTTTGGTATTATGTACAGTGGGTTCTCAATGAATATTTGCTGAATTAAAAATCAGTGAATACTCAGAAATCCTCTAAGTGTAATGGTATAGGCAGCAGAATGTGGTCACATAGGATCTCTGAAAGTGCCTTTTAAGACTATACTCAGAATATGGAAAAATATGTGCTGCCTTTCATCCCTATCCTCCTAGCCCCTCAGGGGACCTGTATGCACTCTGATTGAGTTCTTTTGTCCTTGACACCTCTGATAGCAGACACTTCTTCTAGATATTCAACTGCCACCCATAAACTGAATCTATCCAAATCTCCATCTCTAGCCCTGACCTCAGAACCACAGCAATTTGTTTATCAATATTCTGGATATTCTTAATAGTGTTTGATAGGCAGCTTCAAAAATGATCCCAACTTCATGATATATTCATTCTGTGTACTAATCTTCAAAATTGTATCAAGATTGGTGTTTGTGGATCAATAGGATATGGCAAAAGTCATGGCATATCATTTCTTGAAAGCAGTTCACTTAAAATGGGTCTTTTCTTGAGTCATTGCTCCCCTCTTTCTCTGATCACTTGGTCTAGAAGAAGCTGTGGGACGAACAATGTGATTGAAAGCCCTTGATAAGGACATGAAGTCTCTTTCCAATAGCAACATGAGTGAGGTTGGAACTGATCCTACTTGATATGAATGCAAACCCGGCCCACAGCTTCACTACAATTACATTAGAGATGCTGAGCCCACTTTCCTACGTCTTCCTAGATTCCTTGTTCTCATTAAAAGGTAAATTATAAAAAAAACAAACAAACATTGTTTTAGAGTGCAAATATTTGGAATAATTTGATTTGTAGAAATAAATAATAAATATAGCATCTTATTTCTTAAATCTGTTTGCTACTATTACTTTAAGACTCAAGATTGAACTATGTGATATACCACAAAAATTCTCATCATATTAATAATTCTAAACCTACTGTTCTATTTTGAAACTTAGATGAGATTGTTTCTCATGGTTCTTCATTTTTTTAAATTAAAATAATTAATTTTCTGAATGTAAGATATACTTAAATACCAGATACACTTTATATATTCCATGGCTTTTCAGGATAAGAAATTCTGAAAATTTAAAAATTTGAATATTTATGTTATAAATTATACCTTACACTCATGCAATACTCTATAATATGCATTTTACATAGATAGTTCTATGTTTTAAGCTGGCTTTATTAAACACAATTTTATTATTATTATTTTTTTTAATTTTTTATTGTGGGCTGTTCAAAACATTACAAATTTCTTGACATATCATATTCCACACTTTGATTCAAGTGGGTTATGAACTCCCACCTTCACCCCATACACAGATTGCAGAATCACATCAGTTACACATCCATTGATTTACATATTGCCATACTAGTGTCTGTTGTGCTCCGCTGCCTTTCCCATCCTCCCCCCTCCCCCCTCCCCACCTCTCCCCTCCCCTCCCCTCCTCTCTCTCTACCCGCTCCACTGTATAACCCTGAGGGTCTCCTTCCATTTCCATGCAATTTCCCTTCTCTCTCCCTTTCCCTCCCACCTCTCATCCCTGTTAAATGTTAATCTTCTTCTCCTGATCTTCGTCCCTACTCTGATCTTAGTTACTCTCCTTATATCAAAGAAGACATTTGGCATTTGTTTTTTAGGGACTGGCTAGCTTCACTTAGCATAATCTGCTCTAATGCCATCCATTTCCCTGTAAATTCTATGATTTTGTCATTTTTTAATGCAGAGTAATACTCCATTGTGTATAAATGCCACATTTTTTTTATCCATTCATCTATTGAAGGGCATCTAGGTTGGTTCCACAGTCTTGCTATTGTGATATATTTTATATATGTGATATATTTGATATATTGTGATATATTGTGATATAATAGTGATAATTTAAGTTCTTCTTTTCCTATTTTTATGCCTTTAATTTCTTTCGTCTGTCTAATTGCTCTGGCCAGTGTTTCGAGGACTATGTTGAACAGAAGTGGAGAGAGAGGGCATCCCTGTCTTGTTCCAGATTTTAGAGGGAATGCCTTCAATTTTTCTCCATTCAGAATGATGCTAGCCTGAGGCTTAGCATAGATTGCTTTTACAATATTGAGGTATGTTCCTGTTATCCCTAGTTTTTCTAGAGTTTTGAACATAAAGGGATGCTGTACTTTGTCGAATGCTTTTTCCGCATCTATCGAGATGATCATATGGTTCTTATTTTTAAGTCTATTGATGTGGTGAATAACATTTATTGATTTCCGTATATTGAACCAGCCTTGCATCCCAGGGATGAATCCTACTTGATCATGGTGTACAATTTTTTTGATATGTTTTTCTATCCGATTCGCCAGAATTTTATTGAGGATTTTTGCATCTAGGTTCATTAGAGATATTGGTCTGTAGTTTTCTTTCTTTGAAGTGTCTTTGTCTGGTATAGGTATCAGGGTGATGTTGGCCTCATAGAATGAATTTGGAAGTTCTCCCTCCTTTTCTATTTCCTGAAGTAGCTTGAAAAGTATTGGTATTAGTTCTTCTTTAAAGGTTTTGTAAAATTCTGCTGTATACCCATCCGTCCTGGGCTTTTCTTAGTTGGTAGTCTTTTGATGGTTTCTTCTATTTCCTCAATTGATATTGGTTTGTTTAGATTTTCTATATCCTCCTGACTCAATCTGGGCAGATCATATGACTTAAGAAATTTATCTATGCCTTCACTATCTTCTAATTTATTGGAGTATAAGGATTCAAAATAGTTTTTGATTATCTTCTGTATTTCTGAAGTGTCTGTTGTGATATTGCCTTTTTCATCCCGTATGCTAGTAATTTGAGTTCTCTCTCTTCTTCTCTTCGCTAGCATCGCTAAGGGTCTGTCGATTTTGTTTATTTTTTCAAAGAACCAACTTTTAGTTTTGTCAATTTTTTCAATTGTTTCGATTTCATTAATTTCAGCTCTGATTTTAATTATTTCTTGCCTTCTACTTCTTTTGCTGTTGTTTTGCTCTTCTTTTTCAAGGATTTTGAGATGAAGTATGAGATCATTTATTTGTTGTTTTTTTTTTCTTTTGTTAAGGAATGAACTCCAAGCAATGAATTTTCCTCTTAGAACTGCTTTCAATGTGTCCCATAGATTCCGATATGTTGTGTCTGTGTTTTCATTTATCTCTAAGAATTTTTTAATTTCCTCCTTGATGTCTTCTATAACCCATTTATCATTCAGTAACCTATTGTTCATTCTCCAAGTGATGTATGCTTTTTCCTTCCTTCTTTTATCGTTGATTTTCAGTTTCATTCCATTATGATCAGATAAGATGCATGGTATTATCTCTACTCCTTTATATTGTCTAAGAGTTGCCCTGTGACATAATATATGATCTATTTTTGAGAAGGATCCATGTTCTGCTGAGAAAAAAGTGTAACTGCTTGATGTTGGGTGGTATACTCTATATATGTCAATTAGGTCTAGGTTATTAATAGTGTTATTGAGTTCTATAGTTTCCTTATTCAACTTTTGTTTGGAAGATCTGTCCAGTGGTGAGAGAGGTGTGTTGAAGTCTCCCATGATTATGGTATGGTGGTCTATTAGACTGTTGAACTTGAGAAGAGTTTGTTTGACGAACATAGCTGCACCATTGTTTGGGGCATAAATATTTATGATTGTTATGTCTTGTTGGTGTATGGTTCCCTTAAGCAGTATGTAGTGTCCCTCTTTATCCCTTTTGATTAACTTGGGCTTGAAATCTATTTTATTTGATATGAGTATGGACACTCCTGCTTGTTTCCGAAGTCCATATGAGTGATATGATTTTTCCCAACCTTTCACCTTCAGCCTATGTATGTCTTTTCCTATCAAATGCGTCTCCTGTAGGCAGCATATTGTTGGGTCTTGTTTTGTGATCCATTCTACTAGCCTGTGTCTCTTAATTGGTGAGTTTAAGCCATTAACATTTAGGGTTATTATTGAGATATGGGTTGTTCTTCCAGATATATTTGTTTATTTCTGTTACTAGACATGGTTTGTTTTCCTCTTTGATTATTTTCCCCCCCTTTACTGTCCTACCTCCCACTGTTGGTTTTCATTGTCATTTTCCATTTCCTCTTCCGGTAATGCTGTGGCAAGGATGTTTTGAAGAGATGGTTTTCTAGCTGCGAATTCTTTAAACTTTTGTTTATCGTGGAAGGTTTTAATTTCATCTTCCATCCTGAAGCTTAATTTCACTGGATACACAATTCTTGGTCGGAACCCATTTTCTTTCAGTGTTTGAAATATGTTATTCCAGGATCTTCTAGCTTTCAGAGTCTGTGTTGAAAGATCAGCTGTTATCCTGATTGGCTTACCCCTAAATGTAATCTGCTTCCTTTCTCTTGTAGCTTTTAAAATTCTCTCCTTATTCTGTATGTTGGGCATCTTCATTATAATGTGTCTAGGTGTGGATCTCTTATGATTTTGCACATTCGGCGTCCTGTAGACTTCTAGGATTTGGGATTCTGTCTCATTCTTCAAGTCTGGGAAGTTTTCTCGTATTATTTCATTGAATAGACTGCTCATTCCTTTGGTTTGGAGCTCTGTACCTTCCTGTATCCCAGTGAATCTTAAGTTTGGTCTCTTAATGTTATCCCATATTTCTTGGATGTTCTGCTCATGGTTTCTTAACAGTCTTGCTGAGCTGTCTATGTTCTTTTCCAGTTGAAATACTTTGTCTTCATTGTCTGATGTTCTATCTTCTAAGTGTTCTACTCTGCTGGTGGTATTCTCCATTGAGTTTTTAAGATGGTTTATTGCTTCCTGCATTTCTAGGATTTCTGTTTGTTTGTTTTTTATAACCTCTATCTCCCTGTATAGTTGATCCTTTGCTTCCTGGATTTGTTTGTGTAATTCATTGTCGAAGTGATCTTTCATTGTCTGATTTTGCTGTTTAATGTCTTTCTTGATACTCCAGATCATCTGAAGCATGTATATCCTGAATTCTTTATCTGACATTCCATCTGCTGCAGCTGTTACCTCTTCTAAAGTTGCGTTGGCCTGCATTGCTTGTGGTCCTTTCTTTCCTTGTCTTTTCATACTGCTTGCGTATCTTTCCTGCAGGCGAGGGCGGCGGCTCTGCTCTCTCCTTATTCCAATTGGGGTGTCATGGCTACCACGCCAGCAGGTCACTGGGCCTGTTCTGTGCGCTGGCGGCGGCTCTGTTCTGCCCCTACTCCAATTGGGGTGACGTGTGTACCACGCCGGCAGGCCACCGGGCCTGATCCACTGGTCGGTTGCAGGTTTGCCTACCCTGCAGGCGCGGGCAGCGGCTCTACTCCGCCCCTACTCCAAATGGGGTGACGTGTCTGTCGTACCGGCAGGCCACTGGGCCTGTCCCGCTGGTCGGTCGCAGATCTGCCCACCTTTCGGGCACGGGTGGAGGCTCTGCTCTGCCCCTACTCCAATTGGGGTGTCGTGACTACCCCGCCTACAGGACGCTGGGCCTGTTCCTGGCATGGGCGGCGACTCTGCTCTGCCCCTACTCCAATTAGGGTGGTGTGTGTACCACGCCGGCAGGCTCCTGGGCCTGATCCGCCGGTCTGTTGCAGGTCTGCCTACCTTGGAGGCATGGGCGGCGGATCTGCCCTGCCCCTCCTACCACACCTGCGGACCCCTGGGCCTGATCTGCAGGTTGGTCACAGGTCTGCTCACCCTGCGGGCACGGGTGGCGGTTCCGCTCCGCCCCCACTCCAATTGGGGTCACGTGACCACCACACCGGCAGGGCCTGCTCCGGGCGTGGGAGAAGGATCTGCTCTGCCCCTACTCCAGTTGGGGTGACGTGTGTACCACACTGGCAGGCCACTGGGCCTGACCCGCCAGGCTATCACAGGTCTGTTTACCTTGCAAGCGCGAACGGCGCCTCTGCCCTGCCCCTCCTACCATGCCCATGTACCACTGGGTCGCGGGTCTGCCCACCTTGCGGGTGCGGGTGGCGGCTCCGCTCCGCCCCCTCTCCAATTGGGGTCACGCGGTCACCACGCTGGCGAGCCGCTTGGCCTGCTCCGGGCACTGGCGGCGGCCCGGCTCCTCCCTTCTGGCTCGATGACAAATTGAGGAGACTCGGGTGTCTGTGCCTCACCCCCCCTACCAGGAGACCAACTGTTTATGTTGCCGCTGGTATTGATGAAGTTCTCTCCTCCGGCGCTTTCTGATGACATCAGATCTCTGCCATGTTGGTATCCTATGCGAATGGCAGCATTTCATTCCCCTTGCCGGGCAACCAAAGCAACGGGTGAGTCCTGACCGGCCCTCAGCAGGACCCGGACCGAGAAGCAGTTTCCGCGGGCTCCTAGCCCTGGGCCAGGGAAGTTCCGGGAGCCGGAACTCGGCCACTCCATGCTCGGTGTAAGCTCCTATAAGTGTAGGCTCCAAGAAGCAGTCCCCGCGGGCTCAGTTCCGGGAGCCGGAATTCGGCCGCTTAGTGCTTGGTGTATGCTCTGATAGGAGCAGGGTCCAAGAAGCAGCCTCCACAGGCTCCGCAGCCCTGGACCAGGGCGGTTCCGGGACGGTTCCGGGAGCCGGAACTCGGCAGCCCCACGCTCGGTGTTCGCTCCGATAAGATCAGGTTCTAAGAAGCACCCAGGCACTGAACCCTAGCAATCTGTCTGCAAGCCGCAGGCGAATTGCAGCCTGAAATTACCTGTTCTATGGCTGAATGAGCTGCGGTCAGTCGAAAACAGGGATGGTGACGTCAGCTTTCCAACATGATGGCTGCTGGCCTCCTCTGTGGTCTGACTGGTGTGGAGAACCGAAATGGACCGCTTCCTTCCCCCGTCTCAAACCCAGAATTCAGCCCTGAGTACGGTGCTTGCACGGCTGGCAGAAACTGCAGCGCTGTATCCCTGCATCGCTATCTCCTCGTTTCCTAGCGCGCGCTGCAGACTCTAGCCACGGGGCGATTTGCTGAATAAGCAGTGTTACCCTCCGTGCGACAAACCTCTCACGTTTGAGTCCCCGTAGCCGATCCTCGTGCGATGGAAATCCTTCCTCCAGGTTACGGAGCACCCCACTATTGCTGGAAATTCCTAACAAGATATCCTTTAGCCGTCCTGACTTGTCATACTCCCACACAGTGAAGCAGCACACGGGGGCAATGCACTCCCCTCGCCGCCATCTTCCTTCCCACAATTTTATTATTGAGGAGACCAAATTTCAATTAACAGATAGAGGTAACATAAAAATAACTTTCTAGTAACTCATGCTGGTATCTAATAATCAATATTTTTTAAACATAAGAAATATACAATGTAAGTTCTCAAAAAGCATATTTGTCTCATAGTATTTTCTATACTATTTTTTGTCTAGAGAATTTCCTGGTATACAGGAATTAAATATTTGTTGGATGAATTATTGCTCAATATAATTGTACCTAGATGAAAACTTACTTTTGGACAATAGATCTTGCTCAGTTCTTCGCAAGTAAGAAATACAAAACAGGATTCTCAAGAAAATTGAATTGATCTTGGAGAGAATAAATTGTCTTGCTGTTTCCAACCCACTCTGACCCTTGTATAAGTCATTGAGCTTCAGGTAAGAAAATATTCAGAAGTCACCTTGGCAGGACCACTTCACTAGAGATTCGCCCAACTCACACATACAGAGTAAAACACAAAATGAAACAATAACCTTGAAAGAAATTCATTTTTAAATACTTGAACACAAGGCCACAAGATGGGGATATAAGGAAAGGGACACAGAATGTGGAAAATAAGGTCTCTCTGGGTATCAGATGAGTAACAATCGTTTTTCCATTTTCTTTCAAAGTCATCAACTTGAACAGTTCTCCATTCCCTCAATGTGCACTTACAAAGGTATATGTTTCTATATTTGCACTTGGTTTATTTATCATATGCTCTAAATCTCCTTCTCTTTTCATACCCAGTCCATGACTCCGTCTGAGGCTCCTAGTCCAAATTTAAGCATCTTACACCAAATTTTACAAATAGCAAGATGGGATGTTTCATTAATTTTTTTTTTTTGGTTCTTCATTGCCTGAAACAGGCTGTGTGCATGAACCCCTTAAAAGGCTTAATATCTTTCTCATTATTTAGTTAAACTAGGAATGTAAGAAATGGCTGCTTTAATCCAAAAGTACTGTCAAAGCCAAGACATCAGCAGTCATCCCCAGTGTAGAGCTACTCACTCCCTCTCCTGGGCTGCATGAGGAGCCCCTATAGACAACTGCCAGGAGCAAGCATTATGATGTTCAGATGTTTCAGAATGATCAGTACATAGCTCAGGTCATCAATTCTCTGGACATTGGTTTAAATTGTGTTTAATATGCTTCAGATGTGGTCATTCCCTCCGTATAAAGAGTGCAATACACATTTATGCATGTCACAGGTGTGGAATAACATGCGGTGTTAGAATCCTATCTGCTGATTTATTGTCCAGCACTGCCCCCTTGCTAGCCTATGACTGGCCATAAGCAAATGAACTGCCTCCTCTGTATCTATTCCTGTATTTTCTGATGTACATCAGGGAATGGCAGAAAAATCAGGTGTCATTCTGGATTCCTTAGGGTGAATGGAAAAAAGGGAAGAAGAGAAACTCCAGGGCAAATGAGAAGAAAAGCTGTTATCAAGAGGTCACCTTGAAACTTGCAGGAAGTGGCATATTGGCAAGAGATAAACAGGTCATGGTTAATCTGAACCTTTTGAAAATCTAAAGGCTTTCCCGACAAGGACTGGGTTTTTTTTTTGTTGTTGTTGTTGTTGTTGTTTGTTTGTTTGTTGTTGTTGTTGTTGTTTTGGTAAGGAGGGAGTGGAGAAGGCAATGCCATGAGTAGCTGACATGGATTTCTTACTACAATCTCATATTGCAAGGCAGTAATCTACCTCCGCATGTCCACCCACAAACATACCCAATCTGAATGACTATCCAGGCTATTGCTAATGATTTCTATAGGGAAGAATGGCCTGCAATAGCTTTTCCATGACCCCTCACCACCACCAATAAGTGGTAAAACCTGAACTGAAAAACTTTCCTCCAAACTCTCCTTTCACTGGTTTCTGCACCCACCACCTCCCCACCTCTCTCTTGAAACACTAAGCCAGAAGAGCCATCAGACTTCTTATTATTCTTTTTTCCCATTGTTGATCAAGTGCATGTTTCTCCTTTGCTTCTTTATTTTTACAGGGCTTGATTGAAGAAGCAGCCGTCAGTCAATAACCTGTACAATTTCTTCATCTCAAAGGAGAGGGCAAGAGGCTCTCCTAATTTCATGCACACACTGCCCTGTTTTTCTTATTTGACTCGTCTTACTTTTGCTTTGCAAATTGCTTGCTGCTCATGTGTGCACCTCGGGTCATTTGTGACAGAGCCTCAGAGAGTTTTTCTTACTGCATATAGAATAAGTCTGTTTTTGCTTTTGCTTCATACTGCCATCCTTTCTTCACATGCATGTTGCTGGGTTACAAAGAATTCTTATCTACCCTTGTATCTTGAACTCCAAGTACACAGCTGGCTCCTGATGTATTTACTGTTACTACTGTGAATTTGAAATGAAATAAAATATACAAAATCACTCATTGATGGAAAAAGTTGGACTAAAATCCAGGTCTTTTGACTAGCCCATATATCACTAATTTTAGAATGACTTATAAAGTCTCCAAAATGCAATCTTTAAACAATATCAGTTCCCTTGTAGGGGATATACACCAAGAGCCTTAAGAGCACTTGAGTATGAATGGGCAAGCTGTGCCACACAGTTTAATTTGATAGAGCATCTTTAATATAAACAAGTGTTCTGAAGATCTTTAACAACTTGCATGTAATGAAATTAGAAGTGTAAATAAATTGCTACAGTAGGGATGAAGACATTAAAAAATAGCAACCAAGATGAAGAGGGCAGAGGTAACTGGCTTGACATTTCAAATTAAACTAATCTTGGAGAGGTAAATGGGACCCAGGGTCTTATGAAGGTCATTACTGAGTAGAAAGAGAGTAAAAGGCCAGCACTCTAAGTATGGAGAAAAATTGTGGGTAGATGGAAAAAACGTTGAGTATAAAGAGGCAAAGTAATAAATATGCTTAAATGCAAAGTCAGTGTAAACTTGATTTTTTTATATGTTTTAATCAAGTTTAATATCAAGTATTGGGAAATAAATTTATGCATTAAAAAACAGATTTTTTTCCAAATTGGTTAGATTGAAGAACAATGTAAACAGGTTTCTGTAAAATCTAGAAAAACAGGAAGTAGGCAATGCTTTCCTCGAACTCTTATCCAGGATAAGAGGTGGTCTCACTCTTCTGAGCCTCGGTCACTCCCATTTTACTATTAATCATGAAGAACTTACAGATTTAGTTTTATTAGTCTGTGATGGGTCCTCATATTAAGTTGGTCAAGAAATGGCTAAAGATTGTCTATTAGACACAGGGTCTCCAGTTTTATTCCTAAGTCCTTGATCCATTTTGAGTTGAGTTTTGTGCATGGTGAGAGATAGGGGTTTAATTTAATTTTGTTGTATATGGATTTCCAGTTTTCCCAGCACCATTTGTTGAAGAGGCTGTCTTTTCTCCAATGCACGTTTTTGGCACCTTTGTCTAATATAACATAATTGTAGTTTTGTTGGTTAGTCTCTGTGCCCTCTATTCTGTACATCCTTACCTTACAGGTGAAGGTGTTGAGGTGTGGAGACTGAAAGGGTTTTGCACAATCTTGGACTGAGAAATAATTTTGGTGTAACTTGGTCTATTGACATTCTTCATTGAGTTTACTCATATAATGTTACGGTTTAGATATGATGTCCCCCAAATTCTCATGTGTGAGACAATGCAAGAAGGTTTGGAAGAGAACTGATTGAGTTACAGCCTTCACCTAATCAGTAAATTAATCCATGATGGGATTAACTGAGTGGTGACTGGAGGCAGGTGGAGTGTGGCTGAAGGAAGTGGTTCTCTGGGGGCATGGATAGGGGTATGTATTTGGTATCTGGAGTGTGGAGTCTTTCTCTGCTTCCTGATCTCATGTGAGATGCTTTCCCTCTGCCACACTCATCAGCTAGGATTTTCTGCCTCACCTTGAGCCCCCAGGAATGAAGCCAGTCACCTATGGACTAAGAACTCTGAAACTGTGAGCCCTCAAATTTTTCTCCTCTACACTTGTTCTGAGTCCTTTTAGTCACAGCAGTGAAAAAGCTGACCAGAACACATAATACCAATGCACCTTTTTGCATATTTGAACGGTGATGAAATAGATGATCAGTGGTGAAAACCATACGCAGGGACAGGTATTCAGTTCTAAAAGTCATGTTGAGGGATAAATACCTTAAGTAGTCAGTTAAATTTGGGAAAACAGAGATCTGAAAGCATTAAATGACTTAACCCTAGAATTATAGCCAGCTATAGTCGGTATAGTGTAGTCTAGAACTCAGATCTACTGGTTTACAATTATGTTTCTTATCTTTAAACAAAACTACTTCCTGTGTCCTGATGAATGAAAGTATAATTAATGTGCTAAAATACCCCACTAACCTGACAAAGCTGAAATTTATCCAGGCACATAGGCATGATATGACTGGTGACAAAAGATCCTTCCATCACTGAAATGAAATTAAACAAATTATAAAATAAAATCAATAAAATAACTATATATGTAACCTCCTTTGTGTTTTTAGACTTAAAATAACTACTTAAAAATATTCCCTATGAAATAAAGTTTTTTTTTTTTTTTTTTTTTTAAAGCAAGGGATTGAACCTAACCACTGAGCATATCGCCAATCCTTTTTTGTATTTTATTTAGAGACAGGATCTCACTGAGTTTCTTAGGGCCTTGCTAAGTTGCTGAGGCTGGCTATGAACTCTTGATATTCCTGCCTTAACCTCCTGAGCCACTGGAATTAAAGGTGTGTGCCACTATGCCCATCAAAGAAAACATTTTTTTAAAATAAAGGGAACCCACTAATAATTTAGAAAATTTATCAGATCTTAGTCACTTTCCTTAAGAAATTTGAAGAAAATGAGATGTAGCATTTAATGGAGAAATGGAATGTCATTAAAAGACTCAGGGTTTGAAGCATTGTGAAACAAATATTTTAATGTTGGCAAAGGATTGTGATGTTTCTCCTACTTATGTGGTTAATAGACCAAATAGTTTGATTTCTTTGTCATATTTTTCAGTTATCTAAATAACAATATTCTGGTTTTATTCAAGGTAATATTAATAATATCTTGAATATCTTGCATTTATAAATCTTTCATGAATCTTGTATCCTCTACTGTATGTGGAAAGCTGTTACATTGGTAAATGAAGCAGCCAACTTTAAAGATGGTCCCAGGTCATGACATCTCCTGTTTTTCAGAATCTCCACTTGTACTCTGCAAGGTAGGTCCATGTGGCCCATAACACATGGAAGAAGTGAAGGCATTACTGAGGTTTGATTATAAAAGAGTTTAGGTTTAGTCTTGCAGTCCTGTGTCTCCCCATCCCTTCCTTTCTTTATTCTTTAACTTTCCTCCTTCCTCTTCTCCATTGTTCCAAACATTCACATTGAAGAAAACAGCTGCCACATTTTGAGGATACTTGGGAAATTCTGTTGGGAGGTCTCAGAGATGCACTGAGACTTCTAGCCAATAACCAGTGAAGAATCATGGCCCCCTGAATGGCCATCTTGGAAGCAAATGTCACCTCAGTAACAATTTTAGAGATGGTATAGCTCTAGCCTAGCCCTTGAATGCAACGCCAAAGGTTCTTTGATCAAGAACCACCCAGACTGATTCCTGATGCTCAGAAATTATTAGTGTATATATGTGTATATATTTTGTTTTCAGCCATTATGATTAGGAATAATTTTTCATGCAGTAATAGTTAACCACTACATATGTATTGTGAAATCAAGGAAATCATTATTATCACATCATTCTTTACTTAAATAAACATGTTTAAGACTGTTGGTTGGTCCAGGAAATCTATGGTACCCTTACTCTATAGTGATAAAATTATAGCTGAAACATAAATGCAATGCACTAAATATTTGCAATAAGTTAACATTTTTATATCTTTTTTATACTCTAGTAATGACGTTTATTTTTTTAAAATTTAGTATTTGTTCTTTTTAGTTATACATGACAGTAGAATGTATTTTGACATATCATACATACCTGGAATATAATGTCTCATTTTTGTGGTTGTACATGATGTGCAGTTACACTGGCCACGTATTCATATATGGACATAGGAAAATTAGGCCTGATTCATTTTACTGTTTTTCCCATTCACATTTCCCCTCTCATCCCACCACTCCCCAGTCCAATCCAGTGAACTTTCACTCCCCCACCCCATTATGGATCAGCATCTGCATATCAGAGAAAATATTCAGCCTTTGGTTTGGGGGGATTATCTTATTCACTTAACTAATTCTATTTATCAACAAATACCATAATTTAATTCTTATTTATGGCTCTGTAATATTCCATTGTGTATATGTACCACATTTCTTTACACATTCATTGGTTGAAGGGCATCGTTGGTTCCATAGCTTAGCTATTGTGAATTGTGCTGCAACAAACATTGGTGTGGCCATATAACTACTATTGTATGCTGATTTTAAGTCCTTTGGGTATATGCCAAGGAGTGAGATACCTTGGTCAAATGGTGGTTCCATTCTTAGCTTTCTGAGGAATCTCCATATTTTTTTCCAGAATGGTTGCACCAATTTTCAGTGCCACCAGTAATATATGACTGTAACTTTTTTCTCACATCCTTGCCAACATTTATTGTTACTTGTATTCTTCATAATTGCTATTCTGACTGGAGTGAGATGAAATCTTAGTGTAGTTTTAATTTGAATTTCTCTAATTGCTAGTGATGTTGAACATTTTTAAAATGTATCTGTTGACTGATTATATTTCTTCTTCTGTGAAGGAACACAGTTTCTTTGCCCATTTATTGATTGGGTTATTTGGAGGTTTTTTTTTTTAGTGTTAAATTTTTGCGTTTTCTATGTATCCTGCAGATCAATGCTCTGAGATGCAGGTGGCACCTGTAGGCTCTTCCTTCATGTTCTTGATTTTTTCCTTTGCTGTAAAGAAGCTTTTTGAGTTTGATAATGTCTCATTTATTAATTCTTGGTTTTGCTTTTTGTGCTTTGTTGAGGAAGTCAGTTCCTAAGCCCTCATAATGAAGATTCGGGCCTAATTTTTCTTCTAATAGGTGCAGGGTCTCTGGTCTAATGTCTAGGTCCTTGATTCACTTGAGTTTTGTGCAGTGTGAGAGATAGGGGTCTAATTTCACTTTGTTACATATGAATTTTCAGTTTTCCCAGCACCATTTGTTGAAGAGGCTATCTTTTCTCCAAAGTATGTTTAAGGTGCCTTTGTCTAGTATGAGATAACTATTTATTTGTGTTTGTGTCTTCTATTCTGTACCATTTGTCTTAATGTCTGTATGTTGAACCAACCTTGCATCCCTAGTATAAATACCCACCAGTCAACTTTTAATATGTTTTTGTATGTGATTTGCAAGTATTTTGTTAAGAATTTTTGCATCTATATTCATCAGAGATATTGGTCTGATATCAAGATGTTTCTTTGTCTAGTTTTGGTGTCAGGATGATACTAGAACCATAGAATGAGTTTGGATGGGTTTCCTCCTTAGAGGAGGATTGGTGTTCCTTCTTCTTTGAAGGTCTGATAGAACTTGGCTGAGAATCAGTCTGGTTCTGGGCTTTTCTTTCTTAGTAGGATTTTGATAACAGTTTCAATTTTATTGCTTGAAATTGATCTATTTAAATTGTCAATGTTCTCCTAATTCAATTTGGGTAGGCCACATAGCTCTAGAAATTGGTTGATGTCATAATTTTTTATTTTATTAGAGTATAAATTTTCAAAATAGTTTGTGATTATGATCTGTATTTTATTACCGTCCTTTGTGATATTTCCTTTTTTATCACGAATTTTAGTATTTTGAGTTTTCTCTCTTTGTTAACTTGGCTAGGGTTTATCATTTTATTTATTTTCTCAAAGAACCAACTTTTTGTTCTATTGATTTCCAGATTGTTCCTCTTGTTTCAATTTCAATGATTTCAGCCTTGATTGTAATTATTTCCTGTCTTCTACTATTTTTTGTATCGATTTTTCTTCTTTTTCTAGAGCTTTGAGATGTAATATTAGGTACTTTATTTTTTTTTTTACTTTATGTTCTTTTAAGGAATGAGCTCAATGCAATCAACTTTCCTCTTAGAACTGCCTTCACAGTGTCCAAGAGATTTTGATATATTGTATTGCTATTCTCATTTACCTCTAAGTTCTTTTTTTTTTAATTTCATCCCTGATTTCTTCTGCTATCCTTTGGTCATTCAATAGCATATTATTTAGTCTCCAGGTGTTAGAGTACCTCTATTTTTTATCATTTATTTCTTATTTCACTCCATTATGATTTGATAGAATGCGAGGTATTATCTCTACTTTTTGCATTTGCAATAGGAAATATTTTATTGAATGTGCTTTGTAATAGGTTTTCTAATTGTGAAATTTTTTTAACTTTTGTGCATCATAGAAGATTTTTATTTCATCGTCAATTCTGAAGCTTAATTTGCTGGTTATAATATTCCTGCCATTTTCTTTCAGGGTATGGTATATATTATTCCAAGATTTCCTAGCTTTGAGGCTCTGGGTTAAATTTATAAGATGAAGCCTGGGTTGGTTTCCCTCTAAATGTTACCTCGTTTTTCTCAGGCAGTCTTTTAAATTCTATCCTTTTTCTGTACATTAGGCATTTTTGTAATAATGTGCCTTGGTGTAGGTCTGTTGTAATTTGGTATATATGGGTTCCTGTATACCTCCTGCATTTGATTTCAGTTTCTGAGACCAGCTTTCCCCTGTGTCAACCTCTTTGTACACTGATTTTCTCCTGGTCTCTTAGGCACTCTCTGTTGTGCAGCATGGGTTTCCCAGGCCTGTGTTTTGGGCCAAACTCTGGTTTGCAGAATCAGACCCTCAGTTGTCACTCCCCACATTATAGATGCAAAATGGTTCCTTTCTCTGTCTGCAAGCTACTGGGAGAGATGTGGTTTCTTTCCCTCCCAAGGATATTGTGCAGTGTGCCTTTCAGTTTAGTTGGGCAGTGTCTTTGATCTCTAAGCTCTCTGAGCCCAGACATGCCTCAGGCTTCCTAGAAAAAATGCAGGTTGCTTTGATTCCCTTATCCCTCCACTTTTCTCATGAAGGGACCACTCTGGCTTGCATGTGTGCCTGCAGCAGAGGCTGTAGCACTGAGTATTTCTTCATTATATTATATTATTATAATCAAACTCTTGAGTTCCTGATCTGCTTTAATTGCACAGTTTTAAATTTCACTAAAGCCCCCCCACACACTTTCTTTGTTCACCCACATTGCTGAGAAGCTGCTGTCTGCTTTCTTGATTTCATGACACAGATCAGTCAATAAAGTGACCCTCTCTCTTTAGTCATCTTGAAAACTCTCCATATTTTAAAATCTTAACCCCCAAGATGGTATTAGGCAGCAAAGCCTTTAGGAGTTAATCAGGTCTTTAGGGTGGGACCTATTAATGTCCCTAAAAAGGACAGCAGAGAAATCTCTAATCTTCTCTCATTTTGAGGACACGAGAATTCAGCGCTTTGCAGCCCAGTAGTGTTTTCTTATCAGAGCCAAACATGGTGGCAGGCTTTTCTCAGATTTATGGCCTATAGAGCCGTTAAAAATAAATTGGTATTGTTTATAAGCGACCCAGTCTGTGGTACTTGTGGCAGCTCAAACTGACTAAAATAATGATTTCCCAGAAATGACCATTTCCTTGACTTTTCCTACATTTAGATTGGGTATTTGAATAACTGTTGCTCGAGGGTAATATAACCAGACAAAATGTTGTAACTGTGACTAGACTGTTGGCGCTAGATTGTAGAGGCTCATTTAGAAGAAAACTGAGGTGAATTTCTAGCCCTTTTTCTTAGTTTCTTTTTTGGTGGAGGTGGGAAAATGGGTGGGTAGTGTATTTTTCGTCATACTTAATGACAAACAGTATAAACCAATTGTGTTAGTCAGCTTTTCATTGACATGACTAAAATGCCTGACATGAGCAACTTAAAGAAGAAAATAAATTTTTCTTTTTCTTTTTTCTTTTTTTTTTTTTTTTTTTTTTTGGCTTACAGTTTCAGAGTTCCCTGGTTAGCTGGCTCCAATGCTTTGTGTATTGGTGAGGCAGAACATCATGATAGGACATGGAAGACAGATGTCAGCTTATGGCAGCTGGGAAGAAGATTGTGGGAAAGGGCTGGGGCAAGAAATACCATCCATGGCATGTCCCCAGTGTCATACTTTCCCACACCCCACCTGCCTTTGGTTTCCACTACTCTCTAGTAGTCCATCCAGCTATCAATGGATTAATTTAAAAAGTAAGGTCAGAGCCCTCCTGATCCAATCACTTCCCAAAAGCCTCACCTCTGTGCATTTTTGTATTGGTGACCTAGTTTTCAACAGATGAGCCTCTGGGGGTTTATTCCAGATCCAAACCATAGTATATAAAGAAAAGGAATAAAATAAAAGGACAAAAATGATAACAATTTGAGGTTCTGTAGATGGATAGTAAAAGGCACAATTTTATATAATAACACGGACTGGCATTTTGTCCTCAGTAATGTCTACAGTCTGAAGGTCTGTCTATCAGGGAAATAACCACATGGTTCATTTTATCCCTGTGTTCAAATACTACTGAATTTTTCTCATTGGTTGACCCAGTGGAAACCAAGTCTCCAGTTGTTACTGACAAGCAATATGTACTGGCTTAATGATTCCTTTTAAAGTTTTTCTTTATAGAATAACCCTCTACTTCTCTGGCTCATTTGTAATGCAAGAACAACCTTCATCTTGTTCAGTGAGACCTGATATTTGTCCTTTTCCTTACCTTATCATCAAGATAGGACACAATGACTCCAGAGAGTGGCTCACACATACAGGTTCTGTTCATGTGCACCTTTATTGAGAATCATTGTTCTAGATATTCTGGTCAATTCCATTCCCCAGGTAATTATGAGCATCCTGGACTAGGATAACTCCTTTCTTTCATACTTGTTCCCTTAGCTATTCATAGCTTGCCCATTTTTTGTGCTTTGGTACAAAGTGTCCAAACTCTGTGAAGTTTGTCCAGACTTTCCACTTTTTCCCATTGTTTCTCTTTTGCCTTTGATAAGGTCCCTCCCAATGGTTGGATAGTATACTTCATGAGCTCTATGTTGTCCTTTATTTAATTTCTCATTAATTCTATGCTCCAAGACAACAACCTCTTCTCCCTACATGCAACTTTCTTTATGTCAGGCTTTAAAGGAGTTGACTGGGAAGAAAAATACAGATAGGATACGGCAACAGTGTCAACTGGTTTTTGTTCAGATGGAAGAAGAGTATTAATGGGAATTTTTTTTTAAATGTAGCTACTGGTTCATTGGCTGTGGTTTCTAAGTTGAAAGTCAACAGGTCGCAGGCATTGTATTTAGGAAGTGAGACCGTGGGATTGTATCTGTCTAACTAAGCAGATATTCTTAGAACCTCAGGAAAGTGCTCACATTGCTTTTTCCTGAGAACTGAGTGACACAGTTCTTTCAGCTGAAATGATAAATAGTATTTTTCTGAACTCTTATAAGCTCTGTCATATTTGAATGTGCTCTATCTGCTCTCTGACACTCCTACCCGGAACCATGAACGCTTATACCTTCACTAATTCTCTTTACGCTGATAACTGCTTTAAATTTGACTTCCAAATTTACACAGTATGATTCACAAGCCCATCAAAAATTCTATCCTTACGTATGTGAGCATTGAATATATACATTTGATCTCTTTGATTAGGGAAAAGGGGTTAGCTATGGCTCTGTCAAGTCATAGTCTAACACTGGGGGCTACAGAGCCTCAAAGGTGCGTTATTCACCCAAAAGGAAACTGAACTTGACGTTGAGATTATTTACATTCCTTATCTTATAAAAATGATGTGTCATCTAAACAGGTGATCATAATGTAAGAAAATCATTTTAATTAAGTGCACATTAAAATAATTCTTATGGGATAAGATCTCAGATGCTAGCTTATTCCATGAATGGTGGCAGTGGTGTTCAGCCACAAACCACTCTTGTCTTTAGCTGCAGCTTATTTTTTCAAAACTCTCTCTAACTAGACTCTTGAAATGAGACCCACAAACAAACTCTAAATTGCATTTGACAAATGAGAGAATAAGTTCCAAATATTATGCATGTTCTAATACACAGCAGAGAGTCCATAGAAACATGACTAGCATAGCAAGTGATAGCTGGGAACATGATCAGAATGCATAATGCACAATCCATACTCCAGTGCTTAGCTTTTTTGTTTTTCTTTTATAATTAATGAATACTTCAAAATTCTGTTTGTGAAGAAGTTGGATTAAAATCATAAATTATTATTGAAGCAGTCAGGTATGGGCTTGGCATTATTATGCACAGTGAGAGGTGAGTAAGAATTGAACTATTTGAGGTGCTATCAGCAAGTTAACTTAATGTGAATTCTTTACATTGTCAAGGTATGGATAAATTCAAGTATTTGGGGGGAATGTATTTTTCTTAATCATTTTCAAATGCAATGCCTATTATACTTAGAATCAGCTCCAAGGATTCTTTCTTCTGAGAGTGTCCTAGGGTTCTGCCCATAATCAATAGCTACTTTAATATTGGAATTGTTGAGATGATTTAAGGTGGTTTGCCAAGCAAACAGTGGATGTTTCAGGCCTGGAATCAACATGGTTGATGTAGAATTTTCTGCATGTTTCATTTTATATGATGTAAACAGATTCTTCACTCATTTATTATTTTAAAAGAAAAATGTTACCTGGATTATGTGATTTTTTAAAAAAAAAAATTGGTATAACTTTTAAGGCAATTACTTAGTAGAGTATTGACTAATAAAAGAAGATCACCAAAATTTTTAAAGCAGTATTTTGGAACATTCAAAGTCTCTCTTTCTTTTCACGAATAGTATTACATTCTTACTACATGCCATCCCATGTTCTCTGAATCAGGAATGAAGTGGTGAACAAGATAGGCCAAGGCCTTCTTCCCATGCAACTTAGGTTGTGGAGGGTAAAACAGATGATAAATAAGTAAATAAAAGTCCTGGTTCTCCTAAATAGAACAGTTAAGAAAAAGAAGTAAGGAGAGTCTTTTTTATAGATGGTTGACAGAGAAGGTCTTGTAGAATTCATACTTAACAAGTGGACTTATAAATGAAAGGAGGCATTCCATAAAAGTTAACAGTTGTGGACACTGTGCAGTCATTTTCTTTACTTAGACACTTTCTAAACACTTTGCACAAATAAAATTATTAAATCCACACTGCCACTCTTGGATATAGATACAAATATTATGCAGATTGACAGAAAGACTGAAAATCATGGGCACTAGTAATTTTCCAAGTTTATTCACTTAGTTGGTCTCAGCCTTGAAACCAGCAAATCAGGATTCAGGATCCATGATATTAACCAGTTCACTGCCTTGCTGAGAGAAAATGTGTAGACAGTGAGAACAGCAGGTGAAATCTATAAGAATATCAGAGTCATAAAATTCAAGGGACCCAATGAGCAATGAGCATCTGAATATGTCTGTGAGGAAGAGGAGAATGATGTCAGATGAAATCAGAGAGGTCTGAAGGAGCTTGTGACAGGCTACATTTGGGGGTTTATCTTAAGCACATTGAGAAACCTTGCAGGATTTTAGGTAGGCAGACAAACAACACTACTATTTTAGTTGTTAAGGAATCCTGGTAGATGGATTTTGGGTTGTGTGTCTAACAGAACAATTAGAAGTCTGCTGGCTCAGTCCCATGATGATGGTTAGCGTTGGGTCTTGTGCAGCAGTGTTAGAAGCTGTGAAATGGGATGGAACTGGGGTATAAGGAAAAGCTGAGTTGTCATAATTTCACAGATGATATGAAAGGAAGGAGGTAAGAAAACCATCAAAGCAGAGTGTCTTAGGCATGTTGAATATGCCAATTAAAATTAAGACCATATGCTAAATTGATCCATTAGTATATTTTAAAAGGCATAGTTACAAAAGTTCCCACACAAATATTAAGACATCATATTTTATCAACTATAACCTGGATAATTTTTAATTTTATATGAAATTGCTATTTCTCTTGTTCTTGATAACACTTTAGGTTTAATAAAATGTTATTAATTGAAATTCTCTTTCTCATGGGAGAAATGATTAGCATTTGGTAGATTTACTAAGTCATACTTTCCTTGATATTTCCACATTAAAGTTTCTCTTCCCAAGAAGTCTCTACCAGAATATTTAGCATTTCGGTAAACTCTTTTACATTTTTTTAAAGCATACATTGTTATGTCTGTCATGTTTTTGATACTAAAGCACAAACAGCTTTAGAGCTGGTGCTTAACTTCTGTGCATTTTTGATATTCCATAGAGTACTCAGCCCAGAGGTAGAAATGAAGTAACAAGCCCAATAAATTACTCTTGAATTGACTTGACAGGTGTCAGTGAGGTGCAACGCCATCCAGAATTTCATTTTGTGATGGTGAAATTCAGTTAAATGTCTGTTTCTTCAGCCTGTTATTTTATTTTATTTCTTTTGGTGAGGGGAGGTGATTGGCTTAGATAGTAAACAGAAGTATCTGTATAATCAAAACTTTACCAGGACAGAAAGAAAGAAAGAAGAGGGAATAGTCTTTAAGAAAACGATGAATGAAGACTGAAGAAGTTACTAAAGAAAAAAGCATCAAGTTTTAGTAGATCATCACGGCATGAGCTACCTAAATAACTTGTATTATTATGGTTTTATAGGTGAGCTTTTTCCTTTACCATTTTCTTTTAACATTAATTTATTGTATAACATAACTAAAGAGATAAAAGAGAACCAAAAAAATAAGAGCACATTAAAAACACTCACATAAATGAGTTAAAAATACATTTGAAATTTAAATGTGTAAAGCAAACCTAGGAAGCTGTCATCTTGACAGTGTTGTTCTGAATATATAAAATATACATACTTATTTAAATATACAAAAATTAAGTAAGTATTGCTGTAACTATAGTATCCATATAATAAAACCAGCACTAGAAAGGAGAACTTTTGGGAAGTGAGCACCTAATTTTCCCACAATAACAGGGCAACCAATTAAAGTGATCTGGTGAGGAGTTGGGATAGATAAAAATTAATAAGTCAAGAAAGGACAGACTCTAGTCACAGTGAAATAGCAGTAAAAAATTTATAGGCATGAAACAACAACAGAGTTAATTAGTCGGCATACTTAGCAAGTTGGTTTAAAAATTTAGACTCTCCAACTTTCATCCACAGTAGTGTCTTCGTCCTTCCTGGGCAATCAAAGGTAGCAATTCCTAAGTACCTTTGCACCCAGGAAATAACGTAGTTGAAACCCGGGTTTTTCTTTAAAGTAGTCCTGTCCATATATACATTCATCTATCTAACGTGGATAAAAATCAGATGAATTAACTAAAAGTAACAGGCACGACTTCTGTAAGTAAAATGCAAGAAGAAATGTTAGACTCACTTCACAGTGTCATTCATACCTCATCAATCAATTCGTCTTTGGCTCAAAGACCATTTTGAAATTGCAAAAGTGCCAAACACAACATATTAAGTACTATTTAAGGTAAGTTATAAAATAGAGTATATTGTTTGTGTAAGAATATGATATGGAGCATTTCAATGTGAATAATAAATGTGTGACATGATTCAAAGCAAAAGGCATAAGTGGTATACATTGTGAGTCACTCTGTTTTTTTCTTGTTCAGAATTTGTCCTTCGAACTCTCAACAAAGACACAAATCAACCTAAAACATAGAATGTTTGAAATTTTTCTTGTATATTTATGTAAGCCTCAGTTTATTCCATAAATTATTGCATAGAACCAAATATGAACTAAATGGTGAGCCACACTGCACAGAGCTCTAAAAGTTTGGGACTGTGCACCGAAGGAATTTTGTGACAGCCATCTGATCTCCTACCCCAATGCCACCCAACTGAATCTGCCAAACACAAGTACAGTGGGGCAGTTGCTAACAAAGTTGGATAGGTAATAAAAATTCAAGTTCCCTGGAGGTTAAAGAGAGCCAAGTTTAGGAATAAGATGAATACAGATCCCAAGAAAGGGAAGCTTTAAATTATCCTTTCCCTGAAGCCTGTTTATATGGATCAAAAATAAATGAAAATAATCATTATGCACTCATATTAAAAATGGCCTTAGTTGCACACCATATGCTCCCAAAAATATTGCCTAGCAGATATGATAATATGTAACACAGGAGTTAAAAGCATTTTAAGACCATCTATATAGGCAAGACTGTCAAATTCAGTTTATTGTTGTGAGTAGTTTGGCACACAGGGACCCTCAATCTCTATTTAATGAATGAAAGCACAGTGTGATTTGATTTGCATCAGTCATAATTCCAGAACAATGCAGCATTCTAGCAGTGAGAGAGTTCCAAGAGGACCTCATTAGTACCTTCATGTGGGGTGTGGAAACAAGGGTAGAGTCAGGCCAGAGCAAAAAGATTTTACTCAGTATGGGAACAGTTTTTACTAAGTGTAGGTACAGAGGAAATGGAGCCAAAGATAAAACCAGGCTATGCTTCTTCACCCACTACCCAGTTAGGGGAGCCCACAAAGAAGGAACATGAAGAGATATATGAAACAATATCTAACTCGGCATCAGTAGGACAGCTGGCTGAATCTAGTATTAAAGTGGATGCTCAATAGTAACTGAGCAGAGATAAATCTATCCTGACACTCCAAAAAAGAGGCTTGTGTGAAAACTTTTAAAGAAATGCCGTCCAAAAAAGAACCACGCTTGGCTAAAATATTTCAAAATTTCAAAAAGATATCTTTTATGATATTTAAACTATCTCTATTTTTAGAAGGAAAAAATAAAAATGTCATTTTTATACTAACAATAATGATATAAAATTCTTATAATTTTTACAAAGAAATATATGTACACAAGTTATTTAACACTTTAATGACCATAAAAAGAGACTTGAATGGAGCGTCACAATTTGTTCTTGAAAAGTGCCCAATAACACACAGCCCTGGGTTCAATGCCCAGTACCACCAAAAGAAAAGTATTCAATAATCAAAGCCTTGCTAGTATAGATTGTAGTTTATTTGAACTCATTTATAGTGTGATAATTTCCAAAAAATCCTACTCTGTGTTGAAGAGGTAGGTTAGTGATACAAGGAAATGATCAATAATATAATCACCTTGTACTATTTTATAATCTAATTACTGGGATTGAATACAGGGATGTTTGTGCACTGAGCTACAACTCCAGCCCTTTTTGTTTATTTTATTTTTTTATTTTGAGACAGGGTCTCACTAAATTGTGGGGACTAGTCTGGGTCTTGAAATTTTCCTGTCTCTCCAGTTGCTGGAATTAGAGGCACATGCCACAGCACTTGAAAATAATGTAAATATTTTTAAGACAAATAATGCAAAAATCAACAAATGTTGAACAAACGTTTATCTCTTAATCTGTTTCCAGTATATATATATATATATATATATATATATATATATATATATATATATATATATATATATATATTTGTTGTTGTTGTTGTTCTAGGCATTGGACTTCTGCTTAACCACAGAGCCATATCCTCAGCGCTTTTCTTTTTTTTTTTTAATTTAGAGACAGGGTCTTGCTAAGTTGCTTAGGACCTTGCTAAATTGCTGCGGCTGGCTTTGAACTTGTGATCCTCCTGCCTCAGCCTCCTGAGCCATTGAGATTATAGGTTTGCATCACCATGCCTGGAAAACTTTTAATTTTTACAGAAAACAAAAAAATCATCTTACATATATGTTTAATAAAGATTGACTTTCTATAATCATGGGTGGGAATTTAAGTCACTTTCTCATTCCTATGAAAATCTTATTTTTACTTATTATATTCATTTTCAGCTGTGATCACTAGTTTTCTACACTAATCCATTGTTCCCTCTTTTTAAAAGCTAAAAAAGAAAATTATTATGTGATAATTTTATTTTTCCATTTTTAGCCTTTCAAAGTTGTAAGTTGTACATATATGTTTATAATTTTAGGATTGAATACTTCTACATTTTGTTCTATAATCAAAATTAAATACTGTAGCTTTCATCTGTAGTTTCTTTTAAAAGAATAAAATCAACAATCTGTACTTCTGGTTTTGAAATTCTGCTAATGCTGTTTATGATAGTCCAGTATAAAACTCTAATTTCCTCTCATATCTTGGCCAGCATTTGATGTTTTTCCCTACCATGTTCATTGAGTTGTTTTCTTTTCTGCATTGTCTTGATCATAACTGAACTTCTTCAAAATTCTCAAATAACTTTCTACATCATGGTATGACATATGTCCATGATATCTCTCCTACGGTTGGTCACTCTCCACAAGCCTCTATGTGAGGTTCTCAAATTCATCTGTGGAGATGACATCTTGGGTCTTCATTTATCCTTCAAAGTAATTCTTTCCTTGGAAAACATTCAATCATTTTTTAAAAATATCTATACTCCCTTCTTCCTATGATTTTCTAAGCACAGTTATCTATTAGGTAAACTTTTTCTGAGATTTTGTATATGGATGCATGTCATTATATTGTTCTTACACTGACAATGTGAAAGGGCATGCAATTGTAGGTAGAACATCTTTCCTCTTAAATTTGTAAGGAAATTTCTATCCTGTTCGAATCTAACAACTGAGGTAGTCAATCACATATCTGATCTCTGTCTTCATTTTATTTGTATTTTTATTAAACTGTCCTGTTTTTCTCAGTGTGTGTAATTTTTTCAACATACCTAAATTTAAAATGTGGGTCTTTTATCATCTTCCCTATTTGAAACCTGGTTAGATTTTTCTTTTTTTCATATACGTGTTCATTCCACTTTGGAAAATAATCTTATATTTTATTTCATTGATAAATTTTTCTTGTTTTTTTTTTTTCTCTTTTCTCTTTCTGAATTCCCTTGAAGCAAATTTTGAGTATCCTGAATTAATGTACATTTTATATTTTATTCTTCTGTTTACATCCCTTGTTAGTCCACATTTTGAGTATTCCCATGTTTACTTTGCAGTCATCTAGGCTTATAATTATGATTATTTTGTAGGTTATACTCAACTTTGTAATAACTTTTTTTTTTACTTTGGTCATTCGTTGTATGTTTTTCTAGTTTCTCTGAAGGCAGAATCAGAAGATTAAAAATTGATCTCTGTTCTCTCAGTTATCTGTTTATTTTGAAGAATTTAATTTACCTTGGTTTTGCTCTGTCAAATGTCAGGTTATACACAAATACTTATTAATTCATAATTATTTGTTTTTCCACAAAAATGATACAATAGAAATTCAGAATGGGGAATGACTTGACAAATGACTGTATTTTAAGGTGAAAAAGGAGAAAAAAAGCATCATATGTATTTCTACAAATTCCAGAAAATAAAAGATTTTACTCTGAGGCTTACAAAGTGACTTGGAATCAAAAATAATTCTTGAAATTTATGTGAAACTATTTTTTGCCATGTATCTCATAGATTAAATACTATGTATTGTTTTTGTGTTGTTTGTCATGTGCTAGTTTCTATTCTAGATAATTGCTGATAGGGTTCACAACATAAATAGGCAAAATCTGCTCTCCTAAAAAGAAGAGCATTTATAGTCCATTTGCTATGTCAAAGTTGTTGAAGCAGAAAAGGGGATAAGAAATGTATATGCCTCTGAGCTCTGCGAATCAAGGTACCTGCTTTGGTTCATTGTTACTTTGCTTTCTCATTTTGTCTTAGAGAATTTTTGCTAAGAGTCAGTATTTGACCTTAGAAATTTCTGCCTCAGGTGGAGGTGGACCAATTTCTTTTAAAATAGGTCTTTTCTTTATAATAAATGACAGTACTAAAAATAACTAGCCCCTAGAACCCTCATTTAGATGTAAAATTAATAAACTAGTGTCTATCTAAAATTTTCTTATTACTCACTAAAACTGTGATGTGAAGTACTATTTATTACTACTTTTTAAATATGATGAATGTTAGTGAAAACTAAGGTAAGGATAAGACTTGCGTACTATACATTGTTATTTCTTCCTTACAATTAAAAAAAACTCATCCTCATATTAATTTATAAATTGCATATCTATGGTGCAATAATTAATCCAAACATTAGATGTTCCTAGTTTTCTTAGATAATAAGTGTAATAGAAGACTTTTTTCCTCTCTTCATTAAGTCCACTTGGTTACTTTGCATACATACACTGCCACTATTAAATAGTTAAAAGAAGACGAAATTTGTTCCAGAAAAGTAAAATTAAGAGGATCCCTGTAATTAGGAGAGTAGTTTCAGCTGTATCCTGAAGAATTACTGGGATTTCAATGCATGGAGATGAGCAAAATGCTTTTTTACATTTCAAATGTATCAGCAAAACACCAGGAGGTAGAAAAATCTAAGAATCATTTGAGAACACTGTGTCAACCTTCTTCCAGAAGAGACTGGAGGGAGAAACCCCCACAAACAGATGAGGACCATATTATTGAGGTTTCAACTCAAGGATATGTGAACCTTATCCTTTAACAATGGGATTTAAAGAAATATTTGAAAATGGATAACTAAGGGCTGAGATAATAATTTTAAAAATGCCACCTCATTTTTTCCATAGTAAAATCAGCACAATTATAAAACAACAGGATAGAAAGAGATCTTAATTTTTTCTTCTCATAAAAGCAGCAGAAGCACATTTTAGATACCCTGTGGTAGACTCCCTTCCTCTCTTTAGTGTACCTCTCCTAATAGTTTTCTTTAGTAACTCCAAAGTAAAAATATTTATAATCTATGCAAAATTGCTGAATGATGGGAAGATGTGCCCAGACCATTGCAGTTAGTGAGGACATAGCCTTAAAGTCAGGTTTTCTGACTCCCAATGCTTGACTTTACACTTGCTATTCCCAATTTTCTACATTATGGAGTTGTAAATGCCTATGACCAGCTTAATACATAATAATGAAACAGACATTTACATACTCATCAACTATCTTAATAAACACAAATTTAAGTACTATAGGATCTCCCTGGATGCCATTCACATGTTAATTTCATTCATCCTTGAGAGGAATTATAACCTTGATATTTTAAAAAATTAATAAATATTATTTTAGTCAGCTTTGTATAATTGTGACCAAAAGATCCAGTAGTAACAATTTAGAGAAGAAAAGGTTCATTTTGGCTCATGGTTTCATAAGTTCAGTATATGGTTGTCTGCCTTCCTAGATCTGGGGCCAAAGTGAAGCTGAATATCATGGTGGAACAGTGGGCTAGAGGGTAAGCTGCTCAGTTCACGAAGGTCAGGAAGCAGAGAGAGAGAAAGAGAGAAAGAGTTGTGCAAGTGACAAAATATAACCTCCAAAGGCATGCCTCCAATGACCTACTTTATCTAGCCACAACCTACCTCCTATAATGAACACCCAATTAATCCATTCAAGTGGATTAATCTACTGATCAGGTCACAGCTCTCCTAAGCCAATCATTTTACCTCCGAACATTCTTCCATTGTCTCACTACATGAGCTTTGGGGAATAAATGGCATCTCCAAACCATAAAAACTATGTAAAGAGCTTATGGTTTTATTTTACAATTTTAGTCCATATGTATTTCAGAAATTTTAAATCACAATGCATTGTCTCTTTTATATATTACTACAAGCAGTTTGCTAGTTTTAATATTCTTCTTCCATATTCATGACTTTCTTTTGCTTGTACTACTATATAGGGTTTTGATGTTAATGGTGTAATGGTATCATGATATGTATGGGTGAGTGGTGGTTTTCATTTCTGTCCTATTCTTTGTATGAGTTTGCTTACATTTGGAATTACCTGTGAATGGTTATAACTAACTATAAAACAACTGGACCCTGTAGTTGGTTATGAGTGGTATTTTCTTTTTGTCTGTGTGTCTCTATCTTCTTGTGTCTGTGGTAATTAAGTTGTATTTTTTTCTTGAAACATATTCATTTTTATTAAGTTTTCAAATGATCAGCATAATTTTTAAAATATTATTTTTAGTTTGTGCCTAAGTTAATATTGTTTTGCCTAAATTAATCTACCTGATTCCTATCAATTTTATTTTTGTTTTTTGAGAGAAGATCCTTGAATGTGTCAATTCCTCATTGGATTTCTATTTCAATAAGTTCTCTAAACATATCTCTTTTTTTCTGTTTCAATTCTTCCTTACTTCCTCTCTCCCATCCATTCTTTCTTTCCTCCTTTGAAACAATTCTGAAACTTTTTGGTTTCACATACAAAATTGGTTGAAAATTTTCATCATTTGAATTCTTTATATCATTTTAATATAATACTTGAGACCATGAATTTCATCTAATTGCTACCTTTCATTATCCCTAAGTTTTAAATATATTAATTCCTTATACCATTATAAATAGTTTTCATATTAGTTTTAGTCTTATTAAATCCATAACTTGATTATGTTTTAAGAAATTCTGACCATAGTTACTATTTTTATAATTATTAATCAAATTACATTTTGTTTTGACTCCTGGCCTATAGAATTTTGAACCATAGAAATCCATAAGATGTGGTATATGGCCTAAGATACTTTAGATTTTAACAAGTTCCGTGTATTCTCTGATCAATGGTTGCAATTTTCATATGTTCACACTAAATTAATTAAGAAAGTAATTTAAATATTTTAAATTTTCCTTGCATTTTATATGTCAAATCTGTTAATTATGAAATGAGGTAAAAGGTTTCGTACTATCAATTTTTCAGTTTGTGTTCAGCTTTACTGTTTTTTCATAATCCTGGAAAGCTGAAGATTTTAATACTAGGACTAATATTCCTTTTATCTAGTATTTAGATAGGTTAAAATAGATTTTATTTGATTTTAATAATCAAGTACATTATCTTTGTTCAGATTAATATTTGTCTGATTTATACTTCTTATTCTCTTTTTTTATATTTCTCTGCTCTTCAGTAAATTCCACTTGAAATCACAAAACAGGTTTTTTTTAGAATGTCCTCTGCTATTATTGTCTTTTAAGCTAAGATTTACTCCATTCTTATTACCAGTTAATGAAGACAATTACAATATAGTGCTTGAGAAAATGAACACTAGAGGCAGAAAGCTTGGATTTGAATTTTGGCTGTCTCTTCTTAGCAAATGCATAACCCTGAGCAAGTCATTAAAATTTTCTCTGCCCCGTCATTATTTGGCAATTTATATTTAAATAAAATTTTTCTCATAGAATATGATGAAATTAAGTGTGTGAATATTCTAAATTCTTTCCAAAATTGTTTGAAATATAGTAGGCACTATAAAATTAGTTGCTATTATTGTATTTAAATTTATTTTCCAACTTTTGAAATTTTGTTCAGCATTAGCATTATTATACTTCACAATATTTTATTTACTCCAACATTTTTTCTCCTTTTTACCTTTTATTAATTCATCATAAATCTTTTAATTACTGCATTTTTAAAACCTCTTCTTGATTAAACTTTTTTTTGTCATGGTTTTCCAAAAAAAGAGTAAAAAAGAGTATATTTATGAAATGTCTTCAACAAATGAAATGAGAAATCAACTAAATTATTCATTAAAGTCCAACATTATCCCCAGTTAACAAATATCTTGTTTGGCAATTTCCAGCTAAGAATATATGTATAATTAATTGTTGTACTAAAATTCAATGTGACTTTTCCTTCAACTTACTATAGGTATAAACACTTAGAATATAAACATGAGAAAGTGAAAAAAATCATACTTTACTATGGGTGGGGGAGGATGATTTGAGGAAAAATTGGTTGTCAATGATTTCTTTTTTAAAAATGTACAGAACAAAGTGGTAGTATAGTTGCCTGTTGTGCTCCCACTCCTTCCTGTTGAATATCACAAAGTATAGACCCCTATATTTCAATAGACTGACTGAGGAAATACGCTGAGGAGTAGCAGTGAAATGCTAAGATGCCTACAAAATGTGAAATCCCAAGGTACCAACACAGAGGGGAGAGTGAGGCATCCTGCCCCTCCCACACCACCCAGCCCAAAATCTTCTTATGGGGAAAGGTGATCTGGGGAGCCCCCGGTGGTCCCCATTGCCACTGTAATTGTCTCTAGTCCTTACTACAGGAGATTCTTGATCTTCTCAGGTCCCAAACACAGTCTGGGGGAGTTATATAGACAATAAGCTCACGTCGTACACCTCCTATGACCTAACTGGCCGTGTCTTAGACCCACTGGATCTGAAGATGATGCTATGTCCCTACCCCTTGCTAGAGTCTAACTTTCCTGGGAGATAGTGGTTACAGATATCTCCTTCTGAAGATCACACCATCATTCCACTAGGTTGACATTGGTGATTCTAGCACCATATTTCTGGCTATTCAGAATCTAGACCCAACAGAAAGACTAACACCTTGGTTTTCAAATCTTTGTGATGCTCCACTCCCCCAGGGAATAGGCAGAATTTCCTAAATGGAAAGTAAATACGTATTCAGTTGAAGAGGCTGTCTTTTCTCCAATGTATGTTTTTGATGCCTTTGTCTAGAATGAGATAACTATATTTATGTAGGTTTGTCTCTGTGTTTTCTATTCTGTACCATTGGTCTACATGTCTTTTTTGGTGTCAATACCATGCCACTCTTATTATTATGGCTCTATAGTATAGTTTAAGATCTGGTAGTATGATGCCTCTTTCTTCACTTTTCTTGCTAAAGATTTATTTGCCTATTTTAGGTCTCTTATTTTTCTAAATGAATTTCATGAGTGCTTTTTCTATTTCTATGAAGAATGTCTATGGGGTTTTTAATAGGAATTGAATAAAATCTGTATGATGCTTTTGGAAGTATGGCTATTTTGATGATATTAATTCTGACTATCCAAGAGCATGGGAGATCTTTCCATCTTCTAAGGTCTCCTTCAATTTCTTTCTTTAGTGTTCTGTAGTTTTCATTATAGAGGCCTTATATCTATTTATTTTTTAGATTGATTTCCAATTATTTTATGTTTTTGAGGCAATTGTAAATGGGTTAGTTTTTCAAATTTCTCTTTCAGTGGATTCATCACTGATGTATAGAATACATTTGATTTATGGGCGTTGATTTTATATTCTGCTGCTTTGCTGAATTTATTTATTAGTTCTAGAAGTTTCTTGGATCCTCTAAATATAGAATCATGTCATCTACAAATAATGATACTTTGAGTTCTTCTTTTCCTATTTGTATACCTTTAATTTTCTTCTTCTAATTGCTCTGGCTAGAGTTTCAAGGGCAATATTGAATAAAAGTGGTGAAGGAGGGCATCCTTGTCTTGTTCCAGTTCTTAGAGGGAATGCTTTCAGTTTTCTCTATTTAGAATGATGTTGGCCTTGGGTTTAGCATTTGCAGTTTTACAATGTTGAGGTATGTTCCTACTATCCCTAGTTTTGCTAACCAAAAAAAAAAAAAAAAAAAAAACAACCAAACAAACCAACAAACAAAAACTGAATACATAGTTGGAGCTCTAACATGCCCACATAAATATATGCCTCCTCAACAGCCAGACATATATTCATTCCATCTCCCCAGCCTGTGGACTTTTAGATCCTAAGTGTACTCTGGTCTGGCACAACTACCAGCCAGGAAGCAGCTCTGCTCTGCTTGGGAGCATAATACCCAACTGATCAACCCACAGTACCTTCATGCACAGGGGCTCATAAGAGAGCTTTCTACACAGTTCATCTGCAGCAACTTTAAATGTTTATGCCTGTCCCATTATCCAGCTGGCAGCACCCTCACCAACAAAAACATAGCAGCCACAAAGATTCACAATTGAGCTCACTGAGAGAACCACAATCACTGACCAGGATGAGAGTTGAAGGAACTGCACAGACACTATACTCCTGAGCCAATACAGAATCAAATCTAATATACAATGTCCAAGTGACACTTGTAGTTATACACCTGTAATCTCAGAAGCTGAGGCAGAAGGATCACAAGTTGGAAGCTTGCCTCAGCAACTTAGCACAACTTTGTATCAAATAAGAATTTAAAAGTACTGGAGATGTAGCTCAGTGGTAAAGTGCCCCTGGGTTCAGTCCTGAGTACTGGTGGGGGTGGGGCAGAGATCCATGCAAACAGAAGAAAATAGTGAGTGAGAGTAGCTATACTCATATCGGATAAAACTGACTTTAAATCAAAAACTGTAAGAAGAGATAATAAAGTCCTTACATATTAAAATTCAATTCATCAAGAGGACAAAATAATTGTAAATATACAGGCACTCAAGAGCAGATCACATATAAAGCTAGAAAGAATAAGAGTTTATCTGTTGCATCAAAGATGTAAGTGTCATTCCTGAAGAACACCATTCAGGAATGACATTTTTGAAATATGATGGACATATTTCTCATTTGGCAATATTGCTATTTTTTTGGACACTGACATATTGATTACTATGTTTTGTTTGTTTTCTGGGGGTGATTATTATAGATAACTTTGCTTTCTGATTAGATTGTAGCTACTGAGAAGGATCAGACATTGTCAACATTTTTCATATACAGTAGCACAAAATCCCTTCTCAAATTCATAACTAATCCCACTACTAACACTTATTAGAAATTTTTGCTGAATAATTCATCCCTGGAGAAGCAACCGTACAATTTTTTTTAAGAAATGAAAACCAGTGGAAATGGATAGTAATGTTGCAAATGCTGGTGACAGAAGGATCAGCCACACTCTTTCAGGGAACTCTGCAGAAATTGCCTTTCATGATATTTTTCTATATGGAGATATTTAATAGCAGATGAACCAAGACTTAGAAGAAGAGAGCATGATAGGCCCACTTTATAAGTTATAAAAGCAGGATTCTGGTTATAAAACCAGAAGTTTCAGTTCAGTTCTTTTCTGGCAAAATCATAATAAAATTCCCATTTGAAAAATTATTTTATTCTGTTTACTTCCCTTCCCCAGTGGAATGAATTACAATTCTTATTACACATATAGAGCACAAGTTTTCATATCTCTGGTTGTATACAAAGTATATTCACACTAATTTGTGTCTTTATACCTGTACTTTTGATAATAATGATCATCACCATCATTTCTAACTTTATGCGTCCTCCTTTCCCCTCCAACCCCTATGCCCTATCTAGAGTTCATCTATTCCTCCTATGCTCCCTCTCCCTATTCCACTATGAATCAGCCGTCGTATATCAAAATAATAAAAAAACAAAAAACAAAAAAACACATTTGGCATTGATTTATTTGGGATTGGCTAACTTCACTTAGCATTATTTTCTCTAACTCCATTCATTTATCTGCAAATGCCATGATTTTATTCTGTTTTATTGCTAAGTAATAGAAAAAGCAATCATGAAATTCATCTGGAAAAATAAGAGACCCAGAATAGCTAAAGCAATCCTTAGCAGGAAGAGTGAAGCAGGTGTACCCTCTAAACATTAATTCTTGTTTTTAGTTTATCTTATCATTAACCAGTTCTCTTAGAACTATGGAATATATGAGGGGAAAAAAAAACAAGTAGATTCACTTAGTTGCAAAGGATGAGTCATTGAACATCTTTCTTGAAGAAAGCATGAAAGGCAAGAGGGTACTCTGGAAGCTACCCGAGAAAAATGATTATTTAAGCCAAGATTAGTTTGTCATATGGATGAAAAAAACAGATGAGTTTCTAAATCTCAGTGACTCAAAAAACAAAGACTTATTTTTTGTTCATTGTTAGTTCACTGTGCATTCATCCAGTTGTCCACGGCAGCTTGTCTGCATTCTATGTCTACACCAATCTATGTTTCCATAGTCCCTGCAGTCCTTCCATTAAATGCTTAGACCTGGAATTGACTTATGACATTTTACTGGTTGAAACAAGTCATATGATCATAACTAACTTGGAGCTGGGGGGGAGTCCTATGTTCCTGTGCACTGAAAAGGGGGAAAAACGGTCGATAAACAACATCTTTCTAATAAAGATGTATGTATATCACTGATTTTATGTTTGCTCAAATTAAAGTAAGAGATGAAGGTAGATAGTGTTCTCCTCAGAGGTAACTAAGGCCCTAGCATAATTAGAAAATAATTTATCTTTTTCTGTGTACCATTTTTTTTTGAAACACAAAAGATGGCCTCTTGTTTCTCATTTTATTTCGTGACATGTTCCTTGAAATTAAAGGTTACTCCATAAATGTCAAGGTCAAAGACTCTTGGTCTTTCTTGAGTCTGGCAACTCTGAACTATTTAGAAAATGATAAAGTGGTTTCTTGGAAATTTCTTCACAAATGTAGTTTCTCAGTTTTTCTAGTGCAATATCACAAGCTAGAGATCAATTAGCTACTAGAGATCACATGAAGTAGTGATGGTTTTAAAGTATAAGTATTTGTGCTTTTGACCCATAGCCCCTGAATTAAAAAGGTTGGCAAAAAAAATACAAAATAAAATAAAATATGGTTAGAGTAGTGTGAATTCTTTTCACTTTTACATACTATCATGTTTAATGAAGTAGTATGACTCATCAGGTAATAATGCAGTGAATATTACAACAAATTATTTTAAAAATGAAACCCATAATGCATCTGAATTTTTTTTTTTTTAGTTTTTCTTCATTTTACCCAGATTTTCCATATTACTTTGCCACTTGTGGTCTTTATGTGGGACTAAACACTCTTTATGTTCTCAAATACAGATATAAGACCCATGCCATATTAAAATATTTTAGAGGTTTCCTTATTTGTACCAATAATAGAATATTTTAGAGTTACTCTTATTCCTATTTAATTCACAGTATAGATTAGCATGAGTAGTATATGGAATACTCACAAAGCAGTATGTGAAATTTGAAGATCAGAGGAATTGGAGTTAGAATTTAAAGTAAGATTTCTTAAATATGAACTTGGAAAATTTGTATTTAAGTAACTCCTTTCATTCTTTAATTCTTTTCCCTGTTACTTTTCCAATACTGAAATATGATACTTTCTCTTAAAAAAATCTATAAACCTTAAAAAATATTTTCCTTGTCCAAAAGGTTATTTTTTGAATTGTATTAATCTCAGTTCTCTTGTCTTTAAAATAAAAGTAGTTTCCTTTCACTCCATGCTAGGAATAAAGGTTTTTCAAAGGACATGCAAAAGAAATATGTATAACATTAATTTATCTCTTCAAATTCCCATTTGAAACTATCAGGGCTTTTTGAGTTTGTGAAATAAAATATCTTTAAAGTACTAAAATTCTCTATCCATTTGAATAATTTTCCTAAATTACCATAACATAATAACTTCTTTCAAATAGTATATTGTATTTTCTTCAATTAATAAAATAGAATATCGAGTTTATTTACTTGTTATAATCTAATCAGCATATACCAAAGTGATTAAAGAAATTTAAGTCATTAAAGTAATTTAAGTAATTAAAAAGGCCCTGAGTTAAATTTGAGGATATTATATGAACAGAAAATATCATGGCTATTTTGGGACCACAAGGGAAATGTGACAAGGGAAACGAACATGAACATTGCTTTATAAGGTTATTTTGTGGGTTCTTTGAGAAAAAGACTTCATGGGCAGAACTTATTTATGTATTTGAAATTGCATCTTATTTCTCACCTCAGGTATCTCTCCATAGGTGCCAAGTGTAATACATCAATAGCTGAACAGCTCACTGACCTAAACTGTTCTTGCTCATGCCTGGCTGAGCTATCCAAGAAGTTGCTCAAATTTCAGGCCCTTGTAGATCACTGATCATGGCAGATGTTAAAATTTGGTTTTCTCTCAGCTCCTGCTTTCTTCTATCAAAGGATCACTGTTAGTTGGTTCAACAGGAGCTGGTGAATCAGATAATTAACAAACTTCACTGTCTGCATAAAGCCAAAAGGGGAGAAAAGACTTATTATTTCATCATTGAAACCTCTAACAGAAAAACTCAGGGGACCATTCCTTCAAATGAGGATGATAAGTAATTTTATGGACTTTGAGAAAATTTATAAAAAAGGTATCAATGTAATGTCTCATTACATTATATTATCATCAGAAGATACCCAATAAGTTATGCTTTGTTATTTTCTGATACACTTCTTATGCCTAGCTGACTTAGAAAAGTCCAGTCCAGAAAGTCCCCTGGCCATACTTTCTCTGTGTGTGGCAGTCATATGTGTTGACTACCATCTATTTTCAAACAATAGAGTGTTTCACCTCCCCGCAGCCAGTGCTACAAAACAACTTACTTTGGCCAAGGAAGCAATATAACTCATTTGCAAATAGAAGCCCTAAGAGCTGAATGCAATTCACCTTCTTTCCTGCTCTTCATTGAATATTAAAGGAATATTTCAAGATGGAGCCTCTGATGTACTAGAATTCTAGAGCAACTACCATGAGCAAAACCCCCAGTTGATCTAAAGTAGGTGTGAGTGTACGTGAGAAATATATTTCTTTGTGTTCATTCACTAGAATTTTTCCCTGATTACCTCATCTTAAGCATCTATCTTGAGATATACTGTGTTCTCTGAGAGTGAGCTCAATTAAAAAAAAAAATTAGTTGAAGAGTCATGAAGATGCAATAGAACTGTACGAAAATGGAGTGTGAATCACATTTTATTAATGCAAACTTAAATTGAGAGAAATGAGTTGTTGCCACTAGCAAACTGTTCCTTATTAACCAGCTAACTGATATTAAGAACCCAAAGCATACTTGCTAGACAGGAAGCCAGACAATCTGTTAAATATTCATGCTGCTCCTATCTTCTCCAAGTGCCCCCATTTCTCTGACCATTCTTTCTCATGAAAATCTTGATGGAATTGGGGCCTATGTATCCCCTGCTCTAGCAACACTGTTGTTTTCCTGATGGTGCTCAGTGGTTCCAATACTGCTCCCTGGACTCTCACCTCTGCATGACCTTGGCTGTCTCATCTCAAGCAGCCTCTTTTGGGGGTGTAGCTGCCTCTTGATCTCTTAGTATACATTTCCTTTTATTCCAAGAGAAACTTAAATGTAATTTTAAGACAGCTCATTCGGGACCCAGGTTGGCTGGGTCCAAATGTTTGTCTGTATTTTGCTAACTTTAGAGCAATGAAAAATTTAGTTAAAGTTTTCTAATTTTCATCCTCAGAAGAGAATAAGCAAACAGTACTTTGTAATTCACAGGAGAGCTATGTTAAAGATTAAATGAAATAATCAGCATTAACAGTCTTACCCAGTAAGTGCTATAATTACCTCCTAAACCAACAGTTTAGAATATATGAAATTCACTACTGTCTTCCCATGGCATTGTGGGAGAATCCACAGTAGTCCAAATACCCATCAATTTATCTCTTTTATAAAATTTAAGAAAGAGCTTCTTAATGATAACAATAGTCCAAATACCCATCAATTTATCTCTTTTATAAAATTTAAGAAAGAGCTTCTTAATGATAACAAATAGGACTTTTCAATTCTACTTCCTGGCCTTTATCACAAATGCCCTTTTCCATAATTTACTGACTTTAGGTCAGACTGGTCTAGAACACCTTTGATTCTAGTTCTTCCAGTATGATATATGTTATAGGCTGTTTTATTCAGAAAATTTAGACTAAATTGCATAATCATCCTTTGCTTGGCCAGCTTTTAAATAATTAAATGAAAGTCAATTATTTCATTATATTCTTAAGATCTTTGGCACTGGCAGAATAATATCTTCAAATCTTTGGTTATCTAATCACTCTTCTCTGGTACACTGCAGATAAGGGAACTTGGTCTATACTACTACAAGGCTTATGAAAGAAATTCAATAGAATAATTTTCAATAGAATAATTTTCCAAGAGAAATGTGCATGGGCTTTTTTCTGTTGTTTTTTTAAATTTTATTTCAAATCTTAATTCATTAATTTTTGAATTTTGGATGTATTAATTTATTGCTGTTCAGTTCACAGTCTTGTTGAATTAGGGCAGTGGCACAGTTTAACCAAAGACCAAAGAAAGTACCCTGGGATGTCATATGAGACATAGGTTTATTGACCTAGATAGATTGCACCTCTGTTCCTCACAGTGCTTTGAAAATAGCACCTCTGTCCCCCTTTATGTATTTTCTGGTGATAGTTGGGTAATGAGTGACACTTGTCTTCTCCACTGTGCCCTCTGCAGTTCCACACCAGTTAATACAAGGGAAAAGCTTTCTGAGTAAGGCTATGGAAGCAGTGACATCGTTAGATTGCTTTGTTCCTTATATAACCAGTATTCCAAGGAGTAGGTTTCCTGGTGTGCACTCAGGAAAGGAGTTTGTACATATAATACTAGTGTGCCCTGTTTGCAATATATATGGAAAAGAGAGTCAGTGTTCTTCAAGACAGTATTTATCTGGACATTGCAGTTTGGGCCCACTCTTGTTCCCTTGCGTTGGCTAGGTTCTTGGGACATTTCAGGAACGAAGTGTTTTACCATAATCTTCTGGGGTTTTTTGGGTTTTTTAAATAATTTACTATGGAGATATTCTGTCTAATTGAACACTATTCAGTTCTCTGCTTTGGAATGGGATACAATCAAAAGTTTAGAAAAGATTTCGTACTGATCTTATGATTGTCTTCAAAGATACTATTCTCTAAATGGTTTGACTTAAAATTCTTCTGTACCTGAGGTATAGAAAACATTTCTCTTGCTTTAAATAAAATTTGAGTTTTATATATAGCATAAAATGATGCTAAAATATAAAAAAAATAGGAGACATTGACAATACACAGGAATTCTGACATAAATTTTGGAAACCTTTGTGTAAGAAAGGACTCTTTGATTTAGCAGATACTTTTAAAATACAAAACTACATTCCATTCAGAAGAAAATTATAATGAAGTTACATAAATAGTCTTATGTCAAAATCAAAGTTACAATTTTAAATTCCTGGACTGTCTCTCCCATGTCCCATTATATTTTTAAGAGGAAATGAAGATATGCAAGTAACAAAATCTACCTGAAGTAAAAGCAGTGTCTAGAATATTTTCTTTATCCAACTGGTGAAATGCATGACAGCCTTTGGATTATAATTATTGTGTAAAAAAAAAGAACACAAACTGAAAAGGTTGTGATCATTGGCAGTGTGTCTTTTTCCTAGCTCCCAGAGATTATGCGTCAGTCAGCTTAAATCTGTGTAATATGTGATCTGGCTACAGCTTCAGTTTAAACAAACTCTCATAAGACAATGTCTGATTTTTTTGTTGTTGTTCATGTGTTTGTTTTCATTTGCAAAACTACCAGGCCAAGATTAAGCAGAAAGCAGAAGTAAACCACTCTTTTTGTGCCCTTTTCTGGTCTTTATTTGCCATTACTAAAGAAAGGCTGAGAGACTGTATCTTTAAAACATAATATGACATGGGTACAGAAGTTGGGGTCCAAGGCACACCTATGTGTAATCCTGGTAAAAACTTCACATTTTGAGTAGAGATAAAAAAAAATCCCACATCTTTGGAATCAGGATTAAATGACACTAAATAGCCTTTGTACAAACTGTATAACAGTATCCACTAATATAGGGTACCCTATATACAGCTCAATCCCCAAATGTGGGTGAAGATATTCTTTAAGGCTTTAGTATATTATGCATAAATAATAATTCTTCAAAAAAACAATAATATACTATCACAATTTTTCACACATTACCAAAAATAACCAAGGAAATAGAGAGATAAGATATCATGAGTAAGAATTATCATGTGCAGTAGAATTAACTACTAGCAGTCTGAAATTGGAACTATCATACACAACTTGAAACAACTATGCTCACTATGTTTACAAAATAAAATACATGATCAAAGCAGTTTTTAAGGAAATATAAACTATTTTTAGAAGACTTTAAAGAGAGTGAGAAGATTTCTAGAATAGCCACAACTAAGATTGTAACCGTTGATTGAATATAGATTATTAGAAATCTCTGCAGAGGGATCAGTGAACTAGGATATACATGAGGTATAAATATCCAAAATAAAGACAAAAGAAACAAGGGCAGATAACATAAAAATGTTAAGTGAAAATTCTAATTATTTGAAATGGTAAAAGAAAAAGAGAATAAGAAGAAATATCTAAAATTTCTTGAAGAAATCTAAGTGTAATTTCAAATCAAATGAAACAGGACAAAAACAACCAAGGACAAGAAGTATAAAGAAATCATATGCAAAATACCTCACTTTTACATTGTGGAACATTTGAGAAGAAAATCTTTTACTTTAAAAAACTAGAAGAAAATTGAGACTCTCTTTAAAGTATAAATATTTGGACTGTCCAATAACTTTATAACAGAGAAAATAGATCATGAATCCTCAGTGTGCTGAAAGAAAATCACTACCAACCTGCCCCAAGCAGCCCTGTGACCTTAGCAAGTATGTCTTTCAAGAACACAGGTGTCACACAGAAGTTAACAAGATGTAGCCACAAGAAGAACATTGTGAAAGGAAATAAAAGTTGCTCTTCAAAATGCAGAAAACTGTCATCATATGGAAGTTTAGGGATGATGGATGAAATTGACTATATGAATGTAAATATGATTATTATAATACTTGTATATACATACATATATGTGTGTGTAAAATATATATGTATGTGAATAAACAGACATATTTTACACACATTTTTGTTCATTTGCACGCTATTCAGAATATCAAAAGTATTCTTGGAAATATGTATATGTGTGTATGTGTTTGGGTGTTTCAGCATAAGTCTTCATAGAAGTATGCAAATTCATTTACTTTGGGACAGATCCACTAAATAAATTTACACTTACAGAAAGTAAGGTAAGAGAGTAAAGGAAAGAGAATAAATTTTTTTTTGCACTTGATTTCCTATGTCAATGATTGAGTTTATAGTTTCTATGCTATTTTTTTTTTCAATATTTCTAATGAAATCTAAATGTAAAGAAATTAAAATTTAACAACAAAAATAATCACAATAACCATATTTCAAGTATGGGGCTTGTGGCTATTATATTAGGCAACACAAATATATTTCTGTATGGCAAAATCTTTATGCAAAACATTGAATAAGAATAAATAACAAAAATTGTATAATATACTAAATAACTAAGAAAAATGGAATACTTTTAAAACATAAACACACAATGGTTGTTGTTCAGCATTAGGACATGTTACGCCATTATTAAAATAAGTAAAAGATGAATAAACTAATAAAAGAATGGGTATTTCTAGTTGTTTTAGAGGTGTGGTCTCAGGGCAAACAACTGTGTCCAAATTTGCAAAAAGTAAAAGATGAATGCAGAGCCTTATGGCTTTTTGAAGCAGAAATCCAGGAACACAAAACTAGATGGGCACCAGTATTCAGGTAGGAAAACCTAAACTGTAACTGATAATTGTGGAAGCTCAGTACAAGCCTGAAAGATAAGAACTCCAGGGAGACCTAGTTATTGTTAGCCCTTGCTGTTTTGTGATTTTACCTCCAGCAGCTGGACTAGCTTCCCACCATGATATCAGAGAAAAATTCCTTTGTGCTCCCAAAGGACTAGGGCAAAGGGAATTATTTTAAACATCCCAGGTCATTCTGTTCTTAACAAGGTCTGCTCTTGGGAGAAACTGTCCAGAGCTTAACCTGTGAGGTTTTGTCAGAGTCTAATATACCTAGGAAAAGGGAAATGGCCCAAGTTTAGACAGCTGTAACAGAAATACCCAAACACCAACTGACTCTGTTCATCCTGTCTCACCTCAGAAGAGAAGTAAACCTGGGAAGCATATGTGAAGCTCACATCCCAGAGATTCAGGCTCAATTCAAGTTTGAGATGAATGTTTGGGACTAAAGAATGCTTCCCCTCCTACACTATTCCACCATATCACTAAATTCTTATTTACAGCCATCCTTTTTTATCGTAAACATCACGAGCAGCTATCAGGAAAAAAAAAAAAAATATACGACATATTAAAGGCAAACACACACACACACACACACACACACACACACACAGTTTAAAGAGAGAAAGCGATAGTATAAGCCTGAGGATCAGTCTCGGATGCAGAGGTGTTAGAATTATCATACCTGGAATTTAAAATAATCATGATTACTTTGTTAAAGGCTATAGTGGATAAACTAGCTGATTTGCAAGAATGGATGGGCAATGTAAACAGAGATGGAAATTCTAAGAATCAAAAATGAATGTCAGAAATCAAAAGGGAGAAATGAAGATTGTCTTTTATCGATTTAATGGCAAAATGGACAAGGCTGAGGAAAGAATTCCTGAATTGGAGAGTATCTCAGCAGAAAATGCCAAGATTGAAATGTAAGAGGAAAAAAAGGAAAAATAAAAAGGAAGGAAGGAAAATAAAGAAGGGTATCTGAGAATTGTGGGACAACTATAAAAGATTTATGTACATAGAATGGAAATTCCAGAAAGAGTTTTTCCAAATGAATGTCAGACACCCAATTGCCGACATAGAAATCCCAGAGAAATTCCAAGGAGGATACATAGAAAACAAAACAAAACAACAAAAAATTCAAAACACCCAGGCATATGATTTTTAAACTATGGAAAATCAAAGACAAAATATCCTGAAAGAAATCAGAAGGGAAACCACCTTACCTATAGAGGAACAAAGGTAAAATTAAACCTAATTTCTACTCAGAAACAATGTATGCAAGAATAGTAAAAAATAAATATATGGAGAGAAAATCCATGCTAAAACAAAGACAAGAAAGCAGGAGTAGTTATAATAAGTTTAGAGAGAATAGACTTCAGATCAAAGAATGTTATCAGGAACAAAGACAAGTATGACATAATGATAATGGGATCAATTATCCTTTGTATGTATCCTAACATGGATGCACCTAACAACAAAATCTCAAAGTACATGAGAAAGCAACTGATGGAATTACAAGAAGGAATAGATGAATACACTGGTTACAGTTAGAGACTTTAATAAGTTTCTTTCAGAAATGGACACAGCAGGCAGAAATCAGTAAGAGCATACTTAAAACACAACAACTCCATTAATCAACTGGATATAATTGACATCTATACACTCCTTCATTAAACAGCATCAGGATACATGTTCCTCTTAAGCTCACATGGGATATTCGGCAAGATAGAACACATTCTCGGCCATAAAGCATATCTAAAACAATTTAAACAATTTAAAGGAATGAATAGCACACATTTTCTGTTCTCAGAGCCTAATGGAATTAAAGGAGAAATCAATAACAGAAAGGTAAATTAAAAAATCCTCAAATACTTTGAGAGTGAATAATACTTCTAAACATCTGCATGAAAGGAAAAAAAAGAAAGAAATTTTAAAAATACCTTAAATTAAATGAAAATAAAAACACAGCTTATTAAAGTTTCTGGGTTGCAGAGAAAGAATGCTCAGAAAATTTATAGCATTTGAATGTACATGTTAGAAAAAATATACAAGTAAAGTCAATAACGTATGGTTCCACCTTAAAAAATTAGAAGAGAACAAAAAATTAAATCCAAGGTAAGCAGAAGAAAAGAAAGACCATTAGAACATAAACCAGTGAAATTGTAAACAGGAAATCAATAGGGAAATTACTGACAGTGCAATCTAGTTCTTTGAAAAGATTAATAAAGTTGACCTTAACAACAACTGCAACAATAACAACAAGTTGTTGTAACATCATCACAAGAGGAGAAATTACTAATGTCATAAATGAAAGTGGGGTCATCCTGGCAGGTCTCATGCTTGTTAAAATGGTAATATAGAAATACTAGGAAAAACTCTGAACATAATTTTTATAACCTACATAAAATGAAACAATTCAACAAACAAAAGTTAAGTAAGATTAGACAGAAGATCATATGTGGTTTCTATCTATTAAATACATTGAATCAACATTTAAATGCTTTTGTTAGTGGTACCTACCAGGCCAATGTATGCTCACTAGTGAATTTACCAAACAATTTAGAAAGGAACTATATCAATTTTCAACAATTTTTTTTAAATAATAGAAGCAGACAGGATACTTACTTCCCAATCCTTTAAAGAAGACAGCATTACTTTATTACCAAAACCAAATAATACCCAAAGATTTTGAAAGTACAGACTGATGTCCATCATAAACATCAATGTCAAATACCAGACAAAGCATTAACTAACCAAATCCAAGAAGGTGTAAAAAATTTAAACACTGTGACCAAATGAGATTACTTTATTTATGGAACGTTGGTATTCCAAAAATCAATTAATGGGCCTTAGGATGTAACTCAGTGATACAGTGCTGGCCTTCACACACACGACCCTGAATTTGGTCCCCAGGAACACATACACACACAGTTTATCAATTAACTTAAACTCTCACATTTATTGATTTACATAAACTAAGCTTAGAGATAGGAGCATGCTCAAACACACAGTCATATTGACAAATGTAGAAAAGCATTTATCAAGATCCAATGCTGCCCCAAAATAAAAACTGTCAGTGTAAAAAAGGTAAGATGGTAATTACACCAATCTTCTAAAGAATAACTACAAAAACCAATAGCTTAAGATCATACAGGTTGAATATCCCCTTTTCAAAATGCTTAGACACAGTTTTTCTGGTTTGAGAATTTTTTTTTTGGGGGGGGCAATTTGGAATATGTATGTTACATAGTTAGATGTCTTCATGATGAGAACTAAGTCAAAAAATAAAATACTTTTGTATTTTGTATATAAACAGCCTGAAGTTCATTTTGTACACATATTTAATAATTCTGTGCATGAAACTGAATTTATGTACATTGATTTATCAGAAGCAACGATGTCACTATCCACCATCCGTGTCCTGTATAGTCTGTGGTGATTTGCAAACACCATCATTATTAACTCTCTACTTGCTACCAATAAGCAATAATTTACTTCTACCTATTCACCCGTAAATACTTAATCAGGAAAATATGGCATGTATGTTAGCTCTTTTGCACTGTGACCAAATCACCTGACAAGAACAAGTTGGAGGAGGGAGAGTTTGTTTTGGTTCATGATTTCGAGTTCATGATAATCCCAAACCATTGCTCTAGGCCCAAGATGAGCAGAACATCATGGCAGAAGAGTGCTGCTCCATTCACACCAGTTGGGAAGCAGAAGTGTGAGGTGTGGAAAGAACAACAGGAAAGAAAAACCCATCACTGGCACAATCCCAGTGATCCAACTTCTCCAGACAACTTCTCCCACCTGCCTACTATTATCATCCTGTTAGTTCATTCAAACTAGAATGGACAAAGTAAGTTACAGATCTCTTAATTCAATCATTTTCCCTCTGAATATTCTTGTATTAGCACAGGAGCTTTTGGGAGATGCCACATATCCAACTCATCACAGCATGTCAGTAACCCAGTGAGAAAACAGTTAAGTATTCAGCATCATAACAGCACAGCACAGTAGCATTACCAGAGCGCCACTACCAGATATTAAGCAACAGCAGCAGCAAATGATAAAAAGCCTCAATCCTCACCTTGAAGTTGTATTCATATTAAAAGGTTACTGTACACTGTATTTTATTTTTTTAGGTAGGAAACAGAAAAAGTCAGGAGACAAGGAAGCAAGAAATAAATTTCCCTAGGGATGAGGAGGCATTCTGCTGGATGGCTTTTTAAAATGTTTCCTACAAATTTCTCTGCCTCATTAACAACTGTTTTTGTCAGGAAAGTCTCCCTTTGATTTTATAAATGAACATGATTTCTCATTCTTTAATGAATGCACGCTGCTCCATCAATAAACCCATCACACATTTTCACCATGTCATTTATAGGCATTTTTTTTTCTGAAGTGTCAACAATGCCATATTCATCTTCACTAATATTATGATCACCTTGATTCAGAACCATTTCAGTTATTTCACCTCTGGGCAATGAATGAACTGGAGCCTCATTATTAATGGTAAAATTGTCAATATGCACTACTTCGTGCTTATTGATGAATTCTAAGGGCATATGCTTTTTGCATATATAAAGCGGTCAGATATTTTTTTTTCTCATTTGACATAAAGAATTATTCAGTCATCACCACCTTGTCCATCATCATGGCTGAATATAACTCCAGACCATTCACACACAATTATGCTTAGTCTGTATGTTCTAAGGAATGGCAGCAACATATTCAACAAGCTGCATGATAAGCTCATTTTGCAAACCTTCCAGGCCTACACATCTGTTTAATGCTATAACAAGCTGTTCAAGAAAGTGTTTTTATATTTACTCTTCATTGATCTAAGGATACCCTGCCTGAATGAATACATGGCTGAATTAATAAAGTCACATTTGGGGGAAAGTATATGGTATAAACATGACTCTTGGAGAGACGTTTTGCTAAAGGATGAATAGAACAGTTGTCAAGGAATAATAAAATCTTGGAGTTGCCATCCAATTTAGCTTTTCTGCAGGGAGCACAAGCCACCAATACTAAATCCTAGTGAAAATAATCAGAAACCGTGTACTGGGTAATCTAGGCCTATTCATTAGGATAATATTGAACTGGTAAGAAAATCATTTTTACAATAGTGTGGACACCAGCTCTTGCATATCACATCAAGTTAACATAATGTTTGCCTGCTGCATTGGCACATCACAGTTATTCTACCCTGGGCTTCCTTAATTCCTATAAGATTTCTTAATTCCTTTAAGATCTGTCTCATCAACCATATTCTATGTCATTGTGGGGCAATAATGGCAAAACTGTAATATTTGAACAGCTCAATAGACTCATTTCTGGTGAGAAATTTTCATCAGATAACTGATCAAACTTTTCAGTGATCCATTGCTTTGTGATTATTAGATGCCTTATCACAAAAATGTTTTTAAAGATTTAATGTTGTATCTTACTTTAAACTACAACAAGCTGTATATGTGTCTTTCTCTTAAATGTTTTGTTTATCATGATAGCAATTTTCTTCACCATCAGTTCACTATTAAGTGGTGTGTGTTCACTGCAATGCTGATAGATTGACCTTATAAATGTATATAATATTCATTATTAGCTTTATGCTGTCTTATTCTATTTTTTAATTAACTTTTTTAAAAAAATTATTTGTTCTTTTTACATACACATAAGAGTAGAGTGTATTTTGACATTATACATACATGGAGTATATATATCCTAATTAGAATTGTATTCTGTATATAATGTAGAGTTTCACTGGTCATAAACTCACACATAAACATTAGAAAGTTATGGCCAATTCATTCTACTATCTTTCTAATCAAATCTCTCCTCCCTTCCCTTCATTCCCCTTTGTCTAATCCAATAAACTTCTATTCTCTCCCCCATACCCCAGTTTACTGTGTGTTAGAATCCACATGTCAGATAGAATATTTGGCCTTCAGGTTTGGAACTGGCTTATTTCACATAGCATTAGTCTCCAGCTCTATCCATTTATTGACAAATGTCATAATTTCATTTTTCTTTATGGCTGAGTAATATTCCATTGTATATGTGTACCACATTTTTAATCCATTTATCTGTTGAGGGGCACCTACGTTGGTTTCATAATTTAGCTATTGTAAATTGAGCTATTGTAAACATTGATGTGACTGTGTCACTGTAGTATGCAGATTTTAAAAACTTTGGGTATATACTGAGGAGTGGTATAACTGGCACAAAGGGTAGTTCCTTTACAACTTTTCTGAGGAATCCCCATATTACTTTCCAGAGTAGTTGTACAATTTACAGTTTCTTCTTCAGCAATGGATAAGTGTACCTTTATTCCCTACATCCTCAACAAAATTTATTGTTACATATATTCTTGATAATTGCCATTCTGACTGGAGTGAGATGAAATCTCAGTGTAGTTTTAATTTGCATTCCTTTACTTTCTAGAGATGTTGAATATTTTGAATCGTTTATCCAATGTATGCCTATGGTGTCTTTGTCTAGTATGAAATAACTGTATATATGTGGGTTGGTCTTTTTGCCATCTATTTTGCTCCATTAGTCTTCATGTCTGTTTTTGTGACAATACGACACTGTTTTTAGAACTCATACATGAACTCAACAAAGTAGCAGATTTAAAATTAATACCCATAATTCAATGCATTTTTATACACTAATGATGAATCAGCTGAAAGTGAAATTAGGAAAACTATTCCATTCACAGTACCCTCAAAAATTTAAAATACTGCCCTCCCTCGCCTGCCAGGTAGGGGAAGGGTGACCACCGACAGAAAAGGCCCAGTGGCCCAGGGCGGGACAGAGCTTCCAATCACTCCTGCAAGGTAGGCGGGCCTGCGACCCACCGGCAGAAGAGGAGCAGCCGCCTGCTGAGAGGCTGAGCCGCCCCCTCCCCCTGCGCCAGCATAGTAGAGGGAACTGGGACCAAAGACAGAGCAGGCCCAGCGGCCTGCTGAGGGGCAGAGCCGCCCCCCACCCCCCTCGCCTGCCAGGTAGGGGAAGGGTGACCACCGACAGAAAAGGCCCAGTGGCCCAGGGCGGGACAGAGCTTCCAATCACTCCTGCAAGGTAGGCGGGCCTGCGACCCACTGGCAGAAGAGGAGCAGCCGCCTGCTGAGAGGCTGAGCCGCCCCCTCCCCCTGCACTGGCATAGTAGACGGAACTGGGACCAATCACAGACCAGGCCCAGCGGCCTGCTGAGGGGCAGAGCCGCCCCCCACCCCCCTCGCCTGCCAGGTAGGGGAAGGGTGACCACCGACAGAAAAGGCCCAGTGGCCCGCGGCGGGACAGAGCTTCCAATCACTCCTGCAAGGTAGGCGGGCCTGCGACCCACTGGCAGAAGAGGAGCAGCCGCCTGCTGAGAGGCTGAGCCGCCCCCTCCCCCTGCGCCGGCATAGTAGAGGGAACTAGGACCAAACACAGAGCGGGCCCAGCGGCCTGCTGAGGGGCAGAGCCGCCCCCCACCCCCCTCGCCTGCCAGGTAGGGGAAGGGTGACCACAGACAGAAAAGGCCCAGTGGCCCGCGGCGGGACAGAGCTTCCAATCACTCCTGCAAGGTAGGCGGGCCTGCGACCCACCGGCAGAAGAGGAGCAGCGGCCTGCTGAGAGGCAGAGCCGCCCCCTCCCCCCCGCGCCTGCAAGGTAATCGGAACTGAGACCACCATCAGAACAGGTCAGACCTGCAACCGAGAGACAGAACAGGCCCAGTGGCCTGAGGAAGGGTAGAGCCGCCCCCCCCCACGCCTGCAAAGTAGGCGGACCTGCGACCCACTGGCAGTACAGCCCCAGAGGCCTGCAGAGGGGCAGTGCCGCTGCCTGTGCCTGCAAAGTAGGCAGAACGGCGACCACCGACAGAACAAGCCTAGCGGCCCGCAGAGGGACAGAGCCGCCGCCCGCGCCTGCAAGGACGGCGGACCTGCTACCGACTGGCAGAGCAGGCCCAGCGGCCTGCCGGCGTGGTAGGCACATTGCCCCAATTGGCGGAGGGGCAGAGCCGCCGCCCGTGCCTGCGAGGGAGACTTTGCAACTATACAAGACCAGTATAAATATATAGGGGGAAAATTCAATAGCACAACAGTTTCACCAAGAAGAAAGGAACGCGAACAGTATGAAGAGACAAGGAAAGAAAGGACCACAAGCATTGCAGGTCAACTCAACTTTAGAAGAGGTAATAGCTGCAGCTGATGGAATGTCAGATAAAGAATTCAGGATATACATGCTTCAGATGATCTGGAGTCTCAAGGAAGACATCAGACAGCAAAATCAGACAATGAAAGATCACTTCAACAATGAATTACATAAACAAATCCAAGAAGCAAAAGATCAACTATACAGGGAAATAGAGGTTATAAAAAACAAACAAACAGAAATCCTAGAAATGCAGGAAGCAATAAGCCAACTTAAAAACTCAATTGAGAATACTACCAGCAGAGTAGAACACTTAGAAGACAGAACATCAGACAATGAAGATAAAGTATTTCAACTTGAAAAGAACATAGACAGCTCAGCAAGACTGTTAAGAAACCATGAGCAGAACATCCAAGAAATATGGGATAACATCAAGAGACCAAATTTAAGAGTCATTGGGATACAGGAAGGAACAGAGTTTCAAACCAAAGGAATGAGCAATCTATTCAATGAAATAATTCGAGAAAACTTCCCAGACTTGAAGAATGAGACAGAACCCCAAATCCTAGAAGCCTACAGGACGCCGAATGTGCAAAATCATAAGAGACCCACACCTAGACACATTATAATGAAGATGCCCAACATACAGAACAAGGAGAGAATTTTAAAAGCTACAAGAGAAAGGAAGCAGATCACATTTAGGGGTAAGCCAATCAGGATAACAGCTGATCTTTCAACACAGACTCTGAAAGCTAGAAGATCCTGGAATAACATATTTCAAACACTGAAAGAAAATGGGTTCCAACCAAGAATTGTGTTTCCAGCGAAATTAAGCTTCAGGATGGAAGATGAAATTAAAACCTTCCACGATAAACAAAAGTTAAAAGAATTTGCAGCTAGAAAACCATCTCTTCAAAACATCCTTGGCAAAACATTACAGGAAGAGGAAATGGAAAATAACAATGAAAACCAACAGTGGGAGGTAGGACACTAAAGGGGGGAAAATAATCAAAGTGGAAAACAAACCATGTTTAGTAACATAAATAAACAAATATGGCTGGAAGAACAACCCATATCTCAATAATAACCCTAAATGTTAATGGCTTAAACTCACCAATCAAGAGACACAGGCTAGTAGAATGGATCACAAAACAAGACCCAACAATATGCTGCCTACAGGAGACGCATTTGATAGGAAAAGACATACATAGGCTGAAGGTGAAATGTTGGGAAAAATCATATCACTCATATGGACTTCGGAAACAAGCAGGAGTATCCATACTCATATCAAATAAAATAGATTTTAAGCCAAAGTTAATCAAAAGGGATAAAGAGGGACACTACATACTGCTCAAGGGAACCATACACCAACAAGACATAACAATCATAAATATATATGCCCCAAACAATGGTGCAGCTATGTTCATCAAACAAACTCTTCTCAAGTTCAAGAGTCTAATAGACCACCATACAATAATCATGGGAGACTTCAACACACCTCTCTCACCACTGGACAGATCTTCCAAACAAAAGTTGAATAAGGAAACTATAGAACTCAATAACACAATTAATAACCTAGACTTAATTGACATATATAGAATATACCACCCAACATCAAACAGTTACACTTTTTTCTCAGCAGCACATGGATCCTTCTCAAAAATAGATCATATATTATGTCATAGGGAAACTCTTAGACAATACAAAGGAGTAGAGATAATACCATGCATCCTATCTGATCATAATGGAATGGAACTGAAAATCAACGATAAAAGAAGGAAGGAAAAAGAATATATCACTTGGAGAATGAACAATAGGTTACTGAATGATCAATGGGTTATAGAAGACATCAAGGAGGAAATTAAAAAATTCTTAGAGATTAATGAAAACACAGACACAACATATCGGAATCTATGGGACACATTGAAAGCAGTTCTAAGAGGAAAATTCATTGCTTGGAGTTCATTCCTTAAAAAAAGAAAAAACCAACAAATAAATGATCTCATACTTCATCTCAAAATCCTAGAAAAAGAAGAGCAAAACAACAGCAAAAGAAGTAGAAGGCAAGAAATAATTAAAATCAGAGCTGAAATCAATGAAATCGAAACAAAAGAAACAATTGAAAAAATTGACAAAACTAAAAGCTGGTTCTTTGAAAAAATAAACAAAATCGACAGACCCTTAGCCATGCTAGCGAAGAGAAGAAGAGAGAGAACTCAAATCACTAACATACGGGATGAAAGAGGCAATATCACAACAGACACTTCAGAAATACAGAAGATAATCAAAAATTATTTTGAATCCTTATACTCCAATAAATTAGAAGATAGTGAAGGCATAGATAAATTTCTTAAGTCATATGATCTGCCCAGATTGAGTCAGGAGGATATAGACAACCTAAACAGACCAATATCAATTGAGGAAATAGAAGAAACCATCAAAAGACTACCAACTAAGAAAAGCCCAGGACCGGATGGGTATACAGCAGAGTTTTACAAAACCTTTAAAGAGGAACTAATACCAATACTTTTCAAGCTACTTCGGGAAATAGAAAAAGAGGGAGAACTTCCAAATTCATTCTACGAGGCCAACATCACCCTGATACCTAAACCAGACAAAGACACTTCAAAGAAAGAAAACTACAGACCAATATCTCTAATGAACCTAGATGCAAAAATCCTCAATAAAATTCTGGCCACTCGGATACAAAGGCACATCAAAAAAATTGTGCACCATGATCAAGTAGGATTCATCCCTGGGATGCAAGGCTGGTTCAATATAAGGAAATCAATAAATGTTATTCACCACATCAATAGACTTAAAAATAAGAAACATATGATCATCTCGATAGATGCGGAAAAAGCATTCGACAAAGTACAGCATCCCTTTATGTTCAAAACTCTAGAAAAACTAGGGATAACAGGAACATACCTCAATATTGTAAAAGCAATCTATGCTAAGCCTCAGGCTAGCATCATTCTGAATGGAGAAAAATTGAAGGCATTCCCTCTAAAATCTGGAACAAGACAGGGATGCCCTCTCTCACCACTTCTGTTCAACATAGTTCTCGAAACACTGGCCAGAGCAATTAGACAGACGAAAGAAATTAAAGGCATCAAAATAGGAAAAGAAGAACTTAAATTATCACTATTTGCAGATGACATGATTCTATACCTAGCAGACCCAAAAGGGTCTACAAAGAAACTATTAGAGCTAATAAATGAATTCAGCAAAGTGGCAGGATATAAAATCAACACGCATAAATCAAAGGCATTCCTGTATATCAGCGACAAATCCTCTGAAATGGAAATGAGGACAACCACTCCATTCACAATATCTTCAAAAAAAATAAAATACTTAGGAATCAACCTAACAAAAGAGGTGAAAGACTTATACAACGAAAACTACAGAACCCTAAAGAGAGAAATAGAAGAAGATCTTAGAAGATGGAAAAATATACCCTGTTCATGGATAGGCAGAACTAACATCATCAAAATGGCGATATTACCAAAAGTTCTCTATAGGTTTAATGCAATGCCAATCAAAATCCCAACGGCATTTCTTGTAGAAATAGAGAAAGCAATCATGAAATTCATATGGAAAAATAAAAGACCCAGAATAGCAAAAACAATGCTAAGCAGGAAGTGTGAATCAGGCGGTATAGCGATACCAGACTTCAAACTATATTACAGAGCAATAGTAACAAAAACAGCATGGTACTGGTACCAAAACAGGCGGGTGGACCAATGGTACAGAATAGAGGACACAGAAACCAATCCACAAAACTACAACTATCTTATATTTGATAAAGGGTCTAAAAGCATGCAATGGAGGAAGGATAGCATCTTCAACAAATGGTGCTGGGAAAACTGGAAATCCATATGCAACAAAATGAAACTGAATCCCTTTCTCTCGCCATGCACAAAAGTTAATTCAAAATGGATCAAGGAGCTTGATATCAAATCAGAGACGCGCCGTCTGATAGAAGAAAAAGTTGGCTACGATCTACAGTCAGTGGGGTCGGGCTCCAAATTCCTCAATAGGACACCCATAGCACAAAAGTTAATAACTAGAATCAACAAATGGGACTTACTCAAACTAAAAAGTTTTTTCTCAGCAAAAGATACAATAAGAGAGGTAAATAGAGAGCCTACAACCTGGGAACAAATCTTTACTCCTCACACTTCAGATAGAGCCCTAATATCCAGAGTATACAAAGAGCTCAAAAAATTAGACAATAAGAGAACAAACAACCCAATCAACAAATGGGCCAAGGACCTGAACAGACACTTCTCAGAGGAGGACATACAGTCAATCAACAAGTACATGAAAAAATGCTCACCATCTCTAGCAGTCAGAGAAATGCAAATCAAAACCACCCTAAGATACCATCTCACTCCAGTTAGATTGGCAGCCATTATGAAGTCAAACAACAACAAGTGCTGGCGAGGATGTGGGGAAAAGGGTACACTTGTACATTGCTGGTGGGACTGCAGATTGGTGCAGCCAATTTGGAAAGCAGTATGGAGATTTCTTGGAAAGCTGGGAATGGAGCCACCATTTGACCCAGCTATTCCCCTTCTCGGTCTATTCCCTAAAGACCTAAAAAGAGCATGCTACAGGGACACTGCTACATCGATGTTCATAGCAGCACAATTCACAATAGCTAGACTGTGGAACCAACCTAGATGCCCTTCAATGGATGAATGGATAAAAAAAATGTGGCATTTATACACAATGGAGTATTACTCTGCATTAAAAAATGACAAAATCATAGAATTTACAGGGAAATGGATGGCATTAGAGCAGATTATGCTAAGTGAAGCTAGCCAATCCCTAAAAAACAAATGTCAAATGTCTTCTTTGATATAAGGAGAGTAGCTAAGAACAGAGTAGGGTCGAAGAGCATGAGAAGAAGATTAACATTAAACAGGGATGAGAGGTGGGAGGGAAAGGGAGAGAGAAGGGAAAATGCATGGAAATGGAAGGAGACCCTCAGAGGTATACAAAAGTACATACAAGAGGAAGTGAGGGGAAGGGGAAAAATAATACAAGGGGGACAAACGAATGTCAGTAAAGGGGGCAGAGAGAGAAGAGGGGAGGGGAGGGGAGGGGAGGGGAGGGGAGGGGGGATAGTAGAGGATAGGAAAGACAGCAGAATACAACAGACACTAGTATGGCAATATGTAAATCAATGGATGTGTAACTGATGTGATTCTGCAATCTGTATATGGGGTAAAAATGGGAGCTCATAACCCACTTGAATCAAATTGTGAAATATGATATATCAAGAACTATGTAATGTTTTGAACAGCCAACAATAAAAAAAAAAAAAAAAAAAAAAAAAATTTAAAATACTTGAGAATCAATCTAACAAAAGATATGAAAGACCTCTGTAATCAAAACTACAGAACACTAAAGAAAGAAATTGAAGAAGACCTTAGAAGACGAAAAGATCTACCATGTTCTTGAATAGGCAGAATTAACATTGTCAAATGGCCATACTAACAAAAGGACTATACAGATTTAATGCAATTCCTATTAAAATTCTAGTGGCATTCTTCATAGAAATAGAAAAGGCATTCATGAAATTCATTTGTACCCCTCCAGAATAGCCAAAGAATCCTTAGTGAAAAAAGTGAAGCAGGAGGCATCACAGAATTTTTCATTCGCTTCTGATTGGCAATTTTAGTATACAGAATCAGGATTTATTTTCTGTTTCTTTAGGTCATGTATGCTGGTCATTTAAACATGGTGCTCTTTTAAAAGACACTTCAGTGTTAAACCAGTGTCCAGTTTCCCAAAAATCTTTATATTCTTGCTACAGATAAATGTAAATGCTTATGTTTTTCTTATCACTGCCAACGACAGGGATGTCTTCATTCCTTTTTGATATGCACAACTATATTTTTATACTTCAGAGCAAAGAATGAGGGGAAACAGGCAAAGTTAGTAATGCAGTACATCACACACTTTTGAGGAGTAATCTGATAAAGCAACTGTTGGAGTATCTGGCTTGCCCCTGTGCTCTTGTATTACTCTTTGTTCTTGTGTGAGGGAACCTGGGTTTGCATGGAAAATATGTATCACAAATGAAGGGGATGGGAAGTTTGTTTATTTTTCCCCTTAGAGATACTAAACAAGCAATATATGATGCACCTGTTTTGACTGCAACCCGTCATGTGAAGTCAAGTGTAAAATTTTATGCTTATGGTGTCACATTATTGCTCAAAAATTTTAGATTCTGGAACATTTCAGATTTACAGATTTTGGATTAGGGATTCTCAACTTGTACTTCATCATGATCCATTTACCAAAGCAGAGATGTCAGTTTACAGGAACTGCTGGAAGTCACAGTCATGGTGGATGTAGGAATGTGACCAATCTTCACTTTGTTCTCCCCTCAAGAATTTGCATCTATTTTGAAAGCATGTGTCTTTGCCATCTCAGCCAATGAATCTCTGTACATTAATGACAATGATGAGATTTTTGTGTTTGGACTGAACTATAGTAATTGTCTGACAAGTGGAAATAACCAGATCACACTTGTAACTGAGACACTAAAATCCTTAAATGGAAAGATTAAAATCCTTGGTTATGGAGTTGGCCCCCATGTTTTCCTCAGCACTGAAGATGGAGTGGTCTATGCCTAAGGTCACAATGGATACATCCAGCTGGGGAAAGGAATCACCAACCAGGGTATTGCTTCCATCCATGTCTGCACCAATCTTTTGATCAAGCAGGTGTTGAAGTAGCTTGTGGATCATATAACAATGGCTCTACCAGCTGATGGAAAGGTGTTTGTTTCAGGCTATATCAACGGTAACCAGGTGTAATTAGGATCTACAGCAAATCAACTAACTCCTCAAAAGTGTACCAACTGTTTATTGATTAAGAGGGTAATTGGTATTTGATTGCCTATGGTCAGATCTTGTCTATGATAGTTGTGGACAGTGTGAGGTGCTTGGATGGGATTATAGTGGCAATGGTCAGCTAGACTTAGGAAACATCAGCAACCAGCTGAGGCCTGTGAGATTGGTAACCTTATAGATCATGTGTGTAAAACAAATTGTGGCTATGCACGTACTCTAGCATGAATAGATAAGGGCTTGCTCTATTCCTGGGGAGCTTACATATATGTATGGTTGGAAACTGGCAATAAAAATAACCTAACTCCAGCACCAATTGTGGTGGAATATAAAGGGTAGTGGGATTACTGCCTGTCATTTCATCCACATGTCTACTGACAAGACCCAGGGCATACAGATGTCCATGTGGGGCCTGTATTGGAGGCCAATCAGTAATCCTTCTCTATCTCACCAACTTCTGCAAGGACAAAGTGGGCTTTCTAGTACTACCTTCTATCTGTAGAACATGGAGATTTTATAGCAGTAGTAAGAGTCACTGAATAAATACATTTTAAAGTGCTTCTGGGAATCAATATCAAAGGCTTCATGTAATGAAGAAAGAATCTGATAGACCAAAAACTGCCTAATCTAAAATGTTTAATTCATGTCCATAAAGTTGTTTTGAAAATCAGGTGAATACTTTTCAATTCGTGTTCCACTTATATTAGAATATGAATTCATGAAGGACGTGATAGAAATAGACCAGTTTTCCTACCTCATGTATCATGCCTTTGACCAGTTACTCTGCAGAGACACACTGGATCTGTCACCCAAAGATGTCATAGGTCTTTTAAATGTGGTGGCATCTGATTGTGAAGACAGACTGAAAAAACTTTGCCACCACATTATCAAATAAGGAATCACTGTAGAAAATGCCTTCACATTATTCTCCACTGCATAAGATTTTAGAAGATAAGATTTAGAAGACTTCTGCTTTAAGTTTTGCATCTATCATTTAAGGAAGATACACAGATGGTAACATTTTGACAAATGCATGGTCCACTGTTAAAGGAGTTCATTTATAAAGCCAGTAAGGGTGGAGCTTCGAGAAAATCGACCTAACAAAAGAGATGAAAGACCTCTATAATAAAATCTACAAAACAGTAAGAAAGAAATTGAAGAAAATCTTTAAAAAATAGAGATCCCATGTTGTTTGATTAATATTAATATTGTCAAAATGATTAATATTGTCAAATGGTCATACTACCAAAAGCATTATACAGATTTAATTCAATTCCTATTAAAATTCCAATGATGTTCTTCATAGAAATAGAAGAAGCAGTTGTGAAATTAATTTGGAAAATAAAGAGGCCCAAAATAACCAAAGCAATTCTTAGTGAGAAAAGTGAAGCTGGATGCATCTCAATACCAGACTTTACATTATACTATAGAGATATGATAACAAAAACATTTTGGTATAAGAACCAAAACAGGCATGAAAACTATGGAATAACATAGAAGACACAAAGACAACCCCAAATAAATACAATTATCTCACACTAGAGATAGGTACCATAAATGTACATTGGATAAAAGATAGCCTCTTCAACAAATGGTGCTGGGAAAACTGGAAATCCATAGGCGATAGAATGAAATTGAATCCCTAATTTCACCCTGCACAAAATTCACCTCGAAATGGATCAAAGACCTAGGGATTAGACCATAAACCCTACATCTACTAGAAGAAAATGTAGACCAAACTCTCCATCATGTTGGCTTAGGAACTGACTTCCTCAACAACACTCCTAAAGCACAAGAAATAAAACAGAAATCAATAAATGGGAGGGTATAAGACAAAAAAGCTTCTTCATAGCAAATAATAATATGAACAGAGGGCCTACAAAAAGGGAGAAAATCTTTGCCACCTGCCACTCAGATAAAGCATTCATTTGAAGGATATATAAAGAATGCAAAATACTTAACACCAAAAATCAAATAACTCAACTAAAAAATGGGCAAAGGAACTGAACAGGCACTTCACAGAGAAGATATACAAATAGTCAACAAATATATGAAAATATGTTCAACATCCCTAGCAATTAAAAAAATGCAAATTAAAACTACACTGAGATTTCATCTCACTCCAGTAAGATGGCAAAAATTAAGAATACAAGTAAAAATAAATATTGGTAAGGATGTGGAGGAAAGGATACAATCATACATTGGTAGTAGGACTGTAAATTGGTGCAACTACCATGGAATACATTATGCAGTTCCTCAAAAACTTTGGAATGGAATCACAATTTGACCCAGTTATCCCATTCCTCAGTATATACCAAAATAACTTAAAATCTACATTCTACAATGACATAGCCACATCAATGTTTATAGTAGCTCAATTTGCAATAGCTAAGCAATGGAACCAATGTAGATGCCCTTCAACAGATGAATGGATTAAGAAAATGTGGTATACATAGACAATGGAATATTAACTCAGCCATAAAGAAGAATAAAATTATGACATTTCCAATAAATGGATAGATCTGGAGAATATTATGCTATGTGAAATAAGCCAATCTCAAAAACTATAAGCTGCATGTTCTCTCTGATATGTGGATGTTAACACACAACATGTGGGGTAGAGGGAGAATAGAAGTTCACTGTATTGAACAAGGGAGAATTAAGGGAAGAAAGGGAGAACAGGAACAGAAATCTGACATAAAGTTTTCCTATATACATACTTAAACACAACACAGTGAATCTCCATATAACATTCAACCAGAAGACTGGTATCTTAATTAGAATAAGATGTACTCCATATGTTATGGTTTGGGTGTGGAGTATCCCCCCAAAGCTCACATGTGAAACAATGCAAGAAAATTTGAAGGAGAAATGATTGGGTTATAGCCTTCACCTTATCAGTGGATGAATCCCTGATGGGATTAACTGAGTGGTAATTGGAGACAGATGGGGTGTGGCTGGAGGAAGTAGTTCATTGGGGACATGGCTTTGGGGTATATATTTTGTATCTAGAGAGTAGATTATCTCTCTCTTTGCTTTCTGATCTCCATGTGAGCTGCTTCCCTCTGCCACAGTCTTCTGCCATGATGTTGTGCCTTATCTCGAGCTTTGGGGAATGGAGCCGGCCTTTTATGGATTAAGACCTCTGAAACCATGAGTCTTCAAATAAACTTTTCTTCCCTAACATTGTTCTGGTCAGATCTTTTAGACACAGCAAAAAAAAAAAGCTGGCTAAAAACACCATGTTTGTATAAATATGTCACAATATACTGTCATATATAACTAAATAGAAATTTTAAAAGTTTTTTTAAGCTTTTTTTTTTTTACAAGGCTGCTGGGCTATGGGTAATCTAGGTCTCTGTTGGTGATGTGCCCAGCTTGTGCTCTACAGGTGATGTGATTCTGCAGGTAAAACCCTTCAGGTTGTTTTTTGCACATTTGTATTCTCTGTAGGAATACTGAAGGATGTTCAACTTTCCCTGAGGCCATTTTGAACAGTTCTCATTTTAGATATGTGTATTTTAAATGTGACCTTCCTTACGTTTAGGCTGGAACATTTTGAATGTTTAGCTGTTTTTGGTTTTGTTTCTGATTAGAGGAACTTCTGAATTTGTAAAAAAGGCAGTTGTTGACAACTGTCCTGGGTCAAATAATACAACTTCTTGATGCCACAAGCTGTCACAGTGTGTGAATTGTGAAATGAACCTAGTGACCCACCAGAAATTAAGGATGCTATCCTGGAGGTGGGTTAGGTGAAGTACTGCTGTTAGTTGCTAGTCGGTACAATACCTTGCTGGAAAGGACCGTTACGATTATTTGAGGCTTTTGTAGGCTTGCATTTATAATTGATGGATTTTAAGCTCTAAGGTACATCAAAGGTGTGTTCCTTTAACATAAGTTAAATATATTAAAATGATAATTGAGTAAAAGTAAAATTCTAGGCTTACAAAAAATTTATATGGATTTAAGCACATAAATAGTAGTCATGTAGAACTGTCCATGGAAAACTGAAACTTTGGATATATTAGAATCCCCACTGCTTATTCAGTGGTATTTTATTTCACTAATATTCAATTTGCAAAATAAAATTTATGTTACCCTCTCACATTTAAATATTATAAATTCTAACTAATAAAGAAAAACAAAGTATATATATAGTGTACCCTTTCCTTTCCTGCTATGACTGTTATAACGTCAGATCTGCTACATCATGACTTGAAGAAATGGTATTACAAACACCTTTCTTATAGGACTTAATGGAATTTGCTTTGTCTACATTATCTAGGCCAAATTCCATCAAAGACTTACTGATTGGAAATGTAGTCACCTTTCATGTTGTGTTTTTTCCTCTTTTAGTTGTGCTAAATCTACTGTTTAGCAGACCTTAACCTTGCAAAGGGATTCTAAAATCATAGTTTTCCTGGAAAGGCTCTATTTAAAATGTAGCTATTGTTTTGGTCTGGTTAAGGAATATGACTCTGGGATATAAGATTTTTATCAGTTTTATCATGTGTGTCTATTGAATTTGCATTAAGAACAAACTCTGCCCTGTTCTCTGGTCTATTAACTCATTTCCATTCCTATGAGTTACATTAGTATGTTGTTGTATTTGTGTGTTTATGTGTGTAATTTATAAACCTGTCATTTATTATAGACATCTTTAAATAGAAATTGTATTCATTTTTCAGTAAATTATTTCAGTGAAGTCCTATACTATAGGTTGATTTTGCAATGTTTATTAGGGTGAAATGGAGTAAACTGTGTGGAACGTGTGGGTTTCTGAATAGGACCTGCTCTATAGCATTTGTATTCTGTTCAGCTTTGACCATATTAATCTGTTTCTTCTTCTAAAACATGATCTTGTGATTACTTTATGATTTTTTTCTAAGTATTAGAAATAATACAGGTAAACTATTTAAGGCAATTTCCTCAACATAATAAGCTTTTGGTAAAATGGTTTTGTGATTGTTTTTACTGCTTCTGTTGTTGTTATTAAAGATGGTCATGAAGTTTTAAATTGTTGCCAGGGTTATATTCTTTAATGTAATTCTTCCATGTATTCATAAAGAAAAAAATATTTGAACAGAACTACATATATCATCTGTTCAACTGATATATTATATCAGCTGCTCTGTAAATGTATGATTTTAGGAGCTATGATGAATGAGAAGTTAGCAAAAATTAGGAAAGTAAAGTTAGGTATGGTTGTGAAAAGGAATAAGAACTACAGAAACTACAAATTAAATTGCTTTGTCACGTGTTTTTCTTGTGTTTATTCACCACATCATTCAAAGTATAAATGATCATAACCTGTTTATAAACAAAGAAACTGAGGCTTTAACAAATATCTTTCTCTACACCACGGAGCAAGGAAGCATAAAAAGCATGAAGCTAAACTTACATCTTTATAAATCCCTAAAGCTATACTTTTACTACCATGAAATTTGTCTTAGCAGTCATTGTCCATTAAACTTTAATGGCAAATTGAGAAAAAAAAATGTATCAAAAATGCAAGTAGCTTTTATGAAGCTGAGGTGGGTAAAAAAGGTTGGCAGCCAACTTGGATAACCACCAACCTAATGTACTACTAATATAATTAGGTAAAAATAAACTAACTTTCCTAATACCAAATTTTCATATATGTATCTTTTATATATATAAAAAGAAAACTCTCAGACAACAATTATTTCCTCAAATCAAAACATAAAATAATAAAAAAAATTGTTTATACACTAGAATGATAACACTGTAAACATATTGAACCGTAAACAAAAGATCAAAGAGAAAATACAAAAAATAAAACTGGTAGATTAGGATTAAAGAATTATGACTTTTCCTTCAAAATTTAAGTAATGTCCAGATACTTTTCCAGGATACAAAATAAAATTGAAAGTGAAGAATTTCAATGTTACAGAATTTAAAAGAAAAAGAGGAACAGAAGAAAACATACCAGATAAACAAAATTTAATGGAAAATATATCTAGATCTCATGGCAGATGACACGGAGGCGAATGCCTTGTGGTCTTTTTATCTTTTCTTTATGTATTTCAAAATAATGAAAGCGCAATTTGTTCAAGACATGTCTCATCTTTTCCCCACAGAACATTGAAATTTGCAGCTACTTCTAAATTGTTCACTCATTCACTTATTCAAACATATTAAGATTGTTGGTTCTAGCCAGGCACAGTGGTGCACACCTATAATCCCATGAGCTGGGGAGGCTGAGACAAGTGCATTGAGAGTTCAAAGCCAGCCTCAGCAAAAGCGAGGTACCTGGCAACTTGGCGAGACTCTGTCTCTAAATAAGGATGTGGCTGAGTGGTTGAGTGCCCCTGAGTTTAATCTTCCCCCCCACACACCAAAAAAAATTATTGGTTTCTTCTATCCACAGGGCACAGTGCTAGGCTTTATTAGGAACACAAAACCAACACAGTCTTGAACTCAATGCCAGAAGACTGTGAGCCAAGTAAAGCTGATTTAAGGGATTCTATATGCCTCTGGGTGATAGGGCAAGGTAGAAAGTTACCAGGGCTTAAAAGGGATAGTGCAAATGATATATTCCAAATTGAGACACAGAATCAGGATACTATGTTTGGCTAGCATTGTCAGAGAAGGCATTACAAAAGTGAAGAGCTTGACAGGGCTATTTTACGTTCATGGCAGATACTTACTTGATGTATACAAGGTCCTAGGTTTGATCCCTAGTGTTGTGAAAAACAAAACAAGCAAACACAATGACAAAACTTAGCATTTGCTGGTAAATGAATACAACTGGAGAACATCATGCAAAGTGAAATAAACCTCAGAGCATCAAGGGCCAATGTTCTCTCTCATAATGAGAAGCAAGAGCAAAATAAGAAGAAAAATTTAAAAAGGAGGGATTCCATGAAAATAGAATGGACATCAGTAGAGAGAGGAGAGAAAGGAAAGAGTGAGGGAGGAGGGATTGGGAAAAGAGCAGGAATTCAGAATGAAACTGACAAAATTATACTAAGTACAAAAATAAATATATCACAGAGTTTTCCACCCATTTACAAAGAAGAAATAAAAGAAAATATAACTAAAAAAATGGAAGACCATTAGAGTAGAGGAAGGGAAACAGAGAAAGGGAGAAGGAGAAAGAAAGAAAGAGGAAGTATTTGCAACATTTTGTAGAACCAATTACATTCTATGCTTGTGTCAAAATGAACTCCAGTATTCTGTATAACTATAATGTGCTAATAAAACATTAAAAAATACTGACACACTTAAAAAAAACTTAAGTCCTAAAAAAATAAGCTAGACATCCTCAGAAGGATATTGACACTTCTGTAACTATAAAAAATACTTCATTATTTTTCCATAAAATTATAAACCTAGTAATGATTTCTCGGCCACTTTATTCCAAAGTGTATTACACAAACCACCAGTCAACCAACAAACCATTTAATAATTTACTTATCGTAAGCTTTTGTGTTTGTACTAATTTGATTTGGAATATTATGCTCTGGGATAAGAATATAGGGGTATACTAGTTTGTTTTGGTGAATCTCAGTCTATTAAGACATATAGAATTTAATAAATTGTTATACAAAAATATTGTATCTAATTGTAAGGATTAATCAGGAGAGCTACAGGTTTGGGTGATTCATTATGCTGCTTAGCTGCTTAGCATAAGCCATGCTGGCTGTATACTTCACCATTCTAGGAGCAGGATGATCTTTAGTTTCATCCATTTACCAGAAAATGCCATAATTTAATTCTACTCTATGACTGAGTAAAACTACATTGTGTTTATATACCACATTTTCTTTATCCATTCATCTCTCCATTGGCACCTGGGCTGGTTCTATAGCTTAGCTACTGTGAGTTGTGCTGCTATAAACCTTGATGTACCTGTATTACTATAGTATGCTGATTTTGGTTCTTTTGGATAAATACCAAGGCATGGAATAGCCGCGTTCTGTGATATTTCCATTACAAGTCTTTTGAGGAACCTCCATACTGCTTTTAAAAGAGATTGTAATAATTTGCAGTCCTACCAGCAATGTATGAGTGTATCTACTCCCCACCACATCCTTGCCAGCATTTATTATTATTATTATTATTATTATTATTATTATCTATTTTTCTATTTTTTTTTAGTTGTTGATGGATCTTTATTTATTTATATGCAGTGCTGAGGATGGAACCCAGGGCCTCACACTTGTCAGGCAAGCACTCTACCACTGAGCCAAAAGTCCGGCCCCTATTTATTTTCTTGATAATTGATATTCTGAGAAAAGTGAGATGAAATTTCAATGTAGTTTTGATTTACATTTGCCTGATGGCTAGAAATGTTGAACTTTTTTTTCATATATTTGTTGGCCATTTGTATTTTTTTTTTTTTTTTTTTTTGGAGAAACATCTGATTACTTCTTTTGTCCATTTGTGGTTTGAGTTTTGTTTTTATTTATTTACTTCATTTTATTTTTTAGTATTAAATCTTTGAATTATTTACATATTCTAGATATTAATCTCCTGTTGGAGGAGTAGCTTACAAAGATTTTTTCTCTCATTCTGTAGGATTTCTCTTGATGCTTTCAATTATTTTCTTTGCTGTACAGAAGCTTTTTAATTTGATGCTGAACCTCGTATTGAAACTGATTTTATTTCTTGAGCTTTAGAGGTCTTGTTAAGATAGTTGGTATCTGTGCCAACATATTGCAATGTTGGGTGTATGATTTCTTCTAGTAGTTGTCAAGTTTCTGATCTAATTTTGAGGTCTTTGATGCTCTTTGAATTGAATTTTGTGTGGGGTGAAAGAAAGGGATCTAGTTTCATTCTTCTACATATAGATATCCAATTTTCCCAAAACCATTTATTAAAAATGCTATATTTTCTCTCATGTATGTTTTTAGCACTTTTGTTGAGTATTAAATGAATGTAACTCTGTGGGCTTGTCTCTGTGTCTCATATTGTATTCTATTGGTTTTCAGGTCTATTTTGATGGCAAGATCATGCTATTTTTGTTGCTATAGCTCTATAGTGTATTTTGAGATGAAGTATTGTGATACCTTCAAGTATCACTCTTTTTGCTCAGGAATGCTTGGGCTATTCTGGGACTTTTATTACTTCAAAAGAATTTTGGACTGTTTATTCTAGTTCATTGGTATTTTGATGGGGATTGCATTAAATCCATATATTATTTTTGATAGGATAGCCATTTTGATAGTATTATTTCTGCCCATCCAAGAATATAGGAGATCTTTCCATCTTATGAGTTCTTCTTCAATTCCATAATTTTCATTGTAGAGATCCATCACCTCCTTTGTTGGATAAATTTTCAACAATTTTATTTTTTGAGTTTATTGTGAAGGGAATAGTTTTCCTGATTTCTTAGCAGAATCACTGTTGCAGTAGAGGAAACTATTGATTTATGTATTTTGATCTGTTATCCTGCTACTTTGCTAAATTTGTTTATCAGCTCTAGAAGTCTCCTCTTGCAGTTTTTTGGGGTCTTCTAGATATATGATCATGTCATCAGCAGAAATAATTTGACTACTTTTTTCTATTTATATTTCTTTAATGTTCTTCTCTTGCTTGATTGCTCTTGCTAGAATTTCAAAAACTTTGTGGAATAGGAATGGTGAGAGTTGACATCCATGTCTTCTTCTCAGTTTCACAGGAAATGCTTTCAGTTTTTCTCTACTCAGTATAATGTTGGCTTGTGTCTCCTTGCTTACTATTGGTCTGTTTAGATTTTCCGTAGTCTCATGGTTTAATTTGGGCAGGTCATATGTGTTCAAAAATTTGTCAGTATCTTCTAGTCTTTCCAGTTCATTGAATTATTGAAGTGTAAATTTTCAAAATAGTTTAATAATCCTTTGTGTTTCAGAAGTGTCTGTGGTGATATCTTATTTTTCATCCTTGGGTCTCCCCCACAACCCTCTCTTTCACACTGTTTGGCTAAGGCATTATTAACATTATTCATCCTTTTAAAAAAACAAATATTTGTTTAATTAATCTTTTTTACTGTTTTTATTTTCCATTTCATTAGTTTGGCTGTGATCTTCATTATCATTTTTATTCCAACTGATTTTAGAAGTATTTTCTTCTTCTTTTTCTAGGCCTGGAGGTACAACATTATATTATGTATTTGGGGGTCTTTCTATTATTTTAATGTACATAATCAATAATATAAACTTTTTTCTTAGAACTGCCTTCACCCTAGCCCAAAGATTTTGATGTGTTGTATCTCTGTCCTCACTTGTTTATAATTTTTTATTTCTTCTCTGATTTCTTCTATGATATATTCCTCATTCAAAGCTATAATATTTAATTTCTATGTGTTGAAGTGGTTTTTATTTTTATATTATTGATTTCAAATTTTATTCCTTTATTATCTGATAGGTTGCAAGGAATTATCTCATTTCTTTCTATCTGTAGATTTTCTTTGTAACCTAAAACATAACCTATTGTAGAGAGTTTCATGTGCTACTGAGAAGAAAGTGAATTCAGTTTCTGATGAGTAACTATTCTATATATATTTGTTAGGTCCATTTGATTAATAGTGTTTATAGTTCTGAAGATTCTTAGTTTATGTCTGTATGACCTTTCTATTGGTGAGAAAAATGTAAAATCACCCAGTATGATTGTATTGTGATCTATTTGATTTTATATCTTATTGAATAGGGTTTATTTTATATACATATGTGCATGAATATCTGGGGCATAAATATTTACAATCATTATATATTCTTTTTAGGTGATTCCTTAATCCAATATGATTCTCTTAACCAGTATGAACTTCTTTCTTTTCTAAATAATTTTGTCTTGAAGCCTACTTTGTCTGATAGAAGCATAGCTACTCCTGCTTGCTTTTGGTCTTCATTTGCATGGTATATCATTTTCCATACTTTCACCTTCAGCCTGAGGATTTCATTCCCTATAAGGTGAGACTATTTATTGTAAACAACACATAGTTGGGTTCACTATTTATATCCCTTATTCCAGTCTTTTTTTTTTAAGAGATTAGACCATTTGCATTCAATGTTATTGCAGAAAGATGATTTTTATTTCCTGTAATTTTGACACATTTCTAATCATTCAGGCTTGAGGGTACAGTATCAAATGATAATGGAATATCTACCAATTTAATATAAAAAGTGTCATCTAAAATATTTAATTGACATTAGAACTTCTTGCGATAATCCATTATAAAATAGATTTCTCATTCAATCTTCCTAATTTACGTTTCATCAAGGTTTGCAACCTTTAGTAAATGCCCACTACTCTTTGGCTTTACTTTTTTGTTTTCCTGCATATAGAGACAGTGATCATCTCTGATTCAATTCAGGGAGACCCCTTTGCTTTTTTGGTATGCCTGGGTACTTACTACCTTTCTGTTGGGTCAGAGAAGTGACTTAGCAGACAAGTTATTCCCTTTTAGGGGGCATAGTCCTATTTTCCCTTCTGAAGGAAAACTCTGTGGATCCAGGGCTATCAAATCCACTGTGAGTTCCCATGTGTATATTTTGGAGTGTGTGTAGTGTGGTGGTCTAAGGTGGAGGTATTATAGTCTGTTTTATGTGGCACTGGTTTGCTTATGATGGGACATAGGGCTGCTTCCCCCTCTAAAATGCACAGGTTGCAAGTCAGTGTGTTTGTATTGGGCACACCTGTTGGTGTTGGTTTCTGTTGGGTGCTCCTCTGTAAAACCCTTTGTGGGGTAAACTGCCATCGTGTGTTCATGAGTTTCTCTGGGGTCTGCTTTGAGTTATCCTCAGGAATTATCTTCTATGGGTTTTTGCATCTGAATGAGAATTGAGTTAACTGGAAATTCTGGAACTCCTAGAGGACTGGAACACTGGAGCTACTTCCGTTCTTGCCTTGGTTTTCTCACCAGCCCGTTCTTATCTGTCACCCAGGGACCATAGTCTGAATGCTTGGAGGGTACCATGCTGTGTTTGCTGGCTGTTTCTGTTGAGTGCAGGGGCACTGGGTACGGAGCTCAGGGCTCTCATGATGACTACTGTGGGATACCATCCTCCCCCTCCCCTCTACAGGGGCTTCTTTAAAGTATTATAGAGCTTATTGGCTGTCTGCAAGTATGAAACCTGTAAATGCAGATTCTCTGTAGGTGATCTGTGGTGCAGAAGCCTGTATCCAGGCTGGTGTAGATCACTGGAGTACCATCCCCGTGACTGGGCCAAAATGTCAGTTGGTCTGCAGCATCTGAGCTCTTACTACCAGTGGCTGTAAATCATGAATGCCCACTACCTTCCATTGAGAATTCTATAGAATTCTAAGCACTTGCTATCTAAGCACTTGGTGGCTACCTAGAATTGTGAGGACTGTGAGTACAAGCACTCTATGGGCAGCACAGAAATTTCCACCCTGTCTGCTATATTTCACTCCAGTTTTACCTGTCACGTTGATGGGGTAAGGATGTCAGTTGACCCGTCTTTGACTGAACTTCTGCACACACTGTGGGGAGCATTGGGTTGGAGTTAGCACTTCCCAGTAGTGATTAGTCCTCAGATCAATTCAGATCCATTCTGCTTGTCTTCCATGGGGGTGGGGGGTTAAGTTCCACTAGCAACAATCCCTTCACAAATTTTTCTATAAGGATTACTGAGCTAACCCATTTCAGAAGCATTTTCCTAGTTTTATTTGTTAAATCTATCTGAAGATGAAGAAGCTGTATTGATTGAATTTCTTCTAGAAAGGCTGACCAGCTGTGGAAGCTACAAATTGGTCCTGCCTGGCACAGTTTTCAGCCCATAATTTGGGCTAAACTGTGTGGTTTCCTTCACTGTTTTTGGTGGTCCTCTTTTAATTTTGTCTGCTTTTCTTTCCAACTGTTGTTAAAGAAGTAAGCCTATGGGCTTTTCCTGTCCCGTTTTATTATTTTTGTTATGCTCTACCTAGACCCTACCCTGATCAGCATTTTTACTTGAGTTTTGTTGTTGTTGTTGTTGAAAATGCATCAGCTTTTATATAGAGAAGTAACATTGACAACAGAAATTATGATTAATTTCATTTCCAAAAGCGCAGTAGTTAGTTTCAGCAGTCTTAGCATGTTAGAGAGTTCCTTGGTTCATATTCACTAATTTTGTATATAGTGAGGAAATCTTTCCCTATCTTCAGTTCCTGGCATAGCACCATGTTTGGGCTTGTGGTTCCATCCCAGTAATTACAGATCATCATCTAGAGTCTCAGTATTCCCTCAAGAAGTTCTTGGCATAATCTGCAGAATCTTTATATTTTCTGATATATTAACTAAAGAAAAGCTCTCATAAGCTGCTTCTTTCTGACTCTTAGCTTTTGGTTTCATTTATCTGCAATGATAAGCAGACTATCCTGATTTAAATTTTAACTCTGCTTGCACTGGATGAATGATTCCATGTACCTTATTTGCCTATGGGTGAACATTAAATGTCCAAATCTATGTAATTATGGCCAGCAAATTTCAGTTCAGAGCTGTTATTTTGCATTTTCTCCAAAGGATAAACCGTAATCATTATTTCCTTCTAGTCTATATTTCTGAACACTGCCTTACCTTTTACCAGGAAGTCATTTGTGTTTGCTTCAGACCCAGTCTCAAGATGCCTATTGCTCCATTATGGTGAAATCCCTGGATTTATTTCTAGATGATATACTTTGAGGGGAAATCTGCTATGGGATCAGTGTATGCAGATAGATTGCTGTTTGTTTGTCTAATAAAGAGGTATGATTACAGTGTACAAAGAATTGGGAAGGACTTAGTAATCAAAAGCCAATTGAAGAATATAGAACAGAATAATGATAATCTGTATTCTGCAGGAAGAAAGAGAATCTAAAAGTCCCTGTTATCAATAGTTTTGTAGATTAGTATGTACACTATTGCTTATAAAAATATATCACACCTTATATTAATTACAATAACTTTATGAGGTAAAAAGGGATAATATGGATGATATAATTCTCATTTTACAGGCTGAGAGAATTCAATAAGTTTAATAGTAACCCAAATTGGTTTTAAGAGATCTGAATTCTGGGCCAGCCTCTTATTAAGCCAGCTATTCTTTTTTTTTTTTTTTTTTTTTTTAATTTTTTATTGTGGGTTGTTCAAAACATTACAAATTTCTTGACATATCATATTCCACACTTTGATTCAAGTACAAATCACTTATTTTCTCTTAGGCACTCAGTCTTATCATTGTAACAGAGGAACTGGATTTTTTTTCTTGGTACTGGAGATTGAACCCAGAGGTGCTTTACAGATTTTTCACTGAATAGAATATTTCACCAGTGTTCAAAAAAATTGTTCCTCTTCATTTTCTCAATCTGGAGAGGAGGCAGAAAATGAAAAGGAACTATAAGAAAAAGAATGTATACACAGGAGAAATGAGAGAAAGGAAAAATAAAGAGACACTGGATTAGATGAGAAATGATAGTGAAATTCTCCAGAAATATGGAGGCTGAAAATTATTTGAACATTGGTAAAATATTCTATTCAGTGAAAAATGTTTTTTTTTAATATTACAAGTGTTATGTTCTTCACCCATCCTACCCATTCCTGAAATCCCAATAATGAAATATCACTGAAGTCTAATCTACTCAAGGCACTATAAAAATATTTTCCCCTAATTGTAAAAAATCTTGCTAAATATTAAATATAGACAAGAAGAGATAATTCAACAAGGAAGTGTAAAGTTGAGAGGATGGAGAGGACATGAGACTATAAAAGCTGAAAACTGGTAGAGATTTTGGAGCAAATAAAGATTTCTTCAGGACACTGAATTTAAAGAGTTTGAGAATTTTTCCACATATTAATATCAATAGGAAGAGAATAGTCTGAGTTTTCTCCTTATCTCACCAGTCTACCCTGGCATTTTCCTTGCTAAAGGAAAAAACAGAGAAAGAAAGGCAAAGAGGAAGAAAAATAGGGGAACCAGACAAAAAGAAGAAATAAAGGAAGGAGAAGAAGATACAGAAAATTACTAAAAGAGAAAAAAACAAAAGAAAAGAAAGTAGAAAAATTATGTATTATTGCAGGAAGGCATCTTAAACTTTGAAGCCCAGTCTTATCATCCATCTACCACTAAGACAATTTTTAGAAGCCTTGACTCACTCGGGGTAGCCACTGGAAGAAGACCAAAAGGCAAAGTATATGTTGACATAAACTTTTAAGGAAAAATTGGTATTTGACTATGAAATTGTAGTGTCTTTGAAATAGCACAAACTACATGTGATTTGAGTTTAACAGGAAATAGAAAAATCAGCAATTTTCACATAAAAGATGAAAGGAGAGAAGGAAGATCCAACTTAAAAAAAATCTCCTGGAATGATAATTCCACGAGTAAGTTAAAGGTGCAGAAAGATGATGATATTGGAGTTTTCAGAGGGCATTGAGACATAAAGTAGCTATGGGATTTGAAAAAAAAGTTCATTTTTAGAAGATTACTCTGACAATAACGTTAGATGGATTGAAACTGACTTTGGTATTATAAGGCTTTAAACATAGTCCAACTGGGAAATATAAAAAAGCCTGAAGAACAACAAATATAGAGGGAATAATGGATGAAGATAAGTATAAGTGATATTTAAGATATAATGTTACTGAAATCTAGAGCTAATTGTAAAAATCAAACAGAGGAAGTGTTAGGAACTATCTTTTAGATACATGGCCTTGATCAAGTTTGCCATTTATAGAATCATTCTTGGCCAACAGGGAAATAGAGAAGATCAAGTGAGTGAGTAAACTGGTTTCTAAAATGTCATGTCTCCCTTTAGAAACTGGCCAGTGTCTCAAGATGAAAGTTCTTTCCAGGGAACATCTGCACACCTAATGTCCCACTTTCTGGTCTTCTCAACTTCACTGGTTTTCATCTCTTTACTATTTTTGCCCCCATATTCTCAAAGTCACACCATGAATGTCACCAATATCCTTTATCTTGCCATTTGTAATATCCTCAATTATACCAAACGCTCTGTTTATTGTAATCATTGATTTATGTAGTCTCTGCTTAATACAGTATACCTACAGATCAGATACTCCTTATATGGCAGTAAAAGTAACCATATCCTTCCCTTTCAATATAATTCTACAAGAATCTGTGATTATTTTATTCAAAATCAGGTCCTTCCCTCTGGAAAATAATTCCTGGGGGAAGCCATTTCTTGAGGAAGGCCCTTAGTAAGTACTTGACACATTCTAGGCAAATGTTGACTGACTCTAAAACTGTATTTGAAGAAAACAAGTCTAGGGGCTTAAATTTATCTTATACAAGGATCCATTTAGTTACTCCTTTAAAAAAAATCTGTTTGCTTTGGATAAATCACTTACTCCATATCTCATTTATGTCATGTCATGCATTAAATGTATATAATGTTAACTTATATATCTCAAGTACTTTCTTTGGAATCCAAAGAGATAATTTAAGATTGCTAAAAATAAAAAAAAAAGTGAATGAGATATTGTAAGTAAAAGAATATAAGTTTAGATGGCAAAAAATATATGAATATGTCTGTTCTTACTATTTATTGCCAAGGACATAAGCTCATTGATCTTTTTTTATAGCAGTATGTAATCCAAGCTTCTAGTTTATTTGCTTTAGATATGAAAGCATAAATTTATTTTTCATTTACACTCCAGCAAGTTGGAGTTGTGAGTACAAATAGAGTAAAATGTGTGTTGATTTCCACAGTCTCTAGAAACTGGCATTTCTGTTATTTCCCAGTCCAGAGATTTTTAATTTAACAGTATTTCACATTAATGTTAGACTTGCTGTAGGGTTCTTTCTTAAAACATCCAATGCCGTTAGGAAAAGTTAGCTCTCAAGCTTTCTGAAGTATTACTCATTTATAAAGTATTCAGAATAGAGAACAATGGAAATAGCAGAATGGAGACCCACCCAGAGGCAACATGTCTTCGTTCTGTAATGTTAGAAATACATGACTTGCTGGCTGCCTTGCTTACTTAGTGCTGTATAGCTATTTTTTAAGGTGCTTATGAGAATTATTTTTCCAGATCACCCACATTTTGTGTATAAGCAAATGGAGTTTGCTTCTGCTGTTCTAAGAACATTAAATCAAATTGTGTTTCAAGTTATCTGTTGAGAATAACACTGCATTATTGTATGTAAAAAACAATATACATATTGTATACTAAGTGAGTCCCGCGGACATTTTGAAGCTTATAAATTTGTTTGATGGACAATAGCTCATCACAGTTTCAAAACAGGCTTTTGAATTAAGCAGAGCTGCAATTGTGATATCCTTGCAAGAGACTTGCTTAAAATAATTTGAATATATGGTAGGGTACAACCACAGATGTTTGGGATTAACTAGAATCTTTCAATAAACAGTTCTGTTAAAGCATTAACAATCATCCAATGGGCTGATAATTTGAATTGTGTAATCAGGGTAGGTGTTTTTATGATATATAACATAATATTTTGCCATGTTATTGATGGATTTGTGATTATCACTAATTAACTAGGTTGCATCTGCTGGTGTTAAAAATGAAAGAGAATATTTGGATTAGACAAAACTGGATATAAATCACCATGAATTTCTTTCTATCTTTGTGTTTTTTTGAAAGGTTACTTTTTGACTTTGAGATTCTAATTCTTTATTCTTAAAATGGGAATAACAAAGCTTTCTTCTTAGAGTGGTATATTAGTGAGATTTTTCACTGCTGTGACCAAAAGACCTGACAGGAACAAGTTTAGAAGAAGAAAAGTTTATTTGGGGACTCACAGTTTCAAGTCTCAATCCATAGATGGCCGACTTCATTCCTCAGATCCTGGGATAAAGCAAAACATCATGCAGAAGAGTGTGATGGAGGAAAGCAGATGTGAACATGATTCCAGGGAGCAGAGAGAGACACAGCTCAGCTCACCAAAAGTAAACCCCAAAGGCATTCTCTCAGTGACCCACCCCCTCCAGCCACACCCTAGGGGTCTGCAGTTATCACTCAGTTAGTCCCTATCAAAGGATTATGCACTTATTGGTTTAAGGCTCCTAATCCAATTATCTTACCTCTAAACCTTCTTGCATTGTCTCAAACTTTGGAGGGACACCTCACATCTAAATTATAACAGGTGGTTATGAAAATTAAGTGAAATAGAATGCAGCTATTTCACTAAAGTAACAAACACAAGTAATGAAATGTAATTGTTTTTCTGCTCTGCCCCTCCCCTTTAGCCTGTGGCCAGCACAGGCTTCATAAATGAAGGTTGAGCTACCTGAGAAATCCAAAGGGAGTTTGAATTAAAGAGACAGACTCTAATTACCTTTAAACCAGCTCCAGGAGGGCTTCTCCTACCTATAGCCTCAAGCTACCTATTAGAGTAGCGAGGTTTACTGAAGAGGCCAGCGAGAGAGAGAGAGAGAGAGAGAGAGAGAGAGAGAGAGAGAGAACACGCCAGGGAGTGGACTTTTATTGGGGAACAGGAAATCCCACAGAATGAAGATTAAGGGGGGCAGTGTCCCAAGGTCAGGTGCCACGATTGGGTCTTCAGGGGTAGTGGCTAAGCACGCCTCCACACAGACAAGCCCTCAGACCTTAGAAGGGTGGGGAAAGCTCTGGACACAAAGATGTGTCTAAGCGCCTCTTGCCCATCCAGGAAGGTAACTCAAATCGCATGGGAGGATGGCTTCCCAAACTCCCCCCCCACCCCACTGCAGAGAACAGTGGGAATGAAAGTCACAGGGCATTGTATATGCATGTTTAAAGTACCTCTTCCTGCATTACCTTAATATTATGCAATTCTATTATAATGAAAATACAAAATATTACAAATTTCAAGGAGAATTTCTATAGTAAATAACAAAAATATCCATTATATCATCCAATTAATATTACCATGAATATTCCAGGTGAATTGGAGACAAGCTGTGTTATTGTACTGAACTATAAATACGGCAACCTGTATAAGACTACTGGGAAATGTAGTGAAGCATTCTATTGCTATTATTCATAAGGATTTGTTTTTTTCATATGAAAACAGTGGGTCGATATTTTTTATATCTATGGTGTAATTCAACAATTAGTTGAATTTTAATACATTTCAAATTTGTCTATTTTTATTGAATTTATGTCAAACAACATGGCATTTTATGAAAATTGTTACCTATTAATGTATACAATTTGGACATTAGCCACGCATAGTAGTGTACACCTTTAATCATAGCGGCTCAGGATGCTGAAGCAGGAAGATTGAGAGTTCAAAGCCAGCCTCTGCAATTTAGCAAGGTGCTAAGAAACTCAGTGAAACCTTGTCTCTAAATAAAATACAAAAGAGGGCTGGGAATGTGACCCAGTGGTTAAGTGCCCCTGAGTTCAATCCCTGCTACCAAAAAAAAAAAAAAAAATAGATTTTGACATTAACAAATAACAATAGCCACTTTTAAAGCATAGGTTAAAGATATAGTTATTTTAGAAAAAAAAATGGTAACAATAGTTAAAAACCACTTAATAATATCTAAAACTAAATCATTTTATATACTTGAGAACATATTTACAGTGCAGACAGTCCCTCTTTTATTTATTTATTTATTTGCAAGTTTCCTAACATACATACATTTTGGTAATGATTTAGTTAAATACAACCAGCTCCCAAGAACAAGGTTAAAATTTCAGTTACCATGAAATATTAACTATGAGTAATTGAAAAAAGTACAAACTTTACTGCTGTACCGCTTCAGTCCACAATCACTAGGGAGTTAACTGATTCACATCATGATAAATGATCAATTGCATCACTCCTTTCAGAGTCTGTTGGTGTTTGGTCAGTGTGCATCTGTTATTTATTATCTCGACTGACTGCAAAGTAGGTGATTGTGTTGCCTCCTTGTCTACTGAGGTTAAGCTCCTTGACATTTAACAATGGAAAGAAGGAATTGGTAAAGGTGAAAGTCCAGTGAGAAAGGAAAAGTGAAAAGTGATGAAAGTGAAATTTGAATAAAATATAAATTGGAATTGTAAAAGGAATAGCTGTTTGTGAGAATGTTGACACCTTATGTTCCAGAGACTGGATATGCAGCCAAAAGAACTTCGTAAAGGCCAGCTTATTAATGTAACTGTGGAAAGTGTTTATAATGTAAAAGATGTCCCAGAGAAAAATGATAAAAGGGTAAAGGAAAAGATAAAAGACTCTAAAACATTTTACGACACTGAAATTATAAGAAGTTAAATATTAGAAAGTGATCGAGAATGACGAGGATGGCACTTTACCTAGGCACAGAACTTCACCTAGGCAGGAAGCCAGGTGACGTTCAGAAAGCTCAAAATTTATCAAGTTTCTAATGTGTTCAATTACAATGTACAAAAATAATTTTACTATTTTTTAATTACCTTATACATTTATACCTATTTTAACAAAAAAATAAAGGTCATAGATAACCAGAATGTTTCTCATTGGTTATTATGATACCCTTGTGTGAATTCAGGTTGCATGGGCATTTTTACAGCCCCGTTTGCAAAGTGAAAAGTGCTTGTAATGAAGACATTAAAAAGTATAAAGTGAAACTTGTACATAGGTTTCACATTTTAGATGAAAGAGATGAATAACTCAGGGGAATTTTTTTCTTCCAAAGGGCATGAGGAAACCTAAATATATTCTTGTATATCTTTCATCCATACTTATATATGCTTTCATCTCCTCAGGGTTATCCAGTGGTATGGTAGAGGCAGGAATTCAAATGTAATTTCTTTTAATCTAAATTATGTATCTTAGAAATATAATAATGAACAAGTCTTTATCTGTGAATGTGGTCATTTCTGTTTTAAGGCTTCTCACATCTAGAGCTCAACCTTTTAGCATAATATGTGTTCACAAGTGAAGTTGAATATCCTAAGGAGCTAAATACTCAAATAGGGCTGACAAATTTTGAAGGCTCAAGGCCTTTCAGAGAACCTGCTGATCTGAAGGGTTTCCTTCTGTTTACTCCAAGTCCATGGATTCAAATTTTTTTCTTAGAAGCTAGGAAAAGAAATGGAATGAGTCACTTTCTTATGGAAGTCTGGTAGGTTTGTTTGAAGTGTCTGGTACATGTGTGGGAATGGCAGTTTTTCGACTCCCTCCTTTTTATAACTATCTGTTCCTATCATTCCTTTCTGGATTTGCTCTGATACCTGGTTCCCAAAGTTCACTGCAGTGATTTAACCTTTTTTTTTTTTTAAAGGTATGTCAAAACAGGAAAAAAAGAGAGGTTAAAGGTCACATGATTTTTTGATAGTATAATTTTAAAAAAAATATTTGCATCTCATACCCTAAGGAACTTAAAAGTAATCTGACATATGTCACTGAGTTCTTATGTTTTGAGTAGAGAGAGACCTAAGTAAGTCACAGTTTGATAACTATTTTCATGACCTGTATTAAGTCAAAAAAGTAACTAATTGACACATAACAACCAAATTTAACAACAATTGCTTTTTTAAAAAATTGAATTTGGAGTCTAATGTGTTCTTGAAGATTGAAAGGAGTTGGGGTGAGGTTTTGCCCCATGAATTCAATAAGGGTTCCAGTGGTCTATCACTCCAAGGGCACAATCTGCTGTGTTAACGGATGATGAACTACGGAAAGGAAGAAGGCACATCTGTTCCTCATTGCCTTGTCCTGTAACTAGTCCACCTCACATCCAGGCATATTATGTTGGTGACAGTGTATCACATACATGTACTACATGTAATGGGTGAGATACAATCAATTGATATATCCAGAAAAGTGGTGGGATGAATATTGGTAAACATTCACTTCTTGCTATATGGCCCTTTTTATACCCAGATTGTAGAAAAGCAATCACCGGCCCAGGGTCAGCCACACCATTCGGGTGGTCAAGTGCAAAATGAAAATTAAGGACTCCTTGTTCTAACAGGAAGAAAATGGAGCTAGTGATTTTTTTGTTGTTGTTGTTGTTGTTGTAAGGTGTTCATTATATATTTTTATATTACAAATTTTTGTTGTAAGGTATTCATTATACATTTTTTTTATGTTAAAAATTGCAAAAATAGGGGCTGGGGATGTGGCTCAAGCAGTAGCGCGCTCGCCTAGCATGTGTTCAGCCCGGGTTCAATCCTCAGCACCACATACAAACAAAGATGTTGTATCCGCCGAAAACCAAAAAAATACATCTTAAAATTCTCCCTCTCTCTCTCTTTAAAAAAAAATTGCAAAAATATAAAAACATGTTTCTTTCTTCACTCACTTTGTCTTGACATACCATGTGTTTGTTTCTTAATTTTAATTTGCCATTTCATGTTTTCCTCTTTGAGGCATTGAGATACTTTTAGGGCTTATATAGAACCTCACATGCATGGAGAGCTCTGTTTCAGGCATGTGTTGTGCGCATGATTTAACAGCTGCTAGTGCCCTGCCCTGCAGCTGCTGAGCCAATGTGCCTTGCTGGCCATGATTGGAGAGGTCAATATTCCTTCCTCTCAGCCTGTCACCCCAACAGCTGGTAGATAAGTGGCCCTCAAAGGATTGCATCCACAGCCACGGGTAGTACCTGGATCTGAGGTGAGCTGGATTCATATCTCCATGGAGTCCCTTATCTAACAGCTCTGGGGCTGCCCAACTGATGTAAAGAGAGTGTCATCATGAGGCACTGTGGAATGTGCATGCCCAACCTGGAGTCTCCTTATGATTTTCCCAGGCCCTTGCTAGGAGTGAATGAATAAAGTGGAATTCTGCCTTCCCATAAAAGCAGAACCCAGTCCCTATTTCAGGAGAAGAGTTATAGCAATCCTGGAGCAGAGGAGGAAAGAGTGAGGCTAGGAAAACACAGACTCCAGGGAGTGTCAGTGGTTGAGAATCTGTGCTGGGGAGTCAGGGAGGTGGTAAGAGTTGGTTTTATCCCTAAGTCAAGCTTACAAACCAATGTTCTATTGTCCCATTGAATTTTACCTACAAAAGACAAATTTGTTGATAAAACCATTGATAGTTTCAAGACAACTGCAGAGTATTAATATTCTAAATGAGGTCCCTGTTCAACTCCACTGGTTATATATATACCCATGAAGCCTGCTATGAACAAACCACATTATTTTATGCATCCCAGGCTCCCTCAGAGATGCTGTCATTGCAAAGGTAGCCTTAGGAGCCCCCTTTGTGTCCCATTCATCACCCTATTGTGTCTCTGTGGAGGAGGTAGGTCTATACAAGGCTTTTAATATGGGTGCCCTTTCAAAATTAATAATTTGTGAACATTTTGCCCAAGGCTTTTAGAGGGTCACTTTTTCTTCCTGAAACTATATTTTTTTCTTAAGCTTTGTTTGGTTAAATAATTTAAGGAATTATTTTTAAGTTATTTCTTACTAAAGATCTTCCATGATCACTCCAGATAAAAAAGGGCTCTCCCTTTTATTGGGTGATTTCCTACAAGTGACAGCATATGTATAAAAATCACCATTGAGAATTTCAAAACTCTCTTTTATTACCTCCATTCTATACACTGAAAAATTTCATCATAACAGGCATACACAATTGGAAATCTTTCTCTTGATTTTTCTGAAATAGCATTGTCCCTGCCTACATGGAATTCTAGGCTTTAATAACTAGCCTTTATGCAGACGCCTTTTTTGAATCAATTGTTGCCTAATTTTCTATTACATTTGTGCACATGACAGTCTCTTCTGGATTAAATACAATTTCCTCCCGAAGAAGGTCTTATTTATCTATATTTTCCTATGATGCATCCACCCTTATGTATCACATACTAAGTACTCAATCATTGTTTGTGATATGAGTCAATGAATTTAGATTAATATAAATTTTTGTATTGGGAACCTCAAAAGGAAGTACACATATAAGAAACTAACCAGGACTGGCCATGTCAAATTCCTTTGTTTTAGGGTAACTGAATATCCTTATATCCTGCCTGAAATCAAATGAGTCAGTCTTCTATTTGGGGGGAAAAACAGTATGAACATAAATATTTGGGGAGCTTGGCTCTCTTTGCAACCTGAATCTTCTGACAAGGGATAAAACTGGGATTTCATGGGTCTCCTGTGTGCCTTTTTTTTTCTTTTGATATGTCATTTTATCTTTCAGACCATTTTCTGTTTGCTTTCATCTGCTAGAAAAGGTTCTGTCCACTTGTCTAAAATGGTAATCTCAAAGTTGTAAGGATCCCCAAAGTCAGACTGTACATATGTTTGCACACCTTCTTAACTCAGAGTACTCAGCCAATTGAGTGTGTCTTCTATCTTGAAAATAGTAAAGTCCCTGGGGTTAGCACCATCTCCCATGGTTCCCGTAAAAATCAAGTTGCTTCTTCACTTTCCGTTGCGTTATGTTCACATAGCATCCATCAAGGGAAGCTTTGGACTGATACTGCTTTGCCTTTTAATTCATTGACTAAAATATGCATGAGTGAGAAACTCTTAATAATCCAAGATGCTTTTTACAAAGAATTGCTCAAAATGATAAATTATAATATACTACCATAAAGCTGGGACTTATTATTAGAATATCAAGGTGATTCAGCCAAGTTAGTTCTCACTCATTACTAAATGCCATGTTCTTAACAGAAGTAATTGCTATTATTTTTCTGCTGATTCAAGGCTCATCACAACTCACCAACACAATGAAACGTTATTGAATTAACTCATTGTGAACTTGAACACATCTCTGCGTCCGTCCCTTTACTTGTGGTATTTCAAGCTTCTTTTTTATTTACTTAAAATGTTTTGCATTCATTTGTACTATAAAATAATGTAACTCAATACCACATCATTTGACATATAACATATGTAGTTTGGCTATCACTTATTATATAACTGGCACTAAGTGCTTTATCCAAATTAAACCATTCAATCATCTTAACAGATTGTTGGTATTATTGCTATTTTATATGTGAGGATCTTGAGGTTTAGAGTTTTTTTTTTTTTTTTTTTTTTTTTTTTTTAGAGCATGACCATCAAGGCATATTCCAGAAAAACACAAAGAAGCTACTAAACCATAAATTCTCAAGATAAGGCCAAGGAATCTACATTTGGGTTGTTCATTGAGTGGTTCAGCATAAAAATATTTTTAAATGTGTGTTTAGTCTCCCCCCCACTAGACGTTTCTCAAAGAAAAGGAACACAGCTTTTATCTGCTCCAAATTTCTCAATTATTACTAAGAGATGTTGTATATATGAGATCATTCTTTGTAAAGCAAAAAAACATGGTTTGGGGAATGAGGTAAATACAAAATTCTCATTTTTTCTTGGCTAAAGGAGAATATCAGATCAACTTCAATGAAACCATTGGGGATCAATGAGACATGTTTTACAAAGATTTTACATTTGCATTCCATGTATTGAATATTAAAAAGAAAATCAGACTACTGGGTTAGAGAAAAAATGATGCCTGTAATCAGTTCCATGTAATCAAATTTGGAATATATCACCTATAAATAATTTTTCATGTGATTTGCTATGTCCTTTTTTTTTCTTCTTTTTTTCTAACTCAAAGCTTTTACTGTAGATTTAAATACATGATCCATATACCAATAACTGTGTTAGTATAGTAGTAGCCAGCAGAAGTTATTTAGGGGTGAGTGAAGGTTCAGATATGTGGCAGCAGTGCAGAGGAGAGGTGACAATTTTGAAAATGAAATTCTGTTTGTTTGATCAGGAAGGTACCCAGTGTCCTTTTAAAAACCAATGCAGCAAAAGGATGAGACTTATAATAAGGAGAAGGAAACAGATGATCAGAAATCAATTCTAAAATCTATATTCAACCAGGCTCAGTGGAAAGGTGAGCACTTGGGGTGATGGTCAAGAGAAGAGTTGGAACTTTCTGTTTGACCCTCCTGCCCTGGCCAAACACCATTTGTTGCCAGAATATAGAAAAGTTAGAATTGTTCTCCGTGAGGTTCTATTTTTGTTGATAGAGTGATTCTCATAATGGATACACATTGGAATCAAGGAGCTATAAAACATGGATGCCTGGACCTCAACCCTAATTCTGGCTGAATTAGCCTGGAATTTAATGGGCATAAGGATTTTTATAAGTGTCCATGATTAGAGTTTGCCACTAAGCCTGGAACAGCTGCTGAGCATTTGTCCTTCCCTTGTATTTTGATTTCAGCCAAGCAGCCGAGCCAAGTCTTTGCATCCATCCTTGCCAACACTGAGAAGGCCCTGGGAGCAGGTGATTCTCACCATCATTGTCCTTGTTACCACTTCTCTGAGCTCCCCTATTTTTCTCAGGGCTGGTCCTGGGATTCTTTACTTCCATTTGCACCTATTGCCCTTGGAGATGGCTCCTGCTGTAAATTTTTCAGTGACTTCAATGAATGAGTCAATAAAACATTTAAGCAAGGAAAAAGTATCCTATAGTGAATTGCAAGGACTAACGAGGCAAACTGGCAATCCTGTTTCTCACTTGGATGGAACGTACCCTAACCACATTAACAACTACTTTTGCCTGTAATCACAAAATGAAGAGATGGCTCCCTGATCTGCCATAATCTGCTAATGAATGCTTTATCAGGGGAATGAATTAAAGAAATTCATTAGGGAACTAGGATGAACGCTTAAGAGGATGATCCTCCACTCTGCTGACACTGGATAACCTGAAGAGTTTAGAAAACTACCTCTGTCAGGGGGTGACCTCCACAGGTTCTGAGTTAATTTGCCATCTCCAGATCTAGACTTTGAGGTTTTATAAGCTATTCAGTTATTTCAATATGCAGCTAACTTTGAGAACCAATGCTTTAATGAGAAACTAGTTTTTAACATAAAGAGATTCAGTTTAACAAAATGGTAATTAAGGTAGGAGGAAGCCAGGAACAACTGATGTCAGTTGTGAGTATTTAGAAGGAAGAAAGAACGTTGCTAGGCAATGGTATAACCCAGCCTGGGAAAGGAATATTAGGAGGACCCAGAAGAACAAATGAAAGCCAGATGGAAAAGTCACATATTATCAAAAACAATAGGGAATATTTCATTCCTAAATTGTGTGGGTTTTTTTTTAAGCCTGAGATGATTCTTAAAATTAGTATGATTTGAGGAGAGCAATGATTTCAGTGTTATTATTCTTTTATGCATTTTGGTAAATGATGTTTTTGAAGACTTGGGGGTGGGGTGCAGGAAAAGCTGTGAATAAAGATGAAAGAAGAGAACCTGCTGGCTTGTCACTTCTTAATTTTGGAGAAAGGAGATAAATTAGACAAAGGAATGCGAAACTTTAGTATGCATGCCTACAAAACACAAATTTTAAAACCTAGATCTGTCTCATGCCCATAGTACTGTTTGTCTGATCTTAGGCACGTTAACTGTCTTTGTATTTAATTTTGTTATAACATATAAAACAAAGGAATGAGTAAAATAACTCATAGCATTGCTACAAGTATCCTGTAATACAAATGATGCAGAAGTTCTTTGCTTAGGGAGCACATAGTAGGTTTTCAGCTAATTGTCTAAATCAATACACAATATATCTTAATTATTCACTAAAACATTTTTTCCAAAGTAATATTTGAGCACATTCTAGCTGTTTACTACTTATTTTTTCCAAAAAATATAATAACATTATATATATATATATATATATGTTTATTATTTATTATAATATTATTATATATGTGTGTATATATATATATATATATATATATATATTTTTTTTTTTTTTTTTTTTTTTTTTTTTTTTAACTTCCTGTCTTGTAGGTCATGAAGAAGCAAAAGAAGATTCTCTTAAGTTAAACAGGTTCACTTTTTCTTTTCCTAACAAGAAAGTAGTTATGGTTTTGTGTCAAGAGCACTGAGGTGTGCTCACATTTTTATTCCATGGCAATCATTGTGAGGCATGTCAGTGCTAGTTCTCCATTAGCAAAGAGTTTTGTTTCCATTTGGTCCTTGTTCTAACAACTAAAAAGCTGAGTTTCTCTTGAGCTTTACCCTCAAACTTGCCCATCTATCTCTGCCGTTGCCCCAATGTCTTCTCCAATACTTTAGGTGTTACAAGCTTACCCTTGTCCCACAAAACTGTGGCTAACTGGCTGCAGTGTAAGTTCCAAGGAACTTTTAGCTGAGAGTTTCTATTTCTTGAATAGGCATTTCAATGCACTATAAGATGCAGATTAAAAATCATGGCAATTTCAATTGTGTAATATGAGCTTTGTGGTGAGTGTGTTAGGGGAGATGTTGGGGAGCTAGAAGCTTTGCTATGTGCCCCTCACTCATACCGTGCAGGTGACCATGCCTTTGTTTCCTCATAAAAGCAACTCAGTTTTCCTGTCCAGGGCTACTTTTGATCATGTGCTATCTCTAATTATACAGAACAATTCTAAAATGCATCAGTCTAACTTGGTTGCTCTTATTTTTTTGACATAAAAAACTAAACATGTTTATGGAGAACCATGTGATGTTTCAGTATATGTATACTTAGGGTGATGTTCAGATCAGGGTAAACATATCTATCGCCCTGAATATTTGTCCATTTTTGGTGGTAAAAACATTTAATATCGTATCTCTTAACTTTTTTGAAGTATATAGTGTATCATTGTTATCTATAGTCACCTTACTCTTCAATAAAATACTGGTTATTCTCCAGTATTGTAGAATGCATGTATCCATGTAAAAAGAAAAATCTAGATTGAAGCTTAGCACCTCTGCTTGAACACGAATGAGTTTAATCCAGGTGAATAGTCTTTAAGGAGTTAACTTAAAAAAACTAATACACTTCCAAGAGAAGGCTTACAAATACAGATCATAGACCAATTGCAAGCTTTGTCCCTAAAGTTTCATGTATACCCAGAAATAGGTCATTCCCTGTCCAGGTATGCACACAGAGCACTATCCTCCTCAATAACCAACAAGTTATTGTTGGTTCCATAGCAATCATTGTGAGGCATGTCAGTGCTAGTTCTCCATTGAGTTGAAATTAGTACTGAATAAAACAGTGACCGGCTAATCACTTTATTAATAACAGTGAAGACATATAGTATTTATTATGTGAAAAATGTTTCTCTAGATGCCTGTATCTGTGAACTTTTAAAATCCTGACATTGACTTTATGAAATGGGTAATAATATTTTTCTTCATTTTATATCTGAGAAAAAAAATATTTAAGTATATTATATGTAAAGTATATTCTGCAGTTAATTAAAATTACATTAAAACATGTAAATTTCTACAGATTTGATTAAATTCAAAATAAGCATTTAAAAATATTTTTAGAGTAGAATTGTGTTTTAGTCAGCTTTTTCTCTGCTGTGACCGAGTGACCTAAGAAGAACAATTAGAAGAAGAAATGTTTATTTTGTGGCTCTTGGTTTCAGAGGTATTAGTCCATAGATGGATAACTTTATTCTTTGGGTCCAGAGGTGAAGCAAAACATCATGTCAGAAGTGTATAGCAGAGGAAACCAGTTGAGATCATGGCATTGAGGCGATGGGGAAGGGGAAGGAGAGCGGGGAGAGAAAGAGGCAGAGCTTTTCCATTTAAAGATCAGTACCTGATGGAAGAGGCAGGAAAAGATTTTATTGTGAGAATTAAAAACTAGAACATAATTCCAAGGAAGGAAACCTATACTGAATTCCAGAGTTTAGGTTACTCCTCAAAAGCAGCCCTTTCTAGCTCCAGGATTCTTTCCAAACCAACTAGATAACAGTGGCCAATAAACAAAGAAAAGTCCATTTGGACCAAATTAATTTGATAAACTAGTATGCAATTATCTTAATTTGTTAAGAAAATAGGACTCTATTTTATTCAATTATGGTACTTGGAATAGTGACACCTTGTTTAGACAGAAGTCAAATCAAATGCATGTCCAGCTGTCTAGAATTAAACAAAACACAAAATACATCTAGGAAAAAAAAAAGTAAAATAATCATCCAAATAGCCCAAATGACATCTGGGCACCAAAGCGTCATTGAAGATTCCACAAGATTATTGATCAGATTCAACTCAATTTATTCAACCTTGATGAGTTTGCTTCTTGCCTGTTACTATATTATGTGCAATTAGTATAATAAATTTTATGCTACTAACAATAGAAACCTTGTTTAAGATGGTGCAATTAAAGGTACTGATGAACTCATCATGAATTGTCCAGATAGGCCCAACAAAAGCACTAGCATCCTTTGTTAGAGTCTGTAAACAAGTCAAGATGTTATTTTGCTACAGCCGGACTACTGCAATCCTTGAGTGGGGGGTTCCTTTCATGGTCTTTAAAAGGGAAATCAAGGAGGAGCATCAGAGAAGTAAGAATGCTATTTACTAGCTTCAATGATTGCAGAGGACCATGAACCAAGAAGAGAGCAAGGAAAGATACTCCCCTAGAGTCTCTAAAGTGGGATGATTTTAGTCCAATGAGACCCATTTCCTACTTCTCACCTCCAGAACTGTTAAAAATACATGTGCTTTAATTTGGTACAGAGTGAAATTAAACAAATACAAGTTATTTGGTTCATGAAAAATTCAGTTTGAGACATTTGATTAGCACCCCCATTTTCTGAAATAGAGAGAGAGAGGGAGAGAGAGAGAAAGAGAGAGGAGAGAGAGAGAGAGAGAGAGAGAGAGAGAGAGAATCATCATATGAGGTTGATTGTTGTGCCATTTATTATCCAGTTTGTACTCAGACCCTCTCCTCACCCTTTCCCTGCTTCACTCAGTGGGGCAAGGCGGGTGACCCAGCAGACTTAATTTCTCAGGCTCTTTTGACTAACTACTTTACTACTAGATTCAGCCAGTGGGGTAGGAGTTTGCTAGTTTGGTTGTGAAGGCAGGAGGAAGGGAAATGACAGAATATCTCTGCACCGGTCTCCTTTCACTGATCTCTGAATGTGATAGGGATCTTTGTGCCTCAGATACAAACCTAGGGATATTTTCAGCAGCTTGACAAACATGTCTGTGGTCCTATTCTGTGCTAATGTTCCTGGCTTTAGCCTGTGTTAGATGATTTCAGGCTCCCAACATGCCAAAACACATTCTCTTCCCATTGTCTTTCAGTTTTTTTCAGCAGTTGCATATTATTGAGGAACTGCAATATGACCTGAGAGTCTAGTAGCTTTCCTATCATCTGTTTGACCCAGTTCATTGGATAAATTCCATTAATACCTCGAGAGCTTCTGTTTTCCTCACTGGAACATACTATATGTAGTAAGCTCCCAGAAGTATGAGGTTGTATAGGTAACTTCATATGTAATTCTAATAGCCACAGTTGTTGGTGAGCAAGATCATGTTTAGATAGACTCTCAGTCCTATGATCTGTGCATAGGATTTATTCACTAATCAATCAGGGAACAGTATCCTGTATAACATGATAAGTTTGAGGCTGATGATAACACTGATATTGCTCACTGTGCTCATGACAATATCAATGATGATTATAGAATTGCAGAAGTGGAAAACCATGATTGAATGATGGTTTTGAACTGGGCCTTTGTTATTGAAACAGGTTGTGTCTGGATAGACTGTTTGCCACTTTGTAACTCTGACCCTTGATGGCTTCATCTTGGTTGTTGCAGCTGTAATATGATTACTATGCACCCTAGTGTTATATTTGGAGAGAATATTGAGAGTCATAGAAAGAATCAATGCATTGGCACATAAGAAGTTCCCAAATGATAGTAATAGTACTAATATTTTATAGTGAACCTCAGTATTAGTAAAGAATTCTGCTTTTCCTAAATATGACCATTCTCTTTTAAATAAATTAAATCTGCTCACATGGATTTATAATTTAAATCCACCTAGCATTTATCGTTTTGCAGTTCTTTTCACTTATGTTCTAAAGCACTGCCCATCTAGCATAAAGAATTCCACATATTGGTTTTTCCTTGGTCTTGTGTTGCCCTGCTCAATCTGCCTGAAGGATTTCTCTTTGCAAATCCATGTTTAGGCTCCATAGACTACCTCATCACAGTCTCAATATCAAGCTCTGTCTACCTGGCTGGAGTGTTCTATTTTTTTGCTACTGGGCTACTTCTACAGTAGGGAATCATTTGTTTCTTTTAACCCTTTTGTATCCTGCATAGTTGAAGAAACAACAGGAGTCACTTACCTGCTTGAGGACAATAGAATAATATTCTGCATAAAAAGAAAGACGTTTCTCCCAGATATTGAGGACTACTGAACAAATTGAACAAATTGTTGTTCCCCTTGTTCTATGAAACAATGAATACAGCCATTTTCTGAAAATGAGTATTGTTAATCATTGGATCATTAACCTTTACAATGTCAATGTGTTCCCCATATCAAATTCAGTTAAATGACTGCTAGAGGTAACAGTTAAGGGAACATTTCACATAGATGAACATATTAATGCTTTATTTAGTTCTAAATGCACTGTGAAGGATTTAGGTAAGAGCTAATCTATGTTAAAAAAAGCAAAGTACTAGAAAGAACAATTTCACAGCAAGAAAGTGGGAATTTGACAAATAAAATGTAGCCTGCCTTCTAATCTTTCACAGTTCTTTGTTCCCTGCCTTTCATTGTATCTAATATTTCTCCTTCTCTTTCAATGAAGAATTCACACCAAGAAAATTGTGTACAAAGTAGAGAAAAAGGGATTACATTGTGTGTGCACAAGTGTGTGTGTGTGTGTGTGTGTGTGTGTGTGTTTGCACCCTAAAGCCAGTGTGTGTGAGGCCATCTCTTGTTCTCAGTGGTAATAAATTGTTTATTGATATCTTCCAATTTTAGACAGGAGAGTTACTTGTTTCCTAGCTCAGAATTACATTTTATACACCCCTTTTCTTTGTTCTGATGTTCCATTGTTTCAGAGCATGTTGAAGTTCATGAATTTTAAGTTTAAGAAAGTTTTGCATTGTAAGGAGTTTCTTGGATTAGCTCTTTACATTTAAGTTTAACAGGATTTGTTAAATAATCTCTTTAAATTTTAATTTCATACAGAGGGCCCAGGTTGAAAATCAATAAGTATTTTTTTCTAGGTATCTAATATGTGGTTAGTTTTCTATCATTGTCTGAGCAACATATTTGAAGAAGTTGATTAAATATGTTAAACTTGCTTTGAACATGGAGAAACATATTTTATGTTGGAAAAACCAGCCACATTCACAGGAGGCAGCTTGATAATGAACTTGATATCATTGAATTAAGACATACTGAGAAACTAATGTGACTCCATTTTTAAAAATAAATAAATAACAGCAGCTTCTACTTCAAAGCCTGTACTAAGGAAGGGGGCATGACCCTTGTCCTTGGAAAAACCCACAGAGCACTCCTAAGCACATACTCACCCTGCTGAGTTGTTTGTCTGTAAATAGCTGGAGAGGTCTGTGGGGCCAGGTGTCCTTGACTCATTCAGGCTAGGTGAGGACCCATAGCAACCCCCCTAGCAACCTCCAATCAGCATGAGACAGGGAAAATACCTAGAATGCCAGATGACCCCCAAGTAGTTTATGGTGTTATGCTCGAATTCGGGACCCCCAAAGACCACCAGAGACCCAAGATCGACGTAAGCAGCAAAGAGGTGTTTATTGCGAGCTAGCTTGGTCCTCCGCACGCACACACAGCAACTGGTGACGCTGAGAGGCCCTGAGCCCAGGGTTTGCAGCATTTTTATACATTTTTTGGAGAGGGCAGGGACTTCACATACATCATAGCCTCTTTTAGCAAATCATCACACACCGCGGGAAAATCAAATAACAACTCTAAAACATGATTAGTACATTCACTGGTGGGAACAAGTTGGGTAGGGGTGATTGGTCAGTACAAAAGGGGTATTCGTTTGAACTGATTGGTTTGAACCAAGAGGGGTGTACGTGCTGAACTACATGGTTTCCCAACTTGTTATTAACCACCATAAACCACTGGGAGGGTTATCTGGCATCCCAGGTATTTCCCTGTCTCATGCTAATTGGTGGCTGCTAGGGGGCTGCTATGGATCCCCACCTAGCCTGACTGAGTCAGGGACACCTGGTGCAGCAGATCTCTCCTGTTATTTGTAGCTAAACAACTTAGCAGGGTGGGAATGTGCTTAGGAGTGCTCTGTGGGTTTTTCCAAGGACTAAGGTCATGTCCCTTCCTTGGACAGGCTTTTCTCCGAGGTAGAGGCTGTTTTTTCATTGGTAGTTGATAACATGTTGGGAAACCATGTAATTTAGCACATACACCCCTCGTGGCCTAAACCAATCAGTTCAAACGAATCCCCCTATTGTACTCACCAATCACCCCTACCCAAATTGTTCCCGCCATTGAATGTGCTAATCAATGTTAAGAGTTGTTTGATTTTCCCGCAGTATGGAATGATTTGCTGTGTGATGTTGTGATGCATAGAGTATCCCCCCAAAACCTATAAAATCTCACTGAACAAAGGACCGGGACTCACTCCCTGGGACTGCTGCATCAGGAACAGTTGTGAGTCCAGGCTTGAGCCTGCAATAAAGACTCTTGTGTGCCTGTGAAAGACCCTAGCCCAGTAACCCCGAGGCTTAGTTACAGAATAACCAGGGCATGTCACAAACCTGCGCAGGCACCAGAAGTGTTTTTGAAATCAGTTAAGTGAAACCGATTAAAAGGGAAAAACAGGATGGTTGGGAAAGAGCAGAAGAATAGATTCCAGGGCATGCCTGACTAAACAGGGGCTAATAAGCAGGAATAGAAAAAAAAAAAAACAGAGTGTTCATATGTAACTGTCATATGGTGTAATTCCAGGAACATAAAATGAAAAATAACTTTACCCTTTAGGTAACCTGTATGTTGGGTTCAAAATAACTAATAAGAAACCTGTTGCTTACCGCGCGCGCGAAACCTGCCCCTTGACCCTATAAAAAATCCTGTACCCCAAAGCCCGGTGTGCCAGTTCACCGAAGCTCCGGCTGAGGTTTCGCTGGGCACCCGCAGGCGCCTGTGTATCAATAAATCACCTCTTGCGTTTGCAGCCAGTGCCTCGTGCGTCTTTCTTGGACAGGGAATCGGTGGGTCTTTCATTTGGCGAGCCAGCCAGGAGAACTCCTGTAACCCCGTCCGGATCCCTGCCCGAGGAACACCCGATAACCACTGGGAGGTAAGCTGGCCAGTTCGTGTCATTTTGTGTCTCTCTCTGTCTGGTTGTTATCTTGTTATCTGTTCATGCGCAGCGTCTGTACGATTACGCGTAATCGCTCTGTATTCTGGGCAGCTTGAGAAGGAGTTGACGAACTCGGACTTCTCCCCTGCCACCCTGGGAGACGTCCCAGGGGCTCAGGGAGGCCCATCTTGGGGGGCCTCCAATGTTCTGTAGAGTACACTGTACTCGTGGGTGATGGAGGTGACAGTATCCCTCCTCTCCCTAATCCGTCAGGTACGTTCGGTTTGTGCTCGAGCCGCGCAGCGTTCTCTGTGTCCAGTCTGATATTTGTGTCTGTCTTCTTGCCTTTGCCCGAAGCCGCACAGCGTTCTTTGTGTTTTGTGTCCTGTCTGATTTGTATCTGTCTCCTTGCCTCTGCATTTTCTCACTCCATCTAAGACTAACATGGGACAATCTATAATAACTCCTCTGAGTCTTACTCTTGATCACTGGCAGGACGTTCGGAACCGGGCCGACAACCTGTCAGTAGAGGTCAAAAAGAAAAAATGGATAACACTCTGCACCGCAGAATGGCCATCGTATGACATCGGTTGGCCTAAAGAAGGGACATTTAATCTTGATTATATCTTGCAGGTGAAGTCCCGAGTTTTCATCCAGGGACCACAGGGGCATCCTGATCAAGTGCCCTACATCGTTACTTGGGAAAATTTGGCTTCTGACCCACCTTCTTGGGTTGCCCCTTTTTCTCACTCTAAGCTTCCTCCCTGCTCCCTCTCCGGCGGCTCCACGCTTCCAACGCTGCCGCCTGAAACTCCTCCCCTACCTTCTGCCCCACTTATCCCAGTCCCTACATCCCCTCCCAAAACCTCTAGGCTTTACCCCATTCTTGACAAATCTGAAAAATCGGCCCCAACAGGGACAAAACAAAAAAAGGTTTTGCCCCCAGAAGATGCAGTTCTTATAGATTTGATGACTGGAGAACCCCCACCCTATCATCCCCAACCTCTACCTGCCCCTGATCTTAACCAGGCATCCTCAGGGGAAGAAAACGAGGGAAATCAAGAAGATTCGGCTCCCCGTAATCCTCCAGAGCCTTCCCCTATGGTGGGACGACTCCGCGGGCGCCGAGAACCTCATGCCTTAGGGAATACATCTAGTGCCTTCCCCTTACGGCAGACGGGAGGCCCAAATGGCCAATACCAGTATTGGCCCTTTTCTGCTTCTGATCTTTATAATTGGAAATCCCTCTCTTCCCTCTCCGAAGTGGTGTTACAAAATAGAAGAGGATTAGATCTATTGTTCCTCAGGGAAGGTGGTCTCTGTGTAGCTCTAGGAGAACAATGTTGCTTTTATGCTGACCATACTGGGGTAGTCCGAGAAACTATGGAAAAGGTTACTGAAAGGCTGGCAAAGAGACAGAAAGAATTTGAAGCTCAACAAGGATGGTTTGAACACTGGTTTAGCAAGTCCCCATGGTTAACTACTCTGCTATCCACCATAGCAGGACCTTTAGTTATCTTACTGTTACTCCTGACATTCGGACCTTGCATACTTAATAGACTAGTGCAGTTCATGAAAGAAAGACTTTCTATAATCCAGACTATGGTTCTAACTCAACAATACCAATTGCTCAGACACCAAACAGGGTCACAGACAAGCTTAGCCCAAGAACCTGAACAGGCAGGACAATGGATATAAGATTCTATCCATGATAAAGAAAAAGGGGGGAATGAAAGACCCTAGCCCAGTAACCCCGAGGCTTAGTTACAGAATAACCAGGGCATGTCACAAACCTGCGCAGGCACCAGAAGTGTTTTTGAAATCAGTTAAGTGAAACCGATTAAAAGGGAAAAACAGGATGGTTGGGAAAGAGCAGAAGAATAGATTCCAGGGCATGCCTGACTAAACAGGGGCTAATAAGCAGGAATAGAAAAAAAAAAAAAACAGAGTGTTCATATGTAACTGTCATATGGTGTAATTCCAGGAACATAAAATGAAAAATAACTTTACCCTTTAGGTAACCTGTATGTTGGGTTCAAAATAACTAATAAGAAACCTGTTGCTTACCGCGCGCGCGAAACCTGCCCCTTGACCCTATAAAAAATCCTGTACCCCAAAGCCCGGTGTGCCAGTTCACCGAAGCTCCGGCTGAGGTTTCGCTGGGCACCCGCAGGCGCCTGTGTATCAATAAATCACCTCTTGCGTTTGCAGCCAGTGCCTCGTGCGTCTTTCTTGGACAGGGAATCGGTGGGTCTTTCACTTGCATCGGATTCAGCTCCTGGAAGTCTACTGGGGTCCCACGAATCTGGCATAACATCATACATACCAACATACTATAAACTGTTAGTCCTCTAGTATAGTTTCAGCATGTCTCCATATGGGAGACTCTAAAAGGGTCTAACAAGATATGGATGCCCATGGGTTTTCCTTTTCCAAGAAAGAGAAATAGAATAAAATAACAGAAATTATTTTTTAATGGGTGATACTTTGAGTTAGATTTAACTACATGATAGTAATTTGCACATTTGTGTGATTTAATTAATATTAGTTAAACAAAAAAAAAAAGGATGGGAAAGGCAGTGGAGCACAACAGACACTAGTATGGCAATTTGTAAATCAATGGATGTGTAACTGATGTGATTCTGCAATCTGTGTATGGGGTGAAGGTGGGAGTTCATAACCCACTTGAATCAAAGTGTGGAATATGATATGTCAAGAAATTTGTAATGTTTTGAACAACCCACAATAAAAAATTAAAAAAAAAAAAAAAAAAAACTTATGCTTCCAAACTGTTCTTGACACTCAATATGTCTAATACCTCACAAACACCAACAACTTAGAAATTAGGATCTTGTGTGAGGAGGCTTCAAAGATTTGCTTTTTCAGTTGTCCATCATCTAAGCCTTTCACTGTGTGAATACTATCAATCAACTACAACTTCTCCTGCCACTTCCATATCACTCATGTTAGGCTGCTTCTATCGGATGCCAAATCAGCCCATCAGCTTCATCAAGTGGGTGAAAATATCCCTCAAACCAATCATTTCAAGCCCTGTAGACAAGACACCTCACCGATTAAATTAATGTTTCACTCTTCAAAACACTGCACTAGTGTCATAAAGACACAGGCTTTATGTCTAGGTTTTAACACCTTGGTGCAACATTACTTACAGCCATATTGCTATATGGATAATTTATCTTCAGCTTTTTATCACTTTATATTTTATGCTCAATTGTCCTTCTGTAGGGATCCCTAGGGCTTCTATTTGTCATTTTTTTCTTTAAAATTTGCTTTCAGAATTAATTCTCATTCTTAAACAAAAGTTAAATTTTATTGAACAACATTTACACTAGTTTGCACACAACTGAAAGTCCTTAGTGTGGTTTCTAGATGATAGCTTCTATTAAATACCTTAATTTAAAATTTTGTGTCTCGGATGCCAGAATGAGAGATATTTTACAGGACGGAGCCCCCGTCTGGTGGCCCTGAAATCACTCCATGCGTACAGCAGCAGATCTCATTCACCTTTAAAACCTCCCATTCTAGTAGGTTTATGCGATCTTATTTTTCATTTTGAGCATTGCCTCTGCAGAGCCCTAAACTTAGGAGTGTAAGTAGGTCTGTAGAGAAGGTAAACAAAGAAAGGCTTGGAAAAATGATGTGATTGTCAATGTCTACATATCTAGCTAGTGACTGGGTCTAGAATTCAGACATTGTGGCCTCTATCCCAGATTTATTTCAATTATTTCAAACTTTCTACATCACTTTGGGGATGAATTGGAACATAAAATTGCTCATATAACTATACCTTTAAGTATGGTACTCATACATCTCGGTTTGATGGGAACAGTCCAGTTTATGTCATTGTCTAGTGTAGTTAATATCTCCACCTTTTATTCTGAAAAATGTCAGCCTTTGGCTGTTAAAGTATACAATTGCCTTAATTTAAAAATTTTAAGAGATGATCCTTTGGGAACGAGGCTTTATTTCCTTAAAAGAATCCTGACCATAGTATTTGCACCAAACTTTTACCTACCTCAAACCCTAGCTTTGTTTTAATTATTCTTGTAGTTATTCATTGGCCTCAGATTTCCTCACGAATCCTGAATGTTACATTTCCCATTTGGGACTTGGATTATACAGCTGTGATAACTGACATTCATGCCTAGATAAGGCCTTGCTTTTGTTTTTGTATTTATATTTTGGCATCTTCTGCCTGCACTTCCTGGTTTTCAAACTCTTCTCCATCTCAGAGTGCCGTTTTTCTTCTCACAGCTCAGAACAGAGAGTGGGAAACATCTTTTCCCCATTGTGCTGTGAGGTCGCAGGCTATTCTATGATCCTGACTCTTCTACGACTGTTAGGAAAATTCCTAAATCCTCTAGCATGTTTTAATACTTTCCCCTGGAATAGTCTAAATTCTGAATCTTTGTGATTCTGCTTGGTGGGAATGATGGTCTACTCAGTGACAGTTCCAATGTGCAGCAGCTGATGGGTTTGCTGCCCAAACATTTGTGATTTAATAGCTGTCAGAGCTTTCCAGTTGGATTCCAGCTGACCATTTGGCAACTAGGAAAGGAAATAATTAATAATGAACCAAACCTTTCTTTCAGTTTGTGACCTCATCACTACATACATTATCCTCTTCTATCATCTTTTATAGGATTTGAAGGGTGCCTTCTTGATCAATTTTGAGAGGAGCTTCAAACCAGCATAGTAAATAAACATGTTGTATCAGAACTTCATTAGTTGAGCCCAAACTGTGTCTCAAGTATGAACTATCTAATCTTTAATATATTAAATACAATACAGAATCTCACTGTGCCTCAGTTTCCTAATCTGGATAATGGATACTATTATAAAAATCCTACATTATAAGGTTATTTTGAGATTTGGAAGAGTTACAATACGTTATGCACACAGTGTATGCTACCAATTAGTGTGGATATTTTGGTGTAGAAGAACCAGTGTGACTGGAAGTAGTTAGCATTCTGTGAATACTGGCCAAATGGTATGTTTGTTGTCAGGTGAAGTTTAGTGCCTGGTCCAGGTTAAGGTAGCATAAGCTCTGATTTTTTAAATCATTGTTCTGTTTTAGTGGTCACATGTTTTTCCTGCCTATAGGGAAATGGTTGAAGAAGAGGGGATCAGAAGGGAGACAGGTTAGTATATTGTAGGAGAGATGGCCACTACAGATAACCCTCTGTTACTGGAGAATCTCATGCCAGACAGGAACTTTGACTTGGTGATGGTAGAAAGGAAAATAAGTGAGAAGTAAGAACATACAGGGTAGGCTTTATATTAGGGCTTCCTAGAAGGAGGGAGACACAGCACTAACCGGTGTCAGGCTGGCTTCTGAGGCCTCTGTGGAGGGCTACTCCAAAAGAGTGCTAAGGCTTTGAAATGCTAATTGGCTTGAGGTACAATTCAAAATCCTGCTTTCTTTCTCTATGAGGTTATTCTAACTGTGAGCAAGACTTGGTCAGCCAGTCATCCTGGAACCAAATGTTAGTTTCTTATGTAAATGCTGAGTCTCCTATATAAATATCTCTGTCTTGTGATAGGGATGAATTACTGTAGCTGTTAGGTGGGAAATGGAAGAGAACAAAAATCATGGCAAATAACAAGTTAAGGGAGAGTCCTGGGAATTTTCCATTTTGGTGGTCTCCAAAGTTTTTATCCTTTATATTGTTTGTTCTCAAGAGAGTCATGGCAAGAGTATCCTGGCCCTACTGATGCATCTGGTCTCTGAAGCTTGTAAGGTTGTTTAAGGAGAATGGGAAAGTGACACAGCAAGCTTTTAATACCTCACAAGCTATGAGGTAAAATGTAAGAACAGAGAAAAGAAACATACTATCTTTTAGCAGCTGAGTTAAGGACCAGGAGTGCACATTACTGAAAGCTCAATCCTAGTCCTGATGCCAATTCAATAACAAGGATGCGGTTTTGAGAAAAAGGAAAGAATAAGCTGTATTTGCAAGCAAAGGAAAAACACAGGGGATTCCTGTCCCACAGACTGTGATTCTGCCCATGGGAGATGGGGGCGGGGGGACGACGACAGACAGAGGGGTTTAAAAAAGCTATTCAAAGGCTACATTCCAGGTGTGCCCTGACTGGTGGTCCCAGGTGCAGCCCTGATGGTGCATTGAAATTGATTTGTTAATTTAGGAGATAGTCACTTGCTAGTTCTTCAGGTGACATCTCCTTCCTGTGGAGAACAGATAGTTCAAAGTGACCTTATTCCCTGTCCCCAAGTTGGAGAAGTGGAGAGAGAGAAGAGGAAAAGAAAAACATGGCCCTTTTAAAATAAGCAGCAAGGGCTATATTCAAAAGGTAAGGGGGACCATTGTTAAACATTTTTTGCCCCTTGTGATAGACCCAACCTGATCTTTTCTTAAAATTGGGAGCAATCTCACCACAAAGCCATGAAAAAGATAATTTCAGCTTTACTATAAATTACTGCAAATTCTGAACCTGCTTGGAATGCCTGCCCGTGCCTTGAACTCCCCCATGCCTGGCTCTCTGACCAGATAGCAGCCCTCTCTGAAACTTTAGTGGCACCTGACAAATCTTGGCCTTCCCTGGCCAGACAACGACCCTCTCTGAGGCTCTAATGGTCCTCATAAATTCTGATGTTGGGGCCAGCAAAAAATGTAATCTTTGTCAGAGTTCTGTTATCTGTAACCCCCCTTTTGTGTAACTTTCTGGGCTATAAAGCTGGGCTGTAGGAAAGGTGGGGTTGCTGTCTTGTTCCCGCCGTTTTGGGAGGGAAAGGCAGCCCGGCTGGTCGAAATAATAAGCTTGCTTTAATTTGATTTTAATTGGAGTCAGTGGTCTTTTCTTGTGTCCTGGTCTAACACCTTGTACCTATGATGGTTTGTCTCAAAACGAGGAAGAATGAGTAGGCTTGCCTAAGTGTGGAATTTAAAACAGGTGGAGATTTTTTTTTTTTAATTATCCAAACCAATATATCAAAGTCATGATTCGAATCAGTCAGGGCTGAGTCCTGTTCTCCCAGATATTGAAGATTGAACACCCAAGAAATGCTGATGCAAGGTTTATTTAACAGATAGAACAGAGACAGTCTTCCCCACTCAGAAGGGGCCCCAGAGCCGGGTGTCCAAAGAAGTGGGGGTGTCTTGCCCCTTTTATAGGTTTTAGATTTCCTCTCATGCCCTCTTCCTCCACTAATCTTGCCTACCTAAGTGCCTGCCACTTATCTTGACTAAAAGGTGAGCCAAAAGGTGGGCAAAAAGTCTTCCAGGGGTGCCTCCCCGTTCTGCCCAAACAGGCAGGAAAGGAGCCCAGGAGCTCCTTCATTAAGACTCTCTCCCCTGAGGGATTGGAATGTTAATTCCTTCAGAGCCCTTCCTCCACCCTTACCAGAACCCATCCCTGATCCAACCGGTTGCTAAGGTAACCTGTCCCAGGAATTGCCCCTCCCTACCCTACGGGGAGCTATAAGGTTATGAATTAATGTGTTCTGGGCTGCACCATCCTGCCCTTCTGCCTTCAGCCCACCTGTTTCTCACCTTTTGGCCATCCCACCTAGCATCTCCTGGGCCTAGTCTCATAAGCAGTTAGGAGAGAAATATGAGGAAGAGAGCAGGAAAACAAAGGAAGCCTAAGACCTATGAAAAGGCAGAGCCACCTGGCTTCTTGGGATACTGGTGAAGCCAGATTTAAAATTAGGTAGTCAGTGTAGTTAAGTAAATCGGGTCTAATATCCAATGAAATCTAAAATGGAGGCCATGCTGACAATGATTCCGGGAAAACTCAGGACAACTCATGGAATGTTAATGAAGTCCCAAAAAAGCCCTAGGTCCAAAGTCCATCCCAAAGGAATGTTAATGGAATCCAGGAAACAGCCCCCAACAGATTGGGAGATAGCCCATCCCAAAGAAGTGATAATGAAGTGCTTCCTGCCCGGATTACTTCTTTGGCCCACCTGTGTTCCAGCCCTTCCCCCTTACATTCCATCACTGTCACGAGCAGCTTCTCAGCCTTGTCTGGTTACCAGGAGTTCCCTTCCGGATATCTGCACTGGACCCCGGACCGCGACGTACGCGAACACCAAGCACGAACTCGATTGCCTTTTGAAATGCTGGTTTATTCGCACACCACACAAAGCAATACACGAGGTGGCTGGCACACAACTGCACGATCTTACTCTCAGGCGACGAGAGTTAGTTGTGAGCAAATACATGGAGTTTCCCTCGCGCTTATATACTCTATATGTTTACAACAAACTTGTTTATGTCTAACTTATCTAACATAAGCACACTACCTAGTTACATCATCAACTTATCTAACATGGGCATACTATCTAGTTATCCTATAACCAAAACATGTTTACAACTAAAAAGTCACTTAGTCACTGCAAAGTCCAAAACAAGTCCAAAACAAGTCCTTTTGCTGATTCATGTTGTTTATTCATCCTTGATGTTTACTCCTGTCAATCACCAAAACTATAAAAAGGGGAGACAACCTCACTTCCACGGATTCCACCTCTTGGGTTCCCTTTTTTCTCCAGGAGAAGTCTTTTCTGCTGTCCTTTAATAAACTTCTAATTTCTACTCTGACCTTGCCTTGGCGTGCTCCCTGGTGTTATTCTTCAACATTGGGGAAGCAAGGACTCCTCACCAGTCAACACCGGTAACACTGGGATACCAGCTATGGTCAGCTTCTCCCTCCTGGGAGACGTCTGTTACCCTTTTTAAAATAAACCCTGCTTTATATGCTTGCCTCAGCGTGCTTCTCTAATGTTCAAACTTCAATACTTGAGGGAGCAGAACTCATCAGCAATAACCGGTGATATCAATCATACCCAATTATTTATTACTTACACTGACTGTCCTTTTGCACCACCCTCTCAACCTGCCTCCATGAGAACATGAGGATTGCAGGTGAGAGCAACAAGAAGGGTCTGAAAGCTCTAAGACACAACCCAAGAGTCGATAGGAGGAAGAATCAAAAGCCAAGTTCTCAAAGCCACAGAAAATTCAGGAGAATCTCTGAGAGAAAAAACTGTGAACTTGTAACAGTTTCATGCTAAGTTCATCCAGATTTGATTCATTTGCAGGTTTTAGGTGAATCCACCCATATATGAACACGTAGAGGTAAAGAAATAGTCTTGTGTATGAGCACTCTCATTTAGAGAACTATTATTGCTCTATAATGAGGCGGCCACTGGAATGGCCATTCATTAACATATATGACCTAAAAAAATTAAAAAAAATGAAGAACCAACTTACTGATGCTTTCATCTTTATTTGTTTCTTGTCAGTCTTTTGTGGATGTATATACCTGTAAAAAAGCCTAAATAGGGTGTATTTATATAACTTATGTAAATTAATTCTGTTAACACATACAGAGAAGAAAGGTCAAGGTAAAGAATATCAGATCTTCTTGGTTTAATGAGCCACTTAAAACTACAATTGAGAAAAGGCAATATTGAGCATGTCTGTAACAACAACACAGATGGCTAACAAAAGCCTTTCTTATGGAAATGAATATTGAATTACACTCCAATTGCTGAGAGGAATAAAGATAAACATCAGCACAGGGAGATTCCATGAAAAGGGGAGGGCCATTGCTATTTCAGGAATAAAGTAAGGGATAACAAAAACTATTAATAGGAAGTAAGAATGGAAAGGAAGACATGGAAAATTCTTGAGTCACATCTTTGGGCAAGACAATATCCTTTTTGTTCTCTTTCATTTTACCTTTTCAAGCACTAAATAAACAAATGGTAAAAGGAAACTGTGATGAATAAACTCAGAGGTACAGAAAACACTTTCTCTAAAGTTTAGGACAGCATATACCTGAATCACCCTGAATGACCCATTCCATGATATTTTTTTTTTTAAACATGATTACATCAGTTCATCCATCCCAACTCCCAACATGTAATTCTAATGAGGAGTAGAAAATACTCTTTGTTTTATTACAATATCAAGGACTCCACTCACATGCTTTTTGACTCATGTATTTTCTCTGAAATTTACATTGATCTGAAGCAAGATTCCTCCCTGAACCTGCTGGTCTCTTGGTTGAGATGCTATTAGATGAACATCTCCAGTCAACACTTGTTGCAAACCCCTCTCTCGGACATTTTCTATTTAAGCAAATCACATCATAATTGTAGAAACTCAACCTGAACATTTTCCTTTTCTTCTTACCCTTCTTTCAATTCCCAGTTCTTCCAAAAATAATAAATATAAAGGAAAATAGATGGAACCTGAGAATATTGTGTCAAGTGAAATAAGCCAAACTCAGGAAGTCAAGTGTCATATGTTTTGTCTCATATGTAGAATCTAGAGAGGAAAAAGGAGGTAGTGCTCTGGGAAACTCATGGAAATCGAAGGGAGATCAGTGGAGTGAAGGAAAGGGACCAGGGGGTGGGAGGAGGAAAAGAAAATGGAAATAATGGGGAATGATATGGGCCAAATTATATTATGATATTGTGTGCATATACAAATATTCAACAACAAATTCAACCATTTTGTACAACTATAATGCACTAATAAAAATCAATTGGAAAAGATACTTGAAATCAAGCCATTCTCCCCTCCTCCTATTCTGCACTGACTGCATCCAATTTCATTTTCCTTTCATCTAAAAGAATTTTTTTTTTTTTTTTAACTTTCAATCATCCTTTTGTCTTTCTATTTTGGTCATCTTTTTCCCCTGCTGTGACCAAAAGACCCAATAAGAAAAATTTTAGAGAAGAAAAAGTTTATTTGGGGGTTCATGGTTTCAGACACCTCAGTCCATAAAGGGTGGCCTCCATTGCATTGGGCCCAGAATGAAGCAGAATATAAAGACAGAGAGGTGGTGGAAGAAAGCAGCTCAGGACTTGGCAACCAGGAAGCAGAGAGAGCTCCTCTCAGCAGGGATGAAATATAAACCCCAACAGCAATCGCCAGCAACACATTTTATCCAGCCACACCCTATCTGCCTACAGTCGCCACCCAGACAATTCACTCAAGTGGATTTTTTAACAAATCAGCTTAAGGCTCTCAGAACCCAGTTTACCTCTGAAATTTCTTGAATTGTCCCACACATAAGCTTTTGGAGGACACCTCATATCTTAACCATAACACTCTCCCTAAATCAATCTTAATTTCCTTTCCTAGTATCCAAATGACTCTTAGGGCCATACTTAAAAGCATTCACACCATCCTAAATTCTCTTTATTAAAAATGAAATGACTTTCTAACACATGATTAAAAAACAAACCAACTAACCTAAAACAGAGTGTATTTCTAGTCTGTAGGGTTCCCAGATGAAACAAAACCAGTAGAATACACATATAGAGAAGATTTATTATTAAAGAAATTGGCTCAAGTGATTGTAGAGGCTGGAAAATCTAATATTCTCCTTGTGAGCCAGCAGGCTTGAAACACAAGAAAGCTAATGGTACAGTTGCATGGGAGGTCAGTCTTTGCTCTATTCATGCCTCTGTCTGATTGGAGAAAACCCACACACATTATGAAGGGCAATCTTCTTCACCAAAAGTTTATAGATTTAAATATCAACCTTATCCACAGACACTTTCCAAGTGGACATGAAACTTTAACCATCACACCTTCAGAAACTTAAAACTAACCAAATTGCCTATTTTTTTTTTTTATATTGCCTGCTTTATACCTAGTGCTCTAGCTACATGGAACATTCTCTTTTTCTCTATTACTTTCAATATATTCTTAATAACTACCTACTTTGTGCTAGTCCCTGAGGAGAATGTGAAGACAAGTGATAATCTTTGTCTTTTGTTTCTTTACCTTTGTTTAAGTTTTACTTTGCTGGATGGAGCTCCCTCCCCCACTTCCCTCCCCAAGATCAGCATTGGCAAGTAAAATCTCAATTATCACGAATGTTCTTAAATCCCACTTCTTTCTTTAAATCTAAATCCTAACCATATTTTTAAAGTTGCCTTTATTAATTATATATTTGCACTATAATATTATAATTAGACTTTTACATTTTTGCTACGTATGTGCATACATATATTTTGATTTCTTTTTATTTTTGAAATTTATTTATTTGCTGTTCTATTCTTAATAGCTGCAGGAAGGAATTTTATACCCAGTCAACAACCCAGTTCCTGGCATATGGGAAATATGACAGACACAATATCATAGAGAGAGACTTGGTAAGCCTACTTCTTTCATATTCTGAAAAATCTTAAATTCAGGACTTCTGCACCCAGGTGGAAAAAAAAATAGCTCATCACTAGAATATAGTGATACTGTGGAGCTGATATGTTTTGTTTCACTAAGTCTGTGACCCTTAAATGGCATCTCCAGCCCCCTCAATATAGAGAAGATTCAATGCCATTGGATTATCAGAGGAAATGGTTTAAAGAGCCATGTGTTTAAGAGAAAACAGTATTTTGTGTGTTATGTCAAATTTTCTTATGTCACGGTAAAAGGATCCCACTGTCTTTTCCTTTTGAGCACATTCTCTTTATATTTCCTAGGTCACACTTTACAGGTTTTAACAGGATGCTCAATAAAGCTGAACAAACTGAATGAGAGAAGCCCTTCAGATATTTTCTTTCTTCTCCAGTCAAGTCTACAGGTTCCATAATTTATGGAATTATAAATATTTTCTTATGTGAGTTGCTTTCAGACCTGAACACGTTATACTCTTTTAAGAAAATTTTAAAAACTGTAAGCCTTATTCCTACATATTTTTTCATACTTACATATTTTTTATTTAATAGGATCTTAGTATTTCATAATTTTACACATATGGCTGCACACTCTTGGCATTTGAGAATCATTGATCTGGGCAAATTTGTCACCTCTCAAATGAGGAGGCCACTGAGTTAATCAGCCAATCAATGTTACAGTTACATTTGAACTTGGTTCACCTGATTGCTGGTTTGAGCATCTGCTAGTTAACATTGCCACTCCTAATAATGGATGACACATTTTATTAACCTGACTAATAAAGAGGCAAATTTATTGAACTTTAATTTGGCAAAAGCCATAGGTCCTGAGATCCAAAATTTCCACAGGAACCACCTGTGTCCATTTTCCTGCACAAACCATCAGTTTGATGAAAATATTTCTGTAGAGAAGACAGAGTATTCAATTTAAAATAAAACCAGAAGAATTAGCCTCATATACATGGTGTTACAATGAGCTTAATTAGGAGATAAGCCAGGATGGATAGCATCTCATCTTTGTACAAATACTCAAAAAGCAGCAGAAGGAAAGAAATGGTGTCACAATCTGGAAGGACCAGTAAAGTCAATAAAAAATTCAACTTACACCAGAGCCACATATCAGGTATAATTTGCTAATGGTCTGGCACATTGAACACCTTGGAAATAAAATTAGGAATGAAATCCCTTTGCATTCAAAAGGTGCAAAGAGTTAGTGGAGTTAATAGATTTTATGAAAGCATTTTCTGGTAGTTTGCTCTGACTGAATGTAAAGGCTAACCTGGTAATTGCAGAATAATGAAGCACAATCCAAGGCAGGGATGATAATGTCCATGAATGGCAATAACTTTATCAGCTAAGAAGGGATTTTCTAAAGCTGTTTGATCCAAACAAGATGTTTCAGCTGGAGGTGCACATATTTTCCTATTATGATAGTCTGCTGATATCAATGAAGAAACAAGATTGGAAGAAAGAAGGCAAATGTGCAGATGTACAGAATTCCAAGTTAGGTTGCACAGCAGATTTCTTATAAAAATAACGAATAACATTTACTCAATAAGTCAGAAGAATGTTATTCTGCTTTCAATAGTGTTATTTTAGGGTTCATCATTTTTAGAAAGATGACATACAACAATTCCCCGAGATTTCAAAATTTTTAATATTTTTAAAAAATTACTTTTGCCTTATTGGCCAATAATGGAATACCTAATATTTTCTTTATATGAGTGATCTAGACTTCCCCTCCTAGGTTCAGCATTTCTAATTACAGAACATTAGAGTCAAAATAGAATCATCTGAACTTGGTTCTCACTGCTGGTTTAGAGGTAAGACCAGATTAGAAGCTTCAGAATCAGCTGGGAAATGAGAATTACAGACACTGGTTTCCTTTAAGGTGACTATTTACTAGGACTGAGAGGATCTAGGAATTTGAAAATCTTTTCAGGTGCTACAAGTATATAACCATTTTAGGAATTTTGTTTAAGTGTAAGAGGCTTCTGTAGCATCTCAGAAAAAAAAAGCAAAATTCTGACACTTAAAAAAAAAAAAAAAAAAAAAAAACCTCCCATGACAGAAATTAATTAACACTTAAGTCACACTTTAGTAATAAAAAAAATTATATTGAGTCACTAGTTTATTCTATATCAAAACAACTTTTGTTTAACCTATGGCATAAATCTATCTGTACATGCTGTCATCAACCACACTTGTGTATATGTGTTATTAAATGCAAACTAGGTCTCTGTGCTTCTTATCTCATCCTTGTTTTTACCATTTCCAACTTAATTATTACACTAAAAGACAAATTGCTATTTGCCAAAGAAACTGTCTTCCTGCACCCAAGTGTCAGGTTACACCCAGGCTCTGGGATAAACATGGCACCACATCACATGAACTATCAAAATGTAACAAATAATATGTTTGATTTTTTTTTCTCCTATAAAAACTATCAATTTTTCTGTCTGGGAAAGCCCAGGTATGTAGATTAAGGAAAATGTCACGAATCTCTCCCTTGTTCTACAATATATAGAAACCATAGGAAAACATTATCCAAAACAATCACGTCTAATTGAAAAAAAAAACCAGTAAAACTTCAGTAATTTTAAAGTTGTATATGTGCATATGTATGAAAGTATATCTAGGGTATATAGAATGGAGGGTTACAATGAATTCAAATAGATATCTCTACAGGCCTTTTTTAGTCAAAGAAAATTAGGGGATTAATTCAGGTGAAAACACTGTTAACACTGTGAGATTCAATCAGACTCCAAAATAACATTCAGGTGGCTATGTTGAACGAGAAGACAAAAATCATAAATATGAAAATCTCATGTTTATTTTGAATCTGGTGATTTGTATGTTTACTGTTTAAAAATTACCAGAAATGTTTCCCTGCAGTTATACTATAATTAAATTCATGCAAGTCTCTATAAAAATAAAATAATCTTTTTGTGCCAAAGAGTGAGCAAATTTATTGTCCTTCAATCTTCATTTGAATGCCTATATAACTGGTTTGAAATGACTAGTGACAAAGATGATACAGAGAGAGGTACTATGAATATCTAGGGAGCATCTACCCTTGCTACTATTTCTCCACTTATACCACTGGGCAGCTATGAAAAGTTTTGGCATATTCTCATCACTGTGATTTTATTCCTTGTAAATACTGCCCCCCTCCCACTTTTTTTCTTAATACTTCCAATACTCCCCTGTATTTGAAAAGCTATGATTATAGGCATCGTTCCCACTCTAATTGATTGTAAAAAAGCCAAACTACTATACTTCTTACAAGGCTATTTGCATTTTAACAATAATCAAAAGTTTCCTAAGTGGATTATATTTTAGCTATGGAATTTCAGGTCTTCAACTGTTCATTCATTTAACTATTATTCAGTGAATGACTTATGTAAAGAACTTAAGGCTAGGAAATTAAATAATGCTCAGCATGCCTGCCACTAAGGTGTGCATACTTGTGTGGATGAGACAGGCAAACCATTTTAAATTGCACATATTACAGTGAATCCAGGTTTCCCTAGGAGTAGAGAGAAGGAGTGTTTCCCTGGCAAGTGTGTCTGCATGTGCAGGGGCAATCTGGGGGACATTATTATTGTAGTAGGACAAAGACAAGTGTTCTTCAGAATCAGTTTATGGTAATCTGGATGAATGTGGTGGATGAAGAAAGGGTAAGGGAGCAGAATTCCAGATGCAAAAAAAATGTATGTGCAAAAGTCCAGAAGAATGAGAAAGAAGAGTGATTTTTGAGGAATAACATGTGGTTAAAGATTTCAAGGAATAGAGGAAGAGATAAGAAATAAGGAAAAGTGAATTACAAACAGAAACCAATCGTTTTCAGTTTGTGAAAGCAGATATTGAAGTATGCCATTCTATGAATACAGAAAAAAAAATTTTTTTTGCTTATTTTTGTTTTTTTCTTCGAGATATAAAGTACTGGCAGCAATGTATTATTCATTTCTTGATTGAGTAGAAAACAGACCAAATTCATGAACCTTTATGATATAGGACAAGATATTTGTGGTGGGTGATAAGCACTAAGTCTTTCATTTGATTAAAGTGTTAGCATTTTCATCATCTTCTTTCCTAGAGACTTTAATTTTTTTTTTTTTTATTTCACTATAGCACCACATTTTGATGTTTGACTCTAAAAGTAAGTTGAAATGAATATGTGCAAGCTTTCTCTTGATTCATCATGGAAACTATTGTTCTACAAGAATAATTTTGAATTTTATTTTATTTTTTTTAGTTTTCAAAGCAATGTAGCTGTGCTAGTTTCCTGCTACTGTAACAAGATACCATGGGAATTATCTTAAAAACAGGAAAGGTTTATTTTTCTATATATATATGTGTATATATATATATATATATATATATATATATATATATATATATTATAATTGATAGACCTTTATTTTTTTATTTTTAATACATGGTGATGAGAATTGAACCCAGTGCTTCACACATGCCAGGCAAGTGCACTACCTCTGAGCCACAGCCTCAGCCCCAGGAAAGGTTTATTTTGGCTCACAGTTTTGAAGGTTTCAATCCATGTTCCGCCAGGTAGAACATCATAACAGGAGCATGTGGTGAATGAAGCCCTTTCATCTCATGTCCAAGAATGAAAGTGAATAGAAGAGACAGACTGAGGTGCCTTTTAAGGGCATGGTACTGATAATGTAAGATTTCCCACTAGGTCCCACCTTTCGGTTTATATCACTTCACAATAGTTTCATGGCTATTTTACAAGACCAGACATTTTCACATGACACTCTAGATCCTAATTATAGTGGTAGATATGCACGCTTGGATTTGGAAATACATGATTCTTAGCTTATTTCTGTTCTTTATATCCAGGAAGCACTGTTACCCCATGCTGACTATTAAGCTTAAATGTACATGTCATTACAATGAGCTAAGGGTTAGCACACCTATGGTACTGGATATAACAGTCAAGTCTCACATATGAGTAAATCAGAGGGGTATGCTTCATATTTTTTGTATTAAAGTAGGCCCTTAGCAACACTGCCCCTTAAGTATACTGGACTTCCATTTCCAACCAACTGTGCTGTATGAATATTTCAACATTTTGTATATTTGAAAGAACAAATAGTATCTAGATACATATTATAAAACACAATAATCCTGTAGTTTGTCTTCTTCTCAACCCCTGTCCTAATCTTCATGAGGCCACCATAGTTCTTAAACATGTAACCTTCAAAGATTTTTTTCTCTGTATTTCTAGATAATTTGCTTATAGTTACTATGTTTTACTATATTTACATCATGTTTATTACTTTTTATTGTTGAAAACAGGCTTCCCATACAGACATCCAAATTCAAGTTCCCATACTTCAGCTCATTTTGTTCAAATGTTTACTTTACAGGGTTTTTAATCTACATGATGATTATTCCATAAACATTCCTTACTGATCAACCCAATAATAACTGCTGCTAAGACTTTCTTTCTCTTATAGAATCTTTATGAACATTTCGGTCACAGGCGTCTTTGTCTTTATTCCAGAGACCAAACATAGTAGCAAACAGTCCATCATCTCCATTGTTTTTCAAGACTTGTCCCTCTGTTCATTTATCTTCCTTCTTTGTTTAGTCCTGGGAAATTCAGGTTGTGCTGTTACATTGTAGGCGACATTTATTTGCTAAAGAACTAAAAATGTTTGATTGAGTTACAGTTGCCAGAGAAGAGATTTCTTGATTGAAATAAACTTTCATCAGATTATAAAGTTTATTCACAAATCCTGGGTTATCAGTAAAACAAATAATGAAATTCTTTTAATCCTCATTTCTTTTGCATATGATCTGTTTCTCTTGCCCTTATAAATACATTAGAGATTTTTCACTTTAGTTTATATATCCTTTCGTAAGAACTTGAATTGCTGTGAGCTTTTTATCATTGGATGTACCAACCACTTATTAATATGTTGTTCCAATTTCACATAATCCAGTCTTGGAAAAGGTTCTTATTGTATACTATTACATATTATATTTATTTGAAATTTCTCTACCTCCACTTCTCCTCTTTCATTTCTCTAAAATTCCCATCATTTCTGATAGTTGGACCTCATTGGATGTGATCATTTGTCCTTTTTGTTCTACTTTCTAGAAGATTTTCTTCACTTTATATCAACACTTTTAGTGTTCTTTAATTACTTCAGGTCATTTAAAAAATTTCAAATGCCTTTTTTTGGGTGTTTTTATAATATTCTTCTTTTGCATACTTAGTGATATATATATATATATATATATATATATTTACATACATATATAATGTGATAAATATATATACATAATATATATACACACACATATATTTATTACACATATATATATATGTATCTCCTTCATGTACTGTTTGAATTATTGAATATGATTTTTATATATCCTTCCCATTCATGTAAGATGTTTTCTCAAACATCTAGTGATCATGGACTTTTTAAAATAATTCAGAAGAAGCTACTGAAAAGCTGGCTGTGACCTCAAGTTAATAGATGGGGCTGATACAGGATATAGGACTTAAAGAGGTTAGGTAAGAGAGCTGGATTTTTGGAAAGAAGACCCTACATTCTAGCAATTCCAGCTTTTAAAGATATTTTCCCATCACATTGAGTTTTTCTGGAACCTGCCTTCCAATGTCCAGCTTATACAGAAGACAGAATGACATCAGGATGACGGAAGGTACCTGGAATATCTCATCATTCACTTTTCATCTTCCAGTTTATTTCTGTTTCCTTTGTCACCTGAGCTCTCCACATACCCCTTCCCTACCACCATGTCTAGAAATATAGGGGCTGTCAAGTAAAATATCTTCAATGAATACCTTTCCACAATCTAAGCGGGACTTGTTATATGACCAGCAGATTGAGGGTGAAGCAGAGGAAGAGAGAGAATCCCATGCTATCAGGACTCAGAAGACAAATTTTCATCTCTCCTTTTAGCTTGACACACAAGCCTATCTTCTTTGGTAACCTGTGCCATCAGGCCCAGTTCTTCAAAACTTGAGTCCTGTGAACCTTGCTTCTCAATTCTACCTCTTCTGTAGGCACCACTCTGGTCTGCTAAATCAGATAAAGATCCTTCAACCTGCTGAGTCAGTTAATCTTCCTCTCCTGTCCATTTCTATCTTCTAGGACTCCATTGGCATGTTGACCCCACCATGGCTAAAATCTCAGTTTTTCAACCTTTGTCGATTTCTACCATCTCTTTATTGCCATGGTAGTGAAATCTGCAGGCAAATACATTTCTGCCTTCAATTCATTGGTTTAACTCCTTGTCAAGATCTGGCACTTTTCTCTCCACATTTTAAAAGAAGGATTAAAGTACCACTGTACTAACTAGTAATTAAGAAGGCCCTTTCAAAAAATTACTTTCCTTCTGAAAGCAGTATTAAGGTGACTGACAGAATTCCATTTCCCTGACTTTTAGTACAATCTCAATTCTTTCAGCTTCGTAGCAGTCCCTGGGTTGTTAGAATATCTAAAATGACAGGGAAAAGTATCTGAAGGCAAAAATATCTTATAGAAGAAAGGACCCTAGGATTTCTGCCCAGCATAATGGCATTTTATTTCCCCTCCCACTGACTAAGGGGGGGTGGAAATAATTTTAAGAACTGACAAAACTATATGAAGGGTTTTATTAAAAACACATTTACGACAACATTAAGTAAGTTCCCATCAATTGTAATGAGACATTCATGTATGGGCAAAGTAAGGAAATAAAAACAGAACAATATAGGGTGTGTTGCAATCAATTTATGGCAAGTTCATCATTTCCATAACAAAATCATAAAGTATTTCAGATGCATGATTCATTTCTCGATTATCGGGGAAAGATCTCCACATTCTCAGTCCTTCTCCCCTTTTCACTCTTCTCTCCAGTGCTTTGGTGCACAGAATACTTTCCCCTCAAGTGGAGCTTTCAGTGAGCTCTTAGAAAGCAGCACAGGCCAGGCATGGTTGGGCAGGCTTATAATCCCAGCAACCCTGGAGGGAAGCAGAGACAAGAGGATCCCAAATTCAAGGCCATTCTAGAAACATAGTGAGACCCTTTCTCAAAAGAAAAGATCAGAAACCCATAGTGGAAGGGTGAACATTACCCTTTCCCACACTGGTGTTCTGTGAAACTATGTTAAACTGATAGAAATTAGAAACCTGCAGATAAATGACTCTACTTTTCTGCACCTCCCAAAAAAGCATGACTCCCCAAAGTATTGAGATATATTAATACTTTAAGTTTATGCTGTGTCACAAGGCTCCTATAAAAGTGAAAGCAGTCTTTCCAACCCAATACAACATGTTTCCTCTAACACCAAAAGGGGACTTCTAGTCCCTGACTGAAACCTGATCTTAAGCTCACTCCTATGGAGCCAGACAGACAGCTACAGCTACTCATCTGTCCCCAGGACATGGAGTCCATTCCTCACTTTGTCCAGGTAAGTACTTTCTTTCTGCTTGGTGCAATTCTCCTACCCCTGCCTCCTTCCTGAAGATGAACTCTAGGACAACAGCAGTCATAACTCAGATGGAGAAGCCATTGAGCGTTGTCACTAAGTCTCTATTTCATTACTGCCTTCTGAGTCATGCCCATAGGAATGGATAATTATGATACAAATAAAAACACTGATATATGAGAGGGAAGTTATTTCATGGTCTATATTGCTGTTCTGTGTCTCCATTATATTTGATCCCAGCCATGTGGGGCAGGCAGCAGAGGAACTGGGCTGACTTCTACTTCATATAATTTTAAACAGTAAAAGTGAACTGAGTTCACAGAGGATGGACTAAATTATTGGTCTTTTTATACCAAATCTAGATTCATTTCTAACTCAGTACAAGGTCAGCCTTTTTTTTCTTTTTAGCAATATGAAGTTAACTTTTCTGTGTTCATATATGTATATAACACAGTGAATCTCACCTTTTGTATAACCACAAGTCACTAATTTTAAAAAGCATATAAATAGAGGAAAGATCAGTAGCATAGAGGAAAGATAATGGAGGGAGAGAGGAGGGGAAGGAGAGGGTGTGTAATGGAGACTGAATTAGAGCATGCTTGTATAATTATGTCATAATGAACCCTAATATTTTGTATACCTAAAGTGAACAAATAAAATAAATAAAAAATAAAGAAAATAACCACTGTATCATTCATTCTCCAATATGATTGAGGAATGATTTACAGTTAGGGGCACAGATGTTGCATCTGGTTTGATTCAGGACTGCACAGCCATGTGGCATAGACCTATACCAGAATCCAGAGACTTAGAGCCCTGCAGAAGAAACTGCCACTTAATCTCTTGTTATTATGAACCAACAGTAGGGTTGGGGAGGTAATTACTAACATTAATTTTAAAAGCAACAATAAGGAATAGGAAATAGGTGGTGGAGATTAATCCATCTACCTAACACAGACCTTGAAATATGGGAGAGCTAATGTTCTGACTTTTCCAACTAATAGCTGGAAAACCCTGGTAAATTACTTAACTTTTCTTCTCTGAAACCCATCAGCTCTCACCTACTCTGTTCTTTCAATGATGAAATTACAGCTTTCTCTCCTATATCTTTTCTATTGAAACATTTCTAACATTATTCTCACATGATGGAACACCTCTTATTAAAAATAACAAGAACAATAAAACCTGTTTGTCCAATATTTTCTTTCAGCTGTAGCTGTGCCCCTCTGTACCACTTAACAGTAAAAGTATCTTTGAGATTAAATTTTTGTATCCATTACTTATGTACAATCTTTCCCTTTTAAAAATGCTAAAGTGAAATACATCATGTATTTTAAAATAGTGGAAAACAGAGGATAATTTTGTTTTCTCAATCCATTATGTTCTAATATTATGGCTTAAGGAATGGAAAATTACTAGTATCTTAGGGTGGTTTGTGTACTCCTAAATCCCAAAACACTCCCCATTGCAATGAAAACTGTTCTGATCATTTTGTGAATTCTTATTTTTCTTTATATTGTTTATATTCTTCTTCTTTTTTTTCTTGAAGTTGTAGTTGAACAAAATACCTTTATTTCATTTATTTGTTTTTATGTGGTGCTGAGGATTGAACCCAGTGCCTCACATGTGCTAGGAGAGTGCTCTACCACTGAGCCATAACCCCAGCCACTGTACTGTTTATGTTCTTAAATACCTTGTTTATTTTTGACAGTTTTTGAAAATGGTGTTACTGTATTACTGCATGCATTTTTGGGGGGGACCAGCTGCTTTTCTTAATCCGTGGATTTTTTGAGATTTGGCCAAACTTATACATGTTTTTGAAGTTTGTTTATTAGTTCTCCTGTAATTTCTTTAATTATATAGATATCTTTTTAATGAATAAATAGATATAAAAATTATTCATTTAACCATTAATAGATATTTATGAGGCTTATATATTTTATTACATATAAAGCAGTTACTTTCTTTTTTATTTTCTCCTCCTCCTCCTCCTTCTTCTTCTTCGCAGGGGATTGAACCAGTAGCACTGGTTCAATTGGTACCGGGGCACTTAACCACTGAGTGCTGACCCCAACCTCTGTGTATTTATGTATCTATGTATCTATCTATCTATTTTTGAGATAGGAACTTACTAAGTTGCTTAGGGCCTCTATAAATTGCTGAGACTGGCTTTGAACTTTTGATTCTCCCTCCTTAGCCCGAGTAGCTGAAATTACAGTTGTGTGCCACCATGCCCAGCCAAGGCTGCTACTTTCTTAAACACATATCTTAGGTACACAACTGAAAGAATTTCCTTAAAACTGATATTTACCAATGGAGTGGAAAGTCTTACCTGATCACTGTTCTTCTTTATGTGTTATCATGTGATTTTTTGACACATGTATACAATGTATAACATTCTAATAAGGGTAAGTGTATCCATCTCAGCCAGATATGAATGTATTTTCTTTGTAGTGAGAACATGTAAAATACTTTCCTATTTTTAAAAATATATCATACTCTATCAAGATCTATTTTCAACATACTCTCCAATAGAACAATAGAACTTATTTCTCCTATCAAACTATAAATTAGAAATCATTGATCGGCCTCCCCCAACTTCTTCCCCTGCCTCTGGTAATCATATTTTCTCAACCTCTCTGAGATCCACTTCTATAGATTCTACATTTGGGTGAGGTCATGTAGTGTTTGTCATTCTGTGCCTAATGTCTTTCACTTGACACAAAATCCTCTAACGGTATCTATGCTATCACAAATAACAAGATTTCCTTCTTTTTAACTGAAAAGTATTTCATTTAATATTTCTACCACATTTTATTTACTATTAATCTGATGATAAACTCTTATGTTGATTCCATTTGATGAATTTTTTACTTGTTTGAGTTTCCTGTATTCTGTACATGAACCCCTTTGTCATATGCTTTATTTTGCATTTATGTGTTTAATCCATCTTGAATTCAATTTTTTGTAGAATAAAAAAAATAATAGACAATTATCATAATAAATTATTATAACAAAATTTTCTTAAAAATTTCTCTTAAACTTAATGATTTAAAATGCTTTATTCCTCCTAAATTAATGTTCCATATATGGAAAAGCCTTTTTATCCTGGCATTTATATGTTGTTTTGTCATTTTATTTTTTACTTTAACACAAATTTTAATTAAATGCACATACACAAAAGGGCAAAAAGAAACTACATTTCAATGAAGGATAACAAATCAGATATCTGTGTAATAAACACCCAAATCAAGAGGCATACATTTGCTCATACTTCCAAGTCTTTCAGGTGCCTCTCCCTAATACTAACTTTCCATCTTTTAAAAAATTAGCTTTTTTAATTTTATTTTTTATTGTAATTTGTTATATATGACAGCAGAATGCACTACAATTTATATTACATATATAGAGCACATTTTTTCATATCTTTAGTTGTATGTAAAGTATATTTACACCATTAGAGTCTTCATACATGTAATAAATTAGCTTTTTTACTTGTAGAATTACAGTTCTTTTCCTGTGTTTGATTTTTAAAACGAAAGCAAATGATGGTTTTCTTCTGTATTTTGTTTCTATTATTCAATATTATAATTCAGTCTCTGAGAAGTCAAAAATGACATTTGGTTGAATTCACCAAAAGAAAGTTTTATTGAAGGAAAACTATTTCTGAAATGGTTCTCTCTAGTTTTTATATTTATTGCCCCATGGTTATCTAAAATATTGATTAATTTTGTGATGAACTTCTCTGGAAAAATTTTGGCTATACATTTGGCTATACATTTGTGGAATGTATCCCCATGGATGGTTTTAAATTTGGACACAATTATGTATAATTAGTGAACTGAAAGATAACTGAATAAAAGTTATCTACATTGAAGCATGTTGAAAAAATGCCATACACACACACACACAGATATGTGTACATATGAATTTCAGGATGGTGAAAATTCAGTCACATGTATATTTGTATTTCTAGTTGGACAGAAGTAAACAGACTAAGGAAGGTTAAATATTATCATTTTAATATTGTCCACATTTTCAAAATTGATCAGGTATTAAACAACAGAATCAGAATCACTATGATCTTCAAGTAGTATAAAAAATAAAACACACGCTATTGCAGTTTGGGTTCCCCCAGAAGCAGAATCTGAGATCAAGGTGTAGAGGAGATTTTTTTGAAGAGTGCTGTTGTGAGAGACACTTGTTGGGAAGAAGAGTCGTAGGACTTCTCAGGAGATAAGTTGATCATCATTGGAGGTTAAGGCTCAACCCATTCCATGGGTATCTCTAGAGTAGGAGTAGTCATTTTAGAGTTGTTCTGAATTGGAGGTTTTGTCAAGGCCTTTATGTGTCTGTTTCAATCAGATTCTGAATGGAGTTTCCCACAAGGCCCACCGTAGGAAGGGGCTGGGACTTTCTTTTATCTTCTAAAGATAATCCTAAATATAGACTCAAGTGAGTATCCTTGATCCTGAACACTCTCAGAAGATGGATGGATGGGTACCTGGGTCCTAGAGGCAAATTCAGATGTGACACAAAGCCATTTTCTGCTATTGCATATATACCTAAAATCCTGGGTGAAATTAGTGAAATGCCTGAAATTCAACATTAAAGAGCACATCTTCAAAGCCACATGAATGAAAAGGTCATTGCCTACAAAATACAGACTTTCAACTGACTTCTCATTAGAAATAATGAAAACTAAAGGAAAATGTTATGACAGACTTAAAACATAGTAAAAGGAGTAACAGCAACAGAAAAAATGAAGTACATGTAAACTAAAACTATTTTTAGACAAAGGGAGGATTTATTGTCAGCCAACCAACACTAAAAACAAAACAAAACAAAAAGGAATAAAAAGGAGGATTTATTCAGAAAGAAAAAAAAATTACAGAAAAATCACAGAATTTTAGGAAGAAACAAAGAGACAAGTTGAAAATGTGCAACTATATAAGAATGTTGATTAGATTGTAATATTTATCATGGGTGGTTTTTACATGAGTTTGTTCATATTTTCATGATAGTTTATGATGTATAACTATATTTTTTCAGTTTCTATTTGTATGTTGTGTTGCTATACCATATGTTCCAACTATACCTTTATATGTCAAATCCTTCAATTCTTAAAGTACATATTCTTTTCAATATCTCAATATTGTGATTTTCCCCCCATTACTCATTATTGGATGAGTAGGCTGGCATCCTGTTTTATTGCTAGCATTGAATTTGACTCTAATTCTTTGTAATAAATATGACTATTACATTCAAATCTGAAACTGTGACAGAATAGTTAGTTTTTTAATTGAGGTAACCAAGAAGAGGATCCATTCTCTCTTGTTTGTGGGTTTTTGCCTTCATAATTATTTTATAAAATTTAAAGGACTTCCCATTTATCCCATTGAGACACAAGTACAATTGCATTTGTGATGGCAAAAGCCCCAAAGAAGTGCTGAAGAAGTGGGTTATTATGATGAAGGAAAGTAAGATGTGTTGGTCTGACAGCAGTAATCCCATGTGGAAAGGGAAGAATTCTGGATTGTAAGAGGCTATTTCTTTGTTTTTAGAGACACCAAGAACAGTTATTTGAAGAAAACATACTTTACCCATTTCTTTAGGGTTTTATTCTAATACCAATTGTTCAGAATATCCCTGATGCCTAGGAGATTGTTCAGAACTAGTCTTCATTTCTATTGCCATTGATGTATTCATCCTTTTCTCTGTTTATCATCTTCGGATGGTGGGGAAGGAGGATCACAATTGTCAGCCAACGGGTCACTGGGACTGTTCCGGGTGCGGGATGCGGCTCAGCTCTGCCCCTACTCAAATTGGGGTGACATGACTACCACGCCAGCGGGCCGCTGGGCCTGTTCCAGGAGTGGGCGGTGGCTCTGCTCTGCCCCTACTCCAATTGGGGTGACGTGTCTACCATGCCGGCAAGGGCAGAGCAGAGCCACCGCCTGCGCCTGCAAGGTAGGCAGACCTGCGACCGACCGGCAGAACAGGCCCAGCGGCCCATCAGCATGGTAGACAGATCACCCCAATTGGAGGAGGAGCACAGCCGCTGCCCGCCCCTGCAAGGGAGACTTTTCAACTATACAAGAGCAATATAAATACATAGGGGGAAAATTTCAATAACACAACAGTTTCACCAAGCAGAAAGAAACGTGAGCAGTATGAAAAGACAAGGAAAGAAAGGACCACAAGCAATGCAGGTCAACTCAACTTTAGAAGAGGTAATAGCTGCAGCAGAAGGAATGTCAGATAAAGAATTCAGGATATACATGCTTCAGATGATCTGGAGTCTCAAGGAAGACATTAGACAGCAAAGTCAGACAATGACAGATCACTTCGAGAATGAATTACATAAACAGATCCAAGAAGCAAAAGATCAACTATACAGGGAGATAGAGGTTATAAAAAACAAACAAACAGAAATCCTAGAAATGCAGGAAGCAATAAACCAACTTAAAAACTCAATTGAGAATACTACCAGCAGAGTAGAACACTTAGAAGATAGAACATCAGTCAATGAAAACAAAGTATTTCAACTTGAAAAGAACATAGACAGCTCAGCAAGACTGTTAAGAAACCATGAGCAGAACATCCAAGAAATATGGGATAACATAAAGAGACCAAACTTAAGAGTCATTGGGATACAGGAAGGTATAGAGGTCCAAACCAAAGGAATGATCAATCTATTCAATGAAATAATACAAGAAAACTTCCCAGACTTGAAGAATGAGACAGAATCCCAAATCCTAGAAGCCTACAGGACACCGAATGTGCAAAATCATAAGAGATCCACAACTAGACACATTATAATGAAGATGCCCAACATACAGAATAAGGAGAGAATTTTAAAAGCTATAAGAGAAAGGAAGCAAATTACATTTAGGGGTAAACCAATCAGGATAACAGCTGATCTTTCAACACAGACTCTGAAAGCTAGAAGATCCTGGAATAACATATTTCAAACACTGAAAGAAAATGGGTTCCAAACAAAAATTGTGTATCCAGCGAAATTAAGCTTCAGGATGGAGGATGAAATTAAAACCTTCCACAATAAACACAAGTTAAAAGAATTTGCAGCAAGAAAACCATCTCTTCAAAACATCCTCGGCAAAACATTACAGGAAGATGAAATGGAAAATAACAATGAAAACCAACAGTGGGAGGTAGTACAGTAAAGGGGGGGGGGAATAATCAAAGAGGAAAACAAACCATGTCTAGTAACATAAATAAACAAATATGGCTGGAAGAACAACCCATATCTCAATAATAACCCTAAATGTTAATGGCTTAAACTCACCAATTAAGAGACACAGGCTAGTAGATGGATCACAAAACAAGACCCAACAATATGCTGCCTACAGGAGATGCATTTGATAGGAAAAGACATACACAGACTGAAGGTGAAAGGTTGGGAAAAATCATACCACTCATATGGACTTTGGAAACAAGCAGGAGTGTCCATACTCATATCAAATAAAATAGATTTCAAGCCCAAGTTAATCAAAAGGGATAAAGAGGGACACTACATACTGCTCAAGGGAACCATACACCAACAAGACATAACAATCATAAATATATATGCCCCAAACAATGGTGCAGCTATGTTCGTCAAACAAACTCTTCTCAAGTTCAAGAGTCTAATAGACCACCATACCATAATCATGGGAGAGTTCAACACACCTCTCTCACCACTGGACAGATCTTCCAAACAAAAGTTGAATAAGGAAACTATATAACTCAATAACACAATTAATAACCTAGACTTAATTGACATATATAGAATATACCACCCAACATCAAGCAATTACACTTTTTTCTCAGCAGCACATGGATCCTTCTCAAAAATAGATCATATATTATGTCACAGGGCAACTCTTAGACAATATAAAGGAGTAGAGATAATACCATGCATCTTATCTGATCATAATGGAAAGAAACTGAAAATCAATGATAAAAGAAGGAAGGAAAAATCATGCATCACTTGGAGAATGAACAATAGGTTACTGAATGATCAATGGGTTATAGAAGACATCAAGGAGGAAATTAAAAATATTCTTAGAGATAAATGAAAACACAGACACAACATATCGGAATCTATGGGACACATTGAAAGCAGTACTAAGAGGAAAATTCATTGCTTGGAGTTCATTCCTTAAAAAAAGAAAAAAAAAAAAAACAAATAAATGATCTCATACTTCATCTCAAAATCCTAGAAAAAGAAGAGCAAAACAACAGCAAAAGAATTAGAAGGCAAGAAATAATTAAAATCAGAGCTGAAATTAATGAAATTGAAACAAAAGAAACAATTGAAAAAATTGACAAAACTAAAAGTTGGTTCTTTGAAAAAATAAATAAAATCGACAGACCCTTAGCCATGCTAATGAAGAGAAGAAGAGAGAGAACTCAAATTACTAGCATACGGGATGAAAAAGGCAATATCACAACAGACACTTCAGAAATACAGAAGATAATCAGAAATTATTTTGAATCCTTATACTCCAATAAAATAGAAGATAGTGAAGGCATCGATAAATTTCTTAAGTCATATGATCTGCCCAGAATGAGTCAGGAGGATATAGACAACCTAAACAGACCAATATCAATTGAGGAAATAGAAGAAACCATCAAAAGACTACCAACTAAGAAAAGCCCAGGACCGGATGGGTATGCAGCAGAGTTTTACAAAACCTTTAAAGAGGAACTAATACCAATACTTTTCAAGCTATTTCAGGAAATAGAAAAAGAGGGAGAACTTCCAAATTCATTCTAAGAGGCCAACATCACCCTGATTCCTAAACCAGACAAAGACACATCAAAGAAAGAAAACTACAGACCAATATCTCTAATGAACCTAGATGCAAAAATCCTCAATAAAATTCTGGCGAATCAGATACAAAAACATATCAAAAAAATTGTGCACCATGATCAAGTAGGATTCATCCCTGGGATGCAAGCCTGGTTCAATATACGGAAATCAATAAATATTATTCACCACATCAATAGACTTAAAAGTAAGAACCATATGATCATCTCGATAGATGCAGAAAAAGCATTTGACAAAGTACAGCATCCCTTTATGTTCAAAACTCTAGAAAAACAAGGGATAACAGGAACATACCTCAATATTGTAAAAGCAATCTATGCTAAGCCTCAGGCTAGCATCATTCTGAACGGAGAAAAATTGAAGGCATTCCCTCTAAAATTTGGAACAAGACAGGGATGCCCTCTCTCACCACTTCTGTTCAACATAGTTCTCAAAACACTGGCCAGAGCAATTAGACAGACAAAAGAAATTAAAGGCATCAAAATAGGAAAAGAAGAACTTAAATTATCACTATTTGCAGATGACATGATTCTATACCTAGCAGACCCAAAAGGGTCTACAAAGAAACTATTAGAGCTAATAAGTGAATTCAGCAAAGTGGCAGGATATAAAATCAACACGCATAAATCAAAGGCATTCCTGTATATCAGCGACAAATCCTCTTAAATGGAAATGAGGACAGCCACTCCATTAACAATATCCTCAAAAAAAAAAAAATACTTGGGAATCAACCTAACAAAAGAGGTGAAAGACTTATACAATGAAAACTACAGAACCCTAAAGAGAGAAATAGAAGAAGATCTTAGAAGATGGAAAAATATACCCTGTTCATGGATAGGCAGAACTAACATCATCAAAATGGCGATATTACCAAAAGTTCTCTATAGGTTTAACGCAATGCCAATCAAAATCCCAACGACATTTCTTGTAGAAATAGAGAAAGCAATCATGAAATTCATATGGAAAAATAAAAGACCCAGAATATCAAAAACAATGCTCAGCAGGAAGTGTGAATCAGGCAGTATAGAGATACCAGACTTCAAACTATACTACAGAGCAATAGTAACAAAAACAGCATGGTACTAGTACCAAAACAGGCGGGTGGACCGATGGTACAGAATAGAGAACACAGAAACCAATCCACAAAACTACAACTATCTTATATTTGATAAAGGGGCTAAAAGCATGCAATGGAGGAAGGATAGCATCTTCAACAAATGGTGCTGGGAAAACTGGAAATCCATATGCAACAAAATGAAACTGAATCTCTTTCTCTCGCCATGCACAAAAGTTAACTCAAAATGGATCAAGGAGCTTGATATCAAATCAGAGACATGGCGTCTGATAGAAGAAAAAGTTGGCTACGATCTACATACTGTGGCGTCGGGCTCCAAATACCTCAATAGGACACCCATAGCACGAGTTAATACCTAGAATCAACAAATGGGACTTACTCAGACTAAAAAGTTTTTTCTCAGCAAAAGAAACAATAAGAGAGGTAAATAGGGAGCCTACACCCGGGGAACAAATCTTTACTCCTCACACTTCAGATAGAGCCATAATATCCAGAGTATACAAAGAACTCAAAAAATTAGACAATAAGATAACAAATAACCCAATCAACAAATGGGCCAAGGACCTGAACAGACACTTCTCAGAGGAGGACATACAATCAATCAACAAGTACATGAAAAAATCCTCACCATCTCTAGCAGTCAGAGAAATGCAAATCAAAACCACCCTAAGATACCATCTCACTCCAGTAAGATTGGCAGCCATTATGAAGTCAAACAACAACAAGTGCTGGCGAGGATGTGGGGAAAAGGGTACTCTTGTACATTGCTGGTGGGACTGCAAACTGGTGCAGCCAATTTGGAAAGCAGTATGGAGATTCCTGGGAAAGCTGGGAATGGAACCACCATTTGACCCAGCTATTGCCCTTCTCGGACTATTCCCTGAAGACCTTAAAGGAGCGTACTACAGGGATACTGCCACATCGAAGTTCATAGCAGCACAATTCACAATAGCTAGACTGTGGAACCAACCCAGATGCCCTTCAATAGATGAATGGATAAAAAAAATGTGGCATTTATACACCATGGAATATTACTCTGCCCTAAAAAATGAGAAAATCATGGAATTTTCAGGGAAATGGATGGCACTAGAGCAGATTATGCTTAGTGAAGCTAGCCAATCCCTAAAAAACAAATACAAATGTCTTCTTTGATATAAGGAGAGTAACTAAGAACAGAGCAGGGAGGAAGAGCAGGAAGAAAAGATTAACATTAAACAGAGACATGAGGTGGGAGGGAAAGGGAGAGAAAAGGGAAATTGCATGGAAATTGAAGGAGACCCTCAGTGTTATACAAAATTACATACAAGAGGAAGTGAGGGGAAAGGGAAAAAAATACAAGGGGGAGAAATTAATTACAGTAGAGGGGGTAGAGAGAGAAGAGGGGAGGGGAGGGGAGGGGAGGGGAGGGGGGATAGTAGAGGATAGGAAAGGCAGCAGAATACAACAGACACTAGTATGGCAATATGTAAATCAATGGATGTGTAACTGATGTGATTCTGCAATCTGTATATGGGGTAAAAATGGGAGTTCATAACCCACTTGAATCAAAGTGTGAAATATGATATATCAAGAACTATGTAATGTTTTGAACAACCAACAATAAAAATTAAAAAAAAAAACAATTGTCAGCCAAGACTAAAGTTTGCTTATGCATTTTGAAAGTTTTTTAACTTGTTTTATTTAATACTTCTCTGTAAACAATTCCATAGTAAGGCAACAAAGAAATACTACATTTTTAAAAACATAAGGTTGTTCTTGTTATTTGTACTGGTAAGGGTATTCACATTAGCATTTGAGTTTGTTTAAACTTTCATCTAATAATATTGTCAACAGAAATATTTGAATATGACTTGGTTTCCCACATAGGTATGACTATACTAACTTTGCTCTTAAAACATCTCACTTTAAAGAGGAGAAAAAAAAGTAGTTTTTAAAATTTTTGCCATGATTTTCATGTCATTTAAGGTTGAATGTTTCACTCTTCTGAGTTCTGAAATCCTCATCAGGATTCATGGCTTCAGTCTAGTTTTGCTACTGATGAACTGCTTGGAATCGGGCAGTTCTTTTCACCTCTCTAAGCTTTAATTTTATCTTTTCTTATTTGGTAAAATGAGAAAACATTACAGTAGATGATTTTACAGTTTCCTTCCAGCTCTGATGCTCAAGCACTTGTATAAATCGCTGAAGTTTGTTCCAGGTTATAAGATAAGCTAGTAATGGAATTGGAAAAAAAAAAGCCCCCAGGATATATCTTTAGCTATAATCAGTGACCTACAGGAAGGAAGAAATTTCATTAAAAAATGAAAGAGTAGAAGAATAAAGGAATCAAAAGTGACATGGCAAGTAATGGTAATGGTGAAAAAAATAATAATGGCAAAATTATCTAAAAACCAACCAAACAAAAATGATAACCAAGGACAAAATAAAGCAACACATGGCATGATTGCATAACTTTTTCTAAAGATCTGATCACAAAACCAAGGTTAGTAAATTCTGTCATTCCCCTACCTCTACAATTATGTGATATGCAAATATCTGTCAAATTGTAAATCTCCTTCATATTTAGCATTTGCTAAATTACTGTGTTCATTTGCCAGCATCCTCCTAAATCAGATTTACCTTTTGTCATCAACCTCACATGTCACTCCAAGTGATACTAATTTTCTACATGGCTGTCCTCCCATGTCACCTATTTCCTAAACCCTGGGTAGTACTCCCTGCCCTGAAAGGACCAATTTCTAATGTAACCATATAATGAAGTAATTTTATTTTCTGATTGTGGCCTACATGGGCTTTTACAAAGACTGGAGCAACAGCATCTTTCAAGAGCACCATATGGATGTGGCTAAATGAAGTTCGATGACAAGGTGGCGATGCAGGAAATAAAAAGGATGTGGTTACATTACAGAAATAAATGGCCTAGATCTCATTTTCAAGACTGATAGGATACAGTGGGGAAAAAAATGACAGAAAAAAGTACATCTCATGGATTCTGCAGTCTTTTTACTTGATTTAAATTGATTGCACAATTAACTCATGGTCATTACTATCCAAAAAAAAAAAGAAAGAAAGAAAAGGTCAGTTATATCATCAAACAAGTGTATTTCCCATAAGAGGTCAAAATGCTGTATTTGAATTTCAAAGGATAGAGTAAACCAGAGTAGATAAACAAAACTCTATTGGTGTAACCTTATAATCTTTCAGAACTGTCTTCTCTTGGATAAAAGATCACTCCATGACTCTGGCTTCTCCCAACCTGTGGCAAATGATAGTTTTCATTTATTGAGAACCTTCAAAACAACTGGGAATAGTCTATGGATTTTATGTACAGTTTAAAGGAAATTATTATGGGCACTCTTTTTTTTCCATGTATTTTTTATCTCTATTACACAGAAAATACAAGTAACTTACCCCAACTTCCACAATCACTGTGAAAGCACTGTTTGAATAAGGTTAAAATCTTAATATATAACCCTACCTCCATCTACCACTGTTTCTGCCCACACTTGGATTTTTCCTTCAGAAATCAGGGTTCCTGATTTCCTGAAGCTCAGGGGCTTGGGACACACTTATATAGGTTCAAACTTGGGGTTAAATCCTAGCTCTGCTACTCACTAGTTTAAAATGGAGAATGATAATGTCTATACAAAGGATAACTGCAAATGATAGGACATATGTGTAAAATTTTTTTTCTCAGTTGAACATCTTGTAGCTGTTCAATTAGTGATAGTTCTTGTCATTTTTGTTTGATATTAAGTACTTCTGCATCAACGCCTTTTCCAGATAATATCCTAAATTTGTGTCATCTCACTCTGTTGTCTCACCAGGAATAGCTCAAGTCTTTCTTCTAGACCCTAGAGTTGAGGAGGTGAGTCTAGGCACTTGTCCCTTTTCCCAAAAAACACATACCAATGGTATTTGCAAAATCTGTCTTGCAAGGACCTTCTAGAAGGATTTGGTGCACAAGCTAAGAGCTCAGACTTTTAGTATACACAAAATATAAAACCATCAAAGACATCTCCACTTGGTCAGGGGATATTGGATTACATAATAATTTAAATATTGAAATTTATAGATTCATTTATAAACATATATTGGTATACTTGTTAACAGAGATTATCAAAGCTATTTCATCCAACCTCACTGCAAAAAAAAAAAAAAGAAATTTCTTAGGCACTGATACTAATTTTCTAGGATAAAAAAAAATAGTATCTTGTGGCTGAGATTGAAATTAATTGACTAGTTCTCCAGTATATTTAAGTTTGAACATTGCATTTCCCCCTTTTTCTAATCATTCAGCTGAAGTAATGCTGACATTTCTGAAAGATTATCTTTCATTCATACACTTTTAAAATCTTGGGTAAATATCATTTATAATTATTTTGGAAAAATTTCTCCCTTTTCATCAAATGAATAATTAAATTATTAAGATTACTACTAGGTTATACTTTTCTTACATAATAAAATAAAACTTCAGAAAGTTGGTATTCACATATATATGGTAGTATACACTTATATTATGAAGTAAGTAAATTATATAGGAGCCTGTATGTGTGTATATCTACAAGAGCATATACCCCATAAGGAAAGAGTCAAATTTGAAACTCCATTTTTTAACCCCTAAACATTAATGATGTTCACATTTATAAATGGTTAAGAACCATCTAGAGAATATTATTACCTTATACACAAATTATATGAAATTCAAATTTTGATATCTGTAAAGGAAAATATTAGGACATTGCTATGCTCAGGACATTCCTGAGTTGTTCATGGTTGCTTTCATGATGTAACAAATTTGAGTTACACAAAGTCTACACTATTGTCTGACTCTTGTAGAAGTAATTTCTCCATTCTCTGATATAAACCAGATGCTAAGTGGAGCTACTCATTGCTCTTTCTGTGATACTTCGGTTCTCAGAGTTGCATAATAATCCTTAAAGCTCAAAAGAGTTTCTTGTTTTTGTCCTTTTTATTTACTTTTTAGTTGTATGTGGACAAAATATCTTTATTTTATTCTTATGTGGTGGTAAGGATTGAACCTAGTGCCTCACATGTGCTAAGCGAGTACTCTACCATTGAGCCACAACCCCAGCCCCAAGCTCCAGGGTTCCTGACACCTTCATTGTACTTCCTTCCTACACACACCAGCTGTCCTAAACAGCGCTCTGCTGTCTTCTCCTGCAAAGTATCTCAGTACAGATCAACCACGCTTCTTATCCCATGCCCATTCTTCCAGCAGACTATGCCATGATGGCCACTATTCTTTTCATATAAGCAGTAATTTCAACTTCTACTTTACTTCAGCATCAATTCCCTAGGGGGAAAAAAAAAACCCTTCCATTCTCAATTTTCAAAAAGTTATCTTATTTTGCCAACTCATAGAATGAAAATATTTTAATACACACTGAGTTTCTAATGCTTCTTTTTTTTTCATTCCCCTATATATCAGTATATATCTCCTATAAAATCCATAACTTTCATATATACTCTAATTTATATAATTTGCCCTTGTATTTAGCTATATATTCCATTTCTTTCTACAAGTATGTGTTAGATACCTACCAGACACAATGAATATCTTCTGACTTTGTAGGTCTCACCTTCTGATGTGTCAATGGATACATAAATGATTAGAGCTTATATTTTAATTAATTATCGAGGGTTATGAAGAGCAAAGAGGAGGAAACTTCCATTTTATTATCTCTGTCTACCAACCTTTCCAATAATCTTTTTGCTTTGATATTTTATCAGTGTTTTTCCTGCTATTCAATTTCTAAACATCATTAAAATCAATAGTTTCTTAAACTCTTCTACTCCAATAATTCTGATATCTATTTTTTCTGTCCATCACAAGCTTGACCACATTTAAGAGCATTAAGAGTGATTATGAAATTCTAATAATAGGGACATCAGTGTTGCTTTTCCTGCACTTACTGAAATTACTCTTGATCTACATGTTGGACTCCACTTTTTCTACATGAGTCACTAACACACACTGACTATTTACAGCTTCTATAAACAAAGACATCCCCCAGTTTGTCATATTGAGTGCATTTTGAGTTCTCCCATGTACTCCAAATTTAGGTCTTGATTTGTACTCCTGTTGCAAACTCTGATCCTTCAGTAACTTTCTTGTTTCCTCTTCTGTGATTTCCTACCTTGGTCCAGTTGCTGCCAGCAATTGTAAAAGGTCGCTAAAACATCTTTGCTCTCTAATATCCGCTGAGGCTTTCATGCTATGTAATATTCTTTAAGGTATTTATTCAAAACTACTTGAGCTGTCTCAGAAGCTCTCAAACTACTTTCCATTTTTCTTCCCTAATTGCTGATATAAAGTGTTTAAATTCCACGTTCATCCAGATTATCACAGTTTGTGCATCACTTTTGCCCACATAGCTTTGTGCAGTACAAATTATTAGAATATGCACTTGGATATAGCCTCCAGAGCCTTTGGTCAAATAGGGAGTTAATCATTTCAATGAAAACAGTAGAAAAGAGCTTCCACTTTTCTTCCAGATCAGGAGAGATCACAGACTATACACAGTAAATTGTTAAGCACACTGTGGCTGGGACAGGAAGAAGCCTGCCATTACATGTACTCTTAATACCTAATGAGGAAGTCAACACTTTGCCATCAATGTCATTCACGTTCAGTGGCAAGTAGGGATATTGAAGGAGGCACATCCCTGCCTGCTGTTGCATTTGAATGACATTTAAGGAAGCCCATAAGAGTCAATTAAGAATGAAGCAGTGCTGTGCGTGGTTATGCATACATTCACTAAAGCCAGGTACCACACATTCATTACTTACTCTGCCACTTACCATGTGTTAGACTTTGAGCAACATTACCCAGCTTCAGGATTCTATTACTGTGTAGGATAAGGAATAGGATATAAACCATCCTCCTTAAGACTGTTCCTATTTAAAATAAAATGTTGCATGCAGAGCAGGAAGCAAATTTCTGGAGCACAAGTGCCCAATAAATTATCATTTTAAAACTGCACGTTATGAGCATCAGGCCAAAAGACAACAACATGTCACAGTGATGTTTAATGTTGACCATATTAAGAAAAAAAGCTTATCTTTTGGTTATTTTCAAGACAATTCTTGCCCATATTGGATGAAAGGGAAATTGCTCTTAAAAGACTAATGAAAATAAAAGGAAGTTCCTCACTGACAATATATCATCACTTTCTCCTAGTCTTTACTCTAGAGAGCATTCTTCTGACTACTGACATAATTGATGTTAAAAAAACAAAACAAACAACAACAACAACAACAACAAAAACCCAAAACACAGTTTTAAGATAAGCCACGTAAAAAAGGGTGTCTTAACATCTATTTGTATAGATGAAAAGAAGGGATTTCCATGGACATGTTTGTCACATTCTCTAATCACAAAGGACTCTAAATTTGTATAAGGTACAACTCATGCCTTATTTATCTTTGAAAACCCTCTGCCATCTGACAAATGGTCTGATTTGAAATAAAATTTCAAAACACTTATTTAGTTCTTTTTTGTTTGTTTTATTTTGTTCATACCAGGGATTGAACCCAGGAGCGCTGAACCAATGAACCACATTTTATATTTTATTTTGAGACAGGGTCCCACTCAGTTGCTTAAAACCTCGCTAAGTTGCTGAGGCTGATTTTGAATTTGCAATCCTCCTGCCTCTGCCTCCTGAGCTATTGGGATTACAGTCCTGTTGAACCACCATGCCCTGCCCAAACACTTATTTGTTCTATAAATGTTGAACTGGATAAATGTGTTTACTCAAATCCATATTTCTATGCTATAACCATTTTCTTTCTTATTTACTTTAGCAACCAACATTTAACAAAGTGCATTGTGAAATGCAAGAATGAGGAGAAAAATAAGCTTTCAAGTTTGCAGAAACAAAAATGCTTCAGCATTCTATTCTCTCCCATATCTTGGAAATGAAAACACACACCTTAATTTCACTTGATATTGTTTTCAGTGGTAGTCAGAACTTCCAAATTACATTTATAAAAACTATTAAAGGTTGTGAGAGTAATATGATAAAAAAAATGGACACAGCTCTGGCAGAGTTCACTGGGTAAAATCTAAATAATAAGAAACCTTAGAAAGAAACCATTGGCTCTGTGCCATATTCAATGACAGGCATAAAACTAGACATTCTATTCATTCTTCTAAGCAAATAAATATTATTACCCCAAGTGCAAGGCAGGGAAGATCAGGAACAGTTTTGAGAGTCCTGTCAAAGTGCAACTGATACATTTGTTCATTGTTCAGGCAAATACATTAAATGCTTCATTGCTGTCTTCTCAGCTCCAACCACCTTAAGTTTAGGCCACATTTATCCCAAACTGTTGCATCCCAATCAGCATCCTGCATGACTCCCTACCTACCAAATCCACTATATATATTTCCATCAGTTTTATGTGGTTCCTTTGACTTAAATCTTTCACTGCTACACATTTGTCTACTATAAAAAGTACAAATAATTTTTAATGTACATATAGCCCCTTGAAAATGATTCCAAAGTATCTGGATAATTGCTGAAGACTTTCACAGAAGATCATTTATTTTTCACAGACAAAAGCAAATTATATTTCATGGATTAAAAACTTTAGTAGATTGTGTGATAGGAAAAGAGAAATTGTAAAAGCAGTGATCACAAGGCACTAAGACTCCATTTTGCTTGTCTGTTTCTTACCTTGTCTGTTTCTAAAGACCACCTGCACATTTGAATATTAACTAGAAAGACTTGGCATGTAGATATCTCATGAGTAACAATTATTATTATGACATCATAATGATATATGGTTAGATAATAAGGGAAAAGATCTAGATTGGTTCTACCTCTTTCTTTTTTTGGGAGGGCGGCACTAGGGATTGAACTCATGGGCACTCGACCACTGAGCCACATCCTCAGCCCTATTTTGTATTTCAATTAGACACAGGGTCTCACTGAGCTGCTTAGCTCCTCGATTTTGCTGAGGCTGGCTCTTGCCACAGCCTTCCCAGCCACTGGGATTACAAGTGTGCAGCAGTTCTACCTCTTTCTAAGTATGAGGTTTTACCTAAAACATACTCTTCCCACCAACAGAATGCAGTGTTGTGGATATGACACAGCTCTTCAGATAAACCAGTGAGATGTTCAATATTCAAAGTTTGCATTAGGGATTGGTTATGTAGACATTTAAGGATGTGTACTAAAATCTCAAGACTCACAGAAAGAAAGCAAGTGTTCATAAGGAGTAATGGGTCATTTAAGATGAAGTTTAAATAATTAAAGCTATTTCTTTGACCAGTAAAATAAGAAATGTAACCTAACCAAACCAAACAAAACCAAACAAAATACTAGTGATATTACTTTTAACAAAAGAAAGTGATTTGCAAAACAATGCTTTAATTCAGTTCTTTTATTTTTTTATACCCAGGATTTTTATTGCTATCAAAATGCTTTTAAGCTTTCAGGTAAAGAGTGGAACAGAACATCCAATATTCTTTATGCTCTCTTATGTAGCCAAATTTGTCATGGCTAAGGCAGATAAAATAACAACCATAGCAAGAAGCAGCAGAAGTGCACAAATCAAGGCAAAGAAAACATCTCCTGTAGCAAGAATAAGAAAACATGTATAAGTTCTACCAAGATCTGAATTCTTGACCATTTTATAATGTTTAAGATAAGGAAGATGAACAGATACTTGAACAAAATATATTCCCTATTTTAAGGAGAACTTCCTCTTGATCGTGATGCAATATGTGGTATTGGTATACCACATGATAAAAAAAAATGGGCTTTATCTGCTTAAAATCATGACACTGTCTTCATTTATTAGCCTTGAATATTGGAAAATGTAGATTAATTTCCTGTCAATCTATTTTGATACATTTCATGTATAACTATAATGATTTGTCCCTAATTTGACTCTCTGATTCCAAAATAATCAAGAAATAAAATATACTGGCTGGAGGTATACCTCAGTTGACAGAGTGCTTGCCTTGCATGCATAAGGCCCGGGTTCAATCCCCAGCTCCAATAAATAAATAAATAAATAAATAAATAAATAAATAAATAAAATAAAATACAAAGGATCTCCCTTGAAAAACATACAAAAACATGAAGGGTTGCTTTTCACCAACAAAAGTCTAAATAAGAAAATCCAGATTTTAACAACTGCTAAAATGTGCTTGAAATCTTTTCAACAAGAAACAAACACCTTAAATTCTTATTTTCTTTCAAAACCACTATAGATTTTTTTTTTACATGAATAGTTGATTCCTTTTAATGTGAACTCAATTCATCCATCTCATGATCTGTAAGAGGTGCTTTACAGGGTAACACAAGTGTTAGAAAGGAAGATAATTTCTATCTGCAAGAAGTCCTATGAACCAGAGGATGAGACTTAGGTGATACTGATTAACCTTTGAATGTCCAGCCAAAACCTGGACAGAGAAAATGTTGACCGTTAACTACCATAGCTGATGAGATGAGGAATGGTCAGGTATATTTTGCAGTTTCTTGTGGGAGATTCAGATCGCACAATATTTGGAAAAGTGTCGATTTCATCTAGTTAATTCCATCATTTGGTATAGGATACAGATATTTATAGCCAGAGGCATCAGGATGTGTGGACTGGGAATTGAGATGAAATTTTCACATTTCTCGGGTTAGGGTTTAAAAAAGAGAAATAAAAAAGAAATTTTCACATCTGAATGTTTTCACCTGGGACATAGTCATATAGCTAAAGCTGAATGAAGGCACTTTCTTCTACCTCCCCCACCGCTACAGACATATACATACACAGAGCACCCAGGAGAAAACACAAAAGTATCACAATTTTCACTTTTACTTTTTCTTTAAAATGCTATTTCTAACTTGTTTTGTAGATGATATTTAAAAGCAGTAGCATGTGTTTATTGACTACAGATAGAGTTCCCTGCTAAATGTGTTTCTTATTACTCCAACAGGTATTTTCCCCTTCTTTTTTGGAAATTCAAAACTTCCCTTTTGATTTTGAAAAAGGAAAAAAGTGTCTAAACATGAAATGACAAGGCTAATAATAGGTTGAAGTAGGCAGGTAGAAGTGAAGAGAAAAAAAGGGGGCAACAGTGAATTCCTAGAAGACTGTTGAATCCCTTGGCAAAGATACTCTGGCTCTACCAAATTTCTAACATAGCCTGTAGCTAGGGAGGCCGTCACTGTCTATGCACTTCCCACCTGAGTCTTAGGTTCCACACAGAATCCACATCTTTTCAACCTTCTGATTACATTGATAGTCACTCTGTGACCCTTGGTCTCTTCAGATAAATTCTCCTCACAGGAATATCCCTTGCTGCTGCTGCTGCTGCTTCCAATTGCAAATAATCCTCTCTTTATGTCTCAGCACCTCTCTCTGCATCCTCTTTCTTCAAACACCATCGACCATCCAGGAATTACCAAGACCTGGTATCAGAAAAAAATATGAGTGATGAGTTGGAGGGTGGGAAGGAGAGTGGAATGGTTGACCCATTCTCTATATCAGCACTATTGGTCTGAAGTATGATTATTAATGAAATTGTTGATAATTTTTTTGATGTCTTAGACCTTATCAAATGAGCTTGAATCAGTGACAGAGCTGGCATGGGTCAGTTTAAAGAGAGCCTGACCAAGGATGCAGTGTGGAGAGAGACCAATGGCAACAGTAGGGTGGTAGGTAACATGTATGACAGTGAAGTGAAACACGCATCGTTTGGATCCAGGGATTTTGAAAATTTAACCAGTTTTTTAAAAAATCAATGATACAGATGCATAAAAAATTACTTTTGTCATATGGGGAAAGTCCGTAATCCGCAATGACAGTGAATCATTTAAGTTATTTAAATACATTCATACATTGAAATACTAGATATTTAAAATTTATGTTCATGGAAATAAAAACACTAATAACTTAAAGGAATGACCATTGTTTAATACTAAGAGAGAACATAATATAATACTAATAAAACAGTAAGTTCTCAAATAGACATATTTAGGCAGATATTTATGTTAAATAAATGTGTTAAATAAATATGTTAAAGATGGTTATCTATTTATGTTAAATAAATAGATAACCATCTTTAACTGGTGGTCTTACTTCCACCACCCCATGTCCTTATTACTTTAATAGTTAGAAAAAAATGAGGGTAATTTTTAAAGACACAGTGTGCTTGTTGACCACTGGTCCCCCTCCCCAGCTCAGAGCTTTTCTGGTAGTGAGGACTTTTCCTGGACACCTCATATTTCAGAGTTTTTTTCTAACCTGCCTGGTATAAGCTTGTATGATTTTTCACTCAGGAATACTTCCGCTTGCTTTCACTTTAATTCCTCTCTGTGTCCTTTCCTTGTACTCTAGTAGAGATAACAAACTAGGACAGATCCCAAATAACTACTTAATTCATCCGAGCCTTGTTTACTCTGTTTCCTTCGTCAATGATTTATATTTGCTCAGGAGGATAGAACTGCTTAGGCTGCAACAGGCCTGTCTGATACTTCCTTTGGAAGATATACTCATGTAAAATAGTTACTTTCCTGAGATGATTTTTTTTTTTCAATTTTAATCACACGGGGATGCTCTTATCTTGAAACTAAATTCTCTTATTTTGCTGAATTGGACTCTAAGAAGGAAATACAGCTGGTAAAAACATCTTGAGTTTGAGCTGCAACCTAGCAGTTTCTTTATCAACTGCCCTGTTCCTAGATGAAGAAGAAATTTCTTGGCTTTCCTATTGTTATTACAGAATCGAAATTCGTGATCTATAGGAAGGAAGAAACTCAAGTTAAACTGCTTTAAAATACAAACTATTATTATTAAACTATTTGAATTCCATTTGTAAAGGCTCAACAGATGCTAGATATTAACATGCTGTTTATACTATATAGCCTTCAGTTTCCTCTTATAAAATCAGAATTTCTGCCTTATGGCATTCTTAGGAAAATAAACTAATGAAGGTAATGTAACTAAAACCCAATAGTTTCCAAGTAAATGTTAGTCATTATTCTAAGATGTTAGATACTATTGCTGTCAATCAAGCTAAAACTATGGCACTGGGTTTTTGCCAAAGAAAATGTTTTATTGTATGGGCAAGTAGCAGTGAAAATAGGAGCTAAATAATGGAGCTCAAATAATGTTATTAGAGTCCTAGGCCAGGGACCCAACATTGAAACGTCCTACACAGATCAGGCTCTGCTACCTGCCATTTCCAGAGTCCAAAGACCAGAGAGGCCTGAATGATCAGCATGCCTCTTCACACATTGCATATTTCTTTTGAGGGAAAGTTGTCATGTTCTGCCTGGTGGGAAGGATTTGGACTTGCAACTTTATTGACTGGATGAGCTGACAGTTTCTTCTCATGTCCCATTTTGAAGAGCCAGTTCCAAGCCATCCTTGAGTCAATTCTGGGAAGTTTTTCTCAAAAGATAACTTAAGAACTTTGTTAATATTTAAGGAATTTCCCTCCAGGTGTGTCCAAGCCTTATCTGATTTCATTATGACAGCTGACATTTCTTAAAGGAAGACCCTGTGGCATAAGATTTCTTCCCGTTAAGTCATATGTTCAGGCACTTGGTAAATCTATGGGAAGATACATGAGAAATAACGGAGAACAACAACAATGAAAGCGGTGAATTTCATGCAGGGCAACTTTTAATCAGTAATTACAATAGTGACTGATTCACTGGCTCATTTTTTAGGGTGTCTTGGACCTAGTATGTACCATATATGCAGTAGTAGTGATGTAGGACAGATGAGGCTGGACACCAGAGGAAGTAGCTAGAAGCAGGTTTACCAAGGAAAGCAGAGATTGTAACTGTACAACAAACTCTTTTGAGACAGAGTCTATTATACCTTTTTTTTTTTTTTTCTGCAAACCTGGCATTTACAAGAAAGAGGAAAGTTGAAACCACATTAAGCTCTCTGCAGAACTCTTATGAAATCCTGTTAACAGTCTTTGTGAACTCTTGCTGACAAGAAGCTTAATTATGGTAAGGGTCTTTCAGTAGGACATTAAAATATAATGACAAATAAGCTGTACCAGTCACTGGGTTAGTAATTCTTACATTTTGGTAAGAGTGAAAGCAAGTGTAAAACCTAAGTAGACTCAGAGCAACAGCAACAAATTATCTATCTTTGGTGTAATGAAGAGAGCGAGATTTGAGATACCACATTGAAAAAAAGGAAAGTGAGAGCAACCGGTCAAAGACAATTTCATTAAATAAGATTTTCAGAGCTCTCTGAAATCACATTCGTAGCTTCACCTCTATAAAACAATTAAATTATTTCATTCACATATATCTGTAATCTACAAATCCTTAAGAGAATGTTGGGATCATTAAAGTTTCAAACACCATACTCTTACTCTGTTGATGATGTAGCATAAATTGTTGAGTCTTACAGTTAAAATTTGGGAGCTTAAGATAGGTAGCTGATTGTGGTGAAAAGTCCTCAAGTGATAACTAATACTACTTATTTGTTTATCACTCATTCATTCACCAGCTATTTATTCAGCATACCTTGTTTCATCCATTTTGTAAGTTATAAAGGAGTTTTAAAGATAAATGTGATTTTTATTAAAGAACTGTTTATTCTAAAAGGAAAAAACATGGTTTTGTATATTTAATAAATGTAGTAAAATAAATATATATATATATATATATATATATATATATATATATATATATATATATATATATATCATATAATAGGAACCTATTTGTGCCTATTTGGTCATGGAGAGAAGAGAGGCTAGACTATGAAACTATTCTTCTGGAAGAAAAAATTTCCTTTTACCCTTTGAAGGTCAGTGAGTGGGAAGGTTCAAACTGAACTGTCAAAAGTCAGATTAGCAAAATAAAAAACAGATTTAATTATGTATGCATTGGACTTGACAAAATGTGACTTAGGGTGATTAGCATTTGAGGCTCATATCCCATCTACATAGGATATGGGAAGAAGTAGAGGCACTTTCAGGAGAACAAACTGACAGCGGACAGACAGATAAGGATGGTGGGAACACAAGGTTAAGGAAATAATTTGATAAAATGGGCCCACTATGCTGCCCCCCACAGGCTTTCATTTCCAAAAAGCAATCTATTTACCTGGAGCCCTGCCTGGCTTAAGTGGAAAGAATCTGTTACACTCCTCAGCAAACTACCTGTTATCTGCAGGAGAAGTGCAGACCTTAAAAAATATTTATACGAGGAACTCAAGTCACCTTGAAGGCGGAGACTTTTGTAACTATTGTTACAGATCAGATCCTGAAACTCAGGGAGATAAAGATAATTACTCCTAACCATATAATCTAATGTATGGGTAAGAATCCATCTAGAATTGTGCAGCATGAGCCAAGGTGTATCCTAGAGTTGCCATGACAGTGGAGACTTGAGAGTCTGATGTCATCCTATTGTCAATCAAAATTCAAGAGGTGAACAAGGGCTGGAAATGTCTGTGGGATTCTCAATTAAACTGGAGTACAGCAGAGGCACGTTGTCTCTCCTCTCTCTGAGAGGATCCATTCTTTCTATTTAGAGTGTCCCCTTTTTCTTTTCCTGCCCCTTCAATAAACTCAAATCTGTTACTTTGAGCCACATATCTGAAATCTCTGACTTATTTGCAAGAATTGGGGTTTGAAGTGGGAAGGAGTCTTCCACTGCCTCAGTTTCCCAGAGGGCCCAGTCCTACAACAAAATGACTTCTCATAAGAGGGGAAAACATCCTCATCTGCAAACATATTAATTGGGGAAAAATAAATGTGCACTTAAGAAGAGAATAGATCGAAGATAATCACATCTTTGGTTTGTGACAATGTCTCTTTGAGGGTTGTGCCAAGTTCTTGTCTCCAAGAAGACAATAGTAGAGTTGGTTGCTTGCAAGGAGGAACTTTATGACAATAGAGTTTTTTTGGAATCTTGGCTTTTAAGCAAATAAGGACTTTTAGGAACTCAAATGTCTTTAGTTCAAAATAACTTCTATGCTACAGTGGCTTAATCAGGTCTCCTTGGGTACCTTTCAGAACAGAGATTTGCAAGTTTGCCTTTAGAGGTAGCTTGGATGTTTATAAATAGATAATGAGTTCTGGTGTCCATTTAGTTTCACCTGCCTGGGAAAAAGGAAAGACTGCAATGGGTTTTTAAAGAAAACCAGAACCAAATGGGAGTTAAAGCACTGTAAATAATCAGGAATTATTGCAATGTGGCAAGTGGGAACTTAGTATCAAACTGAACTCAATTCTGAATGCAGGAAGAAAAAGCAGGGATATATAGTCATGCTTGGAGCAAAGTGGAGGTTAGTGGGTAGAAATTACTAATGGGAAACATCAGGGTAAGGATGGGGGGAGGTTTCTGATTAAGTTCACCTAACAGGTGGGATTCTTGCTGAAGAAGAACCCAGGTGATCAGATGCTCAGAGTGGGGGATGGAGAATTTTATCAGATATCCAAAGCAAACAGACATTACGGAAGGGGAATCTCTTCTTCTAAACTGACTCAACGGGATTCCTACCATAAGATAAATAAGGAATCCATGGTAGATGTCTTGATAAAGAAGACTTAGAGGAGTTGGACTAAATTTAGTCAAGGAGAGTCAGTGTAGCAGAATTTAGAACAAGTGGCAAGAGGATGACATCCTGGGAATTTTTATTTATAAAGAATTTACTCCCTCTGATTTCTTTCTCTTTTCATTTTATAAAATTTGTAGACAAAACCCGAAGCAGTGGTGCATGCCTGTAAACCCAGCAAGTCAGGAGACTGAGGCAGGAGGTTCACAAATTGGATGCCAGCCTCTAAATTTCAGTGAGATCCTGTCTCAAAATTAAAAAAAAAAAAGGACTGGGGGTGTAACTGAGGAGTAGAGCACCCCTGAGCTCAACTACCAGTACAACACCATCAATTCCAACAGCAACCACAAAAATTTGAAGATTAGCTTGAATCTCAGCTATTGGCCTAGATTGGATGTTTACCAGCAGATGTGCTATTACCATTAAACAGCAAACAACTTAAAAATGCAAATAAATATTTTGGAGAAAGTTACCAAACCAGCAGGCCTAATTACTCTGATGAGGTCAGAGCCTTCCTGGAGAACAATATCAATCATTAAGGGAGAGCTTCAAGGTAGTTGCTTTTGAATGTACTGCATTGCTCAGGGAAAAGAGCCTCTATTGAAAAGAAGTTGTCAGAGTTCTTTAAAATTCTTCTTCCCTAATTAAGCCTTTGAGTTGAAATTATAATTTCAGACAGAAATGGGGGGAGGGTGATGAAATTCTGGTGAGTAGGATAAAGGGACAATTTTAAAACCTTAAGGAAAACACAAAATAACAGCAATTTAGGAAACTCATTGACATGGTTTTACTGATTCTAATTGGTGGACAATTAGCATGCAATTGTCCCATCTTTGTTGTTGCTTCTCAGAGTGTTTTTTTTTTTTTTTTCTTTTGTCATGCACAGGCAAATTCTTGGCATGTTATTTTTCTCTTCCAAATTCTGTTGGTCTCTTCTTAGGGTTCTTATTTTTTCCCACTTCATCATATGTCCCTTACTAAGTACAAGCATTTTTTTTTTTTTTTTTTTTTTAACAGAATCCGCATCTAAATTTAAAGACACCCTTCTTAGAGACATTGGCTGGGAAACATAACTTGACTTTTACATATCAGTGGAGTCATATTTGCCAAAATTGTTTGATTTTAATGGTTATGAAAAAAATTTCTGTGTACCAAAATACTTTTAAATCAGTGTCTGAAATCCTCTTATTAAAGATAAATTTACTGGCATTTAGTGAAAACCTCTCTAAATATCTCTTTGTGAATATTAAGGAGACTGTACTGAGATGGATTTTTCTTTTGGTTTTCATATATATTTCAAAAATATCCTCTCCTACCATAATGTACATATTCTAAAAATAACCAAAACAAGCACTTAAGCCAAAGGCCAGACCTACATGTGATATTCAATCACTATATCCAGCAATTCTCAGTAGGATTAATTGAAGAAAAATCGGATAAGCAACTCTTTTTCTCTAGCCATGTCATATCATGTATTATTGAGAACTTTCTTTTCTCTAATTTAGAATGCTGGTACCCTCAGCAAGCTCAGCATTTCTGTGAGATAAACCTTGAAAACAAGGTCAACTGTCTAATGTATCAATTTTAGGGTACTCCAGTAGTTTATAATGGTCCTTCATCATATATTGTCCTTTCATAGTTTTGATTTCTTGTAAATGGAAAATATCTTAGATCTCAACAAAATGTCTCTGACACTTAACTCAGACACACAAAAAATATTTGGCCTGAGTAGCAAGGCATTGGCAAATTGTCTCTCCATCACCATTTGGTCTCCCCCATTTAAAGGCATTTTATAAAGAAATTATTGTCTTTTCAATCCATTTGCTACTCCAAAGGAGGTATTTGGGTGGACTCAAGGAAATCAAGTTTCTGTTTTGTTCAGTAATCATGTCTTATCAAAACTCTTACACAACCATTGCTTACAAATGTATAGGCAAAGAAAAAAATCTTTGTCTTTTAGATATGATCTTTAGAAAGCAATGTTATAAGCAGCCTACATGCTCCAAGATGTTGCCTGTTTTCCCACCATAGTTACAAATCTCAAGCATAGCTTTTAATGTCTTTGAAGGATTGGGCTGATAGTTCAAACATGAGTCAACAGAGAACAATATTTGGATCATCAAAATTTATTAGGAGAAAGGAATCTTTTTTACTTAATTTCCTACCTGAATTTAACCAATACTGTATGTCAAAATTTGGCACTTGGAACATCCACCATTGGCAGCAATGTCAGAATTAGCCTGGGTTTAAGTTGCATAAGACAGATATACAATTCAAGCAAATTAAAGAAAAAAATAAAAATTGGAAATTTACTTGGCTTTCGAAACTCTTCAAATGCAGAAAAAAGTTGTTTTTTTTTTTTCCTATTCTCTATCATTCAGTCACTCTCCAAAGTTTTCCAAATTATATTTTCTTGCTGCTAGAAAAATAATCTTGACTTCAAAGAATTAAATTATTTAAATTGCATAAGCTAAGTGCAAAAAGAAGTTATCTCAGGATGTCTGTAGATGATGGACCCATCCCCTGATCAATCACTATGAAAGCAGAAACAAAGTTATAGCTATACTGATTAGCAATTATTAGGTTATATTCCTACTTCTATAGCAAGGATACTCCAATGATAGGCTTCCAAGACCTACAGGGATGTAGGTAAGGTAAATTTCTCAATGGAAAAGTGCTTTATATTGAGAAAAGACATGGTATAATGAACGGAAAAATGAAATAAAGTAGAACAGATGTCCAAACTCTATAGCTTTTCCGCATTTCCCTTGAGATAAACATATTAAATTCAAATTCTTGAAGCAAAACAGTCACTTTCAAATTCAGTTGCCTTCCTTTTCCTAACTGTGAAATAAACTTGTCTTTAGGGCTGCAGGTATTATTTTGATAGTTTTTCCAAGGGGAAAAAAATTTAAATGAACAGTTGGTTGGAATCATTCATGCTCCAAAATATTTTCCCTGACATCCTGAAATATCGCTATCAGTAACTCTATTGTATAAGCTGTTGGAAGCTCTTTAAAAGCCCAGTAGAGTTGTGATATTAGGACTTGAAAAGACCTGTGAGACCTCTTATGTCCTAAGAAAATACTACTTTTTCAATAACCAATCACTTTTTACACCCTATCTTCAGTGATGGAGTGTCCTGTATGTCCTAAGGCAGCCCAGTCTGATACTGGACTTTTCTGATGACAGGAGAGAAATCTGCTAGAAAGTAAATAAATATATTCTAAATGCAATAAAGAATTTTTTCCGTAACTTTGGGATGAAGACAACTATCTTATCTCTTTTTCTTTTATATTGGGGTAAAATAAAGCAAGTATAATTGCCTTTTACTTTGATGTTTGACAGCCCCCTCAGACATATTTACAAAGAACTATGTGTTCTCTGTGCACACATTCAAGGCAAATATTGTGAACTTTTCCAGCTTTTCCTCATCTAACTCATACCTGTTCAGTAAAATTACAAATTTTCATAACTTCCTACTAATTACAAGAAAAAAATTTCACATAAAGATAATATATTCTTTTTAAAAATACAGATACTATGCCAGTGGCACAATTTTAAAAAGTTTTCTGAAAGAGGAAAAGAAAGTGCAGAAACTAGGGAAGACATAAGTGGAGATAAAAGAAGGGAATATGCTGTTTTAATTGCTGATTGTATTTTCAGGTTTTTTTTTTTGATTGTTGTTTTGGTCTTCATGCTCAACAATTCTGATATAAAAATTTCTTCTTTTCATCACCAACCTGGAGGACAATAAAGAAATCTAGAACTTTCATTACATATGATGAGAATGAAACTTAATTTTGCTTAATCATCATAATAACGCTGAACATTAGGTATACTTTTCTCTGCTGGGATGTTTAAGAAGCTGAAATCTACAAAAGTAAGCACATTTTTCAGGGACCAAAATTCAAACTCGATTATTTTGAACTGGGATGCCTACACTCTTTTCAACCTTTCATGGGTAGGTAAGCAGGAGAGCTTGTCATGGAAACAGTATGGTGTTAAGCATACCAGAGAGGGAGGTGCCTTTATTCTGAATTTTAATTGATTTTGACACAAACTGCAAAATAACCTCATTTTTAAACTAATTAATAGAGTTTAGACATGGAAGACCACATATTATATGGGTTTAACTTATATGAAATAAATAGAAAAAATAAATCTATGATCTTAAGTTGGGTCTGAGAATGGAAATTACCTGTGAATGGGCAAAATAAATCTTTTTTCAGGTTATGGAAATGCTTTTAAATGGATTATGGTGATATTTAGGAGAATTTTTAAAATTATTATAAACTATTGAAATGTACATTTAAAATTAAGAATTACCCTGTAAAATATTCCTCAATGAAGTCGGTAAAACAAAAAAGAAACATTTGTAAATATATATACATCCTGTATATATATACATATATATGATACACACTGTGTATATATATATATATATATATATATATATATATATATATATATATATATATACACACATTTTATGTATATAAAAAGATGACTGAATGACTGAAGGAAGCAAGTTGTAGAGTTTGTATCTTGAAAATTCTCTTCTTTTTTGTACTCTGAGATGTTATACATTACGACACACCAACATTGTTTGTATACTAAACCTACCAATTTGTGGTAATGTAATCTTATCATTTTATTTAAGCTTTTTTTTTTAAAAAAAACTCTTTTTAATTAATTTAGGACTAAACTGTTGATTATATCACAAAAATATGCACAAATATGGTAAAGTTCATGTTTTCTGGTAATGGTAATTAATTCATCACTGTTTTTTGGCTTATTTCAAGACTATTGATTGACAAGTATATGTTGATTTCTGAAATGTTGAAACATGGAAAATGCATACATCTTAGAATCTATGATAAATAGCAGAAGGGAAAGAAAACCAAAGGCCAAGATTAATTAACATCTGAGACATAAATAATGTCTATGTTAGAACAGGGAAGGATGATGCTTGGGAAGCATGGTATCAACTTGATGGAGATAAATGGCCTTAGATGGAAAGAGAAAGAGAAGATAAGCAGACAGCAGAAACCAGTAGAGACTAACCAACATCTAAGCACTTGTCCATAGTTATTTAATCATCCATCACATGCTATCTCCATGAAGGAGACATGTCCATATGATTGCAACATCTGTTTTTGGAACACCCCCCAACATACACCTGTGAATTTACAAAACTGTAGCTGCTTATTCCTCAAGAGTGGCTAAGCCAGATCTGATCTGATGTGGCACTTCTCCTGACAATGGTTTGGAATACTTATATAGCTACTCACCCTGACATAGGAGGTAGAGTCTCTATCAGGTAGAAAGAAGTTTTTTTGTGCAGAAAGAAGAACCCCACTACCTGTGCTCAGGTAGGAGTAGATGGCAGCAAATACATAACTCTCTTCTCCATATAATTCTATATTTTAAGAGAAAAGTGATAACTGAGTTTTATTCAGGATACTGTTAGACAATGTATCAATATGTACTGTAAGGAAAACAGTATGACTTTTGGAGACCAACAATCCAAGTTCATATTTTACCTTTGATTTTTATTAGCTTTTTAACCTTGCACACGTTATTTCAACTGCCAGAGCTTTGGTTTATTATTAATTCCAAGTTAAAATTAATAATAAGCATTTTTCTAGTACTTTTTAAGAATTAAATGAGACTGAGTAGGTATAATACATCAGTACTACAAATGCAGTAAAATCTCAGTAAGTCTATCATTATTATAATTGTCATCGTATTGTCGCCGCATTCTATCATCATCATTATGATTGATTTTATTACTTAGACTTTCAACTGGAAAGCATGCTTTTGTTTGCTGAGTTGTTTTTCTCATGGAAGGTAGAATCATGTAAGAAGGAAAGCATTTTGATTTGTAGACTATCCTTACTTAGACGAATGATTATTATTCTCAGTTCAAATATAATTACTAAAAGTCTGCAAAAAAGCTGAGTCATTGCCAAAGTGTCTTTATTTAGTGAACAATAACAATACAAGTGTAACATAACATCTACAGAGACTCAGTATTTCGAATACTCCATCTGTTTTTTTTATGTAAGGACATTTCCCTGTGGCATTAATGAAAAATCATTTGATAATTTCACTGTATGAACCACAGACAGGCACATGATACCTGAAACCTAGTGTGCTTAAATTCCATGGCTGTTGTATCTTAAGTACTCTAAGCAAGCTGTAGTTTTAGCTACTTAGGTGTTTGGGCTGATATTTTGCATGATCCATCTCTACATCCTGATTTAGTGCTTGCTGACAAAAGTCTTTACTTTCAGGACTCGAGCAACAACCCTCAGTTCTTTTCTTTATCCAGGTTCTACCTTGCAAAGTTTTGTTTCAATACATACTTTCCAGAAATATAGTCCAATGAAGCTAATGCTTATTTAGAAAAAAAAAAAAAAACTTACATTACACAATGTAAGAAATGTTATTATATGCATATATATATGTGGAAATATCTCTATGTATATACCTGAGGAACACAGAATCCAGGTTGAAATACGGAGCTGCCTTTAGGTTGAGATTTTTCTCTAATCTCTATTATTTCAGGTTGAATTACAGATGTCCAGGCAGGGTAATGTTTAACATGGTTTAAAAGAATGAGGAAGTTTATACCGGGACATTCTAGAGAGTATAAAGCACTCTCAAAGTCACTATATTTAAGAAACAGTCCCACTTACTGTTTACATATAGAATAAGAAATGATTCCTCTATCATATTATTTCAGAAATCTTGCTAAGCGTATCTGCACATAATTATTTCATATTAATTATTATAGTTACACAATTAAAATTGTTTGCATCATAATAACAATCAATTTCAGCGTGTTAACTTTTTCATTTTTAACAAATGATGTGAGAATACAAATAGCAATTCCTATTAAAAATCAAGTGCTCCATAATGATCTAATTTGAGTTTAAAAGGTGTTTAAATTTCCCATTAATCCAAATATCTGTGTTAATTTATTAAAAATGACAAAACATGAAAGATTTAATAATTTCTAAGAATAATTTATTTCACTTTCAACAGATTCCTTTACAGTCTTTCTTATAAGAAATAAATAGAAAAGTTAGCTTAAAAATAAAAGAATGAGGGGGAAAAAAGAATCCAAATTTAGGATTATCACACAAATTCTTCAAAGTATCATAAATAGGTATGATAAAATTAAACGTTGTCATTTTGGGGAGTATGTTCTTAGTCTTCTATAATTGGAGAGGAAATTCTGTAGAAAGTAGTGCTTTACAATGCAGAACAGCAAGCAGCTGTGTGTGTGTGTGTGAGTGTGTGTGTGTGCACAAGCACATGTGCAAGCACACGCGCATGCACTTCTGAATAAAAGAGAAAAGGTACTACTACTCCTGTGTTCTTTGTGGTTTTGTTACTCATTTTTTAAAATTGTTAATAGATGCACTATTGTACATATTAATGGGGACAATGTGTGTTAATTTGATACATAAATATATAATGTGTCATCATCAAATCAGGATTGTTAGCCTTACCTTCTACTTAAACACTTCGGTTTTTTTTTTTTTTTTTGGTGTTAGGAACCCTCAAACTGTTTACTTCTACGTTTTTAGAAAATATATAATGAATTCTAAATTGCAGTCACCATACTGTGGAGTAGAATGCTATAACTTATTCCTCTTGTCTATCTTATTAATCATTACTTACCAACATCTCCTCTTCCTTTACCCCTTCCTTCCTTTGAGTAACAACTATTCAATTCTTTACTTCAGTGAAGTCAACATTTAGCTATCACATGTGAGTGAAAATAGGCAGTATTTTGTCTTTTTGTTCCTGATTTGTTACAATTAATATAGTGTCTTCCAATTCCATTATGTTGTAAAAAAATGACATTATTTCATTATTTTTTGGCTGAATAATATTCCATTGTGTGTGTGTGTATCACATTTTTTTTTATCCATACAACCAATGGTAGATACATTGGTTGATTCCACATTTTGGTTGTTGTGAATAGTGCTTCAATAAACATTCAGAAGTTAAGTATCTTATTGATGTACTATTGTTCTTTCCTTTGGATAAATACTGAATAGTGGGACAGCTAGATTATATGGTGGTTTATTTTTAATATTTGAGGAACCTCCATTTATTTTCCATAATTAATATAGTAATTTACATTTCCATCCAGAGTGTAAGAGTTTCACTTTCTCTACATCCACTCTAACATTTGTTTTCTTTTTTTGTCTTTTGAATTATAGACATTCTAACTGGGGTAAAATGATATCTCATTGTGGTTTTAATTTCTACTTTGCTGCTGATTTATGATATTGAATATTTTTTTATATATTTGTTGGTTATTTGTATATGTGTTTGGTAAATGGTTATTCAAATTATTTACTCATTTTAAAGCAAATTATTTATTATTTGCTTTTGAATTTCTTAATATTTGGGATATTAATCCCAAAGCAAGTTAATTATTTATGAATATTTTCTCCCATTCTGCAAATTTTCTCTTCATTCTATTGATTTTTTCCTTTTCTTTGCAGAAACCCCTTCATTTGATATGATCCCATTCATCTATTTTGTCATCTCTGCTTTGAGGACCTTATCGAAAAACCAAAACAAACAAACAAACAAAAAATCATTTCCTACATCAATATCTCTTGTTTCATCTGTGATTCATACTAGTTTCAAGCCTTCTGTTTAGATTTTGAAGCACTTCGAGTCTTTTTTTGTTTTTGTATAAATTGTGAGAGTTAACTTTAATTCTTCATATGGCTATCCAATTTTTCTCAGCACCATTTTTTGAAGAGACTGTCCTTTCTCCAATGTATGTTTTTTATGGCTTTAAGAAAGTTTACTTGACTCAGTAAATGGATGTATTTTTGTGTTTTGTGTTCTGCTACATTAACCATTGTATTGATTCCATGGCGATACCATGCTGTTGGATTACTATTGCTTTGTAGTATGTTTGGAGTATAAGTATTTCAATGCCTCCAGCTTTGTTCTTTTTGCTCAGGACTGCTTTGAGTAATCAGATTCTTTTGCAGATAAGTATTACTTTTATGCTTTTTTTTTCTATTTCTGTGAAAACATCATTGGTATTTTGATGCAGATTACATTGAACCAATAAATTGCTTAGGGAAGTCAGGACCTGACTATTTCTATTATTTTGTTGATTTTCTATGGCTTTTCCCTTCTTTCCTCCTTCTGTAACCCAAAAATGCAAGTAATTCTTCACTTAATTTTGTTCTATAAGATTTACAGACTTTCTTCATTCTTCTTTTTTTTTTCTTTTTTATTTCTTCCTCTCTCTCTTTTCTTAATTTGCCTAACTAGATTATTTCAAAAGAAATTCTTCTTGATCCATCCTGTCGTTGGGGATCTCCACTGTGTTTTTTACTTTATTCATTGAATTCTTCAGCTCCAAGATTTGTTTGATTCCTTTTCAAGATCTCTGCGTGCTAAATTTCTATTCAGACCATGTTTTTCTCATATCATTGAATTGTTTGTCTGTAATCTCTGGTATCTTTTGAAGTTTTCTCCAGAATCTTTTGACTTCTTCTCCAGTCAGTTAATTGGCTGCCTTTTGTTGTTAGAGAGCAGTTTTGTTTTTTGGAAGCGCCATATTACCTCATTATTCATGCTTCTCATGTCTGTACATTGATATTTGTGCATCTGTCCTATGAATTACTTTTAATAATTTTATAGTAAACAGGCTTTTGTAGTAAACAGGCTTTCTCCTAGAGATGTGTCCTAAGGCATCATTTGAGGATGCAGCATTGGTTTTGCTTCTAGGAAGGTGCCGTAGAGTTGTCTGTGTAGCTTCTTCTGAAGTAGTCAACATGGCAATTCCTGTGGTTATCTCTATGGCCTGGGCCATAGGCCTTTGTGAGATCTCTACCAGCAGCTCTTTTTAGTGGGGCATGCTTATTAGTGGGTCTGGACACCATGCACATGGGTGCATGTGTGGGATACCTATTGGTTCCCATGGATCAAATGGGGTAGGACCATTTCAGTGGGCCTGCTTGGATGGGGCATAGCCCTCCCTTCAGCTGGGACAAGGCAGGGAGTTCTTCAGTGTCTGTGGGCTGAGCTGGCAATTTTTCAGGGCCTTGGCAGACTAAGATGCTCAGGAAAATCTGCTTCTTAGAGAGTGAGTGGCAGGGACCACCTGGTTGCTTCCTGGGGCCTTATTAAGAGCACCTCAAGCTAAGCCACTTGACAAACTTTAGCTGTCCCAGCCTTCACGGAAACTGCTTTCAGGGCTGTAGTTAGGGTGGAGCTTCCCAGGTCTTTCTCAGAGCTAAGGCCCTTAAGCCATCCAGAGTGAGCATTTGGCTATTTTGTGAGATCACAGAATGGGTAGAGTTTCAAACTGACACTTTGAAACAAAAGGCTGAGTGGTAGAGGAGAGGACAACTTCTGCTGAGCTCTTTTTCCAGGAAATATATAGTTGTGTAGGGTGCTTAGAAGCTACCCAGACTGGACTTGGGTCCTGTAAGGGCTGCATGTTTCAACGCTGTCATTGGAGACTGCTGGGGGATTCCTGCTTACCCTTTGCCCACCAAGAAAAGTCCCTCTTGGTTCATGCTTCATCTCAACTGGTAAGACAGGATCCTACTTTATTAGGCCAACGGGACTCTCTATGTTGTTACCATGTAAGGGAACTAGGTATATTGTATATATTATTCAGCAAAGAATTGAAGAACAGGACCCAGAGAGAGCAAGCAAGAAGGTTTATTGCAAAAGTGACAGAGATACTTGGAGAGGCTTCTCCAAAGAGGAGGGGGCCCCAGACTGGGAATCTAGTGGGGGAGTTTTGATTTGTTCCTTTTATAGTCTCTGAAATTTCCTCCTTTCCTTATCTTCTCCCCTGTCCACATGCTTCTCACTATTATTGATTGGTTTCCCCCTTTGACCATGCACCTTAGTTTTTCTAATAGATCCCCCACTTAGGAGCATGAATACAGATGTGTCTGTCTGATTGGGTCTCCCACTCGTGTTCACCAGCGCTTTCATCAAGCAGGAAGTTGGCCTCATCAGAGGCCCTCTCCATGCTTCTTTGCTCTGTCCTTGTCCCCAACCTCCTCACTTGCCATCTTGCTCTGACAACCTAAGCCCTTCTTATATCTCCCTCAAATTTTTCATGGCATGTCTGCCAAATCCCTATTGCACACTGGAGTTTTCCATCAAACACTTGAGTGGAATAGCAGTTGCTGTTTTCTTTATTGTAGCCCTTTGTTGTGGAGGGAAACCCACCAGACATCTCTAGTCTGCCATCTTGCCGATTTCACTCTTTGATCCAGTTTTTTGTACCTACTCCTCTACTTGATTTTCTTTATGCTTTATTTTCTCTAAAGATGGTAGATGTGTCTTATGTAAAGAAAGATCTAGATCATAACTAGAATGTGATATGATAGAAAATTTATATATTAAAATAATATTAATTACAACTCCATACACTGACTTTGCTCTCTACATCTCTTGAGAATAACCCCTGTGTGGATGTTTGTTAAAGAGAGCAAGGTGGACACGACAATCTAATACATTTATTTGACGTGTCTTCATCCAGTCTTTACCACATTTATGTTATAATAATATTTACTGAAAAATAATGAGTTTAAAATTAAAACAAACACTTTAACTCTAAAATTATTGTTAAGATTTCAAGGTGTTTTTACATTGAATCTCTACTTGCCACATTTTTCGTCTCTCAAAGTACATGGCTCTGCTTCTCATGAGGTAAGTATATTTGAAGAGACAGAACCCCATGCCTCACACAAAATGAGTTCAAAGGTGATAGAATAGATAAATAGTTATGCCAAATGTACAAATTATCCAGTATATAAATGCTGACTTTTATTCATGTTTCTCCCAAAGTGACAAACATGTGAAGAAGAAGCAGAAAGACTAAAATTTACATTCACACAGACAACCTGTATCCTTTTGCCAATATTATTTTGTCACAATTGTTTTCATTTCTTGATAGATGACAGGTGGATAGATATGCACATATGTATATAGGTAAGCAGGTAGCTTACTTTTGCTGACCTATTTGAAATATAGAATATATAAATAATTCAATGCTTATTTTCTTTAATTTATCTATTTGTTCTAATAAGTTATACATGACAGCAAAATGCTCTTTGATTTATTGTACACAAATGGAACACAATTTTTGATTTTCTGGTTTTACCCATAGTAGGGTCACACCATTTGTACAATCATACAGGTACCTAGGATAATGATGTCCACCATCTTTCCTACCCCCAAATTTCCTCCCCCACCGCCATTTACCCCATGCAAATTTCCTTCAATCATACCTTGCCCCCCCTCTCATTATGGATTAGCATCCACCTATCTGAAAAAACATTCAGCATTTTTTTTTTTGGATTGGCTTACATTACTTAGCATTATATTCTCTAACTCCATCCATTTATCTGTAAATACCATAATTTTATTCTCTTTTATTGCTGAGTAATATTCCATTGTGTATATATATACCACAGTTTCTTTATCCATTCATCTATTTAAGAGAATCTAGTTTGGTTCCACAGTTTGGCTACTGTGAATTGTACTGCTGTGAACATTGATATGGTTGTGTTACTATAGTATGCTGTTTTTATGTCCTTTGGGTATAGACCAAGAAAGGGGATAGCTGAGTCAAATGGTTCCATTCCAAGTTTTCTAAGGAATATCTTACTGCTCTCCAAATTGGCTGCACCAAATTGTAGTCCCACCAGCAATGTATGAGTGTGTCTTTTCCCCCACATCCTCACTAATATTTATTGTTGTTTGCATTTTTGATAACTTCCATTCTGACTGGAGTGAAATAAAATCTTGATTTGTATTTTTCTAATTACTAGAGATGTTGAAGATTTTTTGTATATTTGTTGATCATTGATGCTTATTTCTTTTTTTTTAAAGAGAGAGAGAGGTAGAGAGAGGTAGAGAGAGGTAGAGAGAGAGAATTTTAATATTTTTTATTTTTTAGTTATCGGCGGGCACAACATCTTTGTTTGTATGTGGTGCTGAGGATCGAACCCAGGCCGCACGCGTGCCAGGCAAGGGCGCTACCACTTGAGCCACATCCCCAGCCCCTGATGCTTATTTCTTATGAACCACTGTTTACATTTTTAAGCTGGGAATGTAATTATTTTTAATTAAGTTAGTTGTTTTTGCAATCAAATTTGAGCTAAAACTCAGTGAAAAATAAAAGCTTATCGATTATTTCCAAATAGGTAGAGTGCTACAATTTTTGGGAGTCCTGTATATACACTCTTTCATTGTTTTAACCCTAATACTATGATAAATTGGGAAAGAACTCTCTTTAATGTATTGTCACTGTTTAGAGTAGCAATAGAGAAAATTGAACCCAAGAACATTTAATTGCTGTAAGTCAAGTGATGTGATATAAAAAGTTTCCCCCATAATTCTGATTCCAAACTCCCTAAGTGAATGGAAGGGATATTAATGGTAGGCAACTTACTAAATATTTAGAAACACTATTAACTGTATCAATTTGGTAGTCTCTGTAAGGTAGTGTAGGCAGAATAGGAGCAGAAAGATTAGGCACCTTTCCTCACCTATCATGAAGAGCATAGCCAATACTCTTTGACAAAAAATAGTTTAATAAGAGATAAGCATAAAGAATTTACTTAATTGAAATTTTATTTGACTTGAGACCCTTCAGAAACGATGACTTAAGGGTTCAGGAAACACTGCCTGGTTTTATTCTTAGGTTGTGTAGGAATGTGATTGGATGTAGGAGTGTGGACTAATGACCTTACACCTAGGGGGAAATTTTGACAAGTCTTATCAGTTCATATGCTTCTTGGCTTCTCTGTGTGGCATTCCTTCCCTACAAGTGTGAGGTAGAATGCCTTTGAAATGATGGTCTTCAAGGAAGAGACTAGGTTTTCTAGGTGGCCTAATTTGGAGGAGCGAGACTTGTTTCTGTGACCCATCTAAGATAAGAAAAATCCGGGTCTTTGTGGTTTGCTTCAAAGGACATAGAGGGGCAGGAGGGAGGAAGGTCAGTGAGAATGGGCTTCTTTGGTGTTCCAGTTTCCTTTAGTTCAAAGTACTTAGCATGCCAAAGCACTGCATTTTGGGGGTGTCAATTTCTGAGCCCCAACAGTAGGAGTCATTTTCTCATTTGAAAGTTGATGATCCAGAAACTCAAAAGAAACAAACTGTTCATCGAAGTGAACAGAAAGTGGCACAACTGGGAAATAAAGATTTTGAACTCTGAAACTGTGCTACTTCTATCACCAAATTAAGACATCTGAGTGACTGTCACTTCTCAGTATTTCACTGTCCTGTTACAGAAGGCAAAGTCCATCAAAAAAAAAAAAAAAAAAAAAAGCTAATTGATATCTTTTTCCTCTCTGCTCTTGGTAAAAATAATATGAATAGAAAATGACAAACAAAATTTTCCTTAAAAAATAATTTAAACTATGAAGGACTATAGCACTTGGATGACTACTGAATTAAATGGCTTAGTATCTACCAAACGAATCCTTTCAGGGGCCCCATTAACAGAAAATATTTCCATAATTGCCTATTAAGTAAAAATGAAAAATAAGAGAGAAGGTAGACATTCAACTTTGGAATTGTGTTGTTTTATTTAGCAGAATGTAATAGTTCAATTGCAACTTGAATCTTGGTATGTTGAGAACATTATTTTGAGTTGAGTAGCCACTTTTGGAAATTTTATTCTATCTTCATTGCTTCTATCTCCCTTCTTAACAACAAGTGCCCTCTTATTTTTTTGCTTTTAAGTTCTTCTGGCAATGGCTTGATATTGTTACTATCACTTTTATTCTCCAAGAAAAGTGTCATTTACATCATATTTCCAATTTGTCAAAATGTCTGTCACACTGGAAACAATCTGTTGTAAGTCAAGAACCTGTCATGACGTGGTGGGTTACAGTTGACAGGAAATTCTTTGATAGCCTACCAAATCATGTAATGCTGATTGGCAAATGTATTATAAAGTATTAAAGTAGATAAATGTCTGAAAATTTTCAGAAAACGAATAGTCCTAGCCCACATTTTTTTCTACTTCTTTTTTAAGAAACTTACACTCAGGGTCAGATCTGTGCCCCAATTTTCTCCTATCGTCCCATCCTCCCCATCTGCTCTTTAGAGTTCTAATGAGCCCCTAGACTCTCTTTCTATACCCTCTACAAAATTTGATTTTAGACACGATCTAATTTAACAATCATTTGTCTTTTCATGTGAATGTAACCATAGCAACATTAGGAGAATTACATTACCTTTACATATAACAATTCACCTAAACGAATCATTAATTTCATATTCCTATACTTTTAAAACATTACCTCAGATTCTAGTACAAAAAAGTCCCCATTATTGAAATTTCTGGCATTACTGTGTAAATCTGTGTATATAAGTACTTCTTAGAAATTCTAAAGCAATCTCACGATGTGGCCACTTACTCTGTTTATGGTAAGTCAACCCCGATTTTCCTACCTTGTGATTAATTACCCAAGAACAGGATTACACATAACTGCAATAAGCAATATTCAATGCAGTCTATTCTCTCTAATAAGAAAATATAATTCAGTACTACTCATTTATATTCTGATGATGCAATGATACAGGTGAAAGAATCAGCTCCCCTAATCTCTAAAGCATTCAACTTCAAATCAGTACCCTGGAACATACCGGGAATGATTTGAATAGAAGGAGGCCTTACTTTTTCTTTAACTGCCTATGCCCTTTCTCAGTAAGTTTATGCTTTGTAGTCAATTTTTACAATGTTTAAGATTATAAATATGTACAAACCCAAGAAACAGACGCTTGAGGCATATACATGGGGAAAAAAGCAGAATATGTTGTAAACTCAATTATTTGGCTTTCAGGAAGAATATGCTTAATATTTTAGATTTATTCAAAAATTTGATGTAATTTTTATCTCACTCTGCCCGCATGGTCAACATTCAAGTTTCCATCAGATTTGAGCAATAAGGCTTGTTGGAGCTTACATAATACAGCTAAAACCAAATGCAAGTCCATAAATGCAAAATATAATGAGAATTTAGTATTTAAATAGGTGATTTATTAATATCACCATATGTATTTAAGTTCACTTTGCTCAGCACTTCCATAAATTTCTTTTCAAATAAAAAAGAAAAATGTCACTCACTTGCAATAATCTGACATGTAGATAACAGATGGCTGTGGGATATTTTAGAGTAAAAAAGCATTAAGAATGAGGCATATCATCTATTATTTTGCCCTGTCCGCTTTATCACTTTCCATCTAAACAGAAATGTGATATATTACAGGAAAATGGCCCCCTTTGTGACATTTCTGATGTGATTATGCAATTTCAACACCAGGGTGGTTCATTTTCTGAAATGAATGAGACACACTTTAACATTTCACGAATCCCATGTTTTGGAAATGAATCCTGCAGAAATTCATTGAGCTACTCCATCCATTCTAAATATCAGAAATTATTCTATTCCAATCACAAAAATATGCAAAGGAACACTTTTAAAACATGCATATGAACATAAAGGTTTCAATATGAAAAATCATTAGACAACTAACAATTCTATATAGGGTAATTATAAAGAAAAAGCTGACTGTGGACACCTGCATTTGTGATATCCTTTCAAAGATGACATGAAGCTGCCTTTCTAAGGTTGTCTTACTCAGTCTGCCTCAGTGAATGCTGCTTTTCTTTTTCAGTCCAAAATAGCAATATATGGGCCTTATTTTCTATTTTTAAAATAGTTATCACAAAGCTAGGTGTTTGTTTTGAATTTGGTTCACAACCGTTATCCCCTTTAGATAGATGAGGAAGAGAGACATAGGGACATTGAGAAGTATAGCCCTATAACATATTAAATAAGTTGTACAGCTGAGGCTAGAATGCAAATCAACAGCATGCTAAAATTCTAGGCATTTATGCAGCTCTGTGCTTTGAGATATAAGGTTAAAATGTTACCTTTATACCAAAAACTTCTTAAAATTTTGTTTTACTCAACTTCTTCATTGTGTCACCAAGAGACCTGACAAGAACAATTAGAGGAGGAAAGGCTTATTTGGAGCTCATGGTTTCAGAGGTCTCAGTCCATAGACAGCCAGCTCCATTGTTCTGGACTTGATGTTAGGCAGAATATCATAACAGAAGGGCTTGGTGGAGGAAAGCAACTAAGTATATCACACTAGGAAGCACAGAGACAAAATATAAACCCCAAAGGCAAGCCCCCAGTGACCTACTCCTTCCAGCCACACCCTGCCTGTTTACAGTTACCACCCAGTTAATCCATATTAGGGAATCAATGAACTAATTAGGTTAAGGCTTTCATAACCCAATCATTTCATCTTTCAACTTTCTTGCATTGTCTCACACATAAGTTTTTGGAGGACACTTCATATCTAAACTATAACAAATTTAGTTTATGACTAGAAAGAAAGAATGGTTACTCCCCCCAAAAGACACAATTGTCAAATTATTTTATAAATGTCCTACTTTTCAAATTTTTTTTCATATTATTAAAAACAGGTAATTGTCATAATTTTCAAAGGAAACCACTGTTAATAGTCTTACCAAATTATGTGAACTCCTGCAGCAATAAATTATTTCTGACCATTGAATCAATCTGGGCAGTTCTGAGGCCTTGTTCAGTAGCCTGTACAAGAAAAATAGAACATTATTCACTGTTTAATTTCCACTTAGAAGCAACCCCCATTTCTTGGTGAGCACCCATTGTAGACATCTGCTTCCCTGACCCAGGTTATTTCCCTCCTCTGCATTCAATCTTAGTAGCCACTGAGCACAGCTCAGCACCACTCTGCTTTGATTCACTGTGGGCTGTATCTCTGTGGAAGACCTTCAGTCCAGTACTTCAACCTGCTCTGTATCTTGGCATTGTTGAAACTGGGTGAATTCTGATGTCATTACCTTTCTTACAACCCTGATAATTGTTCTAATCTAAAACTGCTGATTTTTTTATTAGTCCCTTTTTGGACATCTCATAGCAGACACATACAAATGTCCTGAGATAAGAACATATGTTGGTATTACATATATACCAACATATGTTCACATTCTCCTTCATTCTGTAAATGCAGATTCCACTAGTATAAGTAGGTTACATTTCAGTAATATTGGGTGGGCTTTACTCAAAACTTTTTTCTCACATTCAACCATCAGACTACATTTGGTGCAAAAACAAATTTTCCCTTGAAGAAGTGGGATTAGAAAAATCTAGCCATAAGTACTCTCAAATCCAGATCCCTGTAGTGGCATACAAGTTGCACAAAATGCATTTATAAACCACTATTCTATAATGCCAGGTAATTAGGCTTTTAAAGAATTATTATATTTCTACATGCAGTAGGATGATATTCCTAAAGATTTAAAGATCATGTTGTATCAATGCATACTATGAATCCCAGGATATGTAATGACACAATAAGAAACTGATATTTAATTTAAACTTATGTTAGTATGATTCTAAAATAATTTTCTAATTATGGTCCCTGTATATACATGTGACATAATAAAATTACTTTCACGAAAATATATTCAATTTTTTTTTCTGTATAAGAACATTTTTTTAAAAAACAAAAATATATTTAAAGAATGTAAATTTTTAAATTTTTCCTAACCAACTATGCATATATATTAAGGCCATTATAAAATTAGGTCTTTCTATTTCAAAATCACATGTTATAACCAATTTCCAATTTACTGTTGAACTAAAATCCATAAATGAGTAAGCTATGGCCCCTGGCCAGGAGCCTACAGGAGATAAGAATATTTTTGCCATCTGGCATCCCAAGGGGACCTTTGTAACTAGCAAGGAACTGTCAGACTTGAACCAAGTTTAAGAAGAGTAGTGTGGCAAAACAGCACAACATATTGGAAGCATGAGTGCAGTGAGGAAAGGGCAGACAAAAATCACTTTTCCTTTAAACCCTCAAGTCAGAATAAGTGCACATATTATCCATGCTCCCAAAACAGGGCTCAATCTTTGTCAGGAGGAAAACAAGCCCTGATCCCAAGTTTTTTAACTTGTCTCTGCTACTAATCATGCATATAGAGTGAGTAACACCATTTCCCTAGGCTTCCATTTATTTATTTTTAAACATATAAATATATGTGTATGTCTGTTTTGGTGAGTGAGCCCTAACCTAGGGTCCTTCCAGTTATATTTTTTTCTCTGATGAAAAATAAAACCCTTTTCTTCTGACAACTATTCCACAAACATTTCTGCTTACCCAAATTATACTCTCCTTTTCTTGTTTGTTACATATCATTGTGCCTGCTTTGTTGTGCTTATGTCTCATTAAAAGGTGGTACTGCTTAATGGAATAGAAAAACTGCATTTATAAATTATTCTAATCTAGAAAAGATGGGTATTCAGCATCTCTTCTGTATAATTATTCAATTGAATGTGATCTTGCAAAATCATTAGTCAAATAAAGCAATCAGGTGAGCAAGCAATCTCATTGCGAGTCTAGGGAGGTTTAAATTTGGTTCAGCATTAGCAAGTAGTAATGCTCACTGGAAGGACCTTCTGGGTGGTACATTATATGTTCTATGAATGATAAGTCCTTGGGTAAAAAACATAATTTAATGTTCCGGAGTTAATGTGCATCATAGAGTCATTTATCATCTGAGACTTTGTTGCTGGATACGAAGAGGGAAAATGTATTCATGAGGAGATGGAATATTTAGATACAGCCTGTCATTTTCAATTCAGTGAATCACCTTAGCTGTGGTTATTGGATTCTGCCTGACCACATTTCCAGGCAGGCTGAGGGCATATTCTCTGCCATGAGGCTCAAAGATTACATAAAAATGTGAAGATTTAGAAGAATCATCAGCTTCCTGGGCTTTAGATTGATTTGTTAACTCTTGAAAGTCCATGAGTTAGTGAGCTCAGATTTTCCGAATGTGTTCAAAAAACAATTTGAATATATGTGTGGTCAAACATAGTGTATAAGCTTCAAAGAATCTTGCCAACCTGTAGTCCTACAAAGATTCCATTCTATGGGGTAGGATATTTTCAGCAGACTGATTTTCTTAGTGATGTTTTTGCTTTTTAGTTTGGATTTAGTTTGGATTCTCTGAGTGCACATATAGAAATACATGGAAGAAAATACTAATTAATATTAAATCAGAAATAAAAGAAATGTATTTGAATTTTTAATTAATTATTAGTCTTCCTTGTTAGTAAAATTTAGGAGCATATATGTAAAACACATAGTTGTGATATTCTTCAGTTCCATCCATTTACCAGCAAATACCATAATTTCATTCTTCTTTAAGGCTAAGTAAAACTCCATTGTGTATATATGAGAGATTTTCTTTATCCATTCATATGTTACTTGGCATCTAGGCTGATTTCATAACTTGGCTACGGTGAATTACAGTGCTATAAACATTGATGTGGCTGTATCTCTATACCATACTGATTCTTTTGGGTAAATACCAAAGAGTGAGATCTAGCCATTTGATGGTTCAATTTCTTGTCTTGTGAAAAATCTTCATACTGTTTTCTAGAGTGACTATACTAATTTGCAGTTCCATCAGCAGTGTGTATGTGTACATTTTCCTCACATCACTGTTAGCATTTATTATTATTTGAATTCTTGACTAATTGCGATGAAATCTCAATGTAGTATTGACTTACATTTCCCTGATTGCTGGGGTATTGAATATATTTTTCATATATTTGTTGGCCATTAATATTTCTTCTTTTGAGAAATGTCTGTGTTGTTCTCTTACCCATTTATTAACTGGAGACTATCATGATAAGTGAAATTAGCCAGTCTCTGAAAGTAAAGGTCAAATGTTTTTTCTCATAGAACAAAATAAAGTTAAAAAACAGGGTGAGGGGACCCCATGAAAATAGAAGGAAGATCAGTGTAATAATGGTACCCCTTGAGGGGGTAGGGAGGAAGATGGGATAAGGGAGAAATTGTGGAACAAAATTAACTAAACTATGTGATGTACATATGTGAATATAACATAGTGGATTTCACCTTTATGCATATCTATAATGCACCAATTAAAAAATAATAATAAATTGAGTAAAGATCAGTAGAGTAGAGGAATAGGGAACAGGGAAGGAGGAGGGGAGGGACAGAGGAAATACCAGAGACTTTGTGATTATTTCAAAATGAACCCCAGTATTATGTATAACTATAAGACACTGATAAAAACATTCAAAAACATAGTTGTGATATTATTAGAAGAGTTTTATGTGCACATTTAACATGAAATTTTAGAATTGAAATAATCTTGAAAATCCTTCCTATACCATCTCTAAGGGGAGTCTTTTAATGTAGTCAGGTCAATTAACAGGAGAGTCTTTGTAATGGTACATTGTTTTCACTGTAAATATTTCTTCTCTCCCTTCACTTTTGTTAGTATTATATTGATTATTTTTAAAATATGCATAAAAATAAGGAAAGAGAACAGAATAAAAATAAAAATAAATGCATAAACAATACTTGTGATTTAGATTTTATGATTTTTTTAAAAGAAATTTTTTTCATTATCTGAAGAAAACAGAGTAGTGATACTATTTTCATTAAGAACCATGTTGCTACCCAAGCTCTTCACTTTATGGATGAGTTCAAAACATAAATGAGCTTGCCCATTATTACAAGGAAAAGGGACATAGTTATAACTTAGAGGTAAGCATTTTGATTCTCAATACTTTGGTTACTAATGAAAGTGAGAATTCTAACCAAGTGAGGATCTTACCAAAGTGAGGAACAAATGAGGTACAAAATTTAAAAAATATCCCAAAAGTGATATTTGAGAAAAATTTAAAAATTTGGAATTAATAGCATGTATTTTTTTATTTTGTTATTGAATGGAATCACATTGGTTGGCAGATTTAAGTTTAATTCTGTATAGGATATATTTTTCTACCTGTTTTTACTCATTGCTTATTTTAATACCAACCTTAAAACCCTGCTCTATGGATATCTGCAAAAAGATACCGAATATACTTAAATCTTTATAAAGATATCTGCAATTTTTTACAATGTCAAACTTTACAAATTATCAATTAACAGGAGAGTCTTCATGATGGCTTTAAAGTAAAATAACATCTCTTTCTTGGGAAATATATAATTGTGTCTGTAATGGAATAAAGTTTTAATAATTAAAAACTCACAAAGCGTTTCATTTAAGCAAATATTTCATTTCTCTTTTTTTGTATTTTTTTTATTTCTCAAAGTGAAAAAGAAATTACTATGCGTATTTTTCTTTTAAAATATTTGTATATTATTTTCTATTTCCAGCCCTTTTTACTTTTTTATTTTGAGGAAGGGTTTCACTAAATTGCTGAGGGCCTTTCTAAGTTACTGAGGCTGGCCCTGAACTTGCAATCCTCTTGCCTCAGCTTCCCAAGTTACGAGGATTACAGAAGTGCACCACTGCACCTGGCTAGTCCTTTAATTTTATTGTGTATGTTTAAGATATATAGTATAATATTATAAGGTATGTATATGCATAGTGAAATGATTACTAGAGTGGAACAAATTAACATCATCATCTCCTTTACCTATTTTTCTCCCTGTGTCAAGAATAGCATATGTACTAATTAAGCAAAATTCTCAAATACAATACACTATTATTAAATGTAGACCCTTGTAAATTAGATCATTTCACTTGTTCATCCTATATATTCGCTACTTTTAATTATCTGATCTACATTTCTATATTCCCTGACCCTAATAATTGCTGTTTTATTCTCCCTAGATATATTTGATTTTTTTATAAAAAAATTCACATATGAGATCATTCAATGTTTTTCTTTCTGTTTGACTGATTTCACTCAACATAATGTCATCTACATTCAGCCATGTTTTGACCATTAGCAGGATCTTTCTCTCTCTCTCTCTTTAAGTTTGATTAATATCTCATTACACACACACACACACACACACACACACACACACACAGGATTTCTTTATCCATTTATCTGTAGATGTTTTTTTCCCATCCACATCTATTGCGAACAAACAACACTGCCATAAATGTGTCCCAATAAGGTAGTAATTACAAAGGCTCATGACAAGGAATTCTCTCCTATCTTTTCTTCGAAGAGTTTTATGATTTCAGGTCCTATGTTGAGATCCCCTATACATTTGAGATTATTTTGTACATAGTGTAAGATATGGATATAATGTCATTCTATTGTATGTAGAAATCCAATTTCCCCAACATCATTTATTGAAGAGGAAATTCTTTTCCCATTGTATTTTTGGTGTCCCTGTTGAAAATTAGTTGACCATGTATTTTTGGATTTATTTCTAGGCTCTTTATTCTGATCCACTGGTATATGTGTCTGTTCACTTGTTGGTAATATGCTGTTTTGTTGTAACTTTGCATATAATTTTAAATGAAGGAGTGTGATACTTACAATTATTTTTTCCTAAGAACTGCTTTGGATATTGAGGTTTTTGAGACTCTATTTAGGTTATTAGAACTGTTTTTTCTAAACTTTCATTTTTAAATATTTTTCTAAGCCAGACTGTATCCAGTTTTATTAAGTATTTTCTTTCTTTATTTATTTTCTTTTCTTTTTTTTTTTTTTTTTTTGTGATTCAAAATAGGTTTTGGGACTGTTTGTTCTAATCTTTTGGGTTTTTTTTTTTTTTTAGAATATTTATTTATTTATTTTTATTTGTTTTAGTTAGTTACACATGACAGTAGAATATATTTATATACTTTGATATATCATACATAGATGGGATATAATAAATTCTAATTCAAACTGTAGCCAGTTTTACTAAAGCTTTATTTATTTTTTAACAATCATAGTACTTCCAGCAAGACTAAAATTTGTCAAAAGTACACAACAACTTTCAAACAGCTTTCTTTAATGGACTACCAAGATCCAAAAGCCATTTGTAAAAATCCAGTGAGATCTTTGATTCTCTGCACATGGAAACTTTAGAGGGAGGATTTCGTATTCAGCACGTTTAGCAACTTTTCATAAGCTGACCCCGACTTTCAGGAAATAAACTGAAAAGTGGAAGGATTATTAATCTGGGGATCTGCAATCTATAAAAGGAAGTGCTGCATTTTCAAGGAATGCCATCTCAATGCTACCACTGGAAAACGTAGATTGCCTGACATACTGGTAACCAATTTTGGAGGGCCAGGTCCCGAGTTGAAGAAAGATAGTTCTATGCTAAAGCCACATGGGAAGAGATAACATTAGAACTGATTTTAGTTTTTTCATACCACAAGGTATTTATGCCAAGGTGGCTATATGTTTCATAGTCCAGGAATCTTTCATTCTGGAAGTCGAGAGGAAGTCTCTTAAAACTTTACAGGAAAGACATTTTCTCCCAGAGTAATCCAGCTCCAGAGACTTTATTATGACACATGCTTCTTCCTCAAAAATCAACAGTAAAGTGACCTGTGTGTTAACAATATAGATTTAAAAAAGTAAAACTAAATTCTGCATTTTTAGAAAACTTGATGAAGAAATAGTAGTTCAGAAGTACACAGTTGTCAAAAATGTCCACACTTCCTTTGGTGTCTCCAGCCCCTGTTCTCTTTTGGCATTTCCCATTTTCTGCAGGGTTATTCCTAACTTTGCCAGTATCAACTTTTCCATTTCTTTTCTGGAATTTTCTCTCCATTTTTTTTTTTTTTTTTTTTAATTTTTTAGATTTAGCTTTAGCTTCCAGAGGATCAGTTTTAGCAGCAATCTTGTAAATCTTCTCTGTAGTTTGTTTTTCACTTTGGCTTGATTTCCCTTAGTGCATGCTGACCTTCTCCTGGGCATGATGGCCACAGTGGCAGAAGTAGTTACCGGCAGCATACTTGTTCAGACAGGTGTGTTTGGGGTAGTTTGCATTGTTCTTTACATGTATTCTATTGTTTCTGTTTCTATGAAAAATGGCATTGGAATTTTTTATAGGAATGACACTGAATCTACAGTTTGCTTTAGGGCAATAAACTCATTTCAAAAAAATATTCTTCTGACTCATGAGCAAGAAGTATACAAGAAAATATTACTCCGCATTAAAAGAGAATAAAATCATGGCATTTGCAGGTAAATGGATACAGTTGGAAAATGTCATGGAGAGTGAAGTAAGCCAATCAGAGAAAATCAAAGGCCAAATGTTTTCTCTGATAAGTAGATGCTGATTCACAATGGAGGTGGGGTGGGGAAGGGGAGAATGGAGGAACTTTGGATAACACAAAGGGGAGGGAGTGGAAGGGAGGGGACATAGGGGTAGGAAAGATGGTGAAATGAGATGGACATCATTACCCTTGGTACTTCCATAATTGTGCGAATGGTGTGACCTTTCTGGGTACATCCAGAGAAGTCAAAATTGTGTTCTGTTTGTGTACTATGAATAAAATGCATTCTGCTGTCATGTATAACTAATTAGAACAAATAAATAAAAAACCATGGGCTAGGAAAAAAAAAGAAAGAAATATCTTAGCATGTATTTGTGCTACAATATTCAGTGTACAGATCTTTGAGCTCCTTGAATGTATTCCTAAGTATTTTTATATAAATGGGATTCTTTTCTTTTCTTTTTTTTTTTTAGAGAGGAAAAGTTTATTTGGAGGCTTACAGTTTCAGAGGTGTTAGTCCATACAAGGCTGGCTCCATTCCTCAAGACTCAAGATGAGAAAGAACATCAAGGTAGAAGTGTGTGACAGAGGGAAGTAGCTCACATAGTAATCATGAATCAGTGAAAGAGCCTCTGAATTTGGGGTATATACAAATATAATCCCAAAACCACTCCCTCGATTCCAACCTTCTCCAGCCGCAACTCACCACTTCAGTTACCATACCGTTAAGCCCTTCATGGATAATTTCACTAATTATGTTAAATTTATAACCCAATCCTTTCTCCTACAAACCTTCCTGCATTGTCTCACAGATAAACTTTTGGGGAATATGTCACATCAAAATCACAACAGAAATAAAGCAGAATATGAGACTTCGGACTCTCCTTCAATCTACTGATACACTGAATCAACATCCACTCATGTTATGTATTTCTATTTGACAAAGTCATAAGTGAGTTGATAGACTTAGACACATTAGACAACTGAGAAAATGCCTGCCTTCCAAATGGGTAGAAAAAGCTAGGGTATACCTGGGCATTAGAATTGCTGAGTGAAGTGCCACATATTTGGAACAAATTTCCCCAAAGTCAGGGTCACCTTGAATAAAGAGGATTAGTATTAGAACTGTAGAATGTTCTGTGATTTTCATTTTAATTTATCTAGTGGTTAGAGAAGAAGTGATATGCAAGTATCAAAATGACAAAGTGGTAATCTTCTATGGCTAAGCAAGTCTCTCCAAGTGTTTCATCACCTGTTTTAACCCAGAATACATTTAGAACACACTCTTCCTCTGGCTACTTGACAGTCATTTCCTGGCTTTCAGGATGCTTAGTATTTCCCTATAGTTTTTTTTTTTTCTTTTTTCAGCTCCAGTGTAGCACAGAAACCTCTTCTGCGCCTCCGCCGCCGCTAATACCGCAGGCACTCTAAATGGGATTATTTTCTATATTTATTGTTATCTAGATCATTATGTACAGAAATGTCATAGATTTTTTTATGTTGGTTGTATATCCTGCAATTTTAACTGAATTAATTTTTAATCTAATGGGCTTTTGGTGGAGTCTTTTGGGTTCTCCACATATGGGATCTTGTCATTTTGAAAGTAGGTATAATTTTACTTCTTTTTCAATTTTGGATCTCTTTTAAATCATGTCTAATTGATCTTGATAATTAGTTGCAGTACTATGTTGAATAGAAGTGGAAAAGGTGAGCATACTTGCCTTATACCTGATTTTAGAGGAAAAGATTTCAGTTTTCCCCATTGATTATAAAACTAACTGTATGTTCTTTACAAATGGCCTATATTGTGTTGAGAGACTTTCTTTTTATGCCTAAACAGTTCAGAGATTTTTATCAAGAAAAGGTGCTGAAGTTTGCCAAATGTTTTCTGCATTAATTGGCATATTCATATGGTTGTTATTTTTCAGTGTGTTAATGTAATATATCACTTCAATCAATTTGCATATGCCAAATAAATGTTCCATTTCAGAGAAAAATCTCTACTGATCATGATGTATAATCTTTATGATGCTATTGAATTTGACTTGATAATATTTTATTGAGGATTTTTGCATCGATGTTCATCATACATTGACCTGTAGATTTCTTTCCTGTCTGTCTTTGATTAAATTTCAATTGTAAAGTCTTGTGGTCCTTGTTTTCTCCTGTTCACAGGTTCTTATTTACAACTTCAATCCCTTCATTATTTTCTGCTCAAGTTTTCTACTTATATATAATTCAGATTTGTCGTTTATTGTAATAGGAACTTATCATTTTCCTCTAGGTTATCAATTTGTTGGCCTATAATTGTTTCTGATTGTATCATATTTTTTTTAATTTCTGAGATTTCTGATAGTGTCTTCACTTTGACTTCTTTTTCTTAGTGTAGCTAAGAATTTGATTTTATTTATTTTTTTCTAAATGCAAACTCATTAGTTTCTTAAAAAGGATTCTTATTTATTATTCTCTATTTTAATTCATTAATTTGGCATTCTTGGATGGACTCAAACTCTATTTCATTTCTAATTTTTATTATTTTTCCTGCTAACTTTGAGTTAAGTTGTTTTTCTTTTTCCTAAATTCTAAATTCTAAAGTTGTAATGTTACGCTTTTTATTTGGGATTAGACTACTTATTCGAGATCTTATTAATTTATTCATTCATTCATTTATTATGTATTTTGTACCAAGTTTTGCACCCAGGGGTACTTAACAACTAAGTCACCTCTCCATCCCTTTTTAATTTTTAATTTTGAGTCAGGGTCTCCCTAAGTTGCTTAGGCCTCACTAAGTTGCCAAAGCTGGCTGTGAACTTGTGATCCTCCTGCCTCAGCCTCCATAGTCACTTGGATTATAGGCATGGGCCTGGCTTTAGTTTTTTTTTTTTTTTTTTTTTAATGCTGGCATTTGTTGTTCTAAATTCTCCCATAAAACAGCTTTTGCTACATTCCATTGGTTTGGGTATGTTGTTTTCTGTTGTTGTTTATCTCAACATATATTTTGAAATTTCTTTTTAATTATTTTTGACCATTGTTTAGGAGCATGCGTGTATCCACATAATCATGAATTTTTAAAAATTGCAATTTGCATTTCTGTTTTTTAAACATTCTACATAGTAAACTAACACAAAATCATTACAAAGATGTTATTATTCTTTAAAGTAAATGTGAAATAATTTGCATGTCTTTTTGTGATTGTTTCCTACTGTTTTTTATAAAGGTAAAAATATTTAACAGTTTTTTTTAGGTAGATATTAGAGTATTATTAGCTGTGGAGAAAATACCGTATTGCAGATTTCTAGAATTTATCTTATCTAATTGAATCTTTATTTCTATTGATTAAAAAGTCATTCACCCATCCCCCATCTCCTGACAGACACCATTCCATTCTGATTCTATGATTTGGACTATTTTAGATACCACACACAAGTAGAGGCATGTAGCACTTGTCATTATGTGACTGGCTTATTCCACATAGTATAATATCTTCAAGGTTCACCCATGTTTCATATTGAATAATTTCCATCTTTTTTTTAGACCAATAGTCTGTAATTACATATGGTTATAACAGTAGCCAAAATAATAAAATAGTTAAAATAAATTTAGCTAAGGATAAGAATGACTTGCACATTGAAAGTTACAAAACAGATAAAAGAAATGTTAAGACACCATTGGAAAGACAGTTCATTGACTGGAAGTTTCCAAATGGATTGGTACATTTAATGTTGCCCCATAAATTAGAAAGCAACATTATGCAAATATTCATACTACCCAAAGTAATCTATAGATTAAATATAAACCCTGTGTGAATCCCAATGGCATTTTTTTAAGAGAAACAAACAAACAAAAAATCTTAAAATTCATTTGAAACTACAAAGGAACCCGAGTAACCAAAAGCAATTGGGTTTTCAGCACTGCAGATTGAACCCACAGCCTTATCTGTATTAGAAAAGCACTTTGCCATTGAGCTAAATCCTCATCCCTACCAAAACCAATCTTAAGAAAGAAAAACTAACTGAGAGGCCTAGTTTTTCCTGATTTCAAAATCTATTAAATAGTTAGGATGATGAAACCAGCATAAGATTGGCATAAGGAGATATACGTAGAACAATGGAACAGAACAGAAAGCCACACATAAATTCAAGAATATAAGGTTATCCAATCTTCAACAGAGGTCAACAAATACACAGTGGGGAAAGGTTAGACTTTCCAACAAATGATTTTGAGAAAAGAATAAAATTGGACCTTTATTTTATACCATAAACACAAAAATCAACTCAAAATTATTTAAAGACTTAAATGTAATCCCTGATATTATAAAACTTTTAGAAGACTACAGAAGGGAAAAGCTCAATGACATTAGTTATTGCCATTATTTTCTGAATGTGACTCTATGTGCATAAGTAATAAATATCAAAATAGACTTGTCCTTATGTGACTGGCCTCAAGCTAAAATTCTGCATAGCACAGGGAATAATCAACAGAGTAGAAAGGCAATCAGCATGGGAAAAAATATCTTTGAAAATCATGTATTTGATAAGAAGTTAATTTTCAAAATATATGGGAAACTCACTTTAATACCAAAACAAAAACAGCCTTATAACCTGATTTAAAAATGGGTCAGGGTTAAATAGACATTTTTCCAAAGGCATGAAAATTACAATGAGGCATATGAAGATTTTCAATGGCATTAAGCATCAGGAGAAAGCAAGTTAAAATCACAATGAGATATCATCTCTGACCTGTTAATAGAGTTATTATCTGGAAAAAATAACTGACAAAAAAACAAATGTCGTTTAGGATGTGGAGAAATTAGATCACTATTGGTGATCATTATAATACGGTATAGCTGCTATGGAAAATAGGTATGGAAATTCCTCAGAAAATTAATATTAGCAGTAGTAGAATATTTAGCTAACAAGCACAAAGCCCTGAGTTTAATCTTGAACACAACAAAAAATAAAAATAAAATTTTAAAAATAGAACTACCAAGGGGTCCAGCAATCCCACTTTTTAATATTTATTCAAATAATCGAAATCCATATCTGAAAGAAACATTAGCACTCCCATACTCATTACAGCATTATTAATCTAGTAAAATGGAATAACTACTTATTTAGATATGTATTGCACTTCACTGAAAATAACCATAAACCTGAGTAAAACAGCATTTCTAGATCTGGTAGGTACTCCTAGAAGAGAATCACCAAGCTTGAGAGATAACTATGGATTGCTGGCTTGGTAGTGTTGGTCTTGTGTTTTTAAGTATCCTTGCTGATTTCCTGTTCTATCAATTATTGTGAGAGCTGGTTGTGGAGTCCCCAACTATTAACTGTAGACTTGTTTATTTCTTTCAGTTCTATCATATTTTGCCTAATGTGTTTTGTAGCTTTGTCTTTTGATACATACACACTTTGGATTGATCTGAGTTCTTAGTAGAACCTTTTCATTACATAATGTCTCTATCTCTGATAATCATATTTATGGGTTGCAGTGTAGCTTTTCAATACATGCATATAATGTGCAATGATCCAGTGGGGTAATTAAGATGTACTCATATTGAGAACATTCAAAAATCCTATTTTTTTTCCTTTAATGTCTCTTTTTTCTGCTATTAATATGGCCACTCTTTCCATATTCTGAAAAAAAAATATTGCATGCTTACCTTCATTTTACTTTCAGCCTGTGTATTCCAATACATTGTAGTGACTGTATAATAATATATATTAGTTTCATATAGCTGGAGTAATATATTACCATAAACTCAGTGACATAACAAATATATATTATTTTATAATTCATGAGATCAGGAGCCTAAAATGAGTCAGGCTGTTCTCATTTTTTTTCTGGAGGCTGGAAGAATCTGTTTCCTTTTCTTCTCCGGCTTTTAGATGCCGCCTACAGTTTTTGGCTTGTGGGATTTTCCTCCAGTTTCAAAGCAACTACATAGTACCTTCAAATCTATCTCTTCCTCTCACTCATGATTACTCCCATCATGTGATTTTGAATCATTGGGCTTCCTTTTGTAAGGAAAACATGATTTTTGGTTTTGGCTGATCCCAATTACAAAATAAAAAGCACTATGAGGTATATATAAACATTTGACTGGAAATACTTTCTCTCTTTTTAAGTTTTAAATAAAATTCATCAGGGCAAAGAAAATATATAACTAGAAGTAATAATATAACCATAATAACAATAAAATTCAGAACATTTCTGAAAGCATTAATCAAGATCTTTAAAAAATGTTAATATTTCTTACGGTGATATCACTTTTATAAATATATATACACATTAAATATATTACCAGTGTTATATACAGATATTTATATCCTAAAATATCTATCATCTTCATAACAACAACAAAAATACACAACTGATTAAAGTGGTAGAGTCAATTTGGCACCTGTGACTCAACTGCGTTTAATCATGTCACACAGGTAGTTTGAAATCCACTATGGAGAGAATATTTACACTACAGAAATTGGTAAATTCAACTGCCATAGCCCCTGATAAACATGTCACTGGGAAAAATTAAGTAATATATAAGACATCTATAGACCCTGAGTTCTGAAAAGCAGAAAAAGTCCTGTTATTTTCAAGGAATATTTTTTAAAAATTCTTTTAAAAGAACTGAAGAAGATAGAAACTATATTCATTTTAACAATATAATGGTTTTTAGATATCATACAGTACATCAAAATTTTAATTGCACTTAAAACTGGAATTTACAAGATATTAAAATATTTAAAAGTTTTTATTGTATTGGAAATCAAAATAAAGTGGAAATAAAAGGCTGTTTGATCTACAACTCTTTACTACATACCTTTAAGAGCAAATATTTTACAGAATTATAAGTAAAATTAATTTTGAAATAATGAAATAATTAATGAGCATAATCAATCACGGCTTAGATTTTATGAAGCATATAAAAGTTTAAGTGATATCCCACCTTGATATCTATCTCTGGCAGAAATATAGTAGAGATATATAAAACCAAAACATTTTGAAATATATTGTATAACTTATAAAAATATTGAGGGGATTACAAAAAAATTAGAGCCATAAGCCATATGTCAGTGGGGAAATCTCAAATACAAAACTGAATGAGGCATTCTCCACCATCAGAATTGATAGGTCTAAATGCACTTTAAAAAATAATGATCACACAAAGAAACAGAGCTATGTTTTGGCCCATTAAAAGAGAAAAAAGAAATAAAGAAAAAAGTTACCAATAGAGAAAAGAGCATCCCAGATTCTTAATATCCTAAGAGTCAAGAAGACATAGCAAAAATCTCCAAAAATCATCTTTGTGGTTTGCTTATCTGAATCTTCTCACTAAACATTTTACTTTAAATGACAACTCAAGCTGGCCAGCCTTCCTGATTTGTGCGTGTCAGTTCTATTGACTGAGATATTCACCTTTTTCCTTTTTAATGTGATCACGTAGTCACTTGCTTTTCCCTTTTTGCTGATTTTCAATGATTTCTGTTTCTCAGCCTAACTCCTGGCTTATTATATGCTTTCCACAAAATTTAGATCTGAGTTTGGTGCAATCCATATGTTACTCACAGCTGGCATTAAATCCCTATCTTTCAAGGTTAGGTCCCCATTTTGTAGATCAGAATATAGTGTGAAGTTCTTCTTCAAAAGAGCTAAACTGGCTATCTGTAAATGTATAGCTGGTTTTATCTTCTTCTATCCCACATCCCTGCAGTCATATTCTTCAGTTTGTAGGTTTCAATGTGCCCATTTGACTAAAAAGAATTTGTTCATTACAAATGAATCTTGATATCCATTAGCATAGCATGATAGAACATAAAAAAATGTCCTTTTATGATTTACAATTGATATTCATCTGATGTATAAATGTAATATTTAAATATGGTTTTTTTTTTGTATAATTTTACTCTATTTTGTGTGTTTCTATATGTTTCTGATAAAGCAAGCTTGCTGATATTTTCCACTGAGTAATATGTTTTGTAAAACTCTTCCTGAAGTGAACAGGTTCTAAATACTGTTTGCTTTTAGATTTATTGTAAGCAAATAATATCACTCAGACTTTCCTTCAAACATAAGACCATACCAAAATAAATAAGACTTAAGAACATTTTCAGTAATAAATAAAAAAATGGAAATGTTCTACTAAGATGGATAACAACATTAAGATGTAAACAGTTTTTTTTTTTTTTTCTTAACTAAAATAAAATAACATGTCCTGTGAAAAACAGAGACAGGAGGGGGGAAAACTAAACAACAGGCCACATGGAAGAATTAGCAAGAGGACTGAGACAACCCAGTGAGACACATTTTCCTTGCAAGTTTTTTTTTTTTTTTTTTGTACTGGGGATTGAACCCAGGTCCACTTACCCACTGAGCCACATCTCCAACCCTATTTTGTATTTTACTTAGAGGCAGGGTCTCACTGAGTTATTAGCGCCTTGCTTTTGATCAGGCTTACTTTGAACTCTTGATGTTACTACCTCAGCCTCCCAAACTGCTGGGATTACAAGCATGCTCCCATTTTCATTTATTTATTTATTTATTTATTTATTTATTTATTTATTTTTATTAGATACACACGACATTATGATCTTGGCAATTCATACATTTGAATCATTGGGGTATAATTTCTTATTTTTCTGATTGTACAGATTGAAGAATTACACTGGTCATAGAGATAGGAAGGGCAGCAGAATAGAATAGACATTATGATTGCTGTATGTATATAGGTGACTCTATGACCAGCATGCTCCCAGTGTCCACGCATTTTTGCCTCTGACATTTTTATCAATATTTTAAGAAGAAAAGTTTTATTTAAAAGCCTGTTCACAAAATAGAACCAAAGTAGGTACTGGACAGGCATTTGGTTACCAGTTAATATTTTACTTACAGTCTTAAGATTTTAAGTATAAAACCCCCAAATAGTTGTCAGATCTCTTCAAGATGAGTAGACACACTTTTTCACTTGACAATTGTGTATTCAATCCTGCCCTGTGTGTAATAGTATGCTATAATCTGGAAACAGTGTGTTTCATGGACTCTAGTCTTTTCCCTTAAGAAACATACAATGTAGATTTACAGATGGCATAGTCATTTCAAATATTATAAAATGCAAAAAAAAATTCAATATAAAAAATACCAGAAACAACACATTGGTCATATAATAAATTGGTTTGTGCAAACAGAACACATACCAATAGATACCACCAGTAAAGAAACATACAATTATACATCTGTTTAAAGAATGGAGAAATCATTAAGGAAGACACTGCAGATGTGTGTATTGGATCTGGAAAGATAAATATAATTTGGGTAGGTGGGGAGTATAAAGTGTGTGTGGGAGGGTATACATTGAAGCATGAGAATAGGGTTGTGAGAGAAGAAATTGTGGTCTGTTTAGTTTTTTTTACACATATCACAGAACATATTCAAATAGAAGGAAAGAAGAAAGGAAATTGCCTTTAGACTCAAGAGCAACGTAGAAACTATATTTGTAAATAAATGATTATCCAAGATGTTTATATCACTGACCCTCACTTTCTATATAAGTGGAAAAAGGGAGTTGACATGCAATGTATAAGCACTTTGTTGCCTATCATTGTGTAAAGTCATGATGAAGCTGTAGGGATCCTTAATAACAGTGGTAATCATGGGTTGGTGGGTTGCCAGAGTCCTTTTGTGGATTTTGATTACCAAGTCATTTCAGATTTAAAGAATAGGATAGGGAATCTCTGTGTCTTAAAGACATAGCCTTAAAAACCATTTCTATTCACAAGATGAAAATTCTTAGTACAACATGACTTTTTCACCCTAATTTTACCTCTTGGGTAAGAAAATTCTAGTAGTGTTTCTAGTTAACAAATCAAATAAAAGACAATGACTAATAGTTAATGGCTTTTTAAATGATTGCCCACAACTCTAATGAGTAATTATACTACTTTCTGTAATGGCATTCATGAACTTAATTATGGATTTAGAAAGGAAAATATGATGTTACTGTATGAAAAAAGTGAGATAGGAATCCTAGGCTAATGATGGGAAATTGTACATGTTTTGTATAATTACAGTTTCATACAGATTGCAAATATTGTCTTTTCCATTTATTGGTTCTATTTTAGTCTTTTAAAAGCATCAGTATTGACATATTTTATTAAATGTGGTTACTATAAAAACTGTAATCCACCTGATTGGAATACTGGTGAGAACATCAGTCTTCATTAGGCTAAGGGAACTGCCTGAGGAATGTCCTTGGTAAGTGAACCAGTGGTAAGACCACCCATCTGGTTTTATTCTATCATTATTTTTGAAACTCTACTTTTTACATGTAATTAATAGAATTTCCATTTTGGGAGTGGGGAAACTATTCAAATCATAAATATATGAATGGCATTATGTAATTGTTTAATATTTTAGTGAGCATTTGCTGAAGGGCTAGAGGAATAGTTCAGTGATAGAGCATGTGTTTAGCATGCACATAGCCCTAGGTTCAATCCCCAGCAATAAAAAATGTATTTTTAATGCAAATATATATATATATATATATATATATATGCATATGTATTATTCAGATGATCACATATGAAAGAGGCTTTTGACAAGCATTACTAAATATACATTGGCATAATTAACACTTTGGCAACATAAACAATACACCTAAACTGCAGTTCACATTTTTATACAATGCTTTTCTAATACGACCTTCTTGGTCATAAATGTAGGGCTGTCTGGATCTGCTCCTGCTGTTCCAGACATGCAGCATTGCCAGAGTTCAGGTCACTTAACTACAAATGCTCTAGAAACTTTTCAAATGGAAATGGATTTTTAACTATAAAATTCATCTCTTCAAACCTGTCACTCACTGCACAAATAGGAAAAGTTGGCAGAGTTTGTTTTTTGTGTTCTGGCATCTGGAGAGGAATCATCATGAGTCCATGGCAGAAGGATAAGCAGCTTCTCCATTCATAGACTGTGCTGGTTCTCAGTATTCTTCCTCCTGCCAAGTGCTTCCTTGGTGATATTATGAAGGAGAAGTTTAGTTTCAAGCTATTTTTACTGTTTTCCTACACAAACACATGATCACTATCTGGTGTCCAGCTTTCTTCCAAAGATATCAAAAGGAAAAGCCATCATGAGAAATTAAAGTGCTTCTTGCAAACTCATCACTTCTACTCTGTTGCATTTTCTCTCCTGGATGACAAGTGTCCAAGGGTCACAAATAAAAGTTAAAGGCAAAGGTTAGTTTTTATTTTTATTGTTTAAGGTAAGAAAAGCAATTTTTGCATTGATTCCTGGGGTTACTATTTGAAATATCATAAGGTGTGTATTTTAAGAAGTGGGATCTCACTATTTTGCCTAGGCTGGCCTGAAGTCCAGGGTCCAAGTGGACCTACTGCATCAGCCTTCCAAGTATCTAAGACTATAGTCAAGATATATATTTTGGTTTTCATCCACAGTTCCTAGTTCATAACTCTCTCCCCAAGGCAGACCAAAGAAATCAGAAGTTCTCCTCTGCTAAGTAAATCATAGAAACGAATCTTTCCTGCCTTTCGATCTTAAAGCTGGTCATAGAGGTATTATGTAAAGAGCCCCATTTCAGAAGATGTCTTACCAAATACCTGGGAAGGGGGAATGCTGCCCAGAGGTCAAGCTGTGCAGACAAACCATGATGGGCCCCACTCAATAGTCTAATACCATCAATTCATATACTTACCACATTAAATTTTGACATGATTGTCCATGTTTCAATCATGCCTTTGCAATGACGTCTCCACCACACCCCGAAGGACAAGTTTTTAAGAGCTTCTGGAGAGCTGAACTTGTGGAGTATCCTAGAGAGTAGTGTACCCAGAAAAGGCACAGAAGCTATATACCCCTTCCTTTATATGTCTCCTTATGACTTTTTCATCTGTGTGTCCTGTAATAAACCAATGAACAAGTATTTACCCTAAGTTGTGAGTTACTGAAGCAAATTAATTGAATCTAAGAAAGAAATTGTGAAATGCTGATTTATAGCTGGTCTTCCACGAGGACAAGTTCAGCAACCTGGGCTCACAAGCTGCATCTGAAGTGAGGAAAAAGGGTATTGTTGGGGACTCAACCTTCAAACTGGTGAATCTGATGCAACTCCAGGGAGACAGTGTCAAAAAATGAAATAAATTAGGGGATAGTGATCTGTGTTGTAAGAATAGAGTAAGAAAAATGGATTCTATGTTCTTTCCTTCTTTTTTTTAATTGATTTTATTTTTTAAACACACGACAGCAGAATGCATTACAATTCTTATTACACATACAGAGCACAACTTTTCATATCTTTGTAAATAAAGTAAGTTCACACCAATTCATGTCTTTATACATGTAATTTTTTGGTATTACAATTCTTATTACACATATATACCACAATTTTTCATATCTCTGTATATAAAGTATGTTGAAACCCAATTCGTGTCTTCATACATGTACTTTGGAGACTCTGCATCTAATAGAAGAAAAAGTAGGCCCTAATCTTCATCATGTGGGATTGGGCCCCAACTTCCTTAATAAAACTTCTATAACACAAGAATTAAAACTAAGAATCAATAAATGGGATGGAATCAAACTAAAAAGTTTCTTCTCAGCAAAAGAAACAATCTGTGAGGTGAACATCCCAGCCTACATCCTGGGATCAAATTTTTACCCCTCACACATCAGATTGAGCACTAATCTCTAGGGTATATGAAGAACTCAAAAAGCTAAGCACCAAAGAAACAAATAACCCAATCAACAATGGGCCAAGGACCTGAACAGACACTTCTCAGAAGAGGATATACATTCAATCAACAAATATATGAAAAAGTGCTCATCATCTCTAGCAATGCAAATCAAAGCTACTCTAAGGTAGCCTCTCACTCCAGTCATAATGGCAGCTCTTATGAAGACAAACAGCAATAAGTGAGGATGTGGGAAAAAGGTACCCTCATACATTGCTGGTGGGACTGCAAATTAGTGCAGCCAATCTGGAAAGAAGTATGGAGATTCCTTGGAAATCTAGGAATGGAACCACCATTTGACACAGCTATCCTTCTCCTTGGACTATACCCAAAGAACTTAAAAACAGCATACTATGGGGACACAGCCACATCAATGTTTATAGCAGCACAATTCACAATAGCTAAACTATGGACACAACCTAGATGCCCTTCAGTGGACTAATGGATGAAAAAATGTGTCATATATACAAAATGGAATTTTACTCAGCAATAAAAGAGAATAAAATTATGGCATTTGCAGGTAAATAGATGGCGTTGGAGAAGATAATTCTAAGTGAAGTTAGCCAGTCCCAAAAAAACAAATGCCGAATGTTTTCTCTGACATAAGGAGGCTGACTCATAGTGGGGTAGGGAGGGGGAGCATGGGAGGAATAGATGAATTCTAGATAGGGAAGAGGGGTGATGGAAAGGGAGGGGGCAGGGAACTAGCAAGGTTCTTTCCTTCTATACATGTTAAATTAGTTAATACTTTACTCATACCCTACTTTCTGGGTTCAAGACCCACAAATCTTTGTTAGATCTCTTTAAACTAGCTTCTGTTCTATTTAATTGGTATTTATATTAAAAAAATTAGATCTTTATAGGATTTTCTTGAAACTAATAATTACAAAAATTAATTATAAAAAGGACAGAGGTATAAGTTATGTTTAGGATACAAACTAGAAGATGTTCCTGTGAATTTCAGATATATAAAGGATGTTTTTCATTGAAGAAAAGTTTACTAAAATATAGATGTACAATAAAGCCAAGTCAACTATCAAGGGTTTGATTTGAGAAGGGATCCATCTTAAAGTGAAGAATTCCCAGTGAATGTTCTATTTAAATTTTCTGTGGCTAGGACTAGGCACTACCCATGCATTAAAAACAGGATTAAAAAAAAACAGTGGAATTAGACTGACCTAATTTTTCTATATACATATATGGCAATACCACAGTGAATCTCAACATGTATAGCCATAAGACACTATTAATTTTGTCAACATGAATCCTAATGTTTTGCATCATTAAAAAGAACCAATAAAAAGAAAAAAAAATAAAATATGTTGTTTAAAAAATGATCAAGAACATATAATTATAGGTAATTATGTTTTAATCAATTACTAATGAATTCATAAGGCTTTAACATGAAACTATGAATCATTAAAAATAAAATACAGACTTGGATTATAGCTCAATAGTAGAGCACTTGTGTAGCATGTGTGAGGCACTGGGTTTGATCCTCAGCACCATATAAAAATAAATAAATACAGGGATTGTGTTTATCTATAACTAAAATATATTTTTTAAAAAATATAGTATACTATGTCTAAGACATTCTTCATTAGAGATTTCTTTCATTTATAGGTCTTAAATTATCTACTAAACCCATAAGTAGCAGATTGAAAAGAGTGATAAAGAACATGGGGGTTGGGAGATGGTTCTGTTGCCTGGGCCTACTGTGCTGACACCCCACATGCTTTTCTTGAGAGTTACTGGGTTATTCCAGTGGGATGTTATCTGAGTCAGCTTTTCATCATTGTGACCAAAATACCTGACCAGCATAGAAAAAGTTAATTTGGGGCTCATGGTTTCAGAGGTCTCAATCCATAGATGACAAATTTCATTGCTCTGTGATCAAGGTGGGGCAACACATAATACTGGAAGAGCTGCAGAGAAGTTTTAAGTGTTGTTCCATTCATGGCTGGCCAGGAAAGAAAGAGAAAGAAGAGAAAGAAGGAAAAACAAGGAGGAGAAGGAGGAGGAGGAGGAGGAGGAGGAGGAGGAGGAGGAGGAGGAGGAGGAGGAGGAGGAGGAGGGAGGACACACCCTTCTAGGAGAAGTTCCCAGTGACCCACCTCCTTTAGCCATACCCCACCTGCGAACAGTTACTATCAAATCCATTCAAACTAGGATGGACTGATTATGTTATAGTGCTCATAATTCAATCAGTTCACCTTACATATTCCTATATTAACATAGAAACTCCAGCATCTGTAGCTCACAATAGTCTGATTCTGTGAGTTCGAGTGTTTTAGCTCACATTCTATTGTCTGATTCTGTGAGTTCGAGTGTTTTAGGTTCTACATACAAGTGAAAACATGTAGTATTTGTCTTTCTGTGCCTGTATTATTTTATTTAGTGTGGTGTTCTCCAATTCTATCCATGTTATCACAAATGACAAAATTTCCTTCTATAAGGCTGATGATTACACTGTGTATATATTACCATATTTTCTTTATATGTTCATCTATTGTTGGGTACTTCCAGCTATTCCATAATTTAGTGGTTATGAATAGTGCTGCAACAAATATGGAATGCAGATATCTCTTTATCAAACTGTTTTCAAATCTTTTAAGTAAATATCCAGAAGTTAGGTTGCTATATCATATGGAAATTTGATTTTTAATTTTTTGAGAGATCTCCATGTAGCTTTCTACAATGACTATACTAATTTATATTCCTAGCAAGAGAGTACAAGGCACCTGTTTTCCACAAACTATCAATACTTATCTTTTTATTTTTATAATAGTTATTCTGACAAGTGTGTGGTGACATCACATTAAGGTGTTACCTTGCATTTTCCTCAAGATTAGTAATATCAATCTTTTGTGTGTCTTGTTTTGATGAATGTCTCTTCAGGTCCTTCATGCATTTTTAATTTTCTTTCTTTTCTTTTTATTTGCATTGGAGTTGTTTGAGCTCCTTTTATACTTTGGATTTTCACACTTTATCAGATGTATGGCTTGCAAATATTTTCTAAGTATCTAAGTGTTTTCTGTATGTGGCTAATTGTTTTCTTTGCTGTGCAGAAAGTTGCTAATTTGATATAATACCATTTGTCTATTTTGTTGCTTGCACTTTTGAAATCAAGTTCTAGAAATAATTCCCCATAACAAGTTTGTGTAAATTTTAATGAGTAGGAAAAATCACTAATATATAATCCATGAATTGTGAGGACCAACTGCCTGTGGAAGTTTGTAAGAGCTATCAACTTGGAGAAGACAGCATCTTCATCTTGCCACCTTTAAAGTTCTAGGAGAAGGTCTGTCAGGCTTTTGTAATTGTAAGACGTCATAAGTTCTCCACTAAACAAGAAAAAAAATGTCATAGCAAAGATAATTGATGTTATATCATATGACATAGAAAAAGTCATTTAAAGGAAAAGAGTGAAATTTAGGGATGCAAAACAGATTATAACAATAAATGAGAGCATTAATTGATCAAGTAGCCTGACCACTTTCTTAAAGATGAAGTATACTATTTTGCTGTGAGATGCAATTGTATTAACAGTGATTAACATTTAAGTGAAAAACAAGTCAAATAAATTTACCGGGCTTTTATGACTATTCCTATAATCCTCCATCATCATATTTTTCCTAACACTGTCTCCTGGGTCCACTGATGTTTCCTATTTTCAATAGCCTTTCTATGCAATTTCTGAATGTAGTAGAAAACTTCAAAGTTTTTAGCCCCTTAAGTTCAATTATGGAGCTTAATGTTCAATGTAGCTAGAAAAAAATGCTGAAAGGAAAGGTTCTCTGTAAGTATAATGACTTCTCCATACTGACATGAGGTGACTTAAGCCACACAATCTAGATACCCAATCTCAAGACTAGATTTCTGGTTATTCTACTGATTCTGAGAATGTTCTGCTCAGCTAATTAGCACCCTTTTCTATTTGGAAGGCAGAGTATCTAGTGACTGCTGTTATATACTATCTAATGATAGAACTTGCAGCACGTACAATTTCTGCCCACTGCAGTTAATATTGGCAGGACTTCTAGATTCTTCATTGTAATTTAATGTCTATCATTAGGAAATCTTCATTAATCTATTTAGGATCCTCAATTCTTTGTATTGCATACTTTAATAGAGACTGCTATAACTACAGAACACCAGGTCTAAGCTACTTAGCTAAATCTGTGTTTTCACCCCCTACAGCTCCCATGTCTCAGTGCCCATCTCCTGAATCAAGTAAAATCAATGCCAGCCTTTTGCCTCAGTTAAAATCCTTAGAAAGCAAATTATTCCATAGAATATTTTAAAAACTTGAATCTTTACTGTAGTTTCAGATAATGAAAGTCCATTTATGCTGATTTTTCTATGGGACCAATGAAGATTATATAGCATACGCATTTTGCAAAAGGTTGTAACTCTTTAGATTTCAACAATTTTTTCTCCCCTAGCTTCTGATGATGATAATCCTCTTTTTAATGATAATCCTCTTCATGCTTGCCTATCTCACTTTCATTTCAAACTCTTTTTGATCCCATATGATCTAGGATACTCATTAGTCTGACTTTATGATCATTTTTGCCTTTTTCAGCATGAATCCTGACTGAGCCATGTTTCTTAATCCCCCCACCACCACCCATGAGCTAAATATTTCCATGCAGCTTCACTTTCCTTAGCCTCTTCAACTATTTATTGCTTCCCTTACAGTCATTTTCCATAACTGCACTGAATCTATTTTCAACAGTTCTGTCCTAAATGTGTGCATTTAATCTGTCATCAGATTTTTACTAGTAGCATTGCATCCCAATCAATATATGGAATATATGGAAATGATGCATTCTTAATGAAATTTGCTTAGCAATAGTCTTTGAGAATTCAAATATTGTATTCATAAGATCAGCAATGTATCAACTCTTTCACTTCTTCATTATTGTGCTTACCTAAGTACTTAATCTTGAATCTCTCATTACCTGCCTAAATCTTGCCACTTTGCACTTACTGAGTGCAAGCTCTTTATTGCAGTCTATAAACAGTTAATACTTTGTTGTTGTGGAATGAACTTTCCAAATCATTTCTTGAAAACCCTATGCGAGACATAGGGGCCATATGGGGTGAAAATCTCATGCTTTCATGAATTTCAGACAAGTTCTAACACCAATTCTTCTTTTTGCGTGCTCTAACCACATTTATAAAAGTAGCACAGTGGAGAATACAACTACTGCTGAGGACAAGTCCTATTTATCTCAATTAACCTCTCCTATTATGGACAAATTTGTGATTTTTATTAGTTCATAACAAGACATATAGTCTATGGGTACTGAAGCTTTCCCTTCAGATTTTGAAATGTTTGGCAACAGAAATTCTACTAAAGTTGTCCAAAGGTAGGAGGGATCATACACACAAACATCTCAATTCAGAATTTGATAATCCCAAATGTTAAACTCCTGAACGATCAATTCCTAAAGTCTAAAATTCCTGAAGTCATAATTACAAAATCCTTAAAATTGAAATCCTAAAAGCTCAAATCCTGAAAACTGCCATTCCCATTGGAAAACAAAACACAATAAAATGACAACAGCAATAATATAAAAAGGAGCAGGAAGTTGAATTCTGGGGAAGGCATTGGTTCATTTTCAGTGGAACACATGATACTTGCATTATGTGGGGTAGAATAAATACCTACCAACCTGGTAAAACATTATTTTTTTTCAATTATGTGCTACTTCTGTCCTTTGTTTGTCTCCCAGAAAAGTCTTATATCAGAATAAAAAGCATTCAACAAGGTTAGCAACCTTCCAAACCAAAACTACTTGGTGATATAAAGATGCCTTCACTGTTACAAAACACATTAAGTGGTAAATTATTATATAGGAGGGTTTTGACTGTCAAAGTTACACATATTTATCATTAAATCTAACCTAGAAAAACTAGCAGATGCTTCACTTTGACCAATGGGTTGCATTTTCCAAATAACTCCACTATGTTTTAAAGACTATATATAATCCATGCCCCTGTTAGATCCAAAAATTCTGGAACTTACCTATTCATTTTTGTGTTAATAACTTTCAATAGTGATGTAATTTACAAATATTTATTTGAAGATTTAGTTGACTTTGGAGAAAATTAAGTGGATTTTATTTCAATCTTCAAACAATAAACACAGTTTTGAAATTAGGAGCAATCAAGGCTTCTAAAAGTGAATTTTAAAGTGTTACTAATAAAGTTTTTTTTTCCCCTTTCAGTCCAATGCATTTGGCCGAGAAATCATATGAGTGAACTGTCCCCACAATATGGCAGCAACAAAAACTTCAGTTTAAAAATGCATCATTTGTCCACATTGGCATTTCTTCCAGCTGATGGAATTCTACAAACTTTTAATTTATTACAGCTACATTTTCCCAAAGATGACAGTAAAGTTACAGATTAATTAAAAAATAAATTATATGCAGCATAGAATAAGAAGTTCAGTTTTGTTCACATCAAGTCTGTGGTATGTATATGAGCACATGTGCTTAAAACAACATAAAAGTATGGCACAGAAAATGGGAAAAATTAACAGGAAATTCTCACACAATCATAAAATCATTTCAAAATGAGCAACAAGGTGTGGAGAATGAATGTGAACCTATTCACCAAATAGAATTGTTCTCTTAAAGGAGCTGTTTGCTATGACAGCAGACTTTGAAATATATTCCATGAGTGTGAAACTTGGTCAGCTTGTATGGATCATGTTTATGCAATGGCCCATAATGTATGCCTGAGGTTCACTTTTTTATATACTGAATTGTATTTTTAATTTTTTTGCTTCTTCTCCCCCATTATTTCAAATTGCTAGCATTACTTTTTACAGTTCACTATGCTGTGCATTTATTCTTCACTTAATTTTCAATACTGGAGGTATACACAGTATAAAAACTTCAAAAGTTCTCAATCATTTTATGCATTTTTGCAAATTTGAGTCTAAAGTGCATTACTACATCCATTATAATTATTAAAAACTGACTGATATAACATATGTAAAATCACTCAGTATTTGTCTTGCTATTCCTGGTTTATCACTGATCTTAATGTCTTTCAAGTTTGGCTATCTAATTACAAATGACAGAATTTCTTTTTTAAGACTGAATGGTATTTCATTGTTTATACATACCTTATTTTCTTTATCCATTTATCTATCAATGAATACTTGGAGTCATTCATTATTTGAGCTATTATCTTTTATAATCTAGGTGTCCCAATGGGTGACAGTTAACTAAAAACATATTAATGGTTTACTATGTGAAAGATTCTTCATCTAAACTTTTAAAGGACCATAAAGATCAGACACTAGTATTGCTGTATGTATAAATGTGGCTGTATAACCAATGTGATCCTGCAATCTGTACACGTGGAAAAATAATAATTCATATCCCATTTGAATCAAATGTATGATATGTCAAGATCATTGTGTTGTCTTGAGCAACTAATAAAAATAAATAAATAAATAAATAAATATAACAAACAGTTTGAGTCAGGTTTCAGTATACCTACTAAACATCTCAATTCAGTGTCTTGTAAGCATCTCTATTCATTTTAATTTATACATCAAACATTTCTGAGCTGTCAGGATATGCCAGACATATTCAAACCCATTAGCTTCAAGCCTGATTTGCCAAGGTCGTTCTGTTTTATCAATTCTTTCTCGTTCAATAGTGACTGGCAAATGCATTTGATATCTTAACAAAAATAAAAAATCATCATATGACAGATTCTTCTCTTTCTATAAGTCTATTCAAAATCTCTCTTGACATTTTTTGCTACTGAAATTATTATTTTTTCTCACCAAGTACATTATGAATTCCTCTGATCTGGAAATACCTTTTTGTGTTCAGTATTGAATTAGCAACAATGGTTGCTCAATATAATTGTTGAAGTAAATGAAACTTTTCTAGTCTGAAAATCAATGAAATAATCCATATACTGGTCATCCATTGTTGAACCATAGTATTGCCTCTATATTCCAATTCTTCCTTCCTTTCACTGTACATTTTAAAATAGTTAACAAATGCAGAAATGATTGAGATGGTTCAGAGACCTAGTTTCCAACCGGCTGTCAACTCACCCATTTTCCATAGTAAGAAAATCAATTTATTGGCTAGGGTAGGAAGTCCCCAGTCCAAAACCAAACAAAACCAAAAAGTAAAAAATAAAAAAAAAACCCAGGAACAACAACAACAACAAAAAGATATTTTATAGTATCCTATACAAATTATGAGTGGGCCACATAACTAGTTAGGCAATGAGATGTAAAAGTAATTACTCAAGAAATTTGCTTAAATGTGTTCTCACTTTGTGTCACATTTAGAGCCCTGGCAGCAATAATTAATCATGGGGCAGATTAGTAATAGAAGTCACTATGTACCTAAAAAGAGCCTTCTTTCATGATGATCATTAGTTGTGATGTTAGTTTTAACATTGGTATGATTAAAACAACCAAATACTATTTTCTTTTAAAAGGAGCTTGCCTGATCATAAGTAAGTAGCCATAATGTATCAAAATTAGATAATAGTCTTGTGACAGCAATTGTTAAGCACATGTAAGAATGTTTTAAGAAAAAAAATAAGGGCTGGGGTTATGGATTGGTTGGTAGAGCACTTGCCTAGCAATAAAGTAAACGTACTATGTCCTCTTTAAAAAAATAAGGGATATATATATATATATATATATATATATATATATATATATAAAACTATTGACTTATAAATACACAGAAAATGCTTTGGGCTGTTGTTTTACATGTACAGACAGAATAAAACAGAAGATAGCTTAAAGAAATAACTGAAGTTTTGATACACACACACACACACAGTAGATTGAAGATGCTGGCTAATAGGCTAATTTGATTCATAAAATAACAATATACTAAAACCAATGTGGTTTGAAGAATGCTCTTAACCAAAATCATTCCTGAAATCATCAAACTAATATGACATTAAAGGTTTCAAAAGATTATCTTAGTTTATAAACATTCAGTACATCATCACTCCCACTAAACAGATCTTGTGAAGTTTCATAAAACCAGGTTCCAAATGGATTATAAATCACCAAGATTATGAATATCTTTACTACCTTCTAAAATTCTTCCAGTATTATCAATACAAATTACTCATGAAGACACTGGATGATATCTCACAGTATACCAATATCAGAATGGATGCTTTTATGGACAAAATTAAAGGTAAAACTTAGACAATACCAATTCTTCCTGAGTATGCAGAGAAACACAAATTCATACTTGTTTTTAGAGAATGCAAAATGGTGCAGACAAAGTTTATGTGTATGGATATAAAGCAAAGCACTTTACCCTGAATATTAGAGAGACATTGGTTATAATCCAAAATAGTTTAAAAAAAAAACAACAAAAAACAGATGTTCAACATTTGAAGCATGCATTAAAAAAATCTGTAGTACATCCATATAGTGCAAAGGAATAACTTACTAATTGTTGCAACAGCATACATGAATCTCAAGGACGTTAAGTGAAGTGAAGGATACTGAACTCTAAAACCACATATATAAAAACCATGAAAAGACAGACCTACAGGGTGGAAATTGGTTTGGTGTTTGCCAGAGTTTGAGGATGAGGCAGTTCTCAACTATAAAATGAAGTGGAGAAAGTCTGAAGACGGATGGAATTTTTCTCTATGTTGATTGTGGTGAAGTCTGCTTGATCTTGTTAATCAAAACTTTGAGCTGCACATCTTAAATATGGATATTACTGTAAATAAATTACTTTAATCAGAGAGACTAAATTAAAAGGATATAGTGAAGAATAAGGGATCATACCATATTCCTAGATAAATAGGAAAATATTAAAAACAAAACTTTGGGAAGTACTCTGTTTCTGCCACGGTAAATTACAATGACCTGGTTTTCTTGAATCAGAAAATAAGATATGCTGAAAAGCCAATGAGTTCAGCATCCATCACAATAAGTTATAAATATGACACAAAATCAAATGAAAGACATAAAATTTAAAAGAGCATAAATTAATGAAAAGATGTTCCTAACATAATGCATAGAAACAAAACTAAAAAATTGGTTCCTTATAATGATTATTAACATGTACTGATCTCTTATTTTGATTAATCAACAAAAGAAAGTATTCAATATCAGAAATTAAATGTCAATATTTAATGGCTTCAGGCAAATATATTTTGAAATTTTAAGTACAATGGACATATCTCTAGGAAAATAAAAAAATTCAAATGAACTTTGAACATTGAAATTTGAATAGCATCATTACCAAGATGTATTTCATATAAAAATGAAGTCACTGTTATAAATTCTCCAGATATTATAAAAAACTAATCACTCAGAATTCATTTCATAAAGACAGAATATCCTTTAAAACACTAAAACAAGCCAGCAGTAGAAAGTAAAATATCTGTCTACTCTAACACATAAAAAGAGCTATAGAAATCTTAAGCAAAACATAAACTCTCAAGCAACTAATGTATAAATAGAACACTATGCTGTATAAATGAGTTGGCTATAATTTGATCATTATTTAAAATCAGTTGATATAAACTAATATTTAAAAAGATAAAAGGCTATTATATAGAAAATTAATCTGTTGATAAAACAACATAATTTTGAAGCTAGGAAACAAAAATATTTTGAAACTTAAAGTTAGAAGGAATAATACTTTAATAAAGAGTTTCCATAAGAAACTTGCAACAAGCATCATAATTATAGTAAGCCAATTGAATATTCAATTAACATCGATCAAAAGGCATTGATACCATCTCTCACTGATCTCATGTTAATAGTTTTAGGGGTTTTTGGTCATTGAATAAGACAATTAGATAAATATCCAATAAAATGAATTTTTAAAAATGAATTATTGAAACAATAATTATTCACAATGATATGTTATATTTAGACAAAATTCAAGTGGCCAATATATATGAAAAGTTTCATGGATTTTTTTTTCTTTTTGATACCAGGGATTGAACCCACAGGGACTTTAAAGCTGAGCCATATTCCCAACCCTTTTTATTTTTTTTATTTTGGGACAGGTTCTCACTAAATTGCTGAAGCCAGGCTTGAACTCATGATCCCTCTGTCTCAGCCATGCTAGTCACTGGGAATACAGGCATGTGCACTGTGTTGGGCTCCAACTCATTTTTAATTGAGAAAACTCCATTTAAACCAATGGGTCTCTTTTCTAGTCCCTCCCATTCTCCATCTGTTCCTTGCTCTCTCTGTTTCCTTTCTTCAATAATTTAACCGAAATCACGAAGTGAGCGCAAGAAAGATGAGCTCCATGTGTTCAGGACTCAGGGTAGGGTTGGAAGCAGCCTACCACAGAATGTCAAAATTTCAGTGGGACAAAGAAGGTATAGGTATAGAAGTCTGGTGGAGGCAGCTTGGAGTAAAATCAGTGAGATTACTTGCGGCAGGAGGACATCCATGTCAGGCTGGTAGCAGTAGCAGCAGTCTAGCAAATGCTACAGGAGACTGAGATGGGAGAAAAGATCACCCTAGTGAGTGACAGTAATGGTACCCTAGTGGGTGACAGTAATGGCACCCTAGTGGGTGACAGTAATGGTACCCTAGTGGGTGACAGTAATGGTAGCCCAGTGTGTAATACCAGACTCTGAGCAAGAAAAGGACGACTTTTATGAGAGCATAGACAGGGTCAGTGGTGTTACTGGGCAATTGGTTATTTACAGGAAGAGATGATCAATGGGTAAATATTTTGCAAATGATGGAAGCCAAACGGCTCACTGCTGGAGAACAACATGAAGAAGAAGAAAATTGAAGAGAATCCTTCGGTGTTGTATTGGAATTGTAGGTTTCAGAGCCAAATAAACATTTCCAATACATATAGACATAAATACAGGTGTAAAGGTGTGTTTGTATGTATGCTTGTATGCATTCCCTGTTTCTACTGAGGGGAATATGAGTAGCAATACTTGATAGAATACCAAACTACCTCAAATTTCCTGATTTCTAAATCACATTCTCCAATTTAACAACAACAACAACAAAAAAAAAAAAAGCAAAAAAAAAAAAATTACTGCTTCTTGGAACAATAGATGATTCCAAAATGGGCATAGTGGGTGGCAGTAGGAGCCCAGACTTCCTTGTCCATGACAGAAAATGAAGAAATGCCCAAGAAATGTTGGGGGATATATCAGACATAAGGACTAACTTAAGGGAGATCTCACTGAACAACTCCAGAGCAATTTGATCAATGTGATGGTCTGGATGCGAGGTGTCCCCCAAAAGCTCACAGGCGAGACAATATATCAGAAAGTTCAGAGAAGAAATGACTGGGAAGAAAAGACATGAAGAGACAGAGAAGGAAAGCCTTTACCCAATCAGTGAATTAATCCCCTGACTGGATTAACTGAGTGGTAACTGGAAGAAGTGGGTCATTGGGGGTGTGGCTTTGGGGGATATATTTGTATTTTGTGCCAGGAGTCACTCTCTCTCTTGCTTTCTGATCATCATATGAGGTGCCTCCCTCCACCACATTCTTGCACCATGATGTTCTGCCTCACCTGGAGCCCTAAAGAAGGAAAGGGGGCTGCTGTTTATGAATTGAGATCTCTCAAACCATGAACCCCCAAATATACTTTTTCTCTTCTCCAGTTGTTCTAGTCTGTTTTCAACACTCATAATTAAAAATTAATTCAGTAAAGAGACATCAGTAAATTAAAATATGCTAGGTGAAACTATCATGAGGAACAGGGTGTTTGCATAGTCTCAAAGTACTTCTCACAACATGAATTTTAATTATAAAGGGAAAATAAGAGTCATTTTTTCAATAGAAAACTTGGCAAATAGCACCTCAATGAAATCACAAATATTCACATCACCAGAAAATGGGCAAATTAAAATTATATACCACATAATGGGCTTCAATGTGAAGAACAGAGTAATGTTTCTAGTGTGAGCTTGCAAAAAAATGTATTATCTAAGCCTAATCATGAGAAAAAAACAAACAAATAAACCCAAACTGAGGAAAGTTCTGTAAAATAGCTTGCTTGTGATCTTCAAAAGTGTATCATAAAAATAAAGATTGGGGAAATGTTACAAATCCAAAGAGTCTAACTAAATATACTCAATAGCTAATTAACTTGATTCTGTAATGAGTAATGTTTTGCTCTGAAGGCCACTGTTGTGATAACTGGTAAGCTTTGTATACAATCTGTGGATTATATGTCAGTAATGTGACAATGTTGGTTTCTCAATTTTGATGGTTAATAATAAAATTTCCTTGATTCTAGGAAAAATAAAGTGTTGGGATATCATGTCTACAATATACTCTTCCATGTTCTGGGCTAAGAAAGTCTTTATACTTGTCTCCCAGTTTTTCTGGGACATTGAAAAAATGTTCAATAAAAATAAAAACTGGAAAAAAAAGTTTTTTTAAAAAAATTTAATTTAGTAAAATGTGTGTACCAAATTGGAAACAAATAGAAAATATAATCATATCAATGACTAATGAAGTTATAGAATAATAGAAAGTCTGATATATTATTGGTGAATGTCTCTGTTGGTTAAATGACGTTAGAAAACATTTTGGAATTACATGATAAACTTGAAGAGTTGAAAACCCTGTTACCCAGCTCTGGTAAGCAGAATTCTAAATGGTCCTCATGATCTTTGGTCCTTCATATTACTCTTATGAATATGTTAAATTATATGGCAAAAGGGATTTTACAGATAGAGATACAGATTTTTCACGTGATTAATTAGCTGTTTATCAGAGAGGGAGAATTCCTAAGTAGGCCATGTGAAATCACATAACCCCTATAAAGCAGAGAGTTTTCTCCAGATGATGGGAGAAGAGAAAGTTGAGAGACTCTGCATGACAGTGATTTGAATACAGCAAGGGAGATTGCTTGTTGCTGACAAGGAGAAGGTCCATAGAAAGGTACTATCAGTGGCATTCAGGACCTTAGAGAGGCTCCTGGCTGATAGCCAGGAAAGAAGTAAAAAACCTTAGGGACCTCAGTCCTATCCCCACCAGGAAATGCATTTGGCTAAAAACCTGAAGGAAAAAAAAGAAAAGAAAAAGAAAAACAACTTTAAATCGGAATCTTCCTTAGATCGTTGAGAGCAAGTCAAGCTTGGCCTATTCCTTGATTATGGCTTTCTGAGACCCTGAGAATAGTACCCAGATGATTACATTCAGGCTTCTGATCCAAGGCACTGTGGGATTAAAAAGAATGTGTTGATTCAAGCCACTTACTTCATGATAATCATCACATAGCAATAGAAATATAATATGCAAGGCATCCCATGTATACATATATACCAAAGGAAATTTCTGGTCATGAAAATAACTTTTATATATATTCATATATATATGAATACATATATATATATATGTATATATATATATATACACATATATATATATGTATATATATATATATACACACACACTTTATTTATAGATAAGCTTTATATATTTATACATATGAATGACACTGTTTAAATAGCTAAACAGTAGAAATAACTCATACATGTAATCAGTAAAATTATGAAATATTCATTCCATGGGATATATCTGCAATGAAATTAGTTGAAAACAACTGCAAAGAATAAAATGGGTCATCTTAAAATGTTTATATATATACATTCATATATATATATATATATATATATATATATATATATATATATGAATCTATTTGCATAAAGTTCAAAAACATGCAAAACCAGGCTATATTTTTAGCGATGTTTTTTACAGATGTTTACCATTTTAAAGTAAGAAAATGAGAAGTACAAAAACTGCATAGTTGGGCTGGGGATGTGGCTCAAGCGGTATTGCGCTCTACTGGCATGTGTGTGGCCCGGGTTCGATCCTCAGCACCACATACAAACAAAGATGTTGTGTCCGCCGATAACTAAAAAATAAATATTAAAATTCTCTCTCTCTCTTAAAAAAAAATAAAAGTTATATTTATAAAAAAAAAAAAACTGCATAGTGATATTTTTAGGACAGCATAAGCAATTCTTTGTGTTTGCACAGGATGTAAACAAATATAAATAAAATTATGATTAAGACAAAAACGTTTTCTAAACTTGAATACAAAATGTAGCATTGAAAAGTACAACTGGATATATGGGTTTTTTTAATATTTAAGGAATATTTTTACTTGAGACTTTGGCCAGGTCGAGGTCTCAAAATAACTTTTTTTCCAACTATTGAACATCAGCGATTGAATCCTACCATTAAAATTTATTTTCCTTTAGTATTTGTCTCCGTGATCTTCTAGAACAGCAATCTTTCTAAAGATCAAATATTAAAATTAAATTTTCTAGATTAGGAGTAAATTATAACCATTCTTTCAAGGCTCAATATTTAAACCTCAAATACTCAATACTTGCTAAATGTTGGATACTGACATAAGACAACTTTAGTGAAGTGAAAAACGTGGCTTTTACAGAAGTAAAGAAAATAAATTGACTTAAAAGGAGAATGAAGTACATGAAGGAAGCATTTCAACTCTGTCATCTACCAGTTTTGCATCCCTTCCACCCAATACAGACACTGAATTTGAGCAACAAAAGCTCTTATATCAGTGTAATCAATACTATATGAAAGAAATATTGAAAGAAAACAGGCAGTAATATGTATATGGGCCTTAATTAGAAGTCTACATATTGGAAAAGAACATCTTTAATAGATCTGAAGAATGAATTTTCTTTCTTTGTTTGTTTTTCTTTTTCTATGATAATTTAATATAGAAAATGTTTTTATTTTTATCAATTATTTTTAGTTATACATGATAGTGGAGTCTACTTTGAAAGGGAATGAAGTGAAGGAAGGGGGATAGGAAAGGGAAAGACAGTGGAACAAATCTAACATAATTTTCCTATGTGCATATGTGAATATACCACAGTGAATCCCACCATCATGTACATCCATAAGAATGGGAGCCTAATTAGAATAAGGTATACTCCATGTTTGCATAATCACATCAGAATAAATTTTCATCCATAAAATGTACTCTGGGGAATATAGAAATATAAGGAAAGTAAGAGAGGAAGAGGGAGTGGACAGGTTCTATAGAACTTCCCTTCCCAAGACTTTTGACTAGAAAATGTCTTTAGTGGTTTACAATGTCAAGGTTCTATATTTCTACCAGTTCCGAAATTCTTCATCTACAATCCAGCTTAATGTTGATAAAAGCAAGCAGATGGTTAGGAAATTATATGATTAACAACCGACTGAACAACCATTAGGACAACTAATTAATTATCCATCATCTGATTGTGTTCCATTTTGAAAAAGTTTAACATGAGAATTTGCATAGAATAGAAAACACTAACAAAGCAGAGCCTTTAGATAAAGAACTCTGGCACATGTCCTGTGTGGGTAAGGGAAAAGGTTCCCCTCCAAAGGGATGGGCTGGCTGAGAAATAAAAGCTAAGAAAATAGTACTACTGAAAAAAGCACAGGACACAGAAATATATAGTTTTAGAGCGGGGACAGCAATAGGCCAAACTGACCAGACAGGTTCAGCTTCTAACAAAGATGGAGCCCATACTTGCTTTATTTATAGCCATGTAGATCAAAGGGAATTGGTAGATATAAGGTTTCAGTGTGGGAGGAGTCTTGTCTTTATGTCTGCTTCTTCATGAAAAACAGGGTATAGGTTGGGGGTAGGCAGGCTGTTGGGCTCTTAATGTTCCCGCACATCTTCTGTGTTGAGGGGGACCTTTTGGCAGAGCTGGGTGGGAGTTCATGTGTACAGGGCCATCTCACCAGCAGGGGTGCTGCTGGGAGTTTCTAGATACAAATCTCTCCATTCAAGGGCTTCAATGCCAATCTGGTCCATGCACATTTCAAGGGTGGCTTCCTTCAAGGAACTATAAACCACTCTGAGGCCAGGAGAACAAAGGATTGGTATGTGTGTAAGATGAAGTTTCAGTCCCCTGCTCCTTTATTTATGCAACATCTACATATGTATATATGTATACATACATACATGCAGTGTCCAGTAAAATGGGTAAAAGCTCAAGTTATGATGCTTTTTATAAATGTGTTACATTTTCTTTCCTAGCAATTGCTTCCTCTAAGTTAATGTATCCAAGGCTAAAAGTCATGACACTCAAATTAAAGGAAGTGGGATTCATGGGCACATCATTCCCAGATGAGCATAAGTGTTTCTGCTCAGCTTTAAAGTTTCATAATTGTGATTCTGTGCTTTCACTAGTAGAGGGTAAGTGTTAGGTAACATTCTTTGAAACCCTGGAAATCTCATGTCCATGACTAAACACACTCTCTTTCCAACTGAAAAATCTACTGGTAAAACCAGTTTGGGATCCACAGATCATCTTGAGAGCGGAAGAATGAGTCACAGGTGTTAATAAACATGGTAGCCCAACCAGGTCAAGAGGAAGGAGGACACAATTTTTAGCTGTCTCAAGGCTCATCATGTGGCTGGAGTGTGCTTTCCAACCACCTGTACTGTTGTAGCAGGTAGAGAGACTCTAGAGTGAATTGGCATGACTAGCAGGGTAGATGAAAGGTCCATCACCACCTTCAGGCTGTGGCCTAGGGGACTGTGATCTTGACCTAGAAAAATCTGTTACAATCCTGAAACAACTCTGCTCTTAATTTTCTTTTCCTCAAATTATTCTGCCTTGTGTCATGCTCTTTCTTTTTTGCTAATGTCTTTTGAAAATGAATACTAGGTGAGCAAGTGGTTGGTTGTATTTTCAGTTCTTTCCTGAGGGAGTTAAACATGGTTCCTACATGAATATTATAAAAGGAAAAGAAATATATGGGGGAAATTGAAGAAAATAACAAAAAGAACATCAATTAACAGGTTTACTAAAACGATCTTACTGTCTTGTGTCAGAGTCCACACCAAATGAAAAGTAGTACACATTCTAAAATCTGCTCTAAATATAACCCATCTTTGTGCCCTAAGAATCCTGCCATCATCAAAGGCATCAATTTATAAATAGTAATAAAACTATTCCACAGTCAAACAAAACTGACTTGAGACTACTTAATATACTAATAACAGGCCCGTACAATAATAATCAGCTACACATTTAATTTCATCATATCTTCATATGTTTAAGAAGTCATTTCACTTCCAAATTCAGAATACCCCACAACTCCCTCTGCTCCTAAAATCTTCAATTAGTTGTGTAACACTCAAAAAGTGTCTCAAATGATTATGCTTATACTGATTTAAATAATGGAATAGTGCTATTTAAAAACAGTGTGATGCCGGACACCAGGGCATATGCCTGTAATAGGAGCAAGTGAGGAGGCTGACACAGAAGGACTGCAAGTTAGAGGACAGACTTGGCAACTTAGCAAGACGTTCAACAGTCCAGTGAGACCTTGTGTCAAAATAAAAATAAAATAAAATAAAAGATTGAGAAATTAGTTCAATGTAGTTCAATGGTAAAGTGCCCTGGGGTCCAATGTCCAGTACCAAAACAAAACAAACAAAAAACCAAAACAATGAGATGAGTATTCTACCCAGATTTTGCTCTACAGAATGGTTAACTTTTCAATTTAGCCTCACTGAATCTCAACAGGAGGAGAACTTTTGGTATGTGAGTATTTAAATAATATTGCCATATCTAGCATATAAAAAAAACACAATGCCCATTTATATTTGAATTTTAGCTAAACATTTTTATACAAATATCCCAAGTATTGCGTGAAATGAATTTAATAGTTTCAGACTAGATTTTATTTATCTGAGATTCAAATTTAACTGGGTGTCTTCTATTTTATCTAGCAGTCTTACATGTAAGTTATACCTAAATATAGATTTGAATTTCAATTCTTATCCGAATTTTCTTTTTCTTAAAGATTTATCTATAAATGGGACTAGACATATCAGGAAGAAGCAAAGCAGAAATTGCTTTTTCAATATATTTCATTGAGGTGCGGATTGAAAGTAACAAAAAAAATGTCATAGTCATTGAAACCATCTTATACCATCATCTGAAGCTTCAAGTTCTACCGTTAATGGTCTATTTCTTCGTTGTTTTATTTTACCAGAATTCTTTTTACAATATACACCATGGCTTGCAGGAGTCATTGAGTTCCTGATGAAACTAAATATTAAGAATGTTAGCCTGTTCTTTTCAATTTCAGCTGAGTTTCAGAAATGCCAAAACAGAATGAGTACTTATACCATTGTTAAGGTGAAAGTCATCTATGTAGTCCTCATAAAACAATAAGCTCAAAATTCAGCTTAGTAACAATTAGACTAATCTCCACTTTGAAAGACTAAGATTTCTAGACTGAAGTAGCTAAGGGAGACGTTTTATGGTGCAGGTGTTCTTAATATGAACTGAGCTCCTCCTCCCATAAAAAAGGTGAAATGTGGAGGTATGCTATCCCTAATACCAACCTTAGTGAGAATGGATTTCAGGAGCTTTTAGAGAACTTAGTATGTTTTCCTGGAGTGAGCTGATATCTGATGTGAACATGAAAAATATAATAATATATTTTTAAATATAAATATAATAATATATTTTTAAATATAAAATATTTAAAAATGATCTACAATTGTAAACTGACTAAAGTGGCTTATGTTTCTAGAGGACCTAATGTGGTAGGGTTGTCAAGAGCTGGCCCTAGGCAGGCAGGAAGGGAGGCAGTGTTAGAATGAGGGGCATCACAATTCTCCTGCTTCCGTGATTCCCCTTGGGGTGCATACTGTCCACAGTGACCTTTCAGGATTAGCATCTGCTGAAACTATCGGATGACACCAAAATCAATCAAAGAAAATGAATTTTCCAAAAGGGAAGGCAAGAGCTATCACAAAACTGCTCCTCTTATACAAGAAAGAAGATAAACCTCTTGTTTCATGGATTTCTTCTTCCTGCCCCTTTTCTCCTTAAAACAATTAGTCAAGTTAAATTGATGCCATTTGTAAAAACATTGACATAAGTATATGAAAGACTTTGCAATAGATTTGATCAATAGCTGAAATCCTGGTAATATTTCTCTGTAATGGAGATGAAATTTCTTTAGAAACACACACACACACACACACAATATTTCCTTCAGATCTGTGACAGTGTAGCATATTCAATACTTTCCCCTGAAAGTAGTTACCCAGCACTAAAGACCCCACAATATATAGAGAGAATTTGATTCCACACTATACATAGTGAGGCAGTAGATGCTTTACAGAAATGAAAGAATTTTGTTATTATTTTCTGTGGTAGAAAATGAGCAAAAACATAACAGAATAAACTCAATAGAAGCCTGAGAAAATACTGATACATTATCATAAAGCATTACATGAGACAGAAAGCAAACCACAGCCATGAAATCTTCCCTATATTCCTTCACTTTGGTTGAGAAGCTATTTGGCTTGCTTTGATACATTCCTAATGTAGTGTGGAAATGGGTTTCCTGGATATATAAGACATCATCTGGTTACCTGTTAAAGAGGAGAAAACTTCCGGGAATCACTTCAACGTCATTTGAGGAACCTCACAGGATGCTCAGTGCCAATTAATTGAAGAGGTTAAGGAGACAATTGCCTGTTGATGGTTCTCTGTGTTCACGATTTCTTGGACCTCTTGATCCTTTTAAACACCAGATGCCACTTATCCCATCAGATGTTAACAGAGATTCAAGTTGCTACAGGGAGCTAATCATAGAGTAGGGAATAGCTTCCATGTCACCTGTCTTGCTTAGTTGAAGACAGCTAAAGGTCATTTGTACACCTTATGTCAACTTCTCAAAGGTCTGAGCATGCTTGTAACCTTTGGATTTACAAGCCCCAAGCCCCATTTTCAAACATGGAAAAAAATAGGAAGAAAATGTGATAAAGCCTTTTAAGTGGCAGTGTAATGAGACCAGGTGGAGGAAAAAGCAGCTGTAATGTGCCGGTAGTAGAGAAGAATTTTAGTACAAACTAATTTTAAAGATAGTTGCAACCCCCCAAAATTAAAACCTTAGAAATTTGGTTTAATATTGCTGCAAATATATTTTGCTTAAAAGTCAAAATGATTCATTGGACTTCGTATTATCTATTCTGCAAATGTTTCTTGATTGCCTCCTCTTTAGAAATATATGAAAAACCACCAATTCAATCATAGAGAGCCAGAGTTAAGTAGGGACATTAGAAATCAACTGGGCCAACATTTTTCTGCCGCTGAGAAATATATGTGAGTGGTATCCTCCTGTCACATGTCAGACAAAAACCCTCACCCTCATTAGTCCCTCATTTTACAGAGGGTAGATATATTACAGCATAGTTTAAAAAACCTAAATTCTTTGACTTAGACTGACTCAAATATTGGTTCTAATTCTTACCTAGTAGAAGAACTTAAGAAATCTTTTTTTTATTTCTATCGGCACCTATTTACCTTTATTGTGTGTGTGTGTGTGTGTGTGTGAAAAAAGAAAAAAAAATAAGTACAAAGTTGTAGTTATCAAATGTTGATACTGTGGAGTTAATAATAGTACTTAACTTCTATGGATTTTTCTCCTTTTCTAATTTAGATATTTTATTGGTAAAAATATCCACTTCAGTTTTTGTGAATCTTACTAATTTAGAAGTTTTTGATTAAGAATCTGGATTTGAAACACCAAGTGCTTTTTCTTTTTCTTCTAAGGCACTATCCTCTGTGTCTTCCAAGATTTTAAAAATATTAAGAAGTTCTATAAAATTGAAGTTCAGAGTCCAGTTCCCAAATGAACCATACACCAATTCTCTGACTTGACCAACAAATCTATTTCTCTGATTCGATTTCACTATCTATATTATAGAAACACTATGACTTAGTCTATATTACTACAATATGATCTGGGAATGAACTATACTTAATAAAATATAAAGCACTACATAATTTACAAGTGGATTAGCTATTATGAGAAGATTTGTGGCTAAAGCAAAGATTTGTTGACAGTTTTTGTTAGATGGTACTTGTAGTTTTTTAAGGGAACCGTAAAATGTTACTGTATTAGTATTGAAATACTACTAAGTATTTACTGTATACTGTAATTTTCTATGATTCCAGTATACATAACTCCATGGCTGCTTAGTCAGATTATTTTCCCCAGTATAGATGTGCACTTCTTGGATGGAGTCTCAATTCCCACTTGATAAGTTTTGCGAGCTGTTTATCTCATTCAAACCTACAATTGAATATTCCCTTCAATCAGAGTTCTATTAGCTGCCTGATTAGTTAATCTGAGAAAGCATGGAGAATTCCAGTAAGTTGACCCCTTTCAGTAATACTGATTTGGGAACACAGGAAGCAAAATAACTATAAAGCAAAGCACATAGTATTGACACTATCATGGAAGGAACAAGATAGCTGGGTGCCAGCATTATATATCATAATAGTATCAGAAAACATTTGAGGCATCGCAAATATACAGTTTTTCCTCTGTATCTCTGGGTTTCTCATCTATAGATGCAACCAATCACAGATTGCCAATATCTGAAGAAAAAAAATCTTTTTCATCTGTACTAAACAAGTGTAGACTTTCCTTTCTTCATTATTCCCTACACAAAACTACAACTATTTACACAGAATTTACATTGTGTTAGGTGTTATAAGCCAACTAGAAATGAGTTAAAAGTATACTGGAAGATTTACATAGACTATATGCAAATACTATGCCATTTCATATAAGGGACTTGAGAGCCCATGGATTTGGGTATCACATGAATGGGTGGGGGAGGGGTTCAGGAACAAATCCTCCATGGATACTGAGGGATGATTATATAATGATTTTTCAATAAGTGTATTTGGACTTTGGTGGCTAGTCAGGATACTTGGAAGCCAATTAGGATCTGGGACAAAAGACAGGCATACCATAAAGTAAAAGCAAGAAAATTCCAGTTTTATTGTTTTTACACAATTGGCTTAAAAGTGTTCTTTTTTTTCTTTTGAAGGAAGGATTTTGCACTTAAAACTTTTTTAAATATGTCATTTGCTGAATAATATGCAGTCACTTTTCACAGCAAAAATGCCCTCCCCGTCTCATCTTCACCTTGCAGGAGGTCAAACAAATTAATTACATGCAAGGAGCTTTCATTACTGGTGCCTAAAATTCTTTGACTGAGACCTCAAGACTTACTTTATACTCTAAAAGAAAAATTTAAAAATTCAAATATCACTAAAGGGGCTAAGAACTTACAAAGAGAGAATGGAAGTAGGCTGTATTAGAGGAAGAGGAAAGAGTTGAGGCATAGGATCAGTGAGTCTAACGGTGTTGATAAAGACATGGTAAGGTTACTGAGGCATAATGCCCTCTCTCCATTAGCATTTACAAAAAAAATAACAATAATTTTTGAATACCAGGCAAAGGGATTTAAGGACTTCCAATGTCACATGTAGTGACTTTTAAAAATATGTCATATGTCCCCCTTAACTATCATGAATGTCACATTTAATGACTTTTGAAATATGTCATATGTCCCCCTTAACTATCATTGAGGAAACAACTTGAATATTCATCTTAGATATTGTGATAATCAGCTTTCCTTTATTTTAACAAAATATCCAAGATGATCAGCTGAAAAGGAGGAAAGGTTTATTACCACTCACAGTTTCCTTGGCTGGTCCTCTTTGCTTTTGGACCTGTAACAAGGCAACCCTTCATGGTGGGAAACGTATGGCAGAGGGAACCTGTTCACCTCATGGTGCCAGGAATGAGAAAAAGGAATAGACAGCAGGGTACATGCCCTCAATGACCTAACATCTCCCAGGAAGCCTCACCTCTTAAAATTCCCACCAGCTCCCATTAGTACTATAGGCTAGGAACCAAGCTCTCAGCACATGGCCCTTTGGGGTACATTGCAGATCCAAAGTACAGAAGACATGTAGAAATCAAACCTAGATATTTCTTCCCTGGATATCCACCATCCAGAACTTAGATCATATCAAACATAGCACTTCATTCAGAACCTTTCCTAGTAAATAAATTTTTCCTCACCACCAAGGGAAAAAACTGTTTGCATTCTAACTATATGAATTTTTTGTCTGTTTTTGAATTTTACAAATCAAACTCTAAAATGGGTATTCTTGTGGGTCTGAATTCTTTTGCTCTGTATTACTTTTTAAGATGTATCTGTGTTGTTTTCAGTTGTAATATCTCATTTATTTTCATTGCTATATAATACTTCTTTGGAAGAATATATCAGTATTTGTTTATTTAGTCCCATTATTGCTGTTGAACATTTATATGGCACTAAGTGCAGAATATCCGTGTACCTTTTCTATTACTACATGTGTGTACACAATTTTGATTCATATGTATCTAGGACTTGATTATGCTAGACTTATAAAGGATATACAACTGATTTTAGTAGCTATTGCTAAATAACTTAATAGGTTACATAAAGTTATACTATTGTTGACTCTTTGTAGTACCAGTGGCCTCACACATTCACCAACACATGCATCAACTGTTATTTTGTTTTGTTTATATTTGTGAAAGTATGAATACCTTCATTTTATTGGTATTTGGCATTTCCTGAGGACTAATAATGTATCAGGGGTTGCCTTCATGTCACAGGATCCATTTGATGACTTGAATATGAACTAAGCTGCTAGACCACTTGTGGCTTATCTTAAAAATGACATGCTTTTTTTCCTCTTCTCTCTCTCCTCCTCCTTCTTAACTCTGGGGCAAGTGATGAACATCCCTTTTGCCCTAAGCTGAGTTATCTGTCCTTTCATTTACTACCCACATGAACCAAGAAACTCTAGACCTCGAAATGGGAAAACAGATCTCTTAAGGATGAATTTGAATATTAATTACATCAACTGATAATACTTGGAAAATAACCCTTATAGTCCCACTTTTAAAGACCTCTGTTCCCCTATCAGTAAAAATAGCAGCCTCTGTGACATGAGTCCATTGTCTTTCTTCTTTGTTAGCAAAGAATTAAAATTTTATTTATTTTTTTCAATCCCTTGTCCTAGATTTTTGGATTGGCAATGGGGACGAAGACTAAGCTTTTGGTATCAGTGAGATTGAGCACATTTCTATCTATGTCGACCAATTGGATAAGTTTTTTTTTTTTTTTTGTAAAATGCAAATTCAAGTCTCTGCCAATTTTTAAACATTGGGCTGTCTTTTATTTAATTGGTTTGAATCTGTTAGTTCTGCTGTATAGGAACCTTTTGTGGGTCATATGTGCTACAAGAATTTCCTGCTTCAGAATTTTGTGGCTTACATTTTCATCAACATGAAAGTCTTTTGAAAAGCCAGAGGTTTTTTATATTTCTGCAATGAATTGAAAAACAATGGGGGGGGGGGAAAGCAGAATATCAGAAAAATTGGAAACATCTGGTACCTAAAACTATAGGAAGCATTTAATACAGCCTAGCCATATTAACATAAAGCTCATTCACTTTGTCTCTTATTACCAGAGATACATCATGTTGGTTTTCAAGATAAAAAATAAAATAAAATGTATAAGCATAGCCAATGAAACTTCCCAATATAATGCAAAAGGTAAAATAAAATAATGAAAAAAGAAACAGAACAAAATACTCAAAACCTCTGGTGTAATCTTAACAGGAGTAACAGAAATGTAATTGAAATATCATAGACAAGAGAGAATCAAAAAAAAAAAAAAATCCTTGAAGTCATGATGGCCAAGAATTTTATAGTTAATGATAAACACAAAACTATAAATTCTGAAAGCCCAGAAAACAGCAGCAGGATAAACACACACAAAATTCAACCTTAGTCCCTTCATATTCACACTGAAGAATATTAAAGGTAAAGAGTAAATAGAAGCTCAGAGTGGGACACCTTACCATGAGCCGGGATAAAAATAAGGAATGGCTTCTCTCAAGAAACTGTGTAAGCAAAAAAAATGAGGTGAAATAATTAGAAATTTGTAAGAACTAAAAGAAAACTCATCAACCTACAATTCATATCCAGTAAAACTTTCCTTCAGAAGTGATGTAGAAATCATAACTTTCTCAAATAAATCAAAACTGCAAAAAAAAAAAAAAAAGCATTGTTAACAAAAGTGTCCTGAAAAAAAAAGTGTAAGAGAATTTCTTTAGAAGAGGAAAAAATAGTATAGGTGAGAAATTTAGATCTACATAAATAAAGAACATCAGAGAAGGAACAGATAAAGGTAACATAAAAAGCTGTTATTTTGTTTTTCTTAATTAACTAAGAGATAATTGTCAAAGTAGTAAAAGATTACTATTGTTACTACACATGCAGTGATTATAGCAAATAATAAGTGATATAAGGGACAGCACGTTTTAGTGAGGTTTTTTTCCTGCTGTGACTAAAAGACTTGACAAGAACAATTTAAGAGGAGAAAAAGTTTATTTTGAGGCTCATGGTTTCATAGTTCTCAGTCCATAAGCAGAAGTTTCCATTCCTTGGTGCCTGTGGTGAGGTGGGAGAATATGGAGAAAGAAAGCAGCTCACATGATGATCAGGAAGCAGAGACAAAGACTCCACTTTTCAGATACAAAATATGTACTAAAAAGATATACCCTGGGGGATCCAACACCCCAGGGACTCCAGCTATAACCTACCTCCCTTCAGTTACCAGTTAATCACATCAGTAGATTAATTCACTGATCAGGTTAAGACTCTCATGACCTGATCATCACTTCTCCTCGAAACTTTCTTGTGTTGTCTCACACATGAGCTTTTGGGGGACCCCTGATATCTACACCATAACACAGCAACAGGGCTTGGGACATGGTATTCTCAAATAGAGCCCGTTGGCATTTGAGGAAGCAGCAAAAGCAGAAAAGTAACTCTCAGTTTCCCATGATCTTTTTCCCAGGGTCAGGCATAATCCAGGAAAAATTTGATGCCTTTCTCCTGAAGGAGGTCAACAGATACTCATGTGAATGCTGATGTTTGAGTCAGCTTTTTCGTTGCTGTGATTAAATGACCCAAGCAGCACAATTGTAGGGGAATGAAGAGTTTATTTAGGGGCTCACAGTTTCAGATGTCTCAGTGCATAAATGGCTGGCTCCATTCCTCATGGCTTAAGGTGAGGCAGGACATCATGGCAGAAGAGTGTGGCAGAGAGAAGCAGCTCACATGATGATGAGGAGAGGAGAAGAGAGGAGAGGAGAAGGGAGGAGAGGAGAGGAGGAGAGAGGGAGAGAGAGAGGGAGAGAGAGAGAGAGAGAGAGAGAGAGAGAGAGAGAGAGAGAGAGAGAGAGAGAGAGAGACTTCACTCTCTGGATACAAAATATATACCCATAGCCACACCCCCAATGAACCACTTCTTCCAGTCACACCCACCTGCCTCCAGTTACCACTCAGTTAATCCCATCAGGGATTAATTCACTGATTATGTTAAAGCTATAACCCAATCATTTCTCCTCCAGAACTTCTTGCATTGTCTCACATGTGAGTTATTGATGGACACCTCAAAAACCATAACAGCTGGCCACTTTCCACTCAGAAAAAAATGGAGCTGGAATATAGACACAACCTGAGCAAACAGGCCTTACTGAGCATCCCCTAGTTTATTACCATTAGATCATATCCTTTTTCCTCAAATGATTTCTCATTTGTATACTTAAGCATAGAAATGTACAAGGTTACCTGACTCTTTGGGTCTTTGTTATTCACTGTCACACAAAACTTAAAAGCAAATTAATTTGTGTGTTTTTCTCTTGTTAATCTGTGTTTTGTTATAGGGTCCTCAACAATAAATCTAATGATGGTTTAGGAATAGCTATCCCTTCCTTATAACAAATGTTTTAACTGATGAGTGAGAAGAATTGAGAATACATTGCTTCAGGATACCTGCAGTTCCTTTAAAGTTGTGTTATTTGCCTGTGTTCATAAGTTAGTTGTTGTTGCAAATATCTTTGCAAATATCTGTTGCAAAGTCTGGATGATTGTACACACACACACACACACACGGTATGTTAATAAATATTGAAATTATGTGTAATTTTCAAATAAAAATAGAGACTGTAGAAATAAAAATGGGAAGGAGAAAAAAGAATCAAGTATAAATCTGACACATGTATGATAAATATCGTTCAAATGAGTAAATAATCAATTTTTTTTATTTTCATTTCTAAAATTTCTTCCATCTTTTTATTAATGCATTACAGTTTTACATAATGGTGGATTTATTGTTATCTGCTCAATGATGCAGACACAATAACAATATACTTTGACCAATATCAATGTGAATTATCTAAAAATAGCAATTAGGACATAAAAATAGTCATAGTAAATTTAGAAAGAAAAAGAACAGACTGTATCTTTTGAACAGAAGTGACCTAGCAACAAAGAAATACGCAATTTGAAGAGATGGCAAAGACATAACATGCTAAAACTCACCAAAGGAAACTGGAATAGTTACATTTGATATAAATCAGACTTGATATCAGGGAAATTATTAAAGATAAGGAATAAATTTTTCAAAAATAAATGAATAAAAGTATTTTGATTTTCTATATGGCTGACTGATATTGCATTGTGTGTATGTACCACATTTTCTTTATCCATCCATCTGTTGTAGGGCACTTAGGTTGGTTCCATAGTTTGGCTACTGTGAATTGAGCTACTATAAACAGTAATGTGGCTGTGTCACTGTACTATGCTGATTTTAAGTCCTTTTTGTATAAACTAAAGAGTGTGATAACTGGATCAAATGGTGGTTCCAATCCAAGTTTCATGAAGAATCTTCATACTGCTTTCCATAGTAGTTACATCAGTTTGCCATTTACCAGCAATGAATGAGTGTACCTTTTTCCCCACATTCTCACCAACATTGTTACTTGTACTCTTGATCCTTGCCATTCTGAATGGAGTGAGAAGGAATCTCATGTAGTTTTAATTTGCATTTCTCTAATTGCTAGAGATGTTGAACATTTTTTCATTTTTTTTTAACCACTTGTATTTCTTTTTCTGTGAAGTGCCTGTTCAATTTCTTAGCCCATTTATGGATTGGGTTATTTTATTTTATTTTTTGATGTTAAGTTTTTTTTAGTTCTTTTTTATATCCTGGAGATTAATGCTGTATATGAAGTGCAGGTGGCAAATATTTTCTCCTAATCTGTAGGCTCCCTGTTCATGTTTTGATTTTTTCCTTTGAATGAAATTATGGTGTTTTCTAGTAAATGGATGGAACTGGAGAATATCATGCTAAGTGAAATAAGCCAGTCCCCCAAAGCCAAAAGCCAAATGTTCTCTTTCATATGTGGATGCTAATCACATATCATAACAAGGGAGGGTAGGGAAGGCAAGTTCATTGGATCAGACAAAAGGGAATGAAGGGAAGGGGCAGGTGATGAGAATAGGAAAGACAGAATGAGTTGGGCATAACTTTCCTATGCTCATATATGAATACATGACTAGTGTAACTGCATATCATGTACATCCACAAGAATGGGATCCAAAGTGGAATCGGTTGCACTCCATATATGTACAATATGTCAAAATACATCATACTGTCATGTATATCTAAAAACAACAAATATAAAAAGTATTTAATATGATCGCAACTTTACAGAGATTGTCAAAATACATCAGCCAAAAACTGATAGAATTCCAAGAAGAATAATAGAAATATTTTAGTTGGAAATGCCATTCTTCTTTCAAGAATTTGTAGATCCAGAAGACAAAACATCAATATATATGGTTGATTTGAACATTAGCAAACAACTTGATCTGATTTTGTGTGTGCCTGTGTGTGTGTGTCTGTCTGTCTCTCTGTCAGTTTGTCTGTCTTTATATTTTCCTGCGGTACTGGGAATTGAACCCAGTATCTCACATGTGTTAGGCAAGCACTCTACCATTGAGCCTCATCTTCAGCCCTCTAAGTGTTGAGTGATATTTATAGAATTCTCCATTCAACAAAGGAGAATGCATATTCTTCTCAAACTTACATAGAACATTCACTAAAATGTACCACATTATAGGCCATAAAATGAGTGTACCTTTTGCCCACATTCTCACCAACATTTATTGTTACTTGTACTCTTGATAGTTGCCATTCTGAATGGAGTGAGATGGAATCTCATGTAATTTTAATTTGCATTTCTCTAATTGCTAGAGATGTTAAATAGTTTTTATATATTTTTTGACCATTTGTCTTTAATAGATGTTAAACAATAGAAATTTTATTAAGTATATTCTCAGACTGAAGTGTTAATAATCTAAACATAGTAACAGGAAGATAGCTGGAAAAAATAAAAATTGTTGGCGCTTCAAAATATCATGATTTATATGTAGGCCAAAAAAAAGAAAAAGTTCTCAAGCAAAATTTAATACTATATTTAAGCCAGGCATGGTGGTGCATGCCTACAGTCTCAGTGGCTCAGGAGGCTGAGTCAGGAGGATACGGAGGTAATTAGCAACTCAGTGAGACCCTGTCTCTCAATGAAATACAAACTAGGGCTAGGAACGTGGCTCAGTGGTCGAGTGTGCTTGAATTCATTCCCTGGTACCCCCTCGCCCCCCAAAATAAAAACATATTTAAGAACAAACAAATATGAAAATATAATCTATCAAATTCTGAAATTCAGTGTTCAGAAAGAAACGTATAACATCAAGTTCATATTTTAGAAAATAGGATAAATATAAAATCAATGTCGTTTGATTTTTATTTAGAAAACTAAAAAAGGAAGAGCAATTTAAAATTTTACACATAAATTAGGAAGAAAAATGAATAAAAACAAAACAAAAATCAATGAAACTGAAAACAAAAATCAATGAAACTGAAACCAATGGAGAAAATCAATGAAACTGAAATAGACAAAATTAATAAACCTTTGTACATACAAAAAAAAAAGACACAACTAATATAAATGAAGATGTCTCTCTACCCATCCCCTGGACAATAAAAGGGTAATAAATAATACTACAAAAAACTATGTCCATGTTTAACTTAGAAGAAATGGATACAAGCTACCTAGCTCACACAAGGAGAAACAGAAAACCTGAATAGGACTTTATATAGGTGAAATGAATAAATAATTAATAACCTTCCAAATCAGAAAACAGTGTGTCTAGAGAGCTGTAGTTGAGCTATATTTGGGGGGGGGAAGTCCTAATTTTCTCTAAATAACCTTGCAAAAATAGAAGGGAATACTTCCAAATTTATTTATGATGTCAGCATTATTTTAATACTCAAATCAGATAAATACAGGAAATAAAAGTACAGACCAATATCTATAATGAGTGCAGGTGCAAATACTTCCAACAAACATTCACAAATAAAATCCAATGGTCTGATATACAAAAAGTTATACCTTACAATTAAGTGGGATTTATTCCACTTGTTTCAGGCTGGCTCAAAATTTAAAAACAGGTTAATATAATCTATTATATTTATAGACTAAAGAAGAATAATCATATTATTATACTGATTGATGTTGAATAAGCATTAGACAAAATTCAATATAATATGATAAATTTTCTCAGCAAACCAGGAATATAAGGGACCTCCAAAACTTAATAGGTAATATTCAGAAAGAAAAAAAAAGCCCTGGAGTTAATATCCTCCTTGTTCTTTTGAGATCTGCTTTCAGAAGACTATATGATAAGGGAAATTTACAATGCAGGATGTGGGTCACAGTTCATTTTCTCTTCCGGAAGAACTGACATTGTTAACACCATCTCATAATATGGAATGAAAGACTTCATATGTATCAAGTAACAATGGGGATTTGGGGAAAGAGTATCCTGGTTTTCAGGAAACTTATACATTTTGAGAAAGCACAGCTATTCCATACTCTTCTTTTCAGCAACTTCTTAGGTTGGTGCCTTTCTGGAATCAGCCTGAAAGGATTGGAGAACTGAAGTTAACTTGGCAACGCTAGTGCACTGGATTATCACAGTCAAATTAACAATCAAATCCATGCTCAGTATCAAAGTAATCGCATGACTGAATAGACTGTATAAATCCTTTCAATGGGTAATCATCCATTTGATTTATCATCATAGAGTATCCATCTCTCTATTATGTGCTGAAAGTCAAACATTAAAAATCATAGAATAAACATATGAATATATCACAATAAATCCAACAATTATGTATAATTATAATGCACCAATAAAAACCATAAAATAGATTAAAATCCATGGAATAACTTAGGATAACTAAAAAATAACTCTATCCCCGTCTGAGCCACGACAGTCATTCCAGTTTAGAGTAGAACTCGAGTCTTCTGAACACACACACAGACACACACACACAGAGACACACGCTAACTATGTAGAGGGATGGATATGTTAATTAGCTTAGTGGGGGTTATCATTTCACAATGTATACATATATCAGAATATCAAACATAGTATATCTCACATTCAATCTTTATTTGTCCATCATATTTCAATAAAGCTGGAAATAAAAGACAGCCATTTTAGTACATTATAAGAATGTCATTGAATTAGTGGAAACATGCTTCCATTTATTAATATTTGTTAACATTTATGAGTGCAACTGGAGCCCCTTTACACTTAAATGGAAACAAACTTCTTTGGGGTCCTAACATATTGAACCTTTATACCCTAGGAATATTTTAAGGTTGGTGTATGTTTTGTCTCACTATCCCAACAACAGAATAAAGGAAGTATTGTTACAATTGCTATTTTATAAGGATGGCAGGTAAGGGGCAGAGGCTTTGGCAACTTTTCACAGTATAGTGGAGGTAGAGTGGGGATTCAGGCAGCCTTTTTCTGAAGCCCCTGTTTTCTCTTCAGGGCAGCCTTTCCAGAGTTATGCTCCTTACTTACTCTGTATTTTGTTACAATTTTTAAAAATAATATTTATCTACAACACTACTCAGATTTCAAAAAGTAAGCTTTTATAAACAAACAACAAATGAAAAGATACATAAATGAATTATGAGAAACAGTTTCCAACTTGGACTCTGAAAAAATGTGTATGGCTGCTGATTGACCAGTGCAGTCCTTGACCACTTGTCCTACTTTTAGTGAGGTGTACTGCAATTGGCTGGTGTACTATACAAGACCCTATGACATTCTAGACTTCCTTTTCAGAATTAATTCTATTTCTTGCACTGAAGATTACAATGGTGGGGGAATAATATTTACAACTTAAAATAATAACTGTAAAGTAAACAGGTCTTTGGCACATCTAATAAGATTAACTTTATTTAATGCATACTATAAGACCAGTGTATATAAAATCTTTCATTTCTAACAAATTTTGCCATATCTCCCTCCAAAAATGTACAGGACAGAAAGTACCAAGAGAATTTGTTAAGCTAGCACACAAACATCATCTTAGGTATTCACTGAGTCAAAGCTCTAGTTTTTACATTCTGTTGTTTATTCATTCATTTATTCATGGAACATTTTAAGCATGGAGTAGAAGCATAGAGGTGACATTGTCAATTGTACTTTTTAAAAGTATAAGAGATAAGTGAACAGGGCAGATAACTGACATTTAGACTTTATTCGGCAGGAAACAGGTCATCATCTAAATATTGTTAAATATTGGTGTATGTTGAGATCTTCACTGTAGTTCACTTCCAATGGCATCCATTTTTTAAAGTGTAAAAAAAGAAAAATTTAAAAGAAATTTTCTAATGCAAATTATGATGTAAATATATTATAAAGTTTTAAAAAGCCTTCTTTGTCCCCTAAAATGAGGTATCTAACTTTCCAAAAAATGTGTAAGTATCTTAGGTTCAGCATTGCCCCCTCTAGTGTAAATATGCAGCAGCCAACACTGCAGTCTTGTGGAGGCCAAAAGAGAACGATTCATCACTTACTCACTGATCCGAGAGGTAAACAGAGGTTATAATCAATCTGTACCTTTCAGCACACTTGAGGACATTAGGATTCATCCCCATAGGAACCTTCTTTATGCAGAAGCCTGCTCTTTAAAAAATTTTGGGGTAGAATTCTGTGTAAGAGAAAAATGCAAGAAAAGGAGGGGTGAATTAAAAGATATATTTATTTTAATCTCACTTATGTGTATGGATATATATGTTACAGAAGACCATTCAGAGGAATTTAAGTGTCTGAAAAGTCAAATAATTTCACAGTCCACAACAAAATCTTACAGGACAAGGCTATTAATATGACATTAACAAAGGTCCTTAAATTTTTATATTCTCTCCATTGTAGTATAGACACAGTTGTAGATACTATTTACAGAAAAAAAAAATTCACATGAGATTTCTTTTTCTTTCACCAGATCATCTCTTATATACAACAGTGCATACTTTTGAGAAATCCTGTTTTGATTTTGATTCATACTGTTTAGGTAATCATTTCTCTGGCTATACATTTTCTTCAATTTCCATTGCTTTAATATTCTTGTATTTATTTTTAAAATGGAGACATAGGCATCTTGTGGAGTATAGAAGGGTTAAAATGAATCAGGGATGTTCATCAATACAGAGTTGGGCACAGAGATGAAAACTTTTAAAGGGTATCCAATACAGAACTGCCTGTGGACCAGCAATGCCTATAATGAATTTGTGAGAAATAACCTTATACAGACAGTGAGGGACAATAATAAGCTTTGAAAACCAGACAGGGATGCATACTATATGGGAATGGGAAATAAAGAGCCTAGAAGAACAATTATTGTTGTCAGGCTTCATAAAGAAGTATTAGCAAATAAGATTAAACAAGAAGCTTCAACCCCAATAATTCTGGCTTTGAGTGGGTTGATTTTTATTTTACAGGTGCTCTAAGTGAGTAAACTGAGATAGACATATGACCTTTGAAAACAGACCATGCACTTCAAATTTTAAAATCTAGGCATTAAATCTCCTACAGATCTTGTCAAAATGCTTGTTCTGATTCATTTCGTATAGAGTAGGACTCAGATCCTAAATAATTATTTCCTAAGCCAAAACCTGGGAAAACATATTGGGTAACAGGGCTTAAAGAAGATGGATTTCCTTTTCAGGGATTTGGTATAGATTTGGGTAATATACTTAAAGCTCAAGTCATCAAACACTTCTTGAATTTTTAAAATTGATTTTATTTTTTAAATACATGACAGTGGAATGCATTACAATTCTTATTATACACATAGAGCACAAATTTTCATATCTCTGGTTGTATACAAAGTATGTTCACATCAATTCATGTCTTCATACATGTACTTTAGATAATGATATCCATCACATTCCACCATCATTGCTAATACCCTGCCACCTCTCTTCCCCTCCCACCCCTCTGCCCTATATAGAGTTTATCTATTCCTCCCATGCTTGCCCTCCCTACCCCACTATAAGTCTGTCACCTTATATCAGAGAAAACATTTGGCATTTGTCTTTTGGGGATTGGCTAACTTTACTTAGAATTATCTTCTCCGACTCCATCCATTTACCTGCAAATGCCATGATTTTATTCTCTTTTATTGCTGAGTAATATTCCATTGTGTATATATGCCACATTTTTTTATCCATTCATTCCTCTACTGAAGGGCATCTAGGTTGGTTCCACAGGTTAGCTATTGTGAATTGTGCTGCTATAAAAGTTGATGTGGCATTTAAATATTGATTTGCCTTCAGGTCATTCAAGAACAAGTGAAATTACCATGTATAAATAACATAGTCTACTATAGACTGCAAACACATTATGTTTTTTATATAACACCTTAGGAGGATTTACTTATTTTAGTGGTGAAAGATCTAAAATTCCTAGTTAACATTCTGACAACAGAGAAGGTAACTGAGGGGTATCTAGAGGGAAAATGTTATTAAATCCCTTTGACTCATGATTTTGATGACAAACTCAAGTGTTTACCAATAACTAGTTCCTGGTGAGAGTCTTTATGACAGATGAAAGGCTGGCTAAGGCATTGGAATAATTTAATGATTTTAACATTCCTTAGAACTAAGCAACCTATAGTACCACACTTAGGCAGGATGGTAATGTTCCAGATTTCTATTCTGGATCTATTAATCGCAGTCTTGCATGGGAGGAACAGAGTTTGCTGAGCACCAGGATAATGTTGTTTATGATATACTTATTGAAGTAAATCCTGGATTAATCCCATATTGTGCCATGGATCCCCCAACCCTATTTATTTAACATAGTAAAGGGAGACAAAAGCTGAGAATAAAAGTTGCATTTTGTATTTAAACAATTTGTGCCACCATCACAATACATGTTTAAGCCATCAGATTCTTCCTCTAATTCTATGTTGTGTGTCTTGGAAAATGTCTCTCATCTCTTTGCCTACCATTATATTTCATAATTTAATCATCTTTCCCATTCATCAGAACTCAGCTATTATTTCACTTTGTTGATGAAGTCATCCTGGTTTTCTGTACTAAATAAGGTCATAAAAATATCCTATAGTTTAGCCTCATAGTTTTATAGTTATCATTTTTAATTTTACAGTTATAATTAGGATCTTGATTCTTTAAGAAATGTACTAAAGAAAACTCAGATGTAAGTAGATACTTTTATTAATATATTAGTTTTCTTTAAATGTACCCCCTTTAATGGGAAAAGAGTCCTCAGAACTGTGGTTATAAACTGGTGATCTGTGGTGAGATGTATCCTGCAGACTAATTTGGTAGGAGGCTCACATAAAATGTGATTAGTTGCCACCTAGGTCAAAAACTGAAGACTTCTGTAATAATATTTCCTTTCCCAAAATTCAGAAGATCTGGTAGATCTAACGTCTACTTCTCTGAATGACAATGATCAACTGGAAATGTGTGGCTTCTATACAATTTTAGACAGAACACTTATAAAATGCATTTCTCACTCTCCACTATTCCCTGCTGGTTTTGTGTCCTGTGTTTTTTCTCACATTTATTTGGACTTTCAGGCCTTCATAGGCATCTTAATAATCAACTTTCAACTGTAGAAGATTATACCTGAGATTGTTCTCAACCACTAACATCCCCACATCAGCGCTTCTCAAATTTGAATTGTTCCAATGCATCCCCAGGGATCTTGTTAAAGCGCAGATTCTGATTCATTCCCTAGGTGGGGTGGAGGATTTGAGTGTCTGAATTTCTAACAAGTTCCCAGGTAATGAAGTTATTGATATTGACTAGGAAGGTGTACTATTTTGCCTAGCTATAAAGAAAACCACATGGAGTCACTCACGGAATAGATTAATACTGATACTAGGGGAAAAAAAAAAGTGATGTTAGAAGTTTGTAGTTCCATGTTCTGACCCAGTGAAACAGAATGGAATATGCTCTGGAGTGCTGGGCCCTAAGTTATATAAATAGAATCTTGAAGCAAGTGCTACAGAAGGAAGGAGTTGACATTTGAACTCTGTCTAGTCTACACATGAACGTCTTGTGAAGACAATGAATTAATGGCACTAAGATGGCTGGACTTTTAAGAAAGTTCTAGAATCCATGACACAGACCATCAGACATGATAAACTGTTCCCTAAATTACATATCTACATTTTCTAGATAAAGAAAGTAGATTAGTGCATTTTCTCCGATTAGATATCATTCTACAGTTTGGAATAATTACTTTTATTGTTTGACAAAAAAATAAAAACTGTTGGATCTACTTAGTAGCAGGATGGTTTAGCTCCATGTTTTGAGGAACTGTTGGAAAATTCGGACATCTGTGGTGGGTTCTATTCGTGTCTTGTCATGGAATGCAGTGATCATGTGTGCGGAAGTTGGGAATGGGCACCAGTGGTAAGTAGGGTGTGTACACCATGGGTGGGAAAGGCTGAAGTGATCACCCTACTGTGAAAAGTCAGGAGTTACAGGATCACCTTCTTTGTCCAGGCTCCCAATCTCATTTGTTTGTTGTCTCAAGGGATTTTCATAAAAAAACTAATGGGGAATAAATACATCAAGAAGACAGACTGGTGATGGTGGTGGATAATAAGGAAGTGGGGAAAATAAGGAAGAAAAAAATGCAGACATGCAGGCTAAGGAAATCAGCATAGGGAGACTGGGGTTGATCATCAGTTATCTGCTAGGGCAGAGCCGTTTAGACATTATCATTCAATTTGTTCAAGAGAAAAATCACACTCTCTGTTTTGCTTCAAAGGACTTCGGTATTGTTCACCTAGATCTTCAATATTTTAAAGTTAAAACAATTTTTCTTTATATTATAATTAGTCATGATGGTACTTAAGTGAGGCAGAATACAGTATACTTTTCTTAATTTTCAAAGTATATTTATATATTTTCAATTTAATATACCTATTATTCAGTCATTGTGCCATTTATTCAGTTTGATATTTTCCCCAAGATATGACAGGTATATGCTATAGGATATAACACAAGTACCCCAGGGTACTTGTGTTACAAAATTGTGATTATTCTGAAATCTTGACACCCTTCATACTGATGAATCCATGGTGCTATCTCCATCAGAGTTGATTCCTTATGCCTGATCTAAAAGCCATGTCATGGAATTTAAAACTTGATGTTTATTTCGTAATATTAAATATTTCATTTCGCATTGGACATGTCTATAGACAACATAATATAAACAACTCAACAGTGACCAAGTTGAGGTCACTTGGCAAAAAAATAAATATTTTTTAAAAATCATAAATGTAAATGCACATAAAAGTATCTACATAGAGAATCACAATTAAATGCTATAAGGAATATATACATAGCATGTAGAAAATAATCTATATTTGGAATACAAATAGAATAAGGTGCAAAAAATAATTTTGAATTTTATATACACATTCCAAACAAGTATTAAGTCTTGGTGATGAGAGGAAAAAAGAAACTTTTGAGACAAGTAGGTACACATTCATGCAAATACTCAAAATATTTTAATGAGAAACAGCTAGAAAGCGAAGTAGTAGTACAAAATTAAATTTTATTCAATATGTCTTTCTCTAGGAAAAAAATTGCACAGAGATTACAAAAAGATTTAAAGGAAATTCATCTCAGTAATTGCTAGACATTCTAAGGAGTTATTGCCTGCTCGACTCTCACTTACTTTCTCTCTTACCTCTGCTTTCTCTCTCTCTTCCCCACAGTTCTTCATGAGCTTTTACCCAGAGGCCTGTGCAGAAACCACACGAGGTGACAGGCCTCAGACTCCCACTGCATAGAATTCATGACTTAGCTGATCATTCTGCTTATGTCTCAAGATGAGAATAGAGCCTGGTATGTAATAAATAATCAAGAAATACTTGTTGGAAGAATAAATAGATGGTGTAAGTAAATTTTTCCATCACTTTTTTGCTCTTGAATATTTTCTGCTTCCAATTAGACTCTGATGCACTGGAAATAAGTTCTAGCTACTCTTTTGCTCCCATATCAAATTTATCCTCTTGCTTGACTTGGTCTTAGTGTAAAAATTACAGTCAGAACAGTCAATATGACCAATGGCTGAGAAAGTGTGAAGAATTCTGCATAAAGTAAATGAAGGAGAACTTGAAAAAAAGATCAGATATAATTAAATCATTAACCAAATTTTAAGAACCTCATCCAGGACAGAAATTTTTGTTGTTCAAACTCACTCTCATCCAGGACAGAAATTGTTGTCCAAACTTTCTTATTAACCTAAAAATTAAAAAATGCTCCATCAATAAAATAACTTAAAGGAAGTTTGTAATAGTTGTTCACCTACCTCTAATTTTGGAACAATTTATCTTCCAAATGTCTTTCAAGTGCTAAATATTTGCAGAGGCATATGTGTTTTTATGTGAAGGAAATTAGCAAAGAAAAATCAGAAATGTAAATAAAAATATAAATGCACATAAAAGTAACAAAAATGTATACATGGAGAATCACAATGAAATATATTAACTCCTTTTGAAAATTTTGCAAAGTATTTTAAGCACAAAGAGCCTTCTGAGAGCAGGGGAAATAAATGAAAATTTATAAGTAGATGCTTCTTTGTCACTTGGTTTTGGGGAGGCTGCTCAGTTTCTGTCTGGAATATTTAAACTCTTTGGGTTGGCACTTCACTAAATCTCTCCTACAAAAGACAGGGCAAGGTTCCCATCATGGCCATTATTCAATGGTCATTTATTTTCCCAGCTTGTCCACCCTCTCCATTTCATAGTTGTCACTGTTGAGTAGATTGTCCTAGACAGCAATCTGTCATTCACTGAAGACAACTCAACCCTCTCAGACCTTTACAGGGATTAGCTGTAGAGCTCAAGAATGTAATTTGCACAATGACATCCTGGGATCCTGAAATCTCTCATTCACTTCACAGGCGAAGTCATTTCTCTGAAAGTGGTTATGTCATCATTGCCTCATGGCAAGGGACCAAGAGAGGTTGTTTCAGCTAGCTGAGGTCACTTGGCAAGCCTGCTCATAGTTCCTGGCCATGGCAAGAGTCATCCCAGAGACCGAGTACATCTTCATTTGCTACAACGAAGACAGCAAACTCTGCTATGATTTATTAAAATGATCAAATTTTCTATGTTAAGGTTTACAGTAAGACCAAAATGTGATTTTTTTTCAATATCTAGATTAACTACCATGAGATATCATATAAATATTGAATGAATAATTGATTCATTAAATTATGTATGCCTTAAACCAAGCTAACAAACTGACATAGCACTGTCTTCAATATAAAGGGAGAAGGTTAATAAATTAGTAATAAGATTCTTACTTCTCAGGAATTGAGATATTTGAAGAAATATTTAGAAATAAATAGAAAACAATTTCTATTAAACTAGCAATATGTTGGGAAGGATACGTAGTACGGAACTTTTTAAAATGTATTGCTTAAAGAGAAATTTGGGAGAATCAAGTTACAAGATAGGAAATAGTGAGGAAGACCAACTGACAGGGAATCAATTTGTAATGACATGTAACCTGTGGGCATACTTAGAATATGAAGGACAGAGAGAATAAAATAAAGACACTGCTGGTCCTGAAAACTATCTTCAATTCTAACTACTGGAAGTTATGGACAATCTACACAAAGGTGGTAAAGAAAATGACATGCTATTGGAAGTTGGACAGATATTGAATTAAATCGATGTCACTGACCAATTTCAAAAGCTACTTCACCTCCATCAACTTCAGTTTCCTCATGTATAAAATTGGTAAGTTGTTATGATCAATGTATCAGATCATACATGTGGAGCTCTATGTCCACAATAGATCCCAGGAAAACATTATAACCTTTTCCAGTTCCCCTTAATGCATAAGGGTTGTTATTCACAATTCTGAGACAACAGTAACCACAAAGTCTGCCTATTGTTTTTCCTTTTAGAAATCAAATACTATATAGAATCTGAGCTGAACTCAACATAGGGATACTCTTCCTCACTCTGCCTTAATAACAATCTCTAAATGTATTCCTTTGAATCTAGACTCTTATATTTCCTGTGTTTGTACTGGGAGATCCATTGATGTGTGGAGACATTGGAGCATAGGACAAAAGGAAAAATCAATAACACAGATCATGTCTCTATTTGAAAACTTGATTTACTGTTCTCCATAATTTTGTCATAATTTTGATTTTTAAAAATTTGTATGAAATATGATTTATCTGATTTCTGATTTTTCTCCTGTGTCTTTAATTGCATGCCTGAGGCAGGTAATTCACTGGCCTTACCTTACCTAGCCCTGTCTCTGTTGGGTGATATTTTTAGTAAGAGATTCAGAAATTTGTTTCTGTGTCATTTTGCCACAAATTTCAGGATGAACTTAATCGCAGTATGTTCTGTCAAACTAGAAACAAGGTTTGAGGTGAAAACTATCACCTGCAGAGGAGTGGGATTAGTTTACCCCAACCAAGCACATGGGATCTCCTGAGGACTTCCCCTCTGCTGTTCTTATCTTAAACATGGCTGCCTTTGGCCTATATCCCAGGGCTTGACAGCTGCCCCTTTGCATGTGGCACTAAGTCTGCATCACTGGAAAACTCAGCGTTTCTGTTTTTGTTAATAGCACTCCTGATGTTTTATATTTGTCTAATGGTAAATGATTATTCACTGAACACTTATGGCACACCAGGCATTGAAATATCTTTTCATTTTCTCTACTTTGATTAATTCTCTTAAAGGACAAAATAAAAACCTTAATACTAAGGTGTTACAGATGAGGAATCTGAAACTTACTAACAGTAACCAACCTGTTAAAAACGTGTTCTTTGAATTAAGTCTCAAATATGGACAGACTTTCTGAACGAAAAAGAAAAGTGAAGAAATCAGAGAAATTAGAGTGGGAGATCTGAACGTTGTAAATACACAGGAATTAGGTGACAAACCATCATGTTTGTAGTTGAAAGGTCTTTATGATCCACACAATACTAGAAGTACCATCCTGCCTGGAGTCATATAGTACTAGAAATAAAGCTTCAGAAATAACAATACATTTAAAAAGTCAACATAATCTTAAGAATAGAGAAAAGATATGAAGCTAAGTTATTATCATGGAAAAGGAAAGAAAAAAAAAATGACCAGAGTCTGGAGAAATCTCTGCAGCTTATATTGCCAGGGTTTAGATAAGAAAACCTTATGATTAGTCTAGATAAGTAAGGTATAGGCTATGAATCAGATAGAATTTGGTAACCATTCTGCTGATTGCTGTATAGGGAGGAGGGCATAATTAACAGGGAGTAAAGAGCCATCACCCACCATAGTTCACCTGGGACTGAGAAGGTTTCTTTGCATTTGGTCATGCAGGGCTAAAATCAGGACAATCCCAGGAAAATTGGAATAGCACCAAGAAAATCAGGATAACTAGTTATCGTTGTGTGAATTGGAGGTCCAGACTCAGCCATCAAAACCCAGAATGACAGAACTGAATCAGTTGAGCCAAGTCATGTGATGCATTTAGAAAAGGAAGGTAGGAAAATTAGGTAACGGGATGGGCTAAATTCATACATGGGAGTATAGGCAAGAGAGTTGACGGTCTCAATTATTTAAAAAAGTCTGTAAGGCTAATGGAGTAAATAATGCATGTGCACAGTGTCATAAAATAAATGGTAATAAATTGTGTTACTGAGAAATATGGTCACAGTTATAGGGATTCAGAGAGTCGAGAATTACTAATTACAGTGAGAGGACATACAGGACATTAAAACTAAGATGTTAGGCATGACTGATCTGTAATTAGGCAGATTTGGAAGAAAGCAGAAAAAAGGTGTGACATTAGATTGCACAGGGTACACTGCATATGTGTGTGTGTGTGTGTGTGTGTATACACACACACCAGACATGCCCTTCTGTAAATTTGAAGGTGAAATAGAGATGTAGAAGACAGTGTTGGAATTAAAATCAGGATTCATCTTTGAGGTAAAAATAAATCTGATTTGATTCATCAAATATTATAGAAACAGCTATTTAAAAGATTTCAATCAGGGAAATGGGTGATGAAGATGAGCTATGCTCAGAATTTGCACAGACCATGGTGAACTGTGAGGTTAGGAGTAAATAATTCCTGTGAGGCATAATGACAGATGTACAGAAAAAAATAAATGAAGAGAGAAAGTTTGAGGGGATGAACATATGATGGGAAGAAAGAGACCGTGGAAAGATGAGAATGTAAGGCAATATGGAAAATGGGATAAGCTCAGTTTTCAAGAGAAACAGACCTCAGTTTTTTAGCAATATGCCTCAATAAGATATTTTAATCTTCCCAAGACTCAGATTTTCAGCTATGAATTGAGGATTGTATTACCCATATCAGAGGCCTGCTGTCAATTATCAAATATGACAAGAGATACAAAATAGATATTACAAAATCCAGCATTTTGACTTCAGTGAATAATGACCATGGTTCTATACATTAACAGAAATTGCCCAGTGATTGCAGATAGGAGATGGTAAAGTGTCAAAAATGTCACCACAATTTGCATTAGAATAATACAGGGGTTCTCTAAGAGTTCATTATATAGCTACAGAGGTTCGACCTCTGATGTTACAAATAATTGATTGTATTCAAATCCTATCTTTTTTTCAGATCATAACCTATTGAAAATTTATCTCATTTTCCTGGTGAATATATTAGAAAGGGGGTCAAAATATATATATATAACATACATTTCATTTACTAGTTGATAAATAGGTTTCCAAATGTTCTTATTCCTTTACAGTTCTTTAGGACTATATTTTAATGTTCGATATGCCAAAGAAACAAAAGAATTGCCTTCTAAAGAAATGAACTCTCAATTGCTTTCAAAATGAAGTAGATGATAATTTTTTGATGTGCTGTCTGTCTGGCTGGAATAAATATAAACAAAATATAGGATAAGAAAGATTTGGGCTGGGGATGTGGCTTAAGTGGTAACATGCTTGCCTGGCATGAGCGGGGTCCTGGGTTCAATCCTCAGCACCACATAAAAATAAAATAAAAGGTGTTGTGTCCACCGAAAAATGAAAAATAAATATTAAAAAAACTCTCTCTCTTCTCTCTCTCTCTCTCTCTCTCTCTCTCTCTCTCTCTCTCTTCTATCTTTAAAAAAAAGGAAGAAAGATTTTGCTGTGGGATGGGTGTTCCTATGGCCAAGTTCATGGAGGGTGCATAACTTGAGCAGAAACCAGGTTTGTTTGAGAAGATTCTTGAAAAAGATACTGTAACAGTTTTTGGAATGCACCACCTTTTTCCATTAGAGTGTAAGTACTTTGGTCTGTAGTGAAATCCCCCAGAGCCCCTTCCTTCCTCAGATATATGAGCAGATTCTTCTTCCTATTTGGACATTCTCAAGATGGACATTTGCATGTTATTGTGTAAAGTGGGACCAAGAGTTTTCCAGGACCATCCACCTGGCACCCAAGTTGTAAAAATATCATGAATGATGGCAACTTAAAGATGGAATGATCCAGGCTAAGTGAAAAGTAAACCTAAAAGTAGTGCTGAACCCTTCCCAAGAAAAGAGTTCATTTTGCATGCCACATTGGTCCTCTCTGAATATGATTAAAAAGATAAAAGGCACACTGAGAACATTCTATGTTCCCCATGCCAGCCCATAGAAATATTTGAGAATACCCGTGCTCACAATGGAATTTCCATAATGACTAGAGAATATATACCTCCATATGGCTTGGGAATGTCCCTCAGCCAATAACTCTTACAAAGAAATTATAAGTGCACTAAGGGGTGTCATTAACAATGATATTCTCTTAACCTTACAGCAATGTATTTCGGTTTATGGAACATAGAGTGACATTTACAGACCTTTGGGGAAAGCACTGAACATGGGTTTAATCGTCATGTGAATGTCCAGGCTGGCAAAACTGTTTTTGAAAACACGCATTTTTTTCAGGTTCAATAGATATTGGACAAATAGATCTGTCTGGAATATTCATGTGCTTGTATACATGTATCTACCTAGAGAAGAAAATGAAATATGCTTCTGTAAGAATTCATTATCAGTATGAGTGTATTAAGAAAACCAAATTGTTGGTTGGTAGCATAAAATAAATTGTGCTTTGTTAGGAAAGTTGAATCCACAAAACAGTCATGAAGACATTTGCAGGACTGGAGGCACTTATTGGCTTGAACAGCTTGAGCTAACACATTTTTATTAGAGGTAGATATGATTCAATCATTTGCTGGTAAGTAACATTGCCTTCCCTCCCTCTGTGTATGAAGCAGTTGCCTTAGCAACACAGGTGCCCAGATGACTCATCTTGCATATTGTTTTGTCTTCTCTTCTGTTTTGATTTGCTCTCCAATATGTGAGGTTAAAAAAATGAGACTTTTTAAAAAACGCTTTGAGTATATTAATCAAAAGAAGATTCTACCAAAAGGGAGTTTTTGACACATTTCTCCCTCACTGGCAAGTATTTGAGCATGCTGTTCATGCAGTTGGGTCTATCCTCCTTGGTTCATCCCCTATCCATTCATTGATACTTTGTTTACTTGGCTCCTGGGTAAACTTTCCCTGACACCATATTTACTAAATTTACTTCAACTCGCAAAGTTTTGTAACAACTCATATTTGGGCCATTTGTTTGTCTGTCTTCTCCTGTGGTTATTATTGTTTGTGAGATGAAGTTAAATCATGAGGGCTATGATAGAAATAAGCACTGTATATGACAATAACACAGAGGCAAACCTGACTCAATAGTCTCAAAGTTGCACTGTTCCCTATAGGATGAGAAAGAGTTAGCCTAGGGGAAAAGCAAGCCATTATTTTACGTGAGTAGTGCTCCTGTTTGTGAGCACAAGTGACCATTTTCACAACTTTCTTTGACAACTGACAGAAATTACGTCTAAATAACTTGAACAGAGATTATTAATAGAAAGGGTCATTAAGACTGGCTTTTGTACTTACTACCTATTCAGCTGGAATTAACTGACTTAGAGTCTGAATATACACTGTATAGAACCTACCTTAACAAAGACATGTGACAGAAGGATATGGCTTTTTAGCACAGCTCTGTTGCTGCCCATTCTGTTATCCTTCCCCTTCCCTCCACAAACAACAACAACAACAACAACAACAGCATGATGTAGTAGTCTCAAGGATTTTCAGCATCTTGATTTCCTGTGCATTTTCTCACAGTAACACCTCACTCTACCCATGCCCCTCACTTCTTATGCACTGTTCAATGACTGCGCTATACCTCCAGAGTAGTTGATTTTCATCAGAGTATGCTGTCATTTACTGCTAATGCTCAGTGCATTCTATTTCAGACATTGAATTTTTTTTAAATTGATGTCCAATTGCACAACTGCCAAGTTTCATGGAGGATTTGTAGGAAAAAGGACATTTTGCTATACACCAAATTGCAAAAAGCAAGCAGCCTTCTTTGTCACCGAGCTCTATTCATGGTTAGACTTATTGTAAAAGTAAAGTAATATCAGTTGTTTAAAGACAACAGAAATTTGTGTTTTCCTTCCCTGCCTCCAAAAGGACTACTTTTCTCACTTTAATTGTATGAGGTGTTTCTCTTCCTCTGGAGACTGCAGCACCACTCAGGAGATTCAGACTGTGGTGCAAAAGCAGTTTATTAGAATAGAGGAATACAGTGAGTTCTGTAACACTCTTCCTTTTCTTATTTGTAAATCTAATTGTATGATATTGAGTAGACGTAATAATATTGATCTAGATCACACAACTTTGCAATTCAGGACTCTTAGGATTCCTAAGAATTACATAATCTGCTCCAGTGATACCTATAGAGAAATACAAACATTTTGCATAAATCAGCATATGAATCTAACTCTTTTGTAGAAATCACTTTTTTTTTTACTAAAGAAACAAGGGGGTAGAGGAGTCTATTATAATGAAATCCCTTCTGAATCTCAATTAATTTGAGATTAATTAATTAATCCTCAATTAATTTGTCCAAGTATCTCTGCAATAGTCGTTTTTAATAAAAACTTGGTATTCTCCTCAATGAATGACCTTGTGTAGGTGCCTTTACACATTATTTTGCTCCTGTTTCCTTGCAAATGTGATCTTAGATCAATGGAAGTATAAAGTAACACAATACACTTATCCTCACTTCCCCCTATTGTGCTTAGAAATGGGTTTGTACCCAAAATGTGATGTCACTGTCTGGCTTACAATGTTAAGAACTTTATTATTATAAACCTTTTCTTAATGTTCCAAAACATGCAGGAGATGTCTTTGGTAAGAGGATGTAACAGTTAAACTCTTAAAGCATTAGAACATTAAAAATCTGGGCATAACATTAAACCTCATCGCTAAAAGTCAGGTTTTCCCCACCCTTTTTGAACACCTTGCCTGTGGATTAGGAAGACTTAATTTATGGCTACTATGTCATTAATATTTCTCCTCCATTTATTAAATCTGCGTGTTATAGTTTCCTTATTCTAAGGAAAGGAGGATAAAAGCTCCTATCACAATAAGTTGGTGTTAGGATCAAATAAAGCATTGGACACAAAGTATTTAGAAAACAGAACACCTCCCAAATGATAAAGACTTGAATTCTATTGGCTACAATTAAAATTATTATTTTCCATGAAAAAGCAGGAAAAGCAGAGTACAGATGCAGAATCTTAGGCTGGCAGGCATTAGCAGCGAGCTGGAATTCAAAAGCATGATTTGCTTTTAAGGTTTGTTTTATGGCTTCCCACTATTAAAGCATGTTTTTGTGGATATGCTTTAGTGTTTTCTTTATGAATCAATATATTCAAGTAAAAATGAGTTGATTTAATGAAAACATTAAGTCATATTTTGGTTTATTCATAAAGTCTTTAAAGGAAGTTGGTGAATGACTTACAGTTTGGACTACTAAAGAGACAATGTGCTTGCCACCCATTTCTTCTCATCATCCCATATCCCTGCTTGGTTCCCCAGTCCTGCCTCTGTTGCTCTTTTTGCTCTTTTGCTTTCCCTTTCACAATATGGTTCTCCCCACTCCTTGTCCCCGCAAAATCATCTCTTATTATCCTAACCTGAAATCATCTTCATTGAATTTTTTTTTTTTCTAAAAGAGCTTTGTGGTCAAACAGCACTGTGGTTGTTTTTGCTGGATATATGACTATGGAAGAGATCATTTATTTCACCATTTCCCCATCATTAGTATGAAGGAAATGCAAGTAATGTTTATTTTCATGTTAGTGTAAGGATTGCATTTTATAAAAATACATGAGACATTAGGAAAGCATCTCAAACTCAATAAAAGGCCAGCGGGTATGAAGGTTACACTGCATTTAGAACTACATCTATGTTTTTCTTACCTCCTTCACTCCACACCTCTCTCAATATTACCTCCCCCCCTTTCCATCTGCAGCTCTTCCTTAAGCATCTTGTTGAGGACATTCCCTAACTGCTTCAAGTTTATAAATAAAGACTATGTTCTCTCCCCAAACTCTCTCACCAAAACCATATTTATTCATTTAATATTTGTTTATTGAAAGTTTAATTTATATCTCCTATAAAACTTTGAGTTTGATTACAATAAAGGATATTTAAAATAAGACCACTTAAATTTAAATGTTAAGTTCAAATATTATATGGAGGGAATGGAATATAAATATGCCAAGTGCATAGAGTTACTGTAATTGATCATAAATTTAGCTGTACAGTCTTGGCAGCCTGAGCAGAAGGGGAATTTTGACAGATTATAAGGAGTCTGATGAGTATTTTCAGAGTATGGCTAGATCAGACTCCAGGCTCTGAATGTTAAAAGTTACCTTCAACAAGTTTGATCAGGGATAGTTGATCTATAAATCTACTCTCTTAAGTGTTTTCTATGGGGAGATATCTATCATATAAGTGTGGTTGAATCTCATTAAATATTACTAAATCAGACTAGATGTTTTATAAAATATTTCTCTAGTTTGCCACTGTTTTTGTTTTTTCTCATAAAACATTCAACTATAAACTAGAGTTTGATATATCACCCACCAAATGGCCAAGCTGAATATATAATGCAATATTTGAATTTGAGGAATTATTTATGGATAGCTGGAATTATTTTTGTGAGTCAACAAACTAATTTTGCCCATCTCTTTATTATTTTACAGTTTACAAAATGCTTTGGAATATATTATCACTTTTAGAAACGCAGATGAAATATATTGGAAAGAGCTCTGGGCTTAAAGTTAAATAATTTGCATTCAAGTCTACTCGATAGAGCCTTAGACTGTTCCACTTATTTCCAGTAACTTCTTCTTGACTCAACTCTCAACAATTTTGCATATAAGCAAGTCCATGTTAGCACAAGTTTTGATTTTAAATTTGTTAATTTTTTATGCAAAGAAGGAATACCTGCAAAAATTATTATAAAAAAGAAAATGACTTAGTAGCCAGTCATAAAAGGTAAAAAAGTCTACTACAAAAAATAATATGGAATCCTTTTATCATCTGATGTTCTATTATCACCTCCCTTCCTGAAATTTTATCCCTCAGTATCTTTGGCAAGTGGAACACTTCCATGTGGCTTGATGTTCATTGTGCAAAACAAACAACTCTGCTCTTTTAAGGAAATACTGATGAACTTTTGTGTTAGCTTTCTATTACTTAAAAAAAATCATCTGCAATTAATCAAATTATGAAGAGGAAAGGTTTATTTTGGCTCTTCATTCTGGAGGTTTTAGTCTGTGACCCACTGGCCCTGTTACTTTGAGTCTGTAGTAACATAGTACATCATGGAAGAAGCATATGGCAAAGGACCTACATCTACATATCAGAGAGAACATTCAACATTTGCTCTTTGGGGATTGGCTTACTTCACTTATCATAATATTTTCCAACTCCATGCATTTGCCAGCAAATTCCATTCACCTCAGGACTAAAAGAAAGAGACCAAGGTCTATAATACCCTTTGAGGACATACCACACCCAATCACCCAAAACTTCCCAGTAGACCCCAGTTCCTAAAGACTCCATCACCTCCCTAAAGTGCCACACTAGGGACTAAATCTTTAACACACAAACCTTTGAAGGACTATACATTCCAAACTGTAGCACCTCTTTTCTTTTGACTTCAATGTCATACTGTACTAAAATTTTCCTATTTGATGTGCTATACCTCCAGTGATAATTTTTACTCCTCTCCAAAGTTAAAGGGAAATAAACAGAAAAGGGGGAAAGATAAGTATGTAGGAGTGCACATGGAGAGAGAATCATCCTACTTTACCATTGTTGTTTTGTGATCCAGATAGATCCCATAGATTAAGTTATCCATCATTCAATTTCTAAAAAAATAAAATAAAATAAAATTAATGAACTGATGACAGGAATCATGTATTGTCTCAGAGGTAAAATAAAGTTTTCCTGGAACTTAGTTCTAAGAGGATTTTTTTTTCTTTTAGAATATAGGTACATAGAATTAATTATATGCTTCAGTGCATGACATACTATGCTCATAATAACTTATGTAAGACAGATGTATCTCTATTGTTTGTTTTCTTAATCTTCTTAAATTCCCACCTTCATTCATTCCTAATGCTTATTTTCATAAGCATCATTTCATTCCACTGGGTATTTGTAAATCATGTGGCATTAATATTTGGTTAATTTACAAAATGAATAATGATATTCTTTAATGTAGAGTAATATTCCATTATTTTTTTAAAAAAATTATTTATTTATTTATTCTAATTTGTTATACATGACAGCAGAATACATTTCAACTCATACTACATATATAGAGCATAGTTGTTCATGTGTCTGGTTGTATAAAAGTAGAGACACATCATGCATGTCTTCATATGTGTACTTAGAGTAATGACTTCCATCTCATTCTACCATCTTTCCTATCCCCATGTCCCCTCCCTTTCTTTCCCTCCCCTTTGCCCTATCTAAAGTTCCTCTATTCCTCCCATGCTCCCCTCCATCCCCATATGGATCAGCATCTACATATCAGAGAGAAGAGTTGACATTTGCTTTTTTAGGATTCACTTACTTCACTTAGCATAATATTTTTCAACTCCATGCATTTTCCTGCAAAGGCCATGATTTTATTCTCTTTTAATGCTGAGTAATATTTCATTGTGTATATATATATATCAAAGTTTCTCTATCCATTTATCTAATGAAGGGCATCTAGGTTGGTTCCACTGTTTAGGTATTGTGAATTGTGCTACTATAAACATTGATGTGGCTTCATCACTATAGTATGCTCTTTTTAAGTCCTTTGGGTATAGACCGAGGAGTGGGATAACTGCATCAAATAGTGGTTCCATTTCAGGTTTTCCAAGGAATTTCCATACTGCTTTCCAGATTGGTTGCATCAATTTGCAGTGCAACCAGCAAGGCATGAGTGTTACTTTCCCCCACATCCTCTCCAACACTTATTGTTGTTTGTCTTTTTGATAGCTGCCATTCTGACTGGAGTGAAATGAAAACTTAGAGTAGTTTTGATTTGCATTTCCCTAATTGCTAGAGATGTTAAACATTTTTTCATATGTTTGTTGTTTGATTGTGTATCATCTTCTGAAAAGTGTCTGCTCAGTTCCTTGGCCCATTTTTTGATTGTGTTATTCGTTTTATTGGTGTTAAGATTTTTGAGTTCTTTATGTATCCTAGAGATTAGTACTCCATCTGATGTGAGTGTGGTGAAAATGTGCTCCCATTTTGTAGGCTCTCTATTCATCTCACTGATTGTTTCTTTTGCTGAGAAGAAGCTTTTTAGTTTGAACCTATCCCATTTATTGATTCTTGATTTTATTTCTTGCACTATAGGAGTCTTATTAAGGAAGTTGGGGCCTAATCCAACATGAGGGAGATTTGGACCTAGTTTTTCTTCTGTTAGGTAAAGGGTCTCTGGTCTAATTCCAGGGTCCTTGATCCACTTTTTGTGCATGGTGAGAGATAGAGACTTAATTTCATTCTGTTGCATATGGATTTCCAATTTTCCCAGCATAACTTGTTTAAGAGGCTATCTTTTCTCCAGTATATGTTTTTGGTGCCTTTGTCTATTAAAAGATAACTGTATTTATGTGGGTTTGTCTCTGTGTCCTCTATTCCGTACCATTGGTCTACAAGTCTGTTTTGGTGCCAATACCATGGTGTTTTTATTACTATTATTTCTCTCTACTATAGTTAAAGTCTCATATAGTGATGATACCTGCTTCACCCTTTTTGCTAAGGATTGCTTTAGCTATTCTGGGTCTCTTATTTTTCCAGATAAATTTCAAGATTGCTTTTTCTATTTCTATGAGGAATGCCCTTGAGATTTAGATTGGAATTGCATTAAATATCTATAATGCTTCTGATAGTATGGTCATTTGGACAATATTAATTCTGTCAATCCAAGAACAAGGTAGATCTTTTCATCTTCTAAGGTCTTCTTTAATTTCTTTCTTTATTGTGCTGTAGTTTTCATTGTAGAAGTCTTTCACCTCATTAATTGATTCTCAAGTATTTTATTTATTTATTTATTTATTTATTTATTTATTTATTTAAGGCTATTATAACTTGTGTAGTTTTCCTAATTTCTTTTTCAGAGGGTTTGTCACTGATATATAGAAATGTCTTTAATTTTGGGGTGTCAATTTTATATCATGCTACTTTGCTGAAATCATTTATTAGTTCTAGAAGGTTTTCTGGTGGAATTCTTTTGGATCGTCTAGGTATCGAATCATGTCATCGATAAATAGTGATAGTTTGAGTTCTTTTTTCCCTAATTGTATCCCTTTAATTTCTTTCATCTATTGCCCTATCTGCCGCGCAAAGCGCGCAAGCTTCATTAAAGAAGGTTTGAAGCATAGAAATTTACTAGTGAGTTCTAAAATTAAAGAGAAATACTCTCATTACCTTTAATTCACAGCTCCAGAGATGGCTTCTCCTAGCTCCTGCCTCCAGCCACCTAATGCAGTGGCGAGGTTTACAGAAGAGGTTAGCGAAAGAGGGAGAGCACACCAGGGAGTGAGCTTTTATTGGGGAACAAAAAATTAAAGGGAAAATCCCATCCAATGAAGGTCAAGGGGGGCAGCATTCCAAGGTCAGGGTCAGTGATTGGTCTTCGGGTCAGTGGCCAGACACACCTCTACATGGACAAGCCCTCATACCTGGGACAGGGTGGGGAAGGCTCTGACACAGTTGCATCTAAGTGCCTCTCACCCAGCCAAGGAGGTAACTCAAATCACGTGTGAGGATGGCCTCCCACAGCCCTGGCTAGAGTTTCCAGAAGTATGTTAAATAGAAGGGGTGAAAGAGAAAATCCCTATTTTGATCAGTTTTTAGAGGGAATGCTTTCAATTATTCTCCATTTAGAATGATGTTGGCCTGGGGCTTAGCATAGAAAGTTTTTACAATGTTGAGACATGTTTCTGTTATTCCTAGTTTTTCTGGTATTTTGAACATGGAAGGGTTCTGTATTTTGTCCAGTGCTTTTTCTGCATCTATTGAGATGATCATATGTTTCTTATCTTTAAGTCTATTGATATGATGAATTATGTTTTTTGATTTCCACATATTGAACCAACCTTGCACCCCTGGGATAAACCCCTATTGATCATGGTGCTCTATCTCTTTGATATGTTTTTGTATTTGATTTGCCAGATTTTTATTGAGAATTTTTGCATCTATGCTCATTAGAGATATTGGTCTGAAGTTTTCTTTCTTTGATGTGTCTTTGTATGGTTTTGAAATCAGAGTGGCCTCATAGAATGAGAAATATTCCCTCTTTTTCTATTTTGTGAAATAATTTGAGGGATGTTGGTACTAATTCTTCTTTGAAGGTTTTGTAGAACTCACCTCAGTATCCATCTGGTCCTTGGCTTTTCTTGGTTTGTAGGCTTCTGATGGTGTCTTCTATCCTATTGCTTGAAACTGATCTGTTTAACTTGTATATATATCTCTCTGATTCAGTTTGGACA